>NC_079548.1:24224397-24872736 GCF_015846415.1 Triplophysa dalaica | reverse complement strand
GAATGCAGTTTTCAGTCAAAGCCCATTTTTCTGACTCTCCAGCACTCAGAGTGAGCGTATGAAAAGTAACTCTGATCCTTTGCTAAACTCACTTTTTCATTATGACCTCATCCAGTTTTACACAGAATGCAGTTTTCAGTCAAAAGCCATTTTTCTGACTCTCCAGAACTCAGAAGAGCGTTTAAGAAAAGAATCTGATCCTTTGCTTAAATCACTTTTTCATTATGACCTCAGCCAGTTTTACACAGAATGCAGTTTTCAGTCAAAAGCCCATTTTTCTGACTCTCCCAGCACTCAGAGTGAGCGTTAAGAAAGTAACTCTGATCCTTTGCTAAATCACTTTTTCATTATGACTCAGCCAGTTTTACACAGAATGCAGTTTTCAGTCAAAAGCCCATTTTTCTGACTCTCCCAGCACTCAGAGTGAGCGTTTATGAAAAGTAACTCTGATCCTTTGCTAAACTCACTTTTCATTATGACCTCAGCCAGTTTTACACAGAATGCAGTTTTCAGTCAAAAGCCCATTTTTCTGACTCTCCAGCACTCAGAGTGAGCGTTTATGAAAAGTAATCGATCCTTTGCTAAATCACTTTTTCATTATGACCTCAGCCAGTTTTACACAGAATGCAGTTTTCAGTCAAAAGCCCATTTTTCTGACTCTCCAGCACTCAGAGTGAGCGTTTATGAAAAGTAACTCTGATCCTTTGCTAAACTCACTTTTTCATTATGACCTCATCCAGTTTTACACAGAATGCAGTTTTCAGTCAAAGCCCATTTTTCTGACTCTCCCAGCACTCAAGGAGCGTTTATGAAAAGTAACTCTGATCCTTTGCTAAACTCACTTTTCATTATGACCTCAGCCAGTTTTACACAGAATGCAGTTTTCAGTCAAAAGCCCATTTTTCTGACTCTCCCAGCTCAGAGTGAGCGTTTATGAAAAGTAACTCTGATCCTTTGCTAAACTCACTTTTTCATTATGACCTCAGCCAGTTTTACACAGAATGCAGTTTTCAGTCAAAAGCCCATTTTTCTGACTCTCCCAGCACTCAGAGAGCGTTTATGAAAAGTAACTCTGATCCTTTGCTAAACTCACTTTTTCATTTGACCTCAGCCAGTTTTACACAGAATGCAGTTTTCAGTCAAAAGCCCATTTTTCTGACTCTCCCAGCACTCAGAGTGAGCGTTTATGAAAAGTAACTCTGATCCTTTGCTAAACTCACTTTT
Source organism: Triplophysa dalaica (assembly GCF_015846415.1). Classification (NCBI taxonomy): domain Eukaryota; kingdom Metazoa; phylum Chordata; class Actinopteri; order Cypriniformes; family Nemacheilidae; genus Triplophysa; species Triplophysa dalaica. The sequence goes on along the minus strand of NC_079548.1, from coordinate 24,871,512 downwards.
TCATTATGACCTCAGCCAGTTTTACACAGAATGCAGTTTTCAGTCAAAAGCCCATTTTTCTGACTCTCCCAGCACTCAGAGTGAGCGTTTAGAAAAGAATCTGATCCTTTGCTAAATCACTTTTTCATTATGACCTCAGCCAGTTTTACACAGAATGCAGTTTTCAGTCAAAAGCCCATTTTTCTGACTCTCCCAGCACTCAGAGTGAGCGTTTATGAAAAGTAACTCTGATCCTTTGCTAAACTCATTTTCATTATGACCTCAGCCAGTTTTACACAGAATGCAGTTTTCAGTCAAAAGCCCATTTTCTGACTCTCCCAGCACTCAGAGTGAGCGTTTATGAAAACTCTGATCCTTTGCTAAACTCACTTTTTCATTATGACCTCAGCCAGTTTTACACAGAATGCAGTTTTCAGTCAAAAGCCCATTTTTCTGACTCTCCCAGCACTCAGGTGAGCGTTTATGAAAAGTAACTCTGATCCTTTGCTAAACTCACTTTTTCATTATGACCTCAGCCAGTTTTACACAGAATGCAGTTTTCAGTCAAAAGCCCATTTTTCTGACTCTCCCAGCACTCAGTGAGCGTTTATGAAAAGTAACTCTGATCCTTTGCTAAACTCACTTTTTCATTATGACCTCAGCCAGTTTTACACAGAATGCAGTTTTCAGTCAAAAGCCCATTTTTCTGACTCTCCCAGCACTCAGATGAGCGTTTATGAAAAGAATCTGATCCTTTGCTAAATCACTTTTTCATTATGACCTCAGCCAGTTTTACACAGAATGCAGTTTTCAGTCAAAAGCCCATTTTTCTGACTCTCCCAGCACTCAGAGTGAGCGTTTATGAAAAGTAACTCTGATCCTTTGCTAAACTCACTTTTTCATTATGACCTCAGCCAGTTTTACACAGAATGCAGTTTTCAGTCAAAAGCCCATTTTTCTGACTCTCCCAGCTCAGAGTGAGCGTTTATGAAAAGTAACTCTGATCCTTTGCTAAACTCACTTTTTCATTATGACCTCAGCCAGTTTTACACAGAATGCAGTTTTCAGTCAAAAGCCCATTTTTCTGACTCTCCCAGCACTCAGAGTGAGCGTTTAGAAAGTAATCTGATCCTTTGCTAAATCACTTTTTCATTATGACCTCAGCCAGTTTTACACAGAATGCAGTTTTCAGTCAAAAGCCCATTTTTCTGACTCTCCCAGCACTCAGAGTGAGCGTTTATGAAAAGTAACTCTGATCCTTTGCTAAATCACTTTTTCATTATGACCTCAGCCAGTTTTACACAGAATGCAGTTTTCAGTCAAAAGCCCATTTTTCTGACTCTCCCAGCACTCAGAGTGAGCGTTTATGAAAAGTAACTCTGATCCTTTGCTAAACTCACTTTTCATTATGACCTCAGCCAGTTTTACACAGAATGCAGTTTTCAGTCAAAAGCCCATTTTTCTGACTCTCCAGCACTCAGGTGAGCGTTTATGAAAAGTAACTCTGATCCTTTGCTAAACTCACTTTTTCATTATGACCTCAGCCAGTTTTACACAGAATGCAGTTTTCAGTCAAAAGCCCATTTTTCTGACTCTCCCAGCACTCAGAGTGAGCGTTTATGAAAAGTAACTCTGATCCTTTGCTAAACTCACTTTTTCATTATGACCTCAGCCAGTTTTACACAGAATGCAGTTTTCAGTCAAAAGCCCATTTTTCTGACTCTCCCAGCACTCAGAGTGAGCGTTTATGAAAAGTAACTCTGATCCTTTGCTAAACTCACTTTTTCATTATGACCTCAGCCAGTTTTACACAGAATGCAGTTTTCAGTCAAAAGCCCATTTTTCTGACTCTCCCAGCACTCAGAGTGAGCGTTTATGAAAAGTAACTCTGATCCTTTGCTAAACTCACTTTTTCATTATGACCTCAGCCAGTTTTACACAGAATGCAGTTTTCAGTCAAAAGCCCATTTTTCTGACTCTCCCAGCTCAGAGTGAGCGTTTATGAAAAGTAACTCTGATCCTTTGCTAAACTCACTTTTTCATTATGACCTCAGCCAGTTTTACACAGAATGCAGTTTTCAGTCAAAAGCCCATTTTTCTGACTCTCCCAGCACTCAGAGTGAGCGTTTATGAAAAGTAACTCTGATCCTTTGCTAAACTCACTTTTTCATTATGACCTCAGCCAGTTTTACACAGAATGCAGTTTTCAGTCAAAAGCCCATTTTTCTGACTCTCCCAGCACTCAGAGTGAGCGTTTATGAAAAGTAACTCTGATCCTTTGCTAAACTCACTTTTTCATTATGACCTCAGCCAGTTTTACACAGAATGCAGTTTTCAGTCAAAAGCCCATTTTTCTGACTCTCCCAACTCAGAGTGAGCGTTTATGAAAAGTAACTCTGATCCTTTGCTAAAACTTTTTCATTATGACCTCAGCCAGTTTTACACAGAATGCAGTTTTCAGTCAAAAGCCCATTTTTCTGACTCTCCCAGCACTCAGAGTGAGCGTTTATGAAAAGTAACTCTGATCCTTTGCTAAACTCACTTTTTCATTATGACCTCAGCCAGTTTTACACAGAATGCAGTTTTCAGTCAAAAGCCCATTTTTCTGACTCTCCCAGCACTCAGAGTGAGCGTTTATGAAAAGTAACTCTGATCCTTTGCTAAACTCACTTTTTCATTATGACCTCAGCCAGTTTTACACAGAATGCAGTTTTCAGTCAAAAGCCCATTTTTCTGACTCTCCCAGCACTCAGAGTGAGCGTTTATGAAAAGTAACTCTGATCCTTTGCTAAACTCACTTTTTCATTATGACCTCAGTTTTACACAGAATGCAGTTTTCAGTCAAAAGCCCATTTTTCTGACTCTCCCAGCACTCAGAGTGAGCGTTTATGAAAAGTAACTCTGATCCTTTGCTAAACTCACTTTTTCATTATGACCTCAGCCAGTTTTACACAGAATGCAGTTTTCAGTCAAAAGCCCATTTTTCTGACTCTCCCAGCACTCAGAGTGAGCGTTTATGAAAAGTAACTCTGATCCTTTGCTAAACACTTTTTCATTATGACCTCAGCCAGTTTTACACAGAATGCAGTTTTCAGTCAAAAGCCCATTTTTCTGACTCTCCCAGCACTCAGAGTGAGCGTTTATGAAAAGTAACTCTGATCCTTTGCTAAACTCACTTTTTCATTATGACCTCAGCCAGTTTTACACAGAATGCAGTTTTCAGTCAAAAGCCCATTTTTCTGACTCTCCCAGCACTCAGAGTGAGCGTTTATGAAAAGTAACTCTGATCCTTTGCTAAACTCACTTTTCATTATGACCTCAGCCAGTTTTACACAGAATGCAGTTTTCAGTCAAAAGCCCATTTTTCTGACTCCCAGCACTCAGGTGAGCGTTTATGAAAAGTAACTCTGATCCTTTGCTAAACTCACTTTTTCATTATGACCTCAGCCATTTTACACAGAATGCAGTTTTCAGTCAAAAGCCCATTTTTCTGACTCCCAGCACTCAGAGTGAGCGTTTATGAAAAGTAACTCTGATCCTTTGCTAAACTCATTTTTCATTATGACCTCAGCCAGTTTTACACAGAATGCAGTTTTCAGTCAAAAGCCCATTTTTCTGACTCTCCCAGCACTCAGAGTGAGCGTTTATGAAAAGTAATCTGATCCTTTGCTAAACTCACTTTTTCATTATGACCTCAGCCAGTTTTACACAGAATGCAGTTTTCAGTCAAAAGCCCATTTTTCTGACTCTCCCAGCACTCAGAGTGAGCGTTTATGAAAAGTAACTCTGATCCTTTGCTAAACTCACTTTTTCATTATGACCTCAGCCAGTTTTACACAGAATGCAGTTTTCAGTCAAAAGCCCATTTTTCTGACTCTCCCAGCACTCAGAGTGAGCGTTTATGAAAAGTAACTCTGATCCTTTGCTAAACTCACTTTTTCATTATGACCTCAGCCAGTTTTACACAGAATGCAGTTTTCAGTCAAAAGCCCATTTTTCTGACTCTCCCAGCACTCAGAGTGAGCGTTATGAAAAGTAACTCTGATCCTTTGCTAAACTCACTTTTTCATTATGACCTCAGCCAGTTTTACACAGAATGCAGTTTTCAGTCAAAAGCCCATTTTTCTGACTCTCCCAGCACTCAGAGTGAGCGTTTATGAAAAGTAACTCTGATCCTTTGCTAAACTCACTTTTTCATTATGACCTCAGCCAGTTTTACACAGAATGCAGTTTTCAGTCAAAAGCCCATTTTTCTGACTCTCCCAGCACTCAGAGTGAGCGTTTATGAAAAGTAACTCTGATCCTTTGCTAAACTCACTTTTTCATTATGACCTCAGCCAGTTTTACACAGAATGCAGTTTTCAGTCAAAAGCCCATTTTTCTGACTCTCCCAGCACTCAGAGTGAGCGTTTATGAAAAGTCTGATCCTTTGCTAAACTCACTTTTTCATTATGACCTCAGCCAGTTTTACACAGAATGCAGTTTTCAGTCAAAAGCCCATTTTTCTGACTCTCCCAGCACTCAGAGTGAGCGTTTATGAAAAGTAACTTGATCCTTTGCTAAACTCATTTTCATTATGACCTCAGCCAGTTTTACACAGAATGCAGTTTTCAGTCAAAAGCCCATTTTTCTGACTCTCCCAGCACTCAGAGTGAGCGTTTATGAAAAGTAACTCTGATCCTTTGCTAAATCACTTTTTCATTATGACCTCAGCCAGTTTTACACAGAATGCAGTTTTCAGTCAAAAGCCCATTTTTCTGACTCTCCCAGCACTCAGAGTGAGCGTTTAAAAAGTAACTCTGATCCTTTGCTAAACTCACTTTTTCATTATGACCTCAGCCAGTTTTACACAGAATGCAGTTTTCAGTCAAAAGCCCATTTTTCTGACTCTCCCAGCACTCAGAGTGAGCGTTTATGAAAAGTAACTCTGATCCTTTGCTAAACTCACTTTTTCATTATGACCTCAGCCAGTTTTACACAGAATGCAGTTTTCAGTCAAAAGCCCATTTTTCTGACTCTCCCAGCACTCAGAGAGCGTTTATGAAAAGTAACTCTGATCCTTTGCTAAACTCACTTTTTCATTATGACCTCAGCCAGTTTTACACAGAATGCAGTTTTCAGTCAAAAGCCCATTTTTCTGACTCTCCCAGCACTCAGAGTGAGCGTTTATGAAAAGTAACTCTGATCCTTTGCTAAACTCACTTTTTCATTATGACCTCAGCCAGTTTTACACAGAATGCAGTTTTCAGTCAAAAGCCCATTTTTCTGACTCTCCCAGCACTCAGAGTGAGCGTTTATGAAAAGTAACTCTGATCCTTTGCTAAACTCACTTTTTCATTATGACCTCAGCCAGTTTTACACAGAATGCAGTTTTCAGTCAAAAGCCCATTTTTCTGACTCTCCCAGCACTCAGAGTGAGCGTTTATGAAAAGTAACTCTGATCCTTTGCTAAACTCACTTTTTCATTATGACCTCAGCCAGTTTTACACAGAATGCAGTTTTCAGTCAAAAGCCCATTTTTCTGACTCTCCCAGCACTCAGAGTGAGCGTTTATGAAAAGTAACTCTGATCCTTTGCTAAACTCACTTTTTCATTATGACCTCAGCCAGTTTTACACAGAATGCAGTTTTCAGTCAAAAGCCCATTTTTCTGACTCTCCCAGCACTCAGAGTGAGCGTTTATGAAAAGTAACTCTGATCCTTTGCTAAACTCACTTTTTCATTATGACCTCAGCCAGTTTTACACAGAATGCAGTTTTCAGTCAAAAGCCCATTTTTCTGACTCTCCCAGCACTCAGAGTGAGCGTTTAGAAAAGAACTCTGATCCTTTGCTAAACTCACTTTTTCATTATGACCTCAGCCAGTTTTACACAGAATGCAGTTTTCAGTCAAAAGCCCATTTTTCTGACTCTCCCAGCACTCAGAGTGAGCGTTTATGAAAAGTAACTCTGATCCTTTGCTAAACTCACTTTTTCATTATGACCTCAGCCAGTTTTACACAGAATGCAGTTTTCAGTCAAAAGCCCATTTTTCTGACTCTCCCAGCACTCAGAGTGAGCGTTTATGAAAAGTAACTCTGATCCTTTGCTAAACTCACTTTTTCATTATGACCTCAGCCAGTTTTACACAGAATGCAGTTTTCAGTCAAAAGCCCATTTTTCTGACTCTCCCAGCACTCAGAGTGAGCGTTTATGAAAAGTAACTCTGATCCTTTGCTAAACTCACTTTTTCATTATGACCTCAGCCAGTTTTACACAGAATGCAGTTTTCAGTCAAAAGCCCATTTTTCTGACTCTCCCAGCACTCAGAGTGAGCGTTTATGAAAAGTAACTCTGATCCTTTGCTAAACTCACTTTTTCATTATGACCTCAGCCAGTTTTACACAGAATGCAGTTTTCAGTCAAAAGCCCATTTTTCTGACTCTCCCAGCACTCAGAGTGAGCGTTTATGAAAAGTAACTCTGATCCTTTGCTAAACTCACTTTTTCATTATGACCTCAGCCAGTTTTACACAGAATGCAGTTTTCAGTCAAAAGCCCATTTTTCTGACTCTCCCAGCACTCAGAGTGAGCGTTTAGAAAACTGAATCTGATCCTTTGCTAAACTCACTTTTTCATTATGACCTCAGCCAGTTTTACACAGAATGCAGTTTTCAGTCAAAAGCCCATTTTTCTGACTCTCCCAGCACTCAGAGTGAGCGTTTATGAAAAGTAACTCTGATCCTTTGCTAAACTCACTTTTTCATTATGACCTCAGCCAGTTTTACACAGAATGCAGTTTTCAGTCAAAAGCCCATTTTTCTGACTCTCCCAGCACTCAGAGTGAGCGTTTATGAAAAGTAACTCTGATCCTTTGCTAAACTCACTTTTTCATTATGACCTCAGCCAGTTTTACACAGAATGCAGTTTTCAGTCAAAAGCCCATTTTTCTGACTCTCCCAGCACTCAGAGTGAGCGTTTATGAAAAGTAACTCTGATCCTTTGCTAAACTCACTTTTTCATTATGACCTCAGCCAGTTTTACACAGAATGCAGTTTTCAGTCAAAAGCCCATTTTTCTGACTCTCCCAGCACTCAGAGTGAGCGTTTATGAAAAGTAACTCTGATCCTTTGCTAAAACTTTTTCATTATGACCTCAGCCAGTTTTACACAGAATGCAGTTTTCAGTCAAAAGCCCATTTTTCTGACTCTCCCAGCACTCAGAGTGAGCGTTTATGAAAAGTAACTCTGATCCTTTGCTAAACTCACTTTTTCATTATGACCTCAGCCAGTTTTACACAGAATGCAGTTTTCAGTCAAAAGCCCATTTTTCTGACTCTCCCAGCACTCAGAGTGAGCGTTTATGAAAAGTAACTCTGATCCTTTGCTAAACTCACTTTTTCATTATGACCTCAGCCAGTTTTACACAGAATGCAGTTTTCAGTCAAAAGCCCATTTTTCTGACTCTCCCAGCACTCAGAGTGAGCGTTTATGAAAAGTAATCTGATCCTTTGCTAAACTCACTTTTTCATTATGACCTCAGCCAGTTTTACACAGAATGCAGTTTTCAGTCAAAAGCCCATTTTTCTGACTCTCCCAGCACTCAGAGTGAGCGTTTATGAAAAGAACTCTGATCCTTTGCTAAACTCACTTTTTCATTATGACCTCAGCCAGTTTTACACAGAATGCAGTTTTCAGTCAAAAGCCCATTTTTCTGACTCTCCCAGCACTCAGAGTGAGCGTTTATGAAAAGTAACTCTGATCCTTTGCTAAACTCACTTTTTCATTATGACCTCAGCCAGTTTTACACAGAATGCAGTTTTCAGTCAAAAGCCCATTTTTCTGACTCTCCCAGCACTCAGAGTGAGCGTTTATGAAAAGTAACTCTGATCCTTTGCTAAACTCACTTTTTCATTATGACCTCAGCCAGTTTTACACAGAATGCAGTTTTCAGTCAAAAGCCCATTTTTCTGACTCTCCCAGCACTCAGAGTGAGCGTTTATGAAAAGTAACTCTGATCCTTTGCTAAACTCACTTTTTCATTATGACCTCAGCCAGTTTTACACAGAATGCAGTTTTCAGTCAAAAGCCCATTTTTCTGACTCTCCCAGCACTCAGAGTGAGCGTTTATGAAAAGTAACTCTGATCCTTTGCTAAACTCACTTTTTCATTATGACCTCAGCCAGTTTTACACAGAATGCAGTTTTCAGTCAAAAGCCCATTTTTCTGACTCTCCCAGCACTCAGAGTGAGCGTTTATGAAAAGTAACTCTGATCCTTTGCTAAACTCATTTTCATTATGACCTCAGCCAGTTTTACACAGAATGCAGTTTTCAGTCAAAAGCCCATTTTTCTGACTCTCCCAGCACTCAGAGTGAGCGTTTATGAAAAGTAACTCTGATCCTTTGCTAAACTCACTTTTTCATTATGACCTCAGCCAGTTTTACACAGAATGCAGTTTTCAGTCAAAAGCCCATTTTTCTGACTCTCCCAGCACTCAGAGTGAGCGTTTATGAAAAGTAACTCTGATCCTTTGCTAAACTCACTTTTTCATTATGACCTCAGCCAGTTTTACACAGAATGCAGTTTTCAGTCCCCATTTTTCTGACTCTCCCAGCACTCAGAGTGAGCGTTTATGAAAAGTAACTCTGATCCTTTGCTAAACTCACTTTTTCATTATGACCTCAGCCAGTTTTACACAGAATGCAGTTTTCAGTCAAAAGCCCATTTTTCTGACTCTCCCAGCACTCAGAGTGAGCGTTTATGAAAAGTAACTCTGATCCTTTGCTAAACTCACTTTTTCATTATGACCTCAGCCAGTTTTACACAGAATGCAGTTTTCAGTCAAAAGCCCATTTTTCTGACTCTCCCAGCACTCAGAGTGAGCGTTTATGAAAAGTAACTCTGATCCTTTGCTAAACTCACTTTTTCATTATGACCTCAGCCAGTTTTACACAGAATGCAGTTTTCAGTCAAAAGCCCATTTTTCTGACTCTCCCAGCACTCAGGTGAGCGTTTATGAAAAGTAACTCTGATCCTTTGCTAAACTCACTTTTTCATTATGACCTCAGCCAGTTTTACACAGAATGCAGTTTTCAGTCAAAAGCCCATTTTTCTGACTCTCCCAGCACTCAGAGTGAGCGTTTATGAAAAGTAACTCTGATCCTTTGCTAAACTCACTTTTTCATTATGACCTCAGCCAGTTTTACACAGAATGCAGTTTTCAGTCAAAAGCCCATTTTTCTGACTCTCCCAGCACTCAGAGTGAGCGTTTATGAAAAGTAACTCTGATCCTTTGCTAAACTCACTTTTTCATTATGACCTCAGCCAGTTTTACACAGAATGCAGTTTTCAGTCAAAAGCCCATTTTTCTGACTCTCCCAGCACTCAGAGTGAGCGTTTATGAAAAGTAACTCTGATCCTTTGCTAAACTCACTTTTTCATTATGACCTCAGCCAGTTTTACACAGAATGCAGTTTTCAGTCAAAAGCCCATTTTTCTGACTCTCCCAGCACTCAGAGTGAGCGTTTAGAAAAGTAACTCTGATCCTTTGCTAAACTCACTTTTTCATTATGACCTCAGCCAGTTTTACACAGAATGCAGTTTTCAGTCAAAAGCCCATTTTTCTGACTCTCCCAGCACTCAGAGTGAGCGTTTATGAAAAGTAACTCTGATCCTTTGCTAAACTCACTTTTTCATTATGACCTCAGCCAGTTTTACACAGAATGCAGTTTTCAGTCAAAAGCCCATTTTTCTGACTCTCCCAGCACTCAGAGTGAGCGTTTATGAAAAGTAACTCTGATCCTTTGCTAAACTCACTTTTTCATTATGACCTCAGCCAGTTTTACACAGAATGCAGTTTTCAGTCAAAAGCCCATTTTTCTGACTCTCCCAGCACTCAGAGTGAGCGTTTATGAAAAGTAACTCTGATCCTTTGCTAAACTCACTTTTTCATTATGACCTCAGCCAGTTTTACACAGAATGCAGTTTTCAGTCAAAAGCCCATTTTTCTGACTCTCCCAGCACTCAGAGTGAGCGTTTAGAAAAGTAACTCTGATCCTTTGCTAAACTCACTTTTTCATTATGACCTCAGCCAGTTTTACACAGAATGCAGTTTTCAGTCAAAAGCCCATTTTTCTGACTCTCCCAGCACTCAGGGAGCGTTTATGAAAAGTAACTCTGATCCTTTGCTAAACTCACTTTTTCATTATGACCTCAGCCAGTTTTACACAGAATGCAGTTTTCAGTCAAAAGCCCATTTTTCTGACTCTCCCAGCACTCAGAGTGAGCGTTTATGAAAAGTAACTCTGATCCTTTGCTAAACTCACTTTTTCATTATGACCTCAGCCAGTTTTACACAGAATGCAGTTTTCAGTCAAAAGCCCATTTTTCTGACTCTCCCAGCACTCAGAGTGAGCGTTTATGAAAAGTAACTCTGATCCTTTGCTAAACTCACTTTTTCATTATGACCTCAGCCAGTTTTACACAGAATGCAGTTTTCAGTCAAAAGCCCATTTTTCTGACTCTCCCAGCACTCAGAGTGAGCGTTTATGAAAAGTAACTCTGATCCTTTGCTAAACTCACTTTTTCATTATGACCTCAGCCAGTTTTACACAGAATGCAGTTTTCAGTCAAAAGCCCATTTTTCTGACTCTCCCAGCACTCAGAGTGAGCGTTTATGAAAAGTAACTCTGATCCTTTGCTAAACTCACTTTTTCATTATGACCTCAGCCAGTTTTACACAGAATGCAGTTTTCAGTCAAAAGCCCATTTTTCTGACTCTCCCAGCACTCAGAGTGAGCGTTTATGAAAAGTAACTCTGATCCTTTGCTAAACTCACTTTTTCATTATGACCTCAGCCAGTTTTACACAGAATGCAGTTTTCAGTCAAAAGCCCATTTTTCTGACTCTCCCAGCACTCAGAGTGAGCGTTTATGAAAAGTAACTCTGATCCTTTGCTAAACTCACTTTTTCATTATGACCTCAGTTTTACACAGAATGCAGTTTTCAGTCAAAAGCCCATTTTTCTGACTCTCCCAGCACTCAGAGTGAGCGTTTATGAAAAGTAACTCTGATCCTTTGCTAAACTCACTTTTTCATTATGACCTCAGCCAGTTTTACACAGAATGCAGTTTTCAGTCAAAAGCCCATTTTTCTGACTCTCCCAGCACTCAGAGTGAGCGTTTATGAAAAGTAACTCTGATCCTTTGCTAAACTCACTTTTTCATTATGACCTCAGCCAGTTTTACACAGAATGCAGTTTTCAGTCAAAAGCCCATTTTTCTGACTCTCCCAGCACTCAGAGTGAGCGTTTATGAAAAGTAACTCTGATCCTTTGCTAAACTCACTTTTTCATTATGACCTCAGCCAGTTTTACACAGAATGCAGTTTTCAGTCAAAAGCCCATTTTTCTGACTCTCCCAGCACTCAGAGTGAGCGTTTATGAAAAGTAACTCTGATCCTTTGCTAAATCACTTTTTCATTATGACCTCAGCCAGTTTTACACAGAATGCAGTTTTCAGTCAAAAGCCCATTTTTCTGACTCTCCCAGCACTCAGAGTGAGCGTTTATGAAAAGTAACTCTGATCCTTTGCTAAACTCACTTTTTCATTATGACCTCAGCCAGTTTTACACAGAATGCAGTTTTCAGTCAAAAGCCCATTTTTCTGACTCTCCCAGCACTCAGAGTGAGCGTTTATGAAAAGTAACTCTGATCCTTTGCTAAACTCACTTTTTCATTATGACCTCAGCCAGTTTTACACAGAATGCAGTTTTCAGTCAAAAGCCCATTTTTCTGACTCTCCCAGCACTCAGAGTGAGCGTTTATGAAAAGTAACTCTGATCCTTTGCTAAACTCACTTTTTCATTATGACCTCAGCCAGTTTTACACAGAATGCAGTTTTCAGTCAAAAGCCCATTTTTCTGACTCTCCCAGCACTCAGATGAGCGTTTATGAAAAGTAACTCTGATCCTTTGCTAAACTCACTTTTTCATTATGACCTCAGCCAGTTTTACACAGAATGCAGTTTTCAGTCAAAAGCCCATTTTTCTGACTCTCCCAGCACTCAGGTGAGCGTTTATGAAAAGTAACTCTGATCCTTTGCTAAACTCACTTTTTCATTATGACCTCAGCCAGTTTTACACAGAATGCAGTTTTCAGTCAAAAGCCCATTTTTCTGACTCTCCCAGCACTCAGAGTGAGCGTTTATGAAAAGTAACTCTGATCCTTTGCTAAACTCACTTTTTCATTATGACCTCAGCCAGTTTTACACAGAATGCAGTTTTCAGTCAAAAGCCCATTTTTCTGACTCTCCCAGCACTCAGAGTGAGCGTTTATGAAAAGTAACTCTGATCCTTTGCTAAACTCACTTTTTCATTATGACCTCAGCCAGTTTTACACAGAATGCAGTTTTCAGTCAAAAGCCCATTTTTCTGACTCTCCCAGCACTCAGAGTGAGCGTTTATGAAAAGTAACTCTGATCCTTTGCTAAACTCACTTTTTCATTATGACCTCAGCCAGTTTTACACAGAATGCAGTTTTCAGTCAAAAGCCCATTTTTCTGACTCTCCCAGCACTCAGAGTGAGCGTTTATGAAAAGTAACTCTGATCCTTTGCTAAACTCACTTTTTCATTATGACCTCAGCCAGTTTTACACAGAATGCAGTTTTCAGTCAAAAGCCCATTTTTCTGACTCTCCCAGCACTCAGAGTGAGCGTTTATGAAAAGTAACTGATCCTTTGCTAAACTCACTTTTTCATTATGACCTCAGCCAGTTTTACACAGAATGCAGTTTTCAGTCAAAAGCCCATTTTTCTGACTCTCCCAGCACTCAGAGTGAGCGTTTATGAAAAGTAACTCTGATCCTTTGCTAAACTCACTTTTTCATTATGACCTCAGCCAGTTTTACACAGAATGCAGTTTTCAGTCAAAAGCCCATTTTTCTGACTCTCCCAGCACTCAGAGTGAGCGTTTATGAAAAGTAACTCTGATCCTTTGCTAAACTCACTTTTTCATTATGACCTCAGCCAGTTTTACACAGAATGCAGTTTTCAGTCAAAAGCCCATTTTTCTGACTCTCCCAGCACTCAGAGTGAGCGTTTATGAAAAGTAACTCTGATCCTTTGCTAAACTCACTTTTCATTATGACCTCAGCCAGTTTTACACAGAATGCAGTTTTCAGTCAAAAGCCCATTTTTCTGACTCTCCCAGCACTCAGAGTGAGCGTTTATGAAAAGTAACTCTGATCCTTTGCTAAACTCACTTTTTCATTATGACCTCAGCCAGTTTTACACAGAATGCAGTTTTCAGTCAAAAGCCCATTTTTCTGACTCTCCCAGCACTCAGAGTGAGCGTTTATGAAAAGTAACTCTGATCCTTTGCTAAACTCACTTTTTCATTATGACCTCAGCCAGTTTTACACAGAATGCAGTTTTCAGTCAAAAGCCCATTTTTCTGACTCTCCCAGCACTCAGAGTGAGCGTTTATGAAAAGTAACTCTGATCCTTTGCTAAACTCACTTTTTCATTATGACCTCAGCCAGTTTTACACAGAATGCAGTTTTCAGTCAAAAGCCCATTTTTCTGACTCTCCCAGCACTCAGAGTGAGCGTTTATGAAAAGTAACTCTGATCCTTTGCTAAACTCACTTTTTCATTATGACCTCAGCCAGTTTTACACAGAATGCAGTTTTCAGTCAAAAGCCCATTTTTCTGACTCTCCCAGCACTCAGAGTGAGCGTTTATGAAAAGTAACTCTGATCCTTTGCTAAACTCACTTTTTCATTATGACCTCAGCCAGTTTTACACAGAATGCAGTTTTCAGTCAAAAGCCCATTTTTCTGACTCTCCCAGCACTCAGAGTGAGCGTTTATGAAAAGTAACTCTGATCCTTTGCTAAACTCACTTTTTCATTATGACCTCAGCCAGTTTTACACAGAATGCAGTTTTCAGTCAAAAGCCCATTTTTCTGACTCTCCCAGCACTCAGAGAGCGTTTATGAAAAGTAACTCTGATCCTTTGCTAAACTCACTTTTTCATTATGACCTCAGCCAGTTTTACACAGAATGCAGTTTTCAGTCAAAAGCCCATTTTTCTGACTCTCCCAGCACTCAGAGTGAGCGTTTTGAAAAGTAACTCTGATCCTTTGCTAAACTCACTTTTTCATTATGACCTCAGCCAGTTTTACACAGAATGCAGTTTTCAGTCAAAAGCCCATTTTTCTGACTCTCCCAGCACTCAGAGTGAGCGTTTATGAAAAGTAACTCTGATCCTTTGCTAAACTCACTTTTTCATTATGACCTCAGCCAGTTTTACACAGAATGCAGTTTTCAGTCAAAAGCCCATTTTTCTGACTCTCCCAGCACTCAGAGTGAGCGTTTATGAAAAGTAACTCTGATCCTTTGCTAAACTCACTTTTTCATTATGACCTCAGCCAGTTTTACACAGAATGCAGTTTTCAGTCAAAAGCCCATTTTTCTGACTCTCCCAGCACTCAGAGGAGCGTTTAGAAAAGTAACTCTGATCCTTTGCTAAACTCACTTTTTCATTATGACCTCAGCCAGTTTTACACAGAATGCAGTTTTCAGTCAAAAGCCCATTTTTCTGACTCTCCCAGCACTCAGAGTGAGCGTTTATGAAAAGTAACTCTGATCCTTTGCTAAACTCACTTTTTCATTATGACCTCAGCCAGTTTTACACAGAATGCAGTTTTCAGTCAAAAGCCCATTTTTTCTCTCTCCCAGCACTCAGAGTGAGCGTTTATGAAAAGTAACTCTGATCCTTTGCTAAACTCACTTTTTCATTATGACCTCAGCCAGTTTTACACAGAATGCAGTTTTCAGTCAAAAGCCCATTTTTCTGACTCTCCCAGCACTCAGAGTGAGCGTTTATGAAAAGTAACTCTGATCCTTTGCTAAACTCACTTTTTCATTATGACCTCAGCCAGTTTTACACAGAATGCAGTTTTCAGTCAAAAGCCCATTTTTCTGACTCTCCCAGCACTCAGAGTGAGCGTTTATGAAAAGTAACTCTGATCCTTTGCTAAACTCACTTTTTCATTATGACCTCAGCCAGTTTTACACAGAATGCAGTTTTCAGTCAAAAGCCCATTTTTCTGACTCTCCCAGCACTCAGAGTGAGCGTTTATGAAAAGTAACTCTGATCCTTTGCTAACTCACTTTTTCATTATGACCTCAGCCAGTTTTACACAGAATGCAGTTTTCAGTCAAAAGCCCATTTTTCTGACTCTCCCAGCACTCAGAGTGAGCGTTTATGAAAAGTAACTCTGATCCTTTGCTAAACTCACTTTTTCATTATGACCTCAGCCAGTTTTACACAGAATGCAGTTTTCAGTCAAAAGCCCATTTTTCTGACTCTCCCAGCACTCAGAGTGAGCGTTTATGAAAAGTAATCTGATCCTTTGCTAAACTCACTTTTTCATTATGACCTCAGCCAGTTTTACACAGAATGCAGTTTTCAGTCAAAAGCCCATTTTTCTGACTCTCCCAGCACTCAGAGTGAGCGTTTATGAAAAGTAACTCTGATCCTTTGCTAAACTCACTTTTTCATTATGACCTCAGCCAGTTTTACACAGAATGCAGTTTTCAGTCAAAAGCCCATTTTTCTGACTCTCCCAGCACTCAGAGTGAGCGTTTATGAAAAGTAACTCTGATCCTTTGCTAAACTCACTTTTTCATTATGACCTCAGCCAGTTTTACACAGAATGCAGTTTTCAGTCAAAAGCCCATTTTTCTGACTCTCCCAGCACTCAGAGTGAGCGTTTATGAAAAGTAACTCTGATCCTTTGCTAAACTCACTTTTTCATTATGACCTCAGCCAGTTTTACACAGAATGCAGTTTTCAGTCAAAAGCCCATTTTTCTGACTCTCCCAGCACTCAGAGTGAGCGTTTATGAAAAGTAACTCTGATCCTTTGCTAAACTCACTTTTTCATTATGACCTCAGCCAGTTTTACACAGAATGCAGTTTTCAGTCAAAAGCCCATTTTTCTGACTCTCCCAGCACTCAGAGTGAGCGTTTATGAAAAGTAACTCTGATCCTTTGCTAAACTCACTTTTTCATTATGACCTCAGCCAGTTTTACACAGAATGCAGTTTTCAGTCAAAAGCCCATTTTTCTGACTCTCCCAGCACTCAGGTGAGCGTTTATGAAAAGTAACTCTGATCCTTTGCTAAACTCACTTTTTCATTATGACCTCAGCCAGTTTTACACAGAATGCAGTTTTCAGTCAAAAGCCCATTTTTCTGACTCTCCCAGCACTCAGAGTGAGCGTTTATGAAAAGTAACTCTGATCCTTTGCTAAACTCACTTTTTCATTATGACCTCAGCCAGTTTTACACAGAATGCAGTTTTCAGTCAAAAGCCCATTTTTCTGACTCTCCCAGCACTCAGAGTGAGCGTTTATGAAAAGTAACTCTGATCCTTTGCTAAACTCACTTTTTCATTATGACCTCAGCCAGTTTTACACAGAATGCAGTTTTCAGTCAAAAGCCCATTTTTCTGACTCTCCCAGCACTCAGAGTGAGCGTTTAGAAAAGAATCTGATCCTTTGCTAAACTCACTTTTTCATTATGACCTCAGCCAGTTTTACACAGAATGCAGTTTTCAGTCAAAAGCCCATTTTTCTGACTCTCCCAGCACTCAGAGTGAGCGTTTATGAAAAGTAACTCTGATCCTTTGCTAAACTCACTTTTTCATTATGACCTCAGCCAGTTTTACACAGAATGCAGTTTTCAGTCAAAAGCCCATTTTTCTGACTCTCCCAGCACTCAGAGTGAGCGTTTATGAAAAGTAACTCTGATCCTTTGCTAAACTCACTTTTTCATTATGACCTCAGCCAGTTTTACACAGAATGCAGTTTTCAGTCAAAAGCCCATTTTTCTGACTCTCCCAGCACTCAGAGTGAGCGTTTATGAAAAGTAACTCTGATCCTTTGCTAAACTCACTTTTTCATTATGACCTCAGCCAGTTTTACACAGAATGCAGTTTTCAGTCAAAAGCCCATTTTTCTGACTCTCCCAGCACTCAGAGTGAGCGTTTATGAAAAGTAACTCTGATCCTTTGCTAAACTCACTTTTTCATTATGACCTCAGCCAGTTTTACACAGAATGCAGTTTTCAGTCAAAAGCCCATTTTTCTGACTCTCCCAGCACTCAGAGTGAGCGTTTATGAAAAGTAACTCTGATCCTTTGCTAAACTCACTTTTTCATTATGACCTCAGCCAGTTTTACACAGAATGCAGTTTTCAGTCAAAAGCCCATTTTTCTGACTCTCCCAGCACTCAGAGTGAGCGTTTATGAAAAGTAACTCTGATCCTTTGCTAAACTCACTTTTTCATTATGACCTCAGCCAGTTTTACACAGAATGCAGTTTTCAGTCAAAAGCCCATTTTTCTGACTCTCCCAGCACTCAGAGTGAGCGTTTATGAAAAGTAACTCTGATCCTTTGCTAAACTCACTTTTTCATTATGACCTCAGCCAGTTTTACACAGAATGCAGTTTTCAGTCAAAAGCCCATTTTTCTGACTCTCCCAGCACTCAGAGTGAGCGTTTATGAAAAGTAACTCTGATCCTTTGCTAAACTCACTTTTTCATTATGACCTCAGCCAGTTTTACACAGAATGCAGTTTTCAGTCAAAAGCCCATTTTTCTGACTCTCCCAGCACTCAGAGTGAGCGTTTATGAAAAGTAATCTGATCCTTTGCTAAACTCACTTTTTCATTATGACCTCAGCCAGTTTTACACAGAATGCAGTTTTCAGTCAAAAGCCCATTTTTCTGACTCTCCCAGCACTCAGAGTGAGCGTTTATGAAAAGTAACTCTGATCCTTTGCTAAACTCACTTTTTCATTATGACCTCAGCCAGTTTTACACAGAATGCAGTTTTCAGTCAAAAGCCCATTTTTCTGACTCTCCCAGCACTCAGAGTGAGCGTTTATGAAAAGTAACTCTGATCCTTTGCTAAACTCACTTTTTCATTATGACCTCAGCCAGTTTTACACAGAATGCAGTTTTCAGTCAAAAGCCCATTTTTCTGACTCTCCCAGCACTCAGAGTGAGCGTTTATGAAAAGTAACTCTGATCCTTTGCTAAACTCACTTTTTCATTATGACCTCAGCCAGTTTTACACAGAATGCAGTTTTCAGTCAAAAGCCCATTTTTCTGACTCTCCCAGCACTCAGAGTGAGCGTTTATGAAAAGAACTCTGATCCTTTGCTAAACTCACTTTTTCATTATGACCTCAGCCAGTTTTACACAGAATGCAGTTTTCAGTCAAAAGCCCATTTTTCTGACTCTCCCAGCACTCAGAGTGAGCGTTTATGAAAAGTAACTCTGATCCTTTGCTAAACTCACTTTTTCATTATGACCTCAGCCAGTTTTACACAGAATGCAGTTTTCAGTCAAAAGCCCATTTTTCTGACTCTCCCAGCACTCAGAGTGAGCGTTTATGAAAAGTAACTCTGATCCTTTGCTAAACTCACTTTTTCATTATGACCTCAGCCAGTTTTACACAGAATGCAGTTTTCAGTCAAAAGCCCATTTTTCTGACTCTCCCAGCACTCAGAGTGAGCGTTTATGAAAAGTAACTCTGATCCTTTGTAAACTCACTTTTTCATTATGACAGCCAGTTTTACACAGAATGCAGTTTTCAGTCAAAAGCCATTTTTCTGACTCCCAGCACTCAGGGATGGATTTAGAAAGTAATCTGATCCTTTGCTAAACTCACTTTTTCATTATGACCTCAGCCAGTTTTACACAGAATGCAGTTTTCAGTCAAAAGCCCATTTTTTGACTCTCCCAGCACTCAGAGTGAGCGTTTATGAAAAGTAACTTGATCCTTTGCAACTCACTTTTTCATTATGACCTCAGCAGTTTTACACAGAATGCAGTTTTCAGTCAAAAGCCATTTTTTCTGACTCTCCCAGCACTCAGAGTGAGCGTTTATGAAAAGTAATCTGATCCTTTGCTAAACTCATTTTTTCATTATGACCTCAGCCAGTTTTACACAAATGCAGTTTTCAGTCAAAGCCCATTTTTCTGATCTCCCAGCACTCAGATGAGCGTTTATGAAAATGTAACTTGATCCTTTGCTAATATTCACTTTTCATTATGACCTCAGCCAGTTTTACACAGAATGCAGTTTTCAGTCAAAAGCCCATTTTCTGACTCTCCCAGCACTCAGAGTGAGCGTTTATGAAAAGTAACTCTGATCCTTTGCTAAACTCACTTTTTCATTATGACCTCAGCCAGTTTTACACAGAATGCAGTTTTCAGTCAAAAGCCCATTTTTCTGACTCTCCCAGCACTCAGAGTGCGTTATGAAAGTAACTTGATCCTTTGCTAAACTCACTTTTTCATTATGACCTCAGCCAGTTTTACACAGAATGCAGTTTTCAGTCAAAAGCCCATTTTTCTGACTCTCCCAGCACTCAGAGTGAGCGTTATGAAAAGTAACTCTGATCCTTTGCTAAACTCACTTTTCATTATGACCTCAGCCAGTTTTACACAGAATGCAGTTTTCAGTCAAAGCCCATTTTTCTGACTCTCCCAGACTCAGAGTGAGCGTTTATGAAAAGTAACTCTGATCCTTTGCTAAACTCACTTTTCATTATGACCTCAGCCAGTTTTACACAGAATGCAGTTTTCAGTCAAAGCCCATTTTTCTGACTCCCAGCACTCAGAGTGAGCGTTTATGAAAAGTAACTCTGATCCTTTGCTAAACTCACTTTTTCATTATGACCTCAGCCAGTTTTACACAGAATGCAGTTTTCAGTCAAAGCCCATTTTTCTGACTCTCCCAGCACTCAGAGTGAGCGTTTATGAAAAGTAACTCTGATCCTTTGCTAAACTCACTTTTTCATTATGACCTCAGCCAGTTTTACACAGAATGCAGTTTTCAGTCAAAAGCCCATTTTTCTGACTCTCCCAGCACTCAGAGTGAGCGTTTAGAAAAGTAATCTGATCCTTTGCTAAACTCACTTTTTCATTATGACCTCAGCCAGTTTTACACAGAATGCAGTTTTCAGTCAAAAGCCCATTTTTCTGACTCTCCCAGCACTCAGATGAGCGTTTATGAAAAGTAACTCTGATCCTTTGCTAAATCATTTTTCATTATGACCTCAGCCAGTTTTACACAGAATGCAGTTTTCAGTCAAAGCCCATTTTTCTGACTCTCCAGCTCAGAGTGAGCGTTTAAAAAAGTAACTCTGATCCTTTGCTTAAACTCACTTTTTCATTATGACCTCAGTTTTACACAGAATGCAGTTTTCAGTCAAAGCCCATTTTCTGACTCTCCAGCACTCAGAGTGAGCGTTTATGAAAAGTAACTCTGATCCTTTGCTAAACTCACTTTTTCATTATGACCTCAGCCAGTTTTACACAGAATGCAGTTTTCAGTCAAAAGCCCATTTTTCTGACTCTCCCAGCACTCAGAGTGAGCGTTTATGAAAAGTAACTCTGATCCTTTGCTAAACTCACTTTTTCATTATGACCTCAGCCAGTTTTACACAGAATGCAGTTTTCAGTCAAAAGCCCATTTTTCTGACTCTCCCAGCACTCAGAGTGAGCGTTTATGAAAAGTAACTCTGATCCTTTGCTAAACTCACTTTTTCATTATGACCTCATCCAGTTTTACACAGAATGCAGTTTTCAGTCAAAAGCCCATTTTTCTGACTCTCCCAGCACTCAGAGTGAGCGTTTATGAAAAGTAATCTGATCCTTTGCTAAACTCACTTTTCATTATGACCTCAGCCAGTTTTACCAAGAATGCAGTTTTCAGTCAAAGCCCATTTTTCTGACTCTCCCAGACTCAGATGAGCGTTTAAGAAAAGAATCTGATCCTTTGCTTAAACTCACTTTTTCATTATGACCTCAGCCAGTTTTACACAGAATGCAGTTTTCAGTCAAAAGCCCATTTTTCTGACTCTCCCAGCACTCAGAGTGAGCGTTTATGAAAAGTAACTCTGATCCTTTGCTAAACTCACTTTTTCATTATGACCTCAGCCAGTTTTACACAGAATGCAGTTTTCAGTCAAAAGCCCATTTTTCTGACTCTCCAGCACTCAGAGAGTTTTAAAAGACTAATCTGATCCTTTGCTAAACACTTTTTCATTATGATCCAGTTTTACACAGAATGCAGTTTTCAGTCAAAAGCCCATTTTCTGACTCCCCAGCACTCAGAGTGAGCGTTTATGAAAAGTAACTCTGATCCTTTGCTAAACTCACTTTTTCATTATGACCTCAGCCAGTTTTACAGAATGCAGTTTTCAGTCAAAAGCCCATTTTCTGACTCTCCAGCACTCAGATGAGCGTTTATAAGTAACTCTGATCCTTTGCTAAACACTTTTTCATTATGACCTCAGCCAGTTTTACACAGAATGCAGTTTTCAGTCAAAAGCCCATTTTTCTGACTCTCCCAGCACTCAGAGTGAGCGTTTATGAAAAGTAACTCTGATCCTTTGCTAAACTCACTTTTTCATTATGACCTCAGCCAGTTTTACACAGAATGCAGTTTTCAGTCAAAAGCCCATTTTTCTGACTCTCCCAGCACTCAGAGTGAGCGTTTATGAAAAGTAATCTGATCCTTTGCTAAACTCACTTTTTCATTATGACCTCAGCCAGTTTTACACAGAATGCAGTTTTCAGTCAAAAGCCATTTTTCTGACTCTCCAGCTCTCAGAGTGAGCGTTTATGAAAAGTAACTCTGATCCTTTGCTAAACTCACTTTTTCATTATGACCTCAGCCAGTTTTACACAGAATGCAGTTTTCAGTCAAAAGCCCATTTTTCTGACTCTCCCAGCACTCAGAGTGAGCGTTTATGAAAAGTAACTCTGATCCTTTGCTAAACTCACTTTTTCATTATGACCTCAGCCAGTTTTACACAGAATGCAGTTTTCAGTCAAAAGCCCATTTTTCTGACTCTCCCAGCACTCAGAGTGAGCGTTTATGAAAAGTAATCTGATCCTTTGCTAAACTCACTTTTTCATTATGACCTCAGCCAGTTTTACACAGAATGCAGTTTTCAGTCAAAAGCCCATTTTTCTGACTCTCCCAGCACTCAGAGTGAGCGTTTATGAAAAGTAACTCTGATCCTTTGCTAAACTCACTTTTTCATTATGACCTCAGCCAGTTTTACACAGAATGCAGTTTTCAGTCAAAAGCCCATTTTTCTGACTCTCCCAGCACTCAGAGTGAGCGTTTATGAAAAGTAACTCTGATCCTTTGCTAAACTCACTTTTTCATTATGACCTCAGCCAGTTTTACACAGAATGCAGTTTTCAGTCAAAAGCCCATTTTTCTGACTCTCCCAGCACTCAGATGAGCGTTTATGAAAAGTAACTCTGATCCTTTGCTAAACTCACTTTTTCATTATGACCTCAGCCAGTTTTACAAGAATGCAGTTTTCAGTCAAAAGCCCATTTTTCTGACTCTCCCAGCACTCAGAGTGAGCGTTTATGAAAAGTAACTCTGATCCTTTGCTAAACTCACTTTTTCATTATGACAGCCAGTTTTACACAGAATGCAGTTTTCAGTCAAAAGCCCATTTTTCTGACTCTCCCAGCACTCAGAGTGAGCGTTTAAAAAACTCTGATCCTTTGCTAAACTCACTTTTTCATTATGACCTCAGCCAGTTTTACACAGAATGCAGTTTTCAGTCAAAAGCCCATTTTTCTGACTCCCAGCACTCAGAGTGAGCGTTTATGAAAAGTAACTCTGATCCTTTGCTAAACTCACTTTTTCATTATGACCTCAGCCAGTTTTACACAGAATGCAGTTTTCAGTCAAAAGCCCATTTTTCTGACTCTCCCAGCACTCAGAGTGAGCGTTTATGAAAAGAACTCTGATCCTTTTTGCTAAAACTTTTTCATTATGACCTCAGCCAGTTTTACACAGAATGCAGTTTTCAGTCAAAAGCCCATTTTTCTGACTCTCCCAGCACTCAGAGTGAGCGTTTAAGAAAAGAATCTGATCCTTTTTAAATCACTTTTTCATTATGACCATCAGTTTTACACAGAATGCAGTTTTCAGTCAAAAGCCCATTTTTCTGACTCTCCCAGCACTCAGAGTGCGTTTAGAAAAGTAACTCTGATCCTTTGCTAAACTCACTTTTTCATTATGACCTCAGCCAGTTTTACACAGAATGCAGTTTTCAGTCAAAAGCCCATTTTTCTGACTCTCCCAGCACTCAGATGAGCGTTTATGAAAAGTAACTTGATCCTTTGCTAAACTCACTTTTTCATTATGACCTCAGCCAGTTTTACACAGAATGCAGTTTTCAGTCAAAAGCCCATTTTTCTGACTCTCCCAGCACTCAGAGTGAGCGTTTATGAAAAGTAACTCTGATCCTTTGCTAAACTCACTTTTTCATTATGACCTCAGCCAGTTTTACACAGAATGCAGTTTTCAGTCAAAAGCCCATTTTTCTGACTCTCCCAGCACTCAGATGAGCGTTTTAAGTAACTAACTGATCCTTTGCTAACTCACTTTTTCATTATGACCTCAGCCAGTTTTACACAGAATGCAGTTTTCAGTCAAAAGCCCATTTTTCTGACTCTCCCAGCACTCAGAGCGTTTATGAAAAGTAACTCTGATCCTTTGCTAAACTCACTTTTTCATTATGACCTCAGCCAGTTTTACACAGAATGCAGTTTTCAGTCAAAAGCCCATTTTTCTGACTCTCCCAGCACTCAGAGTGAGCGTTTATGAAAAGTAATCTGATCCTTTGCTAAACTCACTTTTTCATTATGACCTCAGCCAGTTTTACACAGAATGCAGTTTTCAGTCAAAAGCCCATTTTTCTGACTCTCCCAGCACTCAGAGTGAGCGTTTATGAAAAGTAACTCTGATCCTTTGCTAAACTCACTTTTTCATTATGACCTCAGCCAGTTTTACACAAATGCAGTTTTCAGTCAAAAGCCCATTTTTCTGACTCTCCCAGCACTCAGAGTGAGCGTTTATGAAAAGTAACTCTGATCCTTTGCTAAACTCACTTTTTCATTATGACCTCAGCCAGTTTTACACAGAATGCAGTTTTCAGTCAAAAGCCCATTTTTCTGACTCTCCCAGCACTCAGAGTGAGCGTTTATGAAAAGTAACTCTGATCCTTTGCTAAACTCACTTTTTCATTATGACCTCAGCCAGTTTTACACAGAATGCAGTTTTCAGTCAAAAGCCCATTTTTCTGACTCTCCCAGCACTCAGAGTGAGTTTTAAAAGTAACTCTGATCCTTTGCTAAAACTTTTCATTATGACCTCAGCCAGTTTTACACAGAATGCAGTTTTCAGTCAAAAGCCCATTTTTCTGACTCTCCCAGCACTCAGAGTGAGCGTTTATGAAAAGTAACTCTGATCCTTTGCTAAACTCACTTTTTCATTATGACCTCAGCCAGTTTTACACAGAATGCAGTTTTCAGTCAAAAGCCCATTTTTCTGACTCTCCCAGCACTCAGAGTGAGCGTTTATGAAAAGTAACTCTGATCCTTTGCTAAACTCACTTTTTCATTATGACCTCAGCCAGTTTTACACAGAATGCAGTTTTCAGTCAAAAGCCCATTTTTCTGACTCTCCCAGCACTCAGAGTGAGCGTTTATGAAAAGTAACTCTGATCCTTTGCTAAACTCACTTTTTCATTATGACCTCAGCCAGTTTTACACAGAATGCAGTTTTCAGTCAAAAGCCCATTTTTCTGACTCTCCCAGCACTCAGAGTGAGCGTTTATGAAAAGTAATCTGATCCTTTGCTAAACTCACTTTTTCATTATGACCTCAGCCAGTTTTACACAGAATGCAGTTTTCAGTCAAAAGCCCATTTTTCTGACTCTCCCAGCACTCAGAGTGAGCGTTTATGAAAAGTAACTCTGATCCTTTGCTAAACTCACTTTTTCATTATGACCTCAGCCAGTTTTACACAGAATGCAGTTTTCAGTCAAAAGCCCATTTTTCTGACTCTCCCAGCACTCAGAGTGAGCGTTTATGAAAAGTAACTCTGATCCTTTGCTAAACTCACTTTTTCATTATGACCTCAGCCAGTTTTACACAGAATGCAGTTTTCAGTCAAAAGCCCATTTTTCTGACTCTCCCAGCACTCAGAGTGAGCGTTTATGAAAAGTAACTCTGATCCTTTGCTAAACTCACTTTTTCATTATGACCTCAGCCAGTTTTACACAGAATGCAGTTTTCAGTCAAAAGCCCATTTTTCTGACTCTCCCAGCACTCAGAGGAGCGTTTATGAAAAGTAACTCTGATCCTTTGCTAAACTCACTTTTTCATTATGACCTCAGCCAGTTTTACACAGAATGCAGTTTTCAGTCAAAAGCCCATTTTTCTGACTCTCCCAGCACTCAGAGTGAGCGTTTATGAAAAGTAACTCTGATCCTTTGCTAAACTCACTTTTTCATTATGACCTCAGCCAGTTTTACACAGAATGCAGTTTTCAGTCAAAAGCCCATTTTTCTGACTCTCCAGCACTCAGAGTGAGCGTTTATGAAAAGTAACTCTGATCCTTTGCTAAACTCACTTTTTCATTATGACCTCAGCCAGTTTTACACAGAATGCAGTTTTCAGTCAAAAGCCCATTTTTCTGACTCTCCCAGCACTCAGAGTGAGCGTTTATGAAAAGTAACTCTGATCCTTTGCTAAACTCACTTTTTCATTATGACCTCAGCCAGTTTTACACAGAATGCAGTTTTCAGTCAAAAGCCCATTTTTCTGACTCTCCCAACTCAGAGTGAGCGTTTATGAAAAGTAACTCTGATCCTTTGCTAAACTCACTTTTTCATTATGACCTCAGCCAGTTTTACACAGAATGCAGTTTTCAGTCAAAAGCCCATTTTTCTGACTCTCCCAGCACTCAGAGTGAGCGTTTATGAAAAGTAACTCTGATCCTTTGCTAAACTCACTTTTTCATTATGACCTCAGCCAGTTTTACACAGAATGCAGTTTTCAGTCAAAAGCCCATTTTTCTGACTCTCCCAGCACTCAGAGTGAGCGTTTAGAAAAGAATCTGATCCTTTGCTAAACTCACTTTTTCATTATGACCTCAGCCAGTTTTACACAGAATGCAGTTTTCAGTCAAAAGCCCATTTTTCTGACTCTCCCAGCACTCAGAGTGAGCGTTTATGAAAAGTAACTCTGATCCTTTGCTAAACTCACTTTTTCATTTGACCTCACAGTTTTACACAGAATGCAGTTTTCAGTCAAAAGCCCATTTTTCTGACTCTCCCAGCACTCAGATGAGCGTTTATGAAAAGTAATCTGATCCTTTGCTAAACTCACTTTTTCATTATGACCTCAGCCAGTTTTACACAGAATGCAGTTTTCAGTCAAAAGCCCATTTTTCTGACTCTCCCAGCACTCAGAGTGAGCGTTTATGAAAAGTAACTCTGATCCTTTGCTAAACTCACTTTTTCATTATGACCTCAGCCAGTTTTACACAGAATGCAGTTTTCAGTCAAAAGCCCATTTTTCTGACTCTCCCACTCAGAGTGAGCGTTTATGAAAAGTAACTCTGATCCTTTGCTAAACTCACTTTTTCATTATGACCTCAGCCAGTTTTACACAGAATGCAGTTTTCAGTCAAAAGCCCATTTTTCTGACTCTCCCAGCACTCAGAGTGAGCGTTTATGAAAAGTAACTCTGATCCTTTGCTAAACTCACTTTTTCATTATGACCTCAGCCAGTTTTACACAGAATGCAGTTTTCAGTCAAAAGCCCATTTTTCTGACTCTCCCAGCACTCAGAGTGAGCGTTTATGAAAAGTAACTCTGATCCTTTGCTAAACTCACTTTTTCATTATGACCTCAGCCAGTTTTACACAGAATGCAGTTTTCAGTCAAAAGCCCATTTTTCTGACTCTCCAGCACTCAGAGTGAGCGTTTATGAAAAGTAACTCTGATCCTTTGCTAAACTCACTTTTTCATTATGACCTCAGCCAGTTTTACACAGAATGCAGTTTTCAGTCAAAAGCCCATTTTTCTGACTCTCCCAGCACTCAGAGTGAGCGTTTATGAAAAGTAACTGATCCTTTGCTAAACTCACTTTTTCATTATGACCTCAGCCAGTTTTACACAGAATGCAGTTTTCAGTCAAAAGCCCATTTTTCTGACTCTCCCAGCACTCAGAGAGCGTTTATGAAAAGTAACTCTGATCCTTTGCTAAACTCACTTTTTCATTATGACAGTTTTACACAGAATGCAGTTTTCAGTCAAAAGCCCATTTTTCTGACTCTCCCAGCACTCAGAGTGAGCGTTTATGAAAAGTAACTCTGATCCTTTGCTAAACTCACTTTTTCATTATGACAGTTTTACACAGAATGCAGTTTTCAGTCAAAAGCCCATTTTTCTGACTCTCCCAGCACTCAGAGTGAGCGTTTATGAAAAGTAACTCTGATCCTTTGCTAAACTCACTTTTTCATTATGACCTCAGCCAGTTTTACACAGAATGCAGTTTTCAGTCAAAAGCCCATTTTTCTGACTCTCCCAGCACTCAGAGTGAGCGTTTATGAAAAGTAATCTGATCCTTTGCTAAACTCACTTTTTCATTATGACCTCAGCCAGTTTTACACAGAATGCAGTTTTCAGTCAAAAGCCCATTTTTCTGACTCTCCCAGCACTCAGAGTGAGAGAGTTTATGAAAAGTAACTTGATCCTTTGCTAAACTTTTTCATTATGACCTCAGCCAGTTTTACACAGAATGCAGTTTTCAGTCAAAAGCCCATTTTCTGACTCTCCCAGCACTCAGAGTGAGCGTTTATGAAAAGTAACTCTGATCCTTTGCTAAACTCACTTTTTCATTATGACCTCAGCCAGTTTTACACAGAATGCAGTTTTCAGTCAAAAGCCCATTTTTCTGACTCTCCCAGCACTCAGGTGAGCGTTTATGAAAAGTAACTCTGATCCTTTGCTAAACTCACTTTTTCATTATGACCTCAGCCAGTTTTACACAGAATGCAGTTTTCAGTCAAAAGCCCATTTTTCTGACTCTCCCAGCACTCAGAGTGAGCGTTTATGAAAAGTAACTCTGATCCTTTGCTAAACTCACTTTTTCATTATGACCTCAGCCAGTTTTACACAGAATGCAGTTTTCAGTCAAAAGCCCATTTTTCTGACTCTCCCAGCACTCAGAGTGAGCGTTTATGAAAAGTAACTCTGATCCTTTGCTAAACTCATTTTCATTATGACCTCAGTTTTACACAGAATGCAGTTTTCAGTCAAAAGCCCATTTTTCTGACTCTCCCAGCACTCAGATGAGCGTTTATGAAAAGTAACTCTGATCCTTTGCTAAACTCACTTTTTCATTATGACCTCAGCCAGTTTTACACAGAATGCAGTTTTCAGTCAAAAGCCCATTTTTCTGACTCTCCCAGCACTCAGAGTGAGCGTTTATGAAAAGTAACTCTGATCCTTTGCTAAACTCACTTTTTCATTATGACCTCAGCCAGTTTTACACAGAATGCAGTTTTCAGTCAAAAGCCCATTTTTCTGACTCTCCCAGCACTCAGAGTGAGCGTTTATGAAAAGTAACTCTGATCCTTTGCTAAACTCACTTTTTCATTATGACCTCAGCCAGTTTTACACAGAATGCAGTTTTCAGTCAAAAGCCCATTTTTCTGACTCTCCCAGCACTCAGAGTGAGCGTTTATGAAAAGTAACTCTGATCCTTTGCTAAACTCACTTTTTCATTATGACCTCAGCCAGTTTTACACAGAATGCAGTTTTCAAAAGCCCATTTTTCTGACTCTCCCAGCACTCAGAGTGAGCGTTTATGAAAAGTAACTCTGATCCTTTGCTAAACTCACTTTTTCATTATGACCTCAGCCAGTTTTACACAGAATGCAGTTTTCAGTCAAAAGCCCATTTTTCTGACTCTCCCAGCACTCAGAGTGAGCGTTATGAAAAAGTAACTCTGATCCTTTGCTAAACTCACTTTTTCATTATGACCTCAGCCAGTTTTACACAGAATGCAGTTTTCAGTCAAAAGCCCATTTTTCTGACTCTCCCAGCACTCAGGTGAGCGTTTATGAAAAGTAACTCTGATCCTTTGCTAAACTCACTTTTTCATTATGACCTCAGCCAGTTTTACACAGAATGCAGTTTTCAGTCAAAAGCCCATTTTTCTGACTCTCCCAGCACTCAGAGTGAGCGTTTATGAAAAGTAATCTGATCCTTTGCTAAACTCACTTTTTCATTATGACCTCAGCCAGTTTTACACAGAATGCAGTTTTCAGTCAAAAGCCCATTTTTCTGACTCTCCCAGCACTCAGAGTGAGCGTTTATGAAAAGTAACTCTGATCCTTTGCTAAACCACTTTTTCATTATGACCTCAGCCAGTTTTACACAGAATGCAGTTTTCAGTCAAAAGCCCATTTTTCTGACTCTCCCAGCACTCAGAGTGAGCGTTTATGAAAAGTAACTCTGATCCTTTGCTAAACTCACTTTTTCATTATGACCTCAGCCAGTTTTACACAGAATGCAGTTTTCAGTCAAAAGCCCATTTTTCTGACTCTCCCAGCACTCAGAGTGAGCGTTTATGAAAAGTAACTCTGATCCTTTGCTAAACTCACTTTTTCATTATGACCTCAGCCAGTTTTACACAGAATGCAGTTTTCAGTCAAAAGCCCATTTTTCTGACTCTCCCAGCACTCAGAGTGAGCGTTTATGAAAAGTAACTCTGATCCTTTGCTAAACTCACTTTTTCATTATGACCTCAGCCAGTTTTACACAGAATGCAGTTTTCAGTCAAAAGCCCATTTTTCTGACTCTCCCAGCACTCAGAGTGAGCGTTTATGAGTAACTCTGATCCTTTGCTAAACTCACTTTTTCATTATGACCTCAGCCAGTTTTACACAGAATGCAGTTTTCAGTCAAAAGCCCATTTTTCTGACTCTCCCAGCACTCAGAGTGAGCGTTTATGAAAAGTAACTCTGATCCTTTGCTAAACTCACTTTTTCATTATGACCTCAGCCAGTTTTACACAGAATGCAGTTTTCAGTCAAAAGCCCATTTTTCTGACTCTCCCAGCACTCAGGTGAGCGTTTATGAAAAGTAACTCTGATCCTTTGCTAAACTCACTTTTTCATTATGACCTCCCAGTTTTACACAGAATGCAGTTTTCAGTCAAAAGCCCATTTTTCTGACTCTCCCAGCACTCAGGTGAGCGTTTATGAAAAGTAACTCTGATCCTTTGCTAAACTCACTTTTTCATTATGACCTCAGCCAGTTTTACACAGAATGCAGTTTTCAGTCAAAAGCCCATTTTTCTGACTCTCCCAGCACTCAGAGAGCGTTTATGAAAAGTAACTCTGATCCTTTGCTAAACTCACTTTTTCATTATGACCTCAGCCAGTTTTACACAGAATGCAGTTTTCAGTCAAAAGCCCATTTTTCTGACTCTCCCAGCACTCAGAGTGAGCGTTTATGAAAAGTAACTCTGATCCTTTGCTAAACTCACTTTTTCATTATGACCTCAGCCAGTTTTACACAGAATGCAGTTTTCAGTCAAAAGCCCATTTTTCTGACTCTCCCAGCACTCAGAGTGAGCGTTTATGAAAAGTAACTCTGATCCTTTGCTAAACTCACTTTTTCATTATGACCTCAGCCAGTTTTACACAGAATGCAGTTTTCAGTCAAAAGCCCATTTTTCTGACTCTCCCAGCACTCAGAGTGAGCGTTTAGAAAAGTAACTCTGATCCTTTGCTAAACTCACTTTTTCATTATGACCTCAGCCAGTTTTACACAGAATGCAGTTTTCAGTCAAAAGCCCATTTTTCTGACTCTCCCAGCACTCAGAGTGAGCGTTTAAAAAGTAACTCTGATCCTTTGCTAAACTCACTTTTTCATTATGACCAGTTTTACACAGAATGCAGTTTTCAGTCAAAAGCCCATTTTTCTGACTCTCCCAGCACTCAGAGTGAGCGTTTAAAAAAACTCTGATCCTTTGCTAAACTCACTTTTTCATTATGACCTCAGCCAGTTTTACACAGAATGCAGTTTTCAGTCAAAAGCCCATTTTTCTGACTCTCCCAGCACTCAGAGTGAGCGTTTATGAAAAACTCTGATCCTTTGCTAAACTCACTTTTTCATTATGACCTCAGCCAGTTTTACACAGAATGCAGTTTTCAGTCAAAAGCCCATTTTTCTGACTCTCCCAGCACTCAGAGTGAGCGTTTATGAAAAGTAACTCTGATCCTTTGCTAAACTCACTTTTTCATTATGACCTCAGCCAGTTTTACACAGAATGCAGTTTTCAGTCAAAAGCCCATTTTTCTGACTCTCCCAGCACTCAGAGTGAGCGTTTATGAAAAGTAACTCTGATCCTTTGCTAAACTCACTTTTTCATTATGACCTCAGCCAGTTTTACACAGAATGCAGTTTTCAGTCAAAAGCCCATTTTTCTGACTCTCCCAGCACTCAGAGTGAGCGTTTATGAAAAGTAACTCTGATCCTTTGCTAAAAACTCACTTTTTCATTATGACCTCAGCCAGTTTTACACAGAATGCAGTTTTCAGTCAAAAGCCCATTTTTCTGACTCTCCCAGCACTCAGAGTGAGCGTTTATGAAAAGTAACTCTGATCCTTTGCTAAACTCACTTTTTCATTATGACCTCAGCCAGTTTTACACAGAATGCAGTTTTCAGTCAAAAGCCCATTTTTCTGACTCTCCCAGCACTCAGAGTGAGCGTTTATGAAAAGTAACTCTGATCCTTTGCTAAACTCACTTTTTCATTATGACCTCAGCCAGTTTTACACAGAATGCAGTTTTCAGTCAAAAGCCCATTTTTCTGACTCTCCCAGCACTCAGAGTGAGCGTTTATGAAAAGTAACTCTGATCCTTTGCTAAACTCACTTTTTCATTATGACCTCAGCCAGTTTTACACAGAATGCAGTTTTCAGTCAAAAGCCCATTTTTCTGACTCTCCCAGCACTCAGAGTGAGCGTTTATGAAAAGTAACTCTGATCCTTTGCTAAACTCATTTTTTTATGACCTCAGCCAGTTTTACACAGAATGCAGTTTTCAGTCAAAAGCCCATTTTTCTGACTCTCCCAGCACTCAGAGTGAGCGTTTATGAAAAGTCTGATCCTTTGCTAAACTCACTTTTTCATTATGACCTCAGCCAGTTTTACACAGAATGCAGTTTTCAGTCAAAAGCCCATTTTTCTGACTCTCCCAGCACTCAGAGTGAGCGTTTATGAAAAGTAACTCTGATCCTTTGCTAAACTCACTTTTTCATTATGACCTCAGCCAGTTTTACACAGAATGCAGTTTTCAGTCAAAAGCCCATTTTTCTGACTCTCCCAGCACTCAGAGTGAGCGTTTATGAAAAGTAACTCTGATCCTTTGCTAAACTCACTTTTTCATTATGACCTCAGCCAGTTTTACACAGAATGCAGTTTTCAGTCAAAAGCCCATTTTTCTGACTCCCCACTCAGAGAGTGAGCGTTTATGAAAAGTAACTCTGATCCTTTGCTAAACTCACTTTTTCATTATGACCTCAGCCAGTTTTACACAGAATGCAGTTTTCAGTCAAAAGCCCATTTTTCTGACTCTCCCAGCACTCAGGTGAGCGTTTATGAAAAGTAACTCTGATCCTTTGCTAAACTCACTTTTTCATTATGACCTCAGCCAGTTTTACACAGAATGCAGTTTTCAGTCAAAAGCCCATTTTTCTGACTCTCCCAGCACTCAGAGTGAGCGTTTAGAAAAGTAACTCTGATCCTTTGCTAAACTCACTTTTTCATTATGACCTCAGCCAGTTTTACACAGAATGCAGTTTTCAGTCAAAAGCCCATTTTTCTGACTCTCCCAGCACTCAGAGTGAGCGTTTATGAAAAGTAACTCTGATCCTTTGCTAAACTCACTTTTTCATTATGACCTCAGCCAGTTTTACACAGAATGCAGTTTTCAGTCAAAAGCCCATTTTTCTGACTCTCCCAGCACTCAGAGTGAGCGTTTATGAAAAGTAACTCTGATCCTTTGCTAAACTCACTTTTTCATTATGACCTCAGCCAGTTTTACACAGAATGCAGTTTTCAGTCAAAAGCCCATTTTTCTGACTCTCCCAGCACTCAGAGTGAGCGTTTATGAAAAGTAACTCTGATCCTTTGCTAAACTCACTTTTTCATTATGACCTCAGCCAGTTTTACACAGAATGCAGTTTTCAGTCAAAAGCCCATTTTTCTGACTCTCCCAGCACTCAGAGTGAGCGTTTATGAAAAGTAACTCTGATCCTTTGCTAAACTCACTTTTTCATTATGACCTCAGCCAGTTTTACACAGAATGCAGTTTTCAGTCAAAAGCCCATTTTTCTGACTCTCCCAGCACTCAGAGTGAGCGTTTATGAAAAGTAACTCTGATCCTTTGCTAAACTCACTTTTTCATTATGACCTCAGCCAGTTTTACACAGAATGCAGTTTTCAGTCAAAAGCCCATTTTTCTGACTCTCCCAGCACTCCAGAGTGAGCGTTTATGAAAAGTAACTCTGATCCTTTGCTAAACTCACTTTTTCATTATGACCTCAGCCAGTTTTACACAGAATGCAGTTTTCAGTCAAAAGCCCATTTTTCTGACTCTCCCAGCACTCAGAGTGAGCGTTTATGAAAAGTAACTCTGATCCTTTGCTAAACTCACTTTTTCATTATGACCTCAGCCAGTTTTACACAGAATGCAGTTTTCAGTCAAAAGCCCATTTTTCTGACTCTCCCAGCACTCAGAGTGAGCGTTTATGAAAAGTAACTCTGATCCTTTGCTAAACTCACTTTTTCATTATGACCTCAGCCAGTTTTACACAGAATGCAGTTTTCAGTCAAAAGCCCATTTTTCTGACTCTCCCAGCACTCAGAGTGAGCGTTTATGAAAAGTAACTCTGATCCTTTGCTAAACTCACTTTTTCATTATGACCTCAGCCAGTTTTACACAGAATGCAGTTTTCAGTCAAAAGCCCATTTTTCTGACTCTCCCAGCACTCAGATGAGCGTTATGAAAAGTAACTCTGATCCTTTGCTAAACTCACTTTTTCATTATGACCTCAGCCAGTTTTACACAGAATGCAGTTTTCAGTCAAAAGCCCATTTTTCTGACTCTCCCAGCACTCAGAGTGAGCGTTTATGAAAAGTAACTCTGATCCTTTGCTAAACTCACTTTTTCATTATGACCTCAGCCAGTTTTACACAGAATGCAGTTTTCAGTCAAAAGCCCATTTTTCTGACTCTCCCAGCACTCAGAGGAGCGTTTATGAAAAGTAACTCTGATCCTTTGCTAAACTCACTTTTTCATTATGACCTCAGCCAGTTTTACACAGAATGCAGTTTTCAGTCAAAAGCCCATTTTTCTGACTCTCCCAGCACTCAGAGTGAGCGTTTATGAAAAGTAACTCTGATCCTTTGCTAAACTCACTTTTTCATTATGACCTCAGCCAGTTTTACACAGAATGCAGTTTTCAGTCAAAAGCCCATTTTTCTGACTCTCCCAGCACTCAGAGTGAGCGTTTATGAAAAGTAACTCTGATCCTTTGCTAAACTCACTTTTTCATTATGACCTCAGCCAGTTTTACACAGAATGCAGTTTTCAGTCAAAAGCCCATTTTTCTGACTCTCCCAGCACTCAGAGTGAGCGTTTATGAAAAGTAACTCTGATCCTTTGCTAAACTCACTTTTTCATTATGACCTCAGCCAGTTTTACACAGAATGCAGTTTTCAGTCAAAAGCCCATTTTTCTGACTCTCCCAGCACTCAGAGTGAGCGTTTATGAAAAGTAACTCTGATCCTTTGCTAAACTCACTTTTTCATTATGACCTCAGCCAGTTTTACACAGAATGCAGTTTTCAGTCAAAAGCCCATTTTTCTGACTCTCCCAGCACTCAGAGTGAGCGTTTATGAAAAGTAACTCTGATCCTTTGCTAAACTCACTTTTTCATTATGACCTCAGCCAGTTTTACACAGAATGCAGTTTTCAGTCAAAAGCCCATTTTTCTGACTCTCCCAGCACTCAGAGTGAGCGTTTATGAAAAGTAACTCTGATCCTTTGCTAAACTCACTTTTTCATTATGACCTCAGCCAGTTTTACACAGAATGCAGTTTTCAGTCAAAAGCCCATTTTTCTGACTCTCCCAGCACTCAGAGTGAGCGTTTATGAAAAGTAACTCTGATCCTTTGCTAAACTCACTTTTTCATTATGACCTCAGCCAGTTTTACACAGAATGCAGTTTTCAGTCAAAAGCCCATTTTTCTGACTCTCCCAGCACTCAGAGTGAGCGTTTATGAAAAGTAATCTGATCCTTTGCTAAACTCACTTTTTCATTATGACCTCAGCCAGTTTTACACAGAATGCAGTTTTCAGTCAAAAGCCCATTTTTCTGACTCTCCCAGCACTCAGAGTGAGCGTTTATGAAAAGTAACTCTGATCCTTTGCTAAACTCACTTTTTCATTATGACCTCAGCCAGTTTTACACAGAATGCAGTTTTCAGTCAAAAGCCCATTTTTCTGACTCTCCCAGCACTCAGAGTGAGCGTTTATGAAAAGTAACTCTGATCCTTTGCTAAACTCACTTTTTCATTATGACCTCAGCCAGTTTTACACAGAATGCAGTTTTCAGTCAAAAGCCCATTTTTCTGACTCTCCCAGCACTCAGTGAGCGTTTATGAAAAGTAACTCTGATCCTTTGCTAAACTCACTTTTTCATTATGACCTCAGCCAGTTTTACACAGAATGCAGTTTTCAGTCAAAAGCCCATTTTTCTGACTCTCCCAGCACTCAGAGTGAGCGTTTATGAAAAGTAACTCTGATCCTTTGCTAAACTCACTTTTTCATTATGACCTCAGCCAGTTTTACACAGAATGCAGTTTTCAGTCAAAAGCCCATTTTTCTGACTCTCCCAGCACTCAGAGTGAGCGTTTATGAAAAGTAACTCTGATCCTTTGCTAAACTCACTTTTTCATTATGACCTCAGCCAGTTTTACACAGAATGCAGTTTTCAGTCAAAAGCCCATTTTTCTGACTCTCCCAGCACTCAGAGTGCGTTTATGAAAAGTAACTCTGATCCTTTGCTAAACTCACTTTTTCATTATGACCTCAGCCAGTTTTACACAGAATGCAGTTTTCAGTCAAAAGCCCATTTTTCTGACTCTCCCAGCACTCAGAGTGAGCGTTTATGAAAAGTAACTCTGATCCTTTGCTAAACTCACTTTTTCATTATGACCTCAGCCAGTTTTACACAGAATGCAGTTTTCAGTCAAAAGCCCATTTTTCTGACTCTCCCAGCACTCAGAGTGAGCGTTTATGAAAAGTAACTCTGATCCTTTGCTAAACTCACTTTTTCATTATGACCTCAGCCAGTTTTACACAGAATGCAGTTTTCAGTCAAAAGCCCATTTTTCTGACTCTCCAGCACTCAGAGTGAGCGTTTATGAAAAGTAACTGATCCTTTGCTAAACTCACTTTTTCATTATGACCTCAGCCAGTTTTACACAGAATGCAGTTTTCAGTCAAAAGCCCATTTTTCTGACTCTCCCAGCACTCAGAGTGAGCGTTTATGAAAAGTAACTCTGATCCTTTGCTAAACTCACTTTTTCATTATGACCTCAGCCAGTTTTACACAGAATGCAGTTTTCAGTCAAAAGCCCATTTTTCTGACTCTCCCAGCACTCAGAGTGAGCGTTTATGAAAAGTAACTCTGATCCTTTGCTAAACTCACTTTTTCATTATGACCTCAGCCAGTTTTACACAGAATGCAGTTTTCAGTCAAAAGCCCATTTTTCTGACTCTCCCAGCACTCAGAGTGAGCGTTTAGAAAAGAATCTGATCCTTTGCTAAACTCACTTTTTCATTATGACCTCAGCCAGTTTTACACAGAATGCAGTTTTCAGTCAAAAGCCCATTTTTCTGACTCTCCCAGCACTCAGGTGAGCGTTTATGAAAAGTAACTCTGATCCTTTGCTAAACTCACTTTTTCATTATGACCTCAGCCAGTTTTACACAGAATGCAGTTTTCAGTCAAAAGCCCATTTTTCTGACTCTCCCAGCACTCAGAGCGTTTATGAAAAGTAACTCTGATCCTTTGCTAAACTCACTTTTTCATTATGACCTCAGCCAGTTTTACACAGAATGCAGTTTTCAGTCAAAAGCCCATTTTTCTGACTCTCCCAGCACTCAGAGTGAGCGTTTATGAAAAGTAACTCTGATCCTTTGCTAAACTCACTTTTTCATTATGACCTCAGCCAGTTTTACACAGAATGCAGTTTTCAGTCAAAAGCCCATTTTTCTGACTCTCCCAGCACTCAGAGTGAGCGTTTATGAAAAGTAACTCTGATCCTTTGCTAAACTCACTTTTTCATTATGACCTCAGCCAGTTTTACACAGAATGCAGTTTTCAGTCAAAAGCCCATTTTTCTGACTCTCCCAGCACTCAGAGTGAGCGTTTATGAAAAGTAACTCTGATCCTTTGCTAAACTCACTTTTTCATTATGACCTCAGCCAGTTTTACACAGAATGCAGTTTTCAGTCAAAAGCCCATTTTTCTGACTCTCCCAGCACTCAGAGTGAGCGTTTATGAAAAGTAACTCTGATCCTTTGCTAAACTCACTTTTTCATTATGACCTCAGCCAGTTTTACACAGAATGCAGTTTTCAGTCAAAAGCCCATTTTTCTGACTCTCCCAGCACTCAGAGTGAGCGTTTATGAAAAGTAATCTGATCCTTTGCTAAACTCACTTTTTCATTATGACCTCAGCCAGTTTTACACAGAATGCAGTTTTCAGTCAAAAGCCCATTTCTTGACTCTCCCAGCACTCAGAGTGAGCGTTTAAAAAGTAACTCTGATCCTTTGCTAAACTCACTTTTTCATTATGACCTCAGCCAGTTTTACACAGAATGCAGTTTTCAGTCAAAAGCCCATTTTTCTGACTCTCCCAGCACTCAGAGTGAGCGTTTAGAAAAGTAACTCTGATCCTTTGCTAAACTCACTT
Organism: Triplophysa dalaica; assembly: GCF_015846415.1. Taxonomy (NCBI): domain Eukaryota; kingdom Metazoa; phylum Chordata; class Actinopteri; order Cypriniformes; family Nemacheilidae; genus Triplophysa; species Triplophysa dalaica. Next base: position 24,833,592 of record NC_079548.1, on the reverse strand, counting down.
TTTCATTATGACCTCAGCCAGTTTTACACAGAATGCAGTTTTCAGTCAAAAGCCCATTTTTCTGACTCTCCCAGCACTCAGAGTGAGCGTTTATGAAAAGTAACTCTGATCCTTTGCTAAACTCACTTTTTCATTATGACCTCAGCCAGTTTTACACAGAATGCAGTTTTCAGTCAAAAGCCCATTTTTCTGACTCTCCCAGCACTCAGAGTGAGCGTTTAGAAAAGTCTGATCCTTGCTTTAAACTCACTTTTTCATTATGACCTCCAGTTTTACACAGAATGCAGTTTTCAGTCAAAAGCCCATTTTTCTGACTCTCCCAGCACTCAGAGTGAGCGTTTATGAAAAGTAACTCTGATCCTTTGCTAAACTCACTTTTTCATTATGACCTCAGCCAGTTTTACACAGAATGCAGTTTTCAGTCAAAAGCCCATTTTTCTGACTCTCCCAGCACTCAGAGTGAGCGTTTATGAAAAGAACTCTGATCCTTTGCTAAACTTTTTCATTATGACCTCAGCCAGTTTTACACAGAATGCAGTTTTCAGTCAAAAGCCCATTTTTCTGACTCTCCCAGCACTCAGAGTGAGCGTTTAAGTAACTGATCCTTTGCTAAACTCACTTTTTCATTATGACCTCAGCCAGTTTTACACAGAATGCAGTTTTCAGTCAAAAGCCCATTTTTCTGACTCTCCCAGCACTCAGAGTGAGCGTTTATGAAAAGTAACTCTGATCCTTTGCTAAACTCACTTTTTCATTATGACCTCAGCCAGTTTTACACAGAATGCAGTTTTCAGTCAAAAGCCCATTTTTCTGACTCTCCCAGCACTCAGAGTGAGCGTTTATGAAAAGTAACTCTGATCCTTTGCTAAACTCACTTTTTCATTATGACCTCAGCTCCAGTTTTACACAGAATGCAGTTTTCAGTCAAAAGCCCATTTTTCTGACTCTCCCAGCACTCAGAGTGAGCGTTTATGAAAAGTAACTCTGATCCTTTGCTAAACTCACTTTTTCATTATGACCTCAGCCAGTTTTACACAGAATGCAGTTTTCAGTCAAAAGCCCATTTTTCTGACTCTCCCAGCACTCAGAGTGAGCGTTTATGAAAAGTAACTCTGATCCTTTGCTAAACTCACTTTTTCATTATGACCTCAGCCAGTTTTACACAGAATGCAGTTTTCAGTCAAAAGCCCATTTTTCTGACTCTCCCAGCACTCAGAGTGAGCGTTTATGAAAAGTAACTCTGATCCTTTGCTAAACTCACTTTTTCATTATGACCTCAGCCAGTTTTACACAGAATGCAGTTTTCAGTCAAAAGCCCATTTTTCTGACTCTCCCAGCACTCAGAGTGAGCGTTTATGAAAAGTAACTCTGATCCTTTGCTAAACTCACTTTTTCATTATGACCTCAGCCAGTTTTACACAGAATGCAGTTTTCAGTCAAAAGCCCATTTTTCTGACTCTCCCAGCACTCAGAGTGAGCGTTTATGAAAAGTAATCTGATCCTTTGCTAAACTCACTTTTTCATTATGACCTCAGCCAGTTTTACACAGAATGCAGTTTTCAGTCAAAAGCCCATTTTTCTGACTCTCCCAGCACTCAGAGTGAGCGTTTATGAAAAGTAACTCTGATCCTTTGCTAAACTCACTTTTTCATTATGACCTCAGCCAGTTTTACACAGAATGCAGTTTTCAGTCAAAAGCCCATTTTTCTGACTCTCCCAGCACTCAGAGTGAGCGTTTATGAAAAGTAACTCTGATCCTTTGCTAAACTCACTTTTTCATTATGACCTCAGCCAGTTTTACACAGAATGCAGTTTTCAGTCAAAAGCCCATTTTTCTGACTCTCCCAGCACTCAGAGTGAGCGTTTAAGAAAACTGAATCTGATCCTTTGCTAAATCACTTTTTCATTATGACCTCAGCCAGTTTTACACAGAATGCAGTTTTCAGTCAAAAGCCCATTTTTCTGACTCTCCCAGCACTCAGAGTGAGCGTTTATGAAAAGTAACTCTGATCCTTTGCTAAACTCACTTTTTCATTATGACCTCAGCCAGTTTTACACAGAATGCAGTTTTCAGTCAAAAGCCCATTTTTCTGACTCCCAGCACTCAGAGTAGCGTTTATGAAAAGTAACTCTGATCCTTTGCTAAACTCACTTTTTCATTATGACCTCAGCCAGTTTTACACAGAATGCAGTTTTCAGTCAAAAGCCCATTTTTCTGACTCTCCCAGCACTCAGAGTGAGCGTTTATGAAAAGTAACTTGATCCTTTGCTAAACTCACTTTTTCATTATGACCTCAGCCAGTTTTACACAGAATGCAGTTTTCAGTCAAAAGCCCATTTTTCTGACTCTCCCAGCACTCAGAGTAGCGTTTATGAAAAGTAACTCTGATCCTTTGCTAAACTCACTTTTTCATTATGACCTCAGCCAGTTTTACACAGAATGCAGTTTTCAGTCAAAAGCCCATTTTTCTGACTCTCCCAGCACTCAGAGTGAGCGTTTATGAAAAGTAACTCTGATCCTTTGCTAAACTCACTTTTTCATTATGACCTCAGCCAGTTTTACACAGAATGCAGTTTTCAGTCAAAAGCCCATTTTTCTGACTCTCCCAGCACTCAGAGTGAGCGTTTATGAAAAGTAACTCTGATCCTTTGCTAAACTCACTTTTTCATTATGACCTCAGCCAGTTTTACACAGAATGCAGTTTTCAGTCAAAAGCCCATTTTTCTGACTCTCCCAGCACTCAGAGTGAGCGTTTATGAAAAGTAACTCTGATCCTTTGCTAAACTCACTTTTTCATTATGACCTCAGCCAGTTTTACACAGAATGCAGTTTTCAGTCAAAAGCCCATTTTTCTGACTCTCCCAGCACTCAGAGTGAGCGTTTATGAAAAGTAACTCTGATCCTTTGCTAAACTCACTTTTTCATTATGACCTCAGCCAGTTTTACACAGAATGCAGTTTTCAGTCAAAAGCCCATTTTTCTGACTCTCCCAGCACTCAGAGTGAGCGTTTATGAAAAGTAATCTGATCCTTTGCTAAACTCACTTTTTCATTATGACCTCAGCCAGTTTTACACAGAATGCAGTTTTCAGTCAAAAGCCCATTTTTCTGACTCTCCCAGCACTCAGAGTGAGCGTTTATGAAAAGTAACTCTGATCCTTTGCTAAACTCACTTTTTCATTATGACCTCAGCCAGTTTTACACAGAATGCAGTTTTCAGTCAAAAGCCCATTTTTCTGACTCTCCCAGCACTCAGAGTGAGCGTTTATGAAAAGTAACTCTGATCCTTTGCTAAACTCACTTTTTCATTATGACCTCAGCCAGTTTTACACAGAATGCAGTTTTCAGTCAAAAGCCCATTTTTCTGACTCTCCCAGCACTCAGAGTGAGCGTTTATGAAAAGTAACTCTGATCCTTTGCTAAACTCACTTTTTCATTATGACCTCAGCCAGTTTTACACAGAATGCAGTTTTCAGTCAAAAGCCCATTTTTCTGACTCTCCCAGCACTCAGAGTGAGCGTTTATGAAAAGTAACTCTGATCCTTTGCTAAACTCACTTTTTCATTATGACCTCAGCCAGTTTTACACAGAATGCAGTTTTCAGTCAAAAGCCCATTTTTCTGACTCTCCCACTCAGAGTGAGCGTTTATGAAAAGTAACTCTGATCCTTTGCTAAACTCACTTTTTCATTATGACCTCAGCCAGTTTTACACAGAATGCAGTTTTCAGTCAAAAGCCCATTTTTCTGACTCTCCCAGCACTCAGAGTGAGCGTTTAGAAAAAACTCTGATCTTTGCTAAATCACTTTTTCATTATGACCTCAGCCAGTTTTACACAGAATGCAGTTTTCAGTCAAAAGCCCATTTTTCTGACTCTCCCAGCACTCAGAGTGAGCGTTTATGAAAAGTAACTCTGATCCTTTGCTAAACTCACTTTTTCATTATGACCTCAGCCAGTTTTACACAGAATGCAGTTTTCAGTCAAAAGCCCATTTTTCTGACTCTCCCAGCACTCAGAGTGAGCGTTTATGAAAAGTAACTCTGATCCTTTGCTAAACTCACTTTTTCATTATGACCTCAGCCAGTTTTACACAGAATGCAGTTTTCAGTCAAAAGCCCATTTTTCTGACTCTCCCAGCACTCAGAGTGAGCGTTTATGAAAAGTAACTCTGATCCTTTGCTAAACTCACTTTTTCATTATGACCTCAGCCAGTTTTACACAGAATGCAGTTTTCAGTCAAAAGCCCATTTTTCTGACTCTCCCAGCACTCAGAGTGAGCGTTTATGAAAAGTAATCTGATCCTTTGCTAAACTCACTTTTTCATTATGACCTCAGCCAGTTTTACACAGAATGCAGTTTTCAGTCAAAAGCCCATTTTTCTGACTCTCCCAGCACTCAGAGTGAGCGTTTATGAAAAGTAACTCTGATCCTTTGCTAAACTCACTTTTTCATTATGACCTCAGCCAGTTTTACACAGAATGCAGTTTTCAGTCAAAAGCCCATTTTTCTGACTCTCCCAGCACTCAGAGTGAGCGTTTATGAAAAGTAACTCTGATCCTTTGCTAAACTCACTTTTTCATTATGACCTCAGCCAGTTTTACACAGAATGCAGTTTTCAGTCAAAAGCCCATTTTTCTGACTCTCCCAGCACTCAGAGTGAGCGTTTATGAAAAGTAACTCTGATCCTTTGCTAAACTCACTTTTTCATTATGACCTCAGCCAGTTTTACACAGAATGCAGTTTTCAGTCAAAAGCCCATTTTTCTGACTCTCCCAGCACTCAGAGTGAGCGTTTATGAAAAGTAACTCTGATCCTTTGCTAAACTCACTTTTTCATTATGACCTCAGCCAGTTTTACACAGAATGCAGTTTTCAGTCAAAAGCCCATTTTTCTGACTCTCCCAGCACTCAGAGTGAGCGTTTATGAAAAGTAACTCTGATCCTTTGCTAAACTCACTTTTTCATTATGACCTCAGCCAGTTTTACACAGAATGCAGTTTTCAGTCAAAAGCCCATTTTTCTGACTCTCCCAGCACTCAGAGTGAGCGTTTATGAAAAGTAACTCTGATCCTTTGCTAAACTCACTTTTTCATTATGACCTCAGCCAGTTTTACACAGAATGCAGTTTTCAGTCAAAAGCCCATTTTTCTGACTCTCCCAGCACTCAGAGTGAGCGTTTATGAAAAGATCTGATCCTTTGCTAAACTCACTTTTTCATTATGACCTCAGCCAGTTTTACACAGAATGCAGTTTTCAGTCAAAAGCCCATTTTTCTGACTCTCCCAGCACTCAGAGTGAGCGTTTAAAAAGTAACTCTGATCCTTTGCTAAACTCACTTTTTCATTATGACCTCAGCCAGTTTTACACAGAATGCAGTTTTCAGTCAAAAGCCCATTTTTCTGACTCTCCCAGCACTCAGAGTGAGCGTTTATGAAAAGTAACTCTGATCCTTTGCTAAACTCACTTTTTCATTATGACCTCAGCCAGTTTTACACAGAATGCAGTTTTCAGTCAAAAGCCCATTTTTCTGACTCTCCCAGCACTCAGAGTGAGCGTTTATGAAAAGTAATCTGATCCTTTGCTAAACTCACTTTTTCATTATGACCTCAGCCAGTTTTACACAGAATGCAGTTTTCAGTCAAAAGCCCATTTTTCTGACTCTCCCAGCACTCAGAGTGAGCGTTTAGAAAACTCTGATCCTTTTAAACTCACTTTTTCATTATGACCTCAGCCAGTTTTACACAGAATGCAGTTTTCAGTCAAAAGCCCATTTTTCTGACTCTCCCAGCACTCAGAGTGAGCGTTTATGAAAAGTAACTCTGATCCTTTGCTAAACTCACTTTTTCATTATGACCTCAGCCAGTTTTACACAGAATGCAGTTTTCAGTCAAAAGCCCATTTTTCTGACTCTCCCAGCACTCAGAGTGAGTTTATAAGTAACTCTGATCCTTTGCTAAACTCACTTTTTCATTATGACCTCAGCCAGTTTTACACAGAATGCAGTTTTCAGTCAAAAGCCCATTTTTCTGACTCTCCCAGCACTCAGAGTGAGCGTTTAGAAAAGTAACTCTGATCCTTTGCTAAACTTTTTCATTATGACCTCAGCCAGTTTTACACAGAATGCAGTTTTCAGTCAAAAGCCCATTTTTCTGACTCTCCCAGCACTCAGAGTGAGCGTTTATGAAAAGTAACTCTGATCCTTTGCTAAACTCACTTTTTCATTATGACCTCAGCCAGTTTTACACAGAATGCAGTTTTCAGTCAAAAGCCCATTTTTCTGACTCTCCCAGCACTCAGAGTGAGCGTTTATGAAAAGTAACTCTGATCCTTTGCTAAACTCACTTTTTCATTATGACCTCAGCCAGTTTTACACAGAATGCAGTTTTCAGTCAAAAGCCCATTTTTCTGACTCTCCCAGCACTCAGAGTGAGCGTTTATGAAAATCTGATCCTTTGCTAAACTCACTTTTTCATTATGACCTCAGCCAGTTTTACACAGAATGCAGTTTTCAGTCAAAAGCCCATTTTTCTGACTCTCCCAGCACTCAGAGTGAGCGTTTATGAAAAGTAACTCTGATCCTTTGCTAAACTCACTTTTTCATTATGACCTCAGCCAGTTTTACACAGAATGCAGTTTTCAGTCAAAAGCCCATTTTTCTGACTCTCCCAGCACTCAGAGTGAGCGTTTATGAAAAGTAACTCTGATCCTTTGCTAAACTCACTTTTTCATTATGACCTCAGCCAGTTTTACACAGAATGCAGTTTTCAGTCAAAAGCCCATTTTTCTGACTCTCCCAGCACTCAGAGTGAGCGTTTATGAAAAGTAACTCTGATCCTTTGCTAAACTCACTTTTTCATTATGACCTCAGCCAGTTTTACACAGAATGCAGTTTTCAGTCAAAAGCCCATTTTTCTGACTCTCCCAGCACTCAGAGTGAGCGTTTATGAAAAGTAACTCTGATCCTTTGCTAAACTCACTTTTTCATTATGACCTCAGCCAGTTTTACACAGAATGCAGTTTTCAGTCAAAAGCCCATTTTTCTGACTCTCCCAGCACTCAGAGCGTTTATGAAAAGTAACTCTGATCCTTTGCTAAACTCACTTTTTCATTATGACCTCAGCCAGTTTTACACAGAATGCAGTTTTCAGTCAAAAGCCCATTTTTCTGACTCTCCCAGCACTCAGTGAGCGTTTATGAAAAGTAACTCTGATCCTTTGCTAAACTCACTTTTTCATTATGACCTCAGCCAGTTTTACACAGAATGCAGTTTTCAGTCAAAAGCCCATTTTTCTGACTCTCCCAGCACTCAGAGTGAGCGTTTATGAAAAGTAATCTGATCCTTTGCTAAACTCACTTTTTCATTATGACCTCAGCCAGTTTTACACAGAATGCAGTTTTCAGTCAAAAGCCCATTTTTCTGACTCTCCCAGCACTCAGAGGGAGCGTTTATGAAAAGTAACTCTGATCCTTTGCTAAACTCACTTTTTCATATGACCTCAGCCAGTTTTACACAGAATGCAGTTTTCAGTCAAAAGCCCATTTTTACTGACTCTCCAGATCTCAGAGGGAGCGTTTATGAAACTGTAACTCTGATCCTTTGCTTAAATCACTTTCTCATTATGACCTCAGCCAGTTTTACACAGAATGCAGTTTTCAGTCAAAAGCCCATTTTTCTGACTCTCCCAGCACTCAGAGTGAGCGTTTATGAAAAGTAACTCTGATCCTTTGCTAAACTCACTTTCTTATTATGACCTCAGCCAGTTTTACACAGAATGCAGTTTTCAGTCAAAAGTCCATTTTTCTGACTCTCCCAGCACTCAGAGTTAGCGTTTATGAAAAGTAACTCTGATCCTTTGCTAAACTCACTTTTTCATTATGACCTCAGACAGTTTTACACAGAATGCAGTTTTCAGTCAAAAGCCCATTTTTTCTGACTCTCCCAGAACTCAGAGGGAGCGTTTATGAAAAGTAACTCTGATCCATTGCTAAACTCACTTTTTCATTATGACCTCAGCCAGTTTTACACAGAATGCAGTTTTCAGTCAAAAGCCCATTTTACTGACCTCTCCCAGATCTCAGAGGGAGCGTTTATGAAAAGTAACTCTGATCCTTTGCTTAAATCACTTTCTCATTATGACCTCAGCCTGTTTTACACAGAATGCAGTTTTCAGTCAAAAGCCCATTTTTCTGACTCTCCCAGAACTCAGAATGAGCGTTTATGAAAAGTAACTCTGATCCTTTCGCTAAACTCACTTTCTTCATTATGACCTCAGCCAGTTTTACACAGAATGCAGTTTTCAGTCAAAAGTCAATTTTTCTGACTCTCCCAGCACTCAGAGTGAGCGTTTATGAAAACGTAACTCTGATCCTTTGCTTAAACTCACTTTTTCATTAGGACCTCAGCCAGTTTTACACAGAATGCTGTTTTCAGTCAAAAGACCATTTTTCTGACTCTCCCAGCACTCAGAGTAAGCGTTTATGAAAAGTAACTCTGATCCTTTGCTAAACTCACTTTTCATTATGACCTCAGCCAGTTTTACACAGAATGCAGTTTTCAGTCAAAAGCCCATTTTTCTGACTCTCCCAGCACTCAGAGTGAGCGTTTATGAAAAAGCAACTCTGATCCTTTGCTAAACTCACTTTTTCACTATGACCTCAGCCAGTTTTACACAAAATGCAGTTTTCAGTCAAAAGCCCAATTTTCTGACTCTCCCAGCACTCAGAATGAACATTTAAGAAAACTGAATCTGATCCTTTGCTATACGCACTTTTTCATTATGCACCAATGCCAGTTTTACACAAATGCAGTTTTCAGTGCACAGCCCATATTCTTACTCTCCCAGAACTCAGAATGAGCGTTTAAAAAACTATCTCTGATCCTTTGCTAACCGCACTTTTTCATTATGACCTCATCCAGTTTTACACAGAACTGCTGTTTTCAGTGCAAAGGCCCATTTTTCTGACACTCCCAGCACTCAGAATGAGCGTTTAAAAAACTGAATCTGATTCTTTGCTTAAATCACTTTTTCATTATGACCTCAGCCAGTTTTACACAGAATGCAGTTTTCAGTCAAAAGCCCATTTTTCTGACTCTCCCAGCACTCAGAATGAGCGTTTATGAAACTAAATCTGATCCTTTGCTAAACTCACTTTTTCATTATGTCCTCAGCCAGTTTTACACAGAATAAAGTTTTCAGTCAAAAGCCCATTTTTCTGACTCTCCCAGCACTCAGAATGAGCGTTTTAAAGAAAATGTCTGTGATCCTTCATTTAAAACCCTTTTTCATATGCACACATCTAGTTTTACACAAAATGTTGTTTTCAGTGCAAAGCCCATTATTTCTGACTCTCCCAGCACTCAGAATGAGCGTTTATGAAAACTAACTCCGATCCTTTGCTAGACTCACTTTTTCATTATGACCTCAGCCAGTTTGACACAGAATGCAGTTTTCAGTCAAAAGCCCATTTTTCTGACTCTCCCAGCACTCAGAATGAGTGTTTAAGAAACTGACTGTGATCCCCATTATTTAACACCCTTTTTCATTATGCACAATGCCAGTTTTACACAAAATAAAGCTTTCAGTGCAAAGCCCATTTTTCTGACTCTCCCAGCACTCAGAGTGAGCGTTTATGAAAAGTAACTCTGATCCTTTGCTAAACTCACTTTTTCATTATGACCTCAGCCAGTTTTACACAGAATGCAGTTTTCAGTCAAAAGCCCATTTTTCTGACTCTCCCAGCACTCAGAGTGAGCGTTTATGAAAACTAACTCTGATCCTTTGCTAAACTCACTTTTTCATTATGACCTCAGCCAGTTTTACACAGAATGCAGTTTTCAGTCAAAAGCCCATTTTTCTGACTCTCCCAGCACTCAGAGTGAGCGTTTATGAAAAGTAACTCTGATCCTTTGCTAAACTCACTTTTTCATTATGACCTCAGCCAGTTTTACACAGAATGCAGTTTTCAGTCAAAAGCCCATTTTTCTGACTCTCCCAGCACTCAGAGTGAGCGTTTATGAAAACTGAACTCTGATCCTTTGCTAAACTCACTTTTTCATTATGACCTCAGCCAGTTTTACACAGAATGCAGTTTTCAGTCAAAAGCCCATTTTTCTGACTCTCCCAGCACTCAGAGTCAGCGTTTATGAAAAATAACTCCGATCCTTTGCTAAACTCACTTTTTCATTATGACCTCAGCCAGTTTTACACAAAATGCAGTTTTCAGTCAATAGCCCATTTTTCTGACTCTCCCAGCACTCAGAGTCAGCGTTCATGAAAAGTAACTCTGATCCTTTGCTAAACTCACTTTTTCATTATGACCTCAGCCAGTTTTACACAGAATGCAGTTTTCAGTCAAAAGCCCATTTTTCTGACTCTCCCAGAACTCAGAATGAGCGTTTATGAAAAGTAACTCTGATCCTTTGCTTAAATCACTTTTTTATTATGACCTCAGCCAGTTTTACACAGAATGCAGTTTTCAGTTAAAAGCCCATTTTTCTAACTCTCCCAGAACTCAGAATGAGCATTTAAGAAAACTGAATCTGATCCTTTGCTTAAATCACTTTTTCATTATGACCTCAGCCAGTTTTACACAGAATGCAGTTTTCAGTCAAAATCCCATTTTTCTGACTCTCCCAGCACTCAGAGTCAGCGTTTATGAAAAGTAACTCTGATCCTTTGCTAAACTCACTTTTTCATTATGACCTCAGCCAGTTTTACACAGAATGCAGTTTTCAGTCAAAAGCCCATTTTTCTGACTCTCCCAGCACTCAGAGGGAGCGTTTATGAAAAGTAACTCTGATCCTTTGCTAAACTCATTTTTTCATTATGACCTCAGCCAGTTTTACACAAAATGCAGTTTTCAGTCAAAAGCCCATTTTTCTGACTCTCCCAGACTCAGAATGAGCGTTTAAGAAAACTGAATCTGATCCTTTGCTTAAATCACTTTTTCATTATGACCTCATCCAGTTTTACACAGAATGCAGTTTTCAGTCAAAGTCAATTTTTCTGACTCTCCCAGCACTCAGAGTGAGCGTTTATGAAAAGTAACTCTGATCCTTTGCTAAACTCACTATTTCATTATGACCTCAGCCAGTTTTACACAGAATGCAGTTTTCAGTCAAAAGCCCATTTTTCTGACTCTCCCAGCACTCAGAGTGAGCGTTTATGAAAAGTTACTCTGATCCTTTGCTAAACTCACTTTTTCATTATGACCTCAGCCAGTTTTACACAGAATGCAGTTTTCAGTCAAAAGCCCATTTTTCTGACTCTCCCAGCACTCAGAGTGAGCATTTAAGAAAAGTAACTCTGATCCTTTGCTAAACTCACTTTTTCATTATGACCTCAGCCAGTTTTACACAGAATGCAGTTTTCAGTCAAAAGCCCATTTTTCTGACTCTCCCAGCACTCAGAGTGAGCGTTTATGAAAAGTAACTCTGATCCTTTGCTAAACTCACTTTTTCATTATGACCTCAGCCAGTTTTACACAGAATGCAGTTTTCAGTCAAAAGCCCATTTTTCTGACTCTCCCAGAACTCAGAGGGAGCGTTTATGAAAAGTAACTCTGATCCTTTGCTAAACTCACTTTTTCATTATGACCTCAGCCAGTTTTACACAAAATGCAGTTTTCAGTCAAAAGCCCAATTTTCTGACTCTCCAGAACTCAGAATGAGCATTTAAGAAAACTGAATCTGATCCTTTGCTATACGCACTTTTTCATTATGCACAATGCCAGTTTTACACAAAATGCAGTTTTCAGTGCACAGCCCATATTCCGTACTCTCCCAGAACTCAGAATGAGCGTTTAAAAAAACTATCTCTGATCCTTTGCTAACCGCACTTTTTCATTATGCACACATCTAGTTTTACACAAACTGTTGTTTTCAGTGCAAAGGCCATATTTCTGACACTCCCAGCACTCAGAATGAGCGTTTAAAAAAACTGAATCTGATTCTTTGCTTAAATCACTTTTTCATTATGACCTCAGCCAGTTTTACACAGAATGCAGTTTTCAGTCAAAAGCCCATTTTTCTGACTCTCTCAGCACTCAGAATGAGCGTTTATGAAAACTAAATCTGATCCTTTGCTAAACTCACTTTTTCATTATGACCTCAGCCAGTTTTACACAGAATGCAGTTTTCAGTCAAAAGCCCATTTTTCTGACTCTCCCAGCACTCAGAGTGAGCGTTTATGAAAAGTAATCTGATCCTTTGCTAAACTCACTTTTTCATTATGACCTCAGCCAGTTTTACACAGAATGCAGTTTTCAGTCAAAAGCCCATTTTTCTGACTCTCCCAGCACTCAGAGTGAGCGTTTATGAAAAGTAACTCTGATCCTTTGCTAAACTCACTTTTTCATTATGACCTCAGCCAGTTTTACACAGAATGCAGTTTTCAGTCAAAAGCCCATTTTTCTGACTCTCCCAGAACTCAGAGTGAGCGTTTATGAAAAGTAACTCTGATCCTTTGCTAAACTCACTTTTTCATTATGACCTCAGCCAGTTTTACACAGAATGCAGTTTTCAGTCAAAAGCCCATTTTTCTGACTCTCCCAGCACTCAGAGTGAGCGTTTATGAAAAGTAACTCTGATCCTTTGCTAAACTCACTTTTTCATTATGACCTCAGCCAGTTTTACACAGAATGCAGTTTTCAGTCAAAAGCCCATTTTTCTGACTCTCCCAGCACTCAGAGTGAGCGTTTATGAAAACTAACTCTGATCCTTTGCTAAACTCACTTTTTCATTATGACCTCAGCCAGTTTTACACAGAATGCAGTTTTCAGTCAAAAGCCCATTTTTCTGACTCTCCCAGCTCTCAGAGTGAGCGTTTATGAAAAGTAACTCTGATCCTTTGCTAAACTCACTTTTTCATTAGGACCTCAGCCAGTTTTACACAGAATGCAGTTTTCAGTCAAAAGCCCATTTTTCTGACTCTCCCAGCACTCAGAGTGAGCGTTTAAGAAAAGTAACTCTGATCCTTTGCTAAACTCACTTTTTCATTATGACCTCAGCCAGTTTTACACAGAATGCAGTTTTCAGTCAAAAGCCCATTTTTCTGACTCTCCCAGAACTCAGAATGAGCATTTAAGAAAACTGAATCTGATCCTTTGCTTAAATCACTTTTTCATTATGACCTCAGCCAGTTTTACACAGAATGCAGTTTTCAGTCAAAAGCCCATTTTTCTGACTCTCCCAGCACTCAGAGTCAGCGTTTATGAAAAATAACTCTGATCCTTTGCTAAACTCACTTTTTCATTATGACCTCAGCCAGTTTTACACAGAATGCAGTTTTCAGTCAAAAGCCCATTTTTCTGACTCTCCCAGCACTCAGAGGGAGCGTTTATGAAAAGTAACTCTGATCCTTTGCTAAACGCATTTTTTCATCATGACCTCAGCCAGTTTTACACAAAATGCAGTTTTCAGTCAAAAGCCCATTTTTCTGACTCTCCCAGGACTCAGAATGAGCGTTTAAGAAAACTGAATCTGATCCTTTGCTTAAATCACTTTTTCATTATGACCTCATCCAGTTTTACACAGAATGCAGTTTTCAGTCAAAAGCCCATTTTTCTGACTCTCCCAGCACTCAGAGGGAGCGTTTATGAAAAGTAACTCTGATCCTTTGCTAAACTCACTTTTTCATTATGACCTCAGCCAGTTTTACACAGAATGCAGTTTTCAGTCAAAAGCCCATTTTTCTGACTCTCCCAGGACTCAGAATGAGCGTTTAAGAAAACTGAATCTGATCCTTTGCTTAAATCACTTTTTCATTATGACCTCAGCCAGTTTTACACAGAATGCAGTTTTCAGTCAAAAGCCCATTTTTCTGACTCTCCCAGCACTCAGAGTGAGCGTTTATGAAAAGTAACTCTGATCCTTTGCTAAACTCACTTTTTCATTATGACCTCAGCCAGTTTTACACAGAATGCAGTTTTCAGTCAAAAGCCCATTTTTCTGACTCTCCCAGCACTCAGAGTCAGCGTTCATGAAAAGTAACTCTGATCCTTTGCTAAACTCACTTTTTCATTATGACCTCAGCCAGTTTTACACAGAATGCAGTTTTCAGTCAAAAGCCCATTTTTCTGACTCTCCCAGCACTCAGAGTGAGCGTTTATGAAAAGTAACTCGATCCTTTGCTAAACTCACTTTTTCATTATGACCTCAGCCAGTTTTACACAGAATGCAGTTTTCAGTCAAAAGCCCATTTTTCTGACTCTCCCAGAATCAGAGGGAGCGTTTATGAAAAGTAACTCTGATCCTTTGCTAAACTCACTTTCTTATTATGACCTCAGCCAGTTTTACACAGAATGCAGTTTTCAGTCAAAAGTCAATTTTTCTGACTCTCCCAGCTCTCAGAGTTAGCGTTTATGAAAAGTAACTATGATCCTTTGCTAAACTCACTTTTTCATTAGGACCTCAGCCAGTTTTACACAGAATGCAGTTTTCAGTCCAAAGTCAATTTTTCTGACTCTCCCAGCACTCAGAGTCAGCGTTTATGAAAAGTAACTCTGATCCTTTGCTAAACTCACTTTCTCATTATGACCTCAGCCAGTTTTACACAGAATGCAGTTTTCAGTCAAAAGCCCATTTTTCTGACTCTCCCAGAACTCAGAATGAGCATTTAAGAAAACTGAATCTGATCCTTTGCTAAACTCACTTTTTCATTATGACATCAGCCAGCTGTACACAGAATGCAGTTTTCAGTCAAAAGCCCATTTTTCTGACTCTCCCAGCACTCAGAGTCAGCGTTTATGAAAAGTAACTCTGATCCTTTGCTAAACTCACTTTTTCATTATGACCTCAGACAGTTTTACACAGAATGCAGTTTTCAGTCAAAAGACCATTTTTCTGACTCTCCCAGAACTCAGAGGGAGCGTTTATGAAAAGTAACTCTGATCCTTTGCTAAACTCACTTTTTCATTATGACCTCAGCCAGTTTTACACAAAATGCAGTTTTCAGTCAAAAGCCCAATTTTCTGACTCTCCAGAACTCAGAATGAGCATTTAAGAAAACTGAATCTGATCCTTTGCTATACGCACTTTTTCATTATGCACAATGCCAGTTTTACACAAAATGCAGTTTTCAGTGCACAGCCCATATTCCTTACTCTCCCAGAACTCAGAATGAGCGTTTAAAAAAACTATCTCTGATCCTTTGCTAACCGCACTTTTTCATTATGCACACATCTAGTTTTACACAAACTGTTGTTTTCAGTGCAAAGGCCATATTTCTGACACTCCCAGCACTCAGAATGAGCGTTTAAAAAAGCTGAATCTGATTCTTTGCTTAAATCACTTTTTCATTATGACCTCAGCCAGTTTTACACAGAATGCAGTTTTCAGTCAAAAGCCCATTTTTCTGACTCTCCCAGCACTCAGAATGAGCGTTTATGAAAACTAAATCTGATCCTTTGCTAAACTCACTTTTTCATTATGTCCTCAGCCAGTTTTACACAGAATAAAGTTTTCAGTCAAAAGCCCATTTTTCTGACTCTCCCAGCACTCAGAGTGAGCGTTTATGAAAAGCAACTCTGATCCTTTGCTAAACTCACTTTTTCACTATGAACTCAGCCAGTTTTACACAAAATGCAGTTTTCAGTCAAAAGCCCAATTTTCTGACTCTCCCAGAACTCAGAATGAACATTTAAGAAAACTGAATCTGATCCTTTGCTATACGCACTTTTTCATTATGCACAATGCCAGTTTTACACAAAATGCAGTTTTCAGTGCACAGCCCATATTCCTTACTCTCCCAGAACTCAGAATGAGCGTTTAAAAAAACTATCTCTGATCCTTTGCTAACCGCACTTTTTCATTATGCACACATCTAGTTTTACACAAACTGTTGTTTTCAGTGCAAAGGCCATATTTCTGACACTCCCAGCACTCAGAATGAGCGTTTAAAAAAACTGAATCTGATTCTTTGCTTAAATCACTTTTTCATTATGACCTCAGCCAGTTTTACACAGAATGCAGTTTTCAGTCAAAAGCCCACTTTTCTGACTCTCCCAGCACTCAGAATGAGCGTTTATGAAAACTAACTCTGATCCTTTGCTAAACTCACTTTCTCATTATGACCTCAGCCAGTTTTACACAAAATGCAGTTTTCAGTCAATAGCCCATTTTTCTGACTCTCCCAGCTCTCAGAGTGAGCGTTTATGAAAAGTAACTCTGATCCTTTGCTAAACTCACTTTTTCATTAGGACCTCAGCCAGTTTTACACAGAATGCATTTTTCAGTCAAAAGCCCATTTTTCTGACTCTCCCAGCACTCAGAGTGAGCGTTTAAGAAAAGTGAATCTGATCCTTTGCTTAAATCACTTTTTTATTATGACCTCAGCCAGTTTTACACAGAATGCAGTATTCAGTTAAAAGCCCATTTTTCTAACTCTCCCAGAACTCAGAATGAGCATTTAAGAAAACTGAATCTGATCCTTTGCTTAAATCACTTTTTCATTATGACCTCAGCCAGTTTTACACAGAATGCAGTTTTCAGTCAAAAGCCCATTTTTCTGACTCTCCCAGCACTCAGAGTCAGCGTTTATGAAAAATAACTCTGATCCTTTGCTAAACTCACTTTTTCATTATGACCTCAGCCAGTTTTACACAGAATGCAGTTTTCAGTCAAAAGCCCATTTTTCTGACTCTCCCAGCACTCAGAGGGAGCGTTTATGAAAAGTAACTCTGATCCTTTGCTAAACGCATTTTTTCATCATGACCTCAGCCAGTTTTACACAAAATGCAGTTTTCAGTCAAAAGCCCATTTTTCTGACTCTCCCAGGACTCAGAATGAGCGTTTAAGAAAACTGAATCTGATCCTTTGCTTAAATCACTTTTTCATTATGACCTCATCCAGTTTTACACAGAATGCAGTTTTCAGTCAAAAGCCCATTTTTCTGACTCTCCCAGCACTCAGAGGGAGCGTTTATGAAAAGTAACTCTGATCCTTTGCTAAACGCATTTTTTCATCATGACCTCAGCCAGTTTTACACAAAATGCAGTTTTCAGTCAAAAGCCCATTTTTCTGACTCTCCCAGGACTCAGAATGAGCGTTTAAGAAAACTGAATCTGATCCTTTGCTTAAATCACTTTTTCATTATGACCTCATCCAGTTTTACACAGAATGCAGTTTTCAGTCAAAAGCCCATTTTTCTGACTCTCCCAGCACTCAGAGTGAGCGTTTATGAAAAGTAACTCTGATCCTTTGCTAAACTCACTATTTCATTATGACCTCAGCCAGTTTTACACAGAATGCAGTTTTCAGTCAAAAGCCCATTTTTCTGACTCTCCCAGCACTCAGAGTCAGCGTTCATGAAAAGTTACTCTGATCCTTTGCTAAACTCACTTTTTCATTATGACCTCAGCCAGTTTTACACAGAATGCAGTTTTCAGTCAAAAGCCCATTTTTCTGACTCTCCCAGCACTCAGAGTGAGCGTTTATGAAAAGTAACTCGATCCTTTGCTAAACTCACTTTTTCATTATGACCTCAGCCAGTTTTACACAGAATGCAGTTTTCAGTCAAAAGCCCATTTTTCTGACTCTCCCAGAATTCAGAGGGAGCGTTTATGAAAAGTAACTCTGATCCTTTGCTAAACTCACTTTCTTATTATGACCTCAGCCAGTTTTACACAGAATGCAGTTTTCAGTCAAAAGTCAATTTTTCTGACTCTCCCAGCTCTCAGAGTTAGCGTTTATGAAAAGTAACTATGATCCTTTGCTAAACTCACTTTTTCATTAGGACCTCAGCCAGTTTTACACAGAATGCAGTTTTCAGTCCAAAGTCAATTTTTCTGACTCTCCCAGCACTCAGAGTCAGCGTTTATGAAAAGTAACTCTGATCCTTTGCTAAACTCACATTCTCATTATGACCTCAGCCAGTTTTACACAGAATGCAGTTTTCAGTCAAAAGCCCATTTTTCTGACTCTCCCAGAACTCAGAATGAGCATTTAAGAAAACTGAATCTGATCCTTTGCTAAACTCACTTTTTCATTATGACATCAGCCAGCTGTACACAGAATGCAGTTTTCAGTCAAAAGCCCATTTTTCTGACTCTCCCAGCACTCAGAGGGAGCGTTTATGAAAAGTAACTCTGATCCTTTGCTAAACTCACTTTTTCATTATGACCTCAGCCAGTTTTACACAAAATGCAGTTTTCAGTCAAAAGCCCAATTTTCTGACTCTCCAGAACTCAGAATGAGCATTTAAGAAAACTGAATCTGATCCTTTGCTATACGCACTTTTTCATTATGCACAATGCCAGTTTTACACAAAATGCAGTTTTCAGTGCACAGCCCATATTCCTTACTCTCCCAGAACTCAGAATGAGCGTTTAAAAAAACTATCTCTGATCCTTTGCTAACCGCACTTTTTCATTATGCACACATCTAGTTTTACACAAACTGTTGTTTTCAGTGCAAAGGCCATATTTCTGACACTCCCAGCACTCAGAATGAGCGTTTAAAAAAACTGAATCTGATTCTTTGCTTAAATCACTTTTTCTTTATGACCTCAGCCAGTTTTACACAGAATGCAGTTTTCAGTCAAAAGCCCATTTTTCTGACTCTCCCAGCACTCAGAATGAGCGTTTATGAAAACTAAATCTGATCCTTTGCTAACCCCACTTTTTCATTATGTCCTCAGCCAGTTTTACACAGAATAAAGTTTTCAGTCAAAAGCCCATTTTTCTGACTCTCCCAGCACTCAGAGTGAGCGTTTATGAAAAGCAACTCTGATCCTTTGCTAAACTCACTTTTTCACTATGAACTCTGCCAGTTTTACACAAAATGCAGTTTTCAGTCAAAAGCCCAATTTTCTGACTCTCCAGAACTCAGAATCAGCATTTAAGAAAACTGAATCTGATCCTTTGCTATACGCACTTTTTCATTATGCACAATGCCAGTTTTACACAAAATGCAGTTTTCAGTGTACAGCCCATATTCCTTACTCTCCCAGAACTCAGAATGAGCGTTTAAGAAAACTATCTCTGATCCTTTGCTAACCGCACTTTTTCATTATGCACACATCTAGTTTTACACAAACTGTTGTTTTCAGTGCAAAGGCCATATTTCTGACACTCCCAGCACTCAGAATGAGCGTTTAAAAAAAATGTCTGTGATCCTTTATTTAAAACCCTTTTTCATTATGCACACATCTAGTTTTACACAAAATGTTGTTTTCAGTGCAAAGCCCATATTTCTGACACTCCCAGATCTCAGAATGAGCGTTTATGAAAACTAACTCCGATCCTTTGCTAGACTCACTTTTTCATTATGACCTCAGCCAGTTTTACACAAAATGCAGTTTTCAGTCAATAGCCCATTTTTCTGACTCTCCCAGCACTCAGAGTGAGCGTTTATGAAAAGCAACTCTGATCCTTTGCTAAACTCACTTTTTCACTATGAACTCTGCCAGTTTTACACAAAATGCAGTTTTCAGTCAAAAGCCCAATTTTCTGACTCTCCAGAACTCAGAATCAGCATTTAAGAAAACTGAATCTGATCCTTTGCTATACGCACTTTTTCATTATGCACAATGCCAGTTTTACACAAAATGCAGTTTTCAGTGTACAGCCCATATTCCTTACTCTCCCAGAACTCAGAATGAGCGTTTAAGAAAACTATCTCTGATCCTTTGCTAACCGCACTTTTTCATTATGCACACATCTAGTTTTACACAAACTGTTGTTTTCAGTGCAAAGGCCATATTTCTGACACTCCCAGCACTCAGAATGAGCGTTTAAAAAAAATGTCTGTGATCCTTTATTTAAAACCCTTTTTCATTATGCACACATCTAGTTTTACACAAAATGTTGTTTTCAGTGCAAAGCCCATATTTCTGACACTCCCAGATCTCAGAATGAGCGTTTATGAAAACTAACTCCGATCCTTTGCTAGACTCACTTTTTCATTATGACCTCAGCCAGTTTTACACAGAATGCAGTTTTCAGTCAAAAGCCCATTTTTCTGACTCTCCCAGCACTCAGAATGAGTGTTTAAGAAAACTGACTGTGATCCATTATTTAACACCCTTTTTCATTATGTACAATGCCAGTTTTACACAAAATACAGTTTTCAGTGCACAGCCCATATTCCTGACTCTCCCAGAACTCAGAATGAGCGTTTAAGAAATCTGTATGTGATCCTTTATTTAACACCCTTTTTCATTATGCACACATCTGGTTTTACACAAAATGTTGTTTTCAGTGCAAAGCCCATCTTTCTGACTCTCCCAGCACTTAGAGTGTTCGTTTAAGAAAACTGAATCTGATCCTTTGCTAAACTCACTTTTTCATTATGACATCAGCCAGTTTTACACAGAATGCAGTTTTCAGTCAAAAGCCCATTTTTCTGACTCTCCCAGCAATCAGAATGAGTGTTTAAGAAAACTGACTGTGATCCATTATTTAACGCCCTTGTTCATTATGCACAATGCCAGTTTTACACAAAATACAGTTTTCAGTGCACAGCCCATATTCCTGACTCTCCCAGAACTCAGAATGAGCGTTTATGAAAAGTAACTCTGATCCTTTGCTAATCTCAGTTTTTCATTATGACCTCAGCCAGTTTTACACAGGATGCAGTTTTCAGTCAAAAGCCCATTTTTCTGACTCTCCCAGCACTCAGAATGAGTGTTTAAGAAGACTGAATGTTATCCATTATTTAACACCCTCTTTCATTATGCACAATGCCAGTTTTACACAAAATGTTGTTTTCAGTGCACAGCCCATATTCCTGACTCTCCCAGAACTCAGAATTAGCGTTTAAGAAAACTATCTGTGATCCTTTGCTACACACACTTTTTCTTTATGCACAATGCCAGTTTAAAAAAAATGCAGTTTTCAGTGTAAACCTCAAGTTTCTGACTCTCCCAGCACTCAGAGTGAGCATTTAAGAAAAGTAACTCTGATCCTTTGCTACACTCACTTTTTCATTATGACCTCAGCCAGTTTTACACAGAATGCAGTTTTCAGTGCAAAGCCGTTGTTTCTCACTCTCCCAGCACTCAGAATGAGCATTTAAGAAAACTCACTCTGATCCTTTGCTAGACTCACTTTTTCATTATGACCTCAGCCAGTTTTACACAGAATGCTGTTTTCAATCAAAAGCCCATTTTTCTGACTCTCCCAGCACTCAGAATGAGCGTTTAAAGAAAATGTCTGTGATCCTTCATTTAAAACCCTTTTTCATTATGCACACATCTAGTTTTACACAAAATGTTGTTTTCAGTGCAAAGCCCTTATTTCTGACACTCCCAGCACTCAGAATGAGCGTTTATGAAAACTAACTCCGATCCTTTGCTAGACTCACTTTTTCATTATGACCTCAGCCAGTTTGACACAGAATGCAGTTTTCAGTCAAAAGCCCATTTTTCTGACTCTCCCAGCACTCAGAATGAGTGTTTAAGAAAACTGACAGTGATCCCATTATTTAACACCCTTTTTCATTATGCACAATGCCAGTTTTACACAAAATAAAGTTTTCAGTGCACAGCCCATATTCCTGACTCTCCCAGAACTCAGAATGAGCGTTTAAGAAATCTGTATGTGATCCTGTATTTAACACCCTTTTTCATTATGCACACATCTGGATTTACACAAAATGTTGTTTTCAGTGCAAAGCCCATCTTTCTGACTCTCCCAGCACTCAGAATGAGCATTTAAGAAAACTGAATCTGATCCTTTGCTAAACTCACTTTTTCATTATATCCCCAGTCAGTTTTACACAAAATGCAGTTTTCAGTGCAAATCCCATATTTCGAACTCTCCCAGCACTCAGAATTAGCGTTTATGAAAAGTAACTGTGATACTTTGCTAAACTCACTTTTTCACTATGACTTTTTCAATATGTCCTCAGTCAGTTTTACTCAGAATGCAGTTTTTAGTCCAAATCCCATTTTTCTGACTCTCCCAGCACTCAGAATGAGCGTTTATGAAAACTAACCCTGATCCTTTGCTACACGCACTTTTTCATTATGCACAATGCCAGTTTTACACAAAATGCAGTTTTCAGTGCAAATCCCATATTTCTAACTCTCCCAGCACTCAGAATTAGCGTTTATGAAAAGTAACTGTGATACTTTGCTAAACTCACTTTTTCACTATGACTTTTTCAATATGTCCTCAGTCAGTTTTACTCAGAATGCAGTTTTTAGTCCAAATCCCATTTTTCTGACTCTCCCAGCACTCAGAATGAGCGTTTATGAAAACTAACCCTGATCCTTTGCTACACGCACTTTTTCATTATGCACAATGCCAGTTTTACACAAAATGCAGTTTTCAGTGCAAATCCCATATTTCTAACTCTCCCAGCACTCAGAATTAGCGTTTATGAAAAGTAACTGTGATACTTTGCTAAACTCACTTTTTCACTATGACTTTTTCAATATGTCCTCAGTCAGTTTTACTCAGAATGCAGTTTTTAGTCCAAATCCCATTTTTCTGACTCTCCCAGCACTCAGAATGAGCGTTTATGAAAACTAACCCTGATCCTTTGCTACACGCACTTTTTCATTATGCACAATGCCAGTTTTACTCAGAATGCAGTTTTTAGTCCAAATCCCATTTTCCTGACTCTCCCAGCACTCAGAGTCAGCGTTTATGAAAAGTAACTCTGATCCTTTGCTAAACTCACTTTTTCATTATGCACACATCTAGTTTTACACAAAATGTTGTTTTCAGCGCAAAGCCCATATTTCTGACTCTCCCAGCAATCAGAATGAGCATTTAAGAAAAGTAACTCTGATCCTTTGCTAAACTCACTTTTTCATTATGACCTCAGCCAGTTTTACACAGAATGCAGTTTTCAGTCAAAAGCCCATTTTTCTGACTCTCCCAGCACTCAGAATGAGCGTTTATGAAAACTAACTCTGATCCGTTGCTACACGCACTTTTTCATTATGCACAATGCCAGTTTTACACAAAATGCAGTTTTCAGTGCAAAGCCCATCTTTCTGACTCTCCCAGCAATCAGAATGAGCATTTAAGAAAAGTAACTCTGATCCTTTGCTAAACTCACTTTTTCATTATGACCTCAGCCAGTTTTACACAGAATGAAGTTTTTAAGTGGAGAGCCCATGTTTCTCACTCTCCCATCACTCAAAATAAGCATTTAAGAAAACTGACTCTGATCCTTTGATAAAGGCACTTTTTTCATTCTGCACACAGCCAGTTTTACACAAAATGAAGTTTTTAAGTGGAGAGCCCTTGTTTCTCACTCTCCCAGCACTCAGAATGAGCATTTAAGAAAACTGACTCTGATCCTTTGCTAAACGCACTTTTTCATTATGCACAATGCCAGTTTTAAACAAAATGCAGTTTTCAGTGCAAACCTCTTGTTTCTCACTCTCACAGCACTCAGAATGAGTGCTTAAGAAAACGTCTTGGTTACGTATGTAACCTCAGTTCCCTGATGGAGGGAACGAGACGTTGTGTCGAGAACGACAGATGGGGTTCGCCCTTGAGAACCAATCAACTCTGACTACTATAGAAAAGGCCAATGAAATTTGGCGAATGCAATTTGCATGCCGGGCTCCGCCCCCGGAAATCCGGTATAAAAGGAGGCCGGCGTGCAGCATTCACTTACCTTTGTTCTGAAGAGCCTGAGACCTCTCAAACTGCAGCAGAATACGATACGTGTTCGTGGCATAAGGGACACAACGTCTCGTTCCCTCCATCAGGGAACTGAGGTTACATACGTAACCAAGACGTTCCCTTTCTGTCGGTCTCTCGACGTTGTGTCGAGAACGACAGATGGGGTTGCCTATGGAAAACGCCACAACGCTGTATCGCGTCACAATCTCTAGCGAAGCGACGGTAACAAGCCTGGGCGTGTCATCTCGAAGCTTTCGTGAGACTGTAACCTTCCAGTGTGGTGGTCGGGGGGTTCCAGAGCTTTCTTGGAGAAAGATGGGTACAGCCCTGACCGGTAACTTTCACGGACGGGGCCTTAGCTCTCTATAGGCGAGAGGCCGTCCAGATCAGTTTACACCGGGTAAGCGCGACTCTTAATCAGAGAAGCGCTACAGAGGCCACCTCCTACCCGTGGGGAGGAATATGGTGGATATAGGTATGGTCTCGTCCTTGGAGGAGAACGCATGGAACGTGCGGACTGAGTAGTTAACCGCGAGGTGGAGGCCCACCTGGGGAAGCTCATGGGTTACCAGGAGTGGGAACCATTCTCATGAGGATACATCAGACGGAACAGCCCACGGAGGGGGTGTTACAGACGTCCGGTAGCACTAGGTCCGGTTAGAGCTATCTGTGATAGCTCACATGGTATCCCGGCCTAAGGGGGAAGGCTGCTCTGCCCAGCCAGCCCCCAGGGGGTGCTTGTTTGGTGATGGATGGAATGCCTATTCTTAACCAGTGTCTGGGTAAGAAGGGAGGCTGGTGAGGTACCAGTTTCTTAGCGATGTGTTCGGGTAAGAAGAAAAGGTAAATAGCACACTGACCCAACCTGTTAGAGGGTGGAAAGGTGCTTTCGCAGGCATACGCCCCCCCGGATGCAAGTCCTACATGTCGCCACGCAGGACGTGGGCTGACACCGGGTTTACGCGAAGGTTGTTAACCCTTGCGAAGGTGTTTGGGCATAGCCCAACCCGCAGCTCTACAGATGTCTGCTAGAGAGGCGCTTCTGCCAGTGTCCAGGAGGTGGCTAAACTCCGTGTGGAGTGAGCCCTCACTGCCAATGGGCATGGGAGATTCTGAGATCGGAATGCCGTCGTAACGGCGTCCACGACCCAGTGCGCCAGCCTCTGTTTGGAGACAGCCTTCCCCTTCTGCTGTCCTCCAACAGACACGGAGCTGGTCAGAGCTTCAGAGCTCTGCGTGCGGTCCAGTACGTACTGGACACAACACTAATCGGGTTGGGTCTTCCTCCCCTATGGGGAGCGCCTGCAAGTTCAACACTTGGCCCCGGAGGGAGTAGTGGGAACTTCTTGGGCACGCATCCGGGCCTGGGTCTCAAGATAACGTGAGAGTTTCCAGGGCCGAGTTTAAGGCAATCCAGGGACACGGAGGATGCTCGGTGGTCCCCTACCCTCTTGAAGGAAGTGAGCGCCGTCAGGAGGGCCGTCTTACTCTATGAGGAAGATCGGAACCTCCGAGGGGCTCTTTGGGGGGCCCTGAGGCTCCCCAGGACCACTTAGGGTCCCAAGAGGGTATGGAGCGGAGATGAGGCGGATTCCGCCCTCTCGCTGCTTAGGAACCTGGTGACCAGGTCGTGTTGCCCTAGAAACTTTCCACCGACTGAGTCGTGATGAGTGGCAATAGCGACTACATACACTTTCAGTGTGGAAGGGAGATGTTAGTCTCCAGTCTCGTGAGGAGGGGAACACAATCCTGATCAAGCACCTCAGTGGGTCTTTCTCGTTGAGAAAGACACCAGGACGAGAAGAGGCACCGTCTAGAGGCGTGTAACCGCCTAGTAGATGGGGCCCTAGCCTGGGTGATGGTCTCAGCCGTATAGGGGGAGTAGCCATCTTAGGATCTTCTCGTCCCGTCTAGAGACCAGACATGGGTGTTCCAGAGGTCTGATCTGGGATGCCAGAACGTGTCCTTCCCCTGAGAGAGCAGGTCCTCTGTCAGGGGAATGGTTCAGGGGGAGTCGCTGTCCAGAGCATCGGCTCTGAGGCCAAGTGCGGTTAGACCGGTGTGGTGTAACCAATAACACTTGGTGCTCCTGCTCCCTGACCTTGCACAGAGTCTGTACAAGAAGGCTCCTGGGGGGGGGAAGGTGTGCTTCCGCCCATCCCGCGGCCAGCTGTGCGCAAGGATATCCGTGCCGAGGGCAGGGACTATCAAGCGGGCAAATGGTGGTGTTACGGGAGGTGAACAGGTTTTACCTGGGCCTACCCGAACAGCCTCCAAATGAGCTGGACTGCACGGGGGTGGAGTCGCCACTCTCCACGAGGCATAAACTGGCGAGAAAGCACGTCGGCTGTCTAGTTCAGTTTGCCCGGGGTGTGTGGCCTGCAGGGAACGAGTCACCTGTTGACTCCACCGGAGGAGGCGTCGAGCAAGTTGTGTTTAGCTGCTGTGTGCGAACGCCACCCTGACGATCTGTATTCGCTACAGCTATAGTGCTGTCCTCGGAACAGCACGTGCATGTCTCGCACGAGAGGCCGTAGCCTGCTCAGTGCAAGTAGCATAGCCCACAACTCTTGGCAATTGATATGCCAGCGCAGGCGGGGGTTCGTCCAAGACCCCACCTGCGTGCCCGTTGCACACTACACCGCACCCCTGCAGGGAGACTTCAGTCGTCACCACGACCTGCCTCATAACCTGCTCAAAGGGACCTGAGTCCGTCGAAAAAGTCATAAAGACTAGGGGTTATGGTGCGTCGGCAGCAGGGCGGCATCACCATGCGCCTGCTGCCGGTGTGCCACGCTCTCCTCGGAACTCGACTCTGAAACCAGTGTTGGAGCGGTGTCATGTGCATCAACTCGAGGGGTATTAACCCGCGAGGACGCCATGTGTCCCAGGAGCCTCTGAATTGTTTCAGGGGGACCGCTGTCTGCCTAAAATGTTCATTTCAGACAGTTCAACACTGGTTGGGCACAACTGCGGACAGGTGTGCCGACATGGTGACAGAGCTGAGTTCCATACCGAGAAAGAGGATGCTCTGCACTGGGGAGAGCTTGCCCCTCTCTTGGTTGACCTGGAGTCCCAATCGACCTAGGTGCCGGAGCACCAGGTCCCTTTGTGTACATAACAGATCTCGCGAGTGTGCCAAGATAGGCCAGTCGCTGAGATAGTTTAGTACCCGCTCGCCTTCCTCCTCTCAGGGAGAAAGGGCGGTCAGGGACAGACCGAAAGGGAGGACTCTGTACTGATATGCCCGCCTCTCGCACGCGAACCGTGGGAACGGCCGGTGTCGAGGAGGATCGAGACATGAAAGTAAGCGTCCTTCAGGTCGATTGCCACGAACCAATCCTGACACCTCATAGATGTCAGGACGCGCCTCTGTGTGAGCACCCTGAATGGCAGCTTGTGAAGGTGCTCTGTTCAGGGTACGCAGCCTTTGGGGGCAACCCGCCGTCTTTCTTGGGAACGATGAAGTGCGGGTGGTGACCCACTGAACATCTTGGTTTTGAGGGACGAACTCGATGCCTGTTTTGCCAGAAGGGTGGTGACCTCTACCCGAAGTACGGAGGCGTCCCTGCCTCTGACAGAGGGAGAGATGATGCCCCGAAACTTGGGTGAGTCTCTGGCGAACTGGATCGAGTAACCAAGACGGACCGCCCTCATTAGCCAGCGAGACAGTGTGGGCAGCTCTCGAGCTCCCAGGGACTGTGACAGGGTGACCAAGGGGACGGTCTGCTTCATCATTCCCACGGGGGGTGGTTCGTCGGCTGGCGGAGCTAACCATGTCGCGGGGAGTCCCCGGAGGGAAGGTTTTTGCTCCGCCTGCTTACCTGCCTGGCGGGACAACGGCACGCACTGTCGGTTTGAGAGTGGTGACGGCTGTCGTATGTGTACGACCTCACGCCTCGCCAGGGTGTGAGGTCGGTTCGCCGAGCACAGTCCAGTGGAGTGTGCGATCGGCTGCAAGTAAACCCGGGGAGAACAGAAAACTCAGTGAGTAAGTGGGCGCCAAGCCCTAACAAGGGCCAGGCTTTGGTGACGAGGCAGGAGTCGTCCCGTACCGACCGATCAGAGCCGTGGCTGTGAAGGTTCGGGCCCGATGTTGTTCTCCCTGGGGTCTTCCCGTCAGTGTCCCTTCTCGCGAGGAGGTTGCTGACGGGGTGGAGGTTTCCCCCTCGACCTCTGCTTCCGGGGTGCCGCCTGTGGGGGCACAGGAACCGGAGCCGATGTCGAAAGGGTCCTGGGTTGCAGGGAAGCAGACGTCACGTGAGATCTCGGAGGCCTGTAGGCGGCCGAGTCGCGGCGTGAAAAAAAAAATGTGGTTAATTGCCACTGTCTGCTTCGCCGTCAAAAAACTGCTGAGCGCAGTCCTCGACGGTGTTACCAACAACCCACCCTGCGAGATGAGTGCATCAAGAAAGCGGACTTCCTTGCTGTCACTCTTCTGCACAAGGTATAGCCGGGGGTGTCTCTCCTGGACCACTACCGTGGACATCGTCCGACCCAGGGCCCGTGCCGCCGCCTTAGTCGCCCGTAGAGCGCTGTCAGCGGTGGCACGGAGATCCTGCATTATACCCGGGTCGGCCTTACCCTCGTGGAGCCCTCTCAACGCCCTGGCCTGGCGGACCTGCAGGATGGCCAAGGCATAGAGAGAGGAGGCAGCCTGGCCCGCAACATCGCAAGCTTTCGACACCAGTGATGCCGAAGTCTTACGTGCTTTGGACGGTAGGAGTGGTCGATCCCCCCCCAGGTGGTAGCCGTCCGCGGCACAGGTGCACCGCAGGCGGACGTTCCACCCGGGGGATCTCGACGCAGTCCTTGGCTGCCTCACCATCGAGGGAAGTAAGGGAGCCGGAGCTGGTTTCACTGGAACGGTCCGTGAGTGGAGCGTTCCAAGTTTTACACAGCTCCTCATGCACCTCCGGGAAAAACATGGCACCCGGGGTGGGCGCGGTTTGCACCGCGCACCGACCTCGGGAACCACGCATCCCCGGGTTAGCACGGATGACATCACTTCTGCTTCCTCCTGAACTCGACCGCTGGGGGTGGAGTTTGGATTCGGCAGAGTCGGATGCCAGTCTCCCTCCGATGCTGCGAGCGACATCTCATCTACGTCACACATCGTTTCCGAGTGTGTGCGTGAGGATCCGGACGGTATGCCACCGCCGGTTGGGGAACGTTCAGAAGAGCGAATCGGGGTGCGATCGGCCCGTGAGCACTTGGCTGGCGGGTTTACGTTCGCAGAGTTCCCCGTATCACTAACGCTGCTAACGTGGGTGGTCATCGGGGCCGTAGCCACAGATGTCACAGCCCGGGTAGCAGACGAAATGGTGGCTGGTTCCCGTAGGAAGACAGCCACCCGTGACCGCAACTTCTGAATGACAATCTGCCCGCAGTGCAGGCAGATGTGTCAACGAACGCTGCTTCAGTGTGCTGGACGCCCAGACACCTAATGCAGCGATCGTGTCCATCCCCCTCCTCGATGAGGGTGCCGCACCCAAGAGAACAGCGGGACATGCCGCGCTGGAGAATGCTCAGTCAGTCCTGAAAAGGACTTTTAGAAAAAATCTCTAACACCTCCGGAACCGCCGAGACGCCCAGGGGAAGGTCGCTGCAGGAAGGGACGATCCGCTGTAACACGTCGTAGCACCAGCGTGTAGTTGTAGAGGATTGAATCCTGAGTTGTACTCATGAGCGATGGCTCTGAAGAACAAAAGGTAAGTGAATGCTGCACGCCGGCCTCCTTTTATACCGGATTTCCGGGGGCGGAGCCCGGCATGCAAATTGCATTCGCCAAATTTCATTGGCCTTTTCTATAGTAGTCAGAGTTGATTGGTTCTCAAGGGCGAACCCCATCTGTCGTTCTCGACACAACGTCGAGAGACCGACAGAAAGGGAACTTAATCTGATCCTTTGCTAACCGCACTATTTCATTATGTCCTCAGCCAGTTTTACACAGAATAAAGTTTTCAGTCAAAAGCCCATTTTTCTGACTCTCCAAGCACTCAGAATGAGCGTTTATGAAAACTAACTCTGATCCGTTGCTACACGCACTTTTTCATTATGCACAATGCCAGTTTTACACAAAATGCAGTTTTCAGTGCAAAGCCCATCTTTCTGACTCTCCCAGCAATCAGAATGAGCATTTAAGAAAAGTAACTCTGATCCTTTGCTAAACTCACTTTTTCATTATGACCTCAGCCAGTTTTACACAGAATGCAGTTTTCAGTGCAAAGCCCTTGTTTCTCACTCTCCCAGCACTCAGAATGAGCATTTAGGAAAACTCACTCTGATCCTTTGCTAAATGCACTATATCATTATACACATTTCCAGCTTTATACAAAATGCAGTTTTCAGTTCAAAGCCCTTGTTTCTCTCTCTCCTAGCACTCAGAATGAGCATTTAAGAAAACTGACTCTGATCCTTTGCTAAACGCACTTTTTCATTATAAGCATAAATAAACATAAATAAGCTTTATAAATAAGCATTATAAGCATAAACACACTTTTTCAGTGCACAGCCCATATTCCTGTCTCTCTCAGAACTCAGAATGAGCGTTTAAGAAAACTATCTCTGATCCTTTGCTACACGCACTTTTTCTTTATGCACAATGCCAGTTTTAAACAAAATGCAGTTCTCAGTGCAAACCTCTTGTTTCTCACTCTCACAGCACTCAGAATGAGTGCTTAAGAAAACTTAATCTGATCCTTTGCTAACCGCACTATTTCATTATGTCCTCAGCCAGTTTTACACAGAATGCAGTTTTCAGTCAAAAGCCCATTTTTCTAACTCTCCCAGCACTCAGAGTCAGCGTTCATGAAAAGTTACTCTGATCCTTTGCTAAACTCACTTTTTCATTATGACCTCAGCCAGTTTTACACAGAATGCAGTTTTCAGTCAAAAGCCCATTTTTCTGACTCTCCCAGAACTCAGAATGAGCATTTAAGAAAACTGAATCTGATCCTTTGCTAAACTCACTTTTTCATTATGACATCAGCCAGCTGTACACAGAATGCAGTTTTCAGTCAAAAGCCCATTTTTCTGACTCTCCCAGCACTCAGAGTCAGCGTTTATGAAAAGTAACTCTGATCCTTTGCTAAACTCACTTTTTCATTATGACCTCAGCCAGTTTTACACAGAATGCAGTTTTCAGTGCAAAGCCCTTGTTTCTCACTCTCCCAAGCACTCAGAATGAGCATTTAAGAAAACTCACTCTGATCCTTTGCTAAATGCACTATATCATTATACACATTTCCAGCTTTATACAAAATGCAGTTTTCAGTTCAAAGCCCTTGTTTCTCTCTCTCCTAGCACTCAGAATGAGCATTTAAGAAAACTGACTCTCATCCTTTGCTAAACGCACTTTTTCATTATAAGCATAAATAAACATAAATATGCTTTATAAATAAGCATTATTAAGCATAAACACACTTTTTCAAACTCTGATCCTTTGCTAAACGCACTTTTTCTTTATGCACAAAAGCCAGTATTACACAAAATGAAGTTTTTAAGTGGAGAGCCCATGTTTCTCACTCTCCAATCACTCAGAATAAGCATTTAAGAAAACTGACTCTGATCCTTTGATAAAGGCACTTTTTTCATTCTGCACACAGCCAGTTTTACACAAAATGAAGTTTTTAAGTGGAGAGCCCTTGTTTCTCACTCTCCCAGCACTCAGAATGAGCATTTAAGAAAACTGACTCTGATCCTTTGCAAAACGCACTTTTTCATTATAAGCATAAATAAACATAAATAAGCTTTATAAATAAGCATTATAAGCATAAACACACTTTTTCAGAATGAGCATTTAAGAAAACTGATTCTAATCCTTTGCTAAACGCACTTTTTCATTATGCACATAAGCCAGTATTACACAAAATGCAGTTTTTACGTGGAGAGCCCATATTTCTCACTCTCAAAGCACTAAGAATGAGCATTTAAGAAAACTGGCCAACATATAAAGTGAAGAACTGAGGTTATAAGCATAATGCAAGAAAAAAAGTTGTAGTCATGAAAGTATACCCAGAGCTTTTAGAGAGCATACTATAAGACTTATAGTATAAGTAATGTCATACAGTTGATTCAGACATATATTCAGCAGCAATAACAAGAGGCAAAACCACAAAAAACAGCCTCATTTTAGATTCAAGACACACGACAGAGGCACAATTAAAGGCACAATGGTCACTGCAATTATTTTAAAAAATATTCACAAAAAACACTACTGTAATTTCAACTTGATGTAAAATCCAGAATTTACTTTTTAGTCTGGGTTTTGATTACACTTTGTGACTACTTTCATTCATCATTATACCGATCTTGCAAAATATTGAACTTAAAAAAATATGTTGATTGGACCTGGTTTGCTTTTAATGCTAAAATGTATAAATATCAACAATATTTTTTGAAAAACGCTGTTATTTAAGTTTATCACAAGGGACAAGTCAAATATGTTAGAGCTTTCACAAAATTCCAACGCATAATGAGCATGTAGAAAACATTAATTGTTTTTGCAAGTCTGTAACTGAAGTGTGGAGCGTCAAACTGCACAGTAGAAATTCCTGTTCACTTCAAGTGTTCAACATAAATATGTACTGTCTTCTAAATGTGTGCATCACAGGATATGTACTTCACAAAAGTCTTTTTAAATCAGCATTTTGTAAGCACATTGCGGATTACATTTTCTTCCACATCATCTGCATCAAGAGACTTAGACTATCGGTCAACCAGAAAGCAGCTGTTGTGTAAAATTAGCACTAAAAGGCACTTGTGATGCTTTTACGGTAAAGAAGTCTGGACCCTGCAGGCCCGGATCATATTCACACATGAGCCAAATTATCCCAGGAATGTGTCATTTTATACATGTCCATCAGTAGAAATTGCTGGGACGGGCTGTATTTATTCTGTGGTGAGCTCAGTCGAGACTGTCACTTCAGAGAGTGTGTTAGGCAATGCTTGGAGTGGTGGGCAGAGTACATGGCACACTTGTTGGTGTGCTGGGTATAAGCAGCTCAGAGGTATGATAGTAGGGCAAAAAAGGTCTTTCCACAGCACAGGAGCTCATGGCCAGATGTGTGTGCTGCAGAAGAAGAGGGAAGCAGGAGGTGTAATAGGAAACAAAGTTATCTGGAATAGATCCAAGCGTCTGCTGGACCTCCTGGGGTAACTCCCGGTAATGATGCTTCTGCAGGAGACACAAATAAAATAAAATGACAAAAAATCGAATATAAAACTAATACAAAGTTTTTCAAGGTCATAAGATCCAACAGGACTCATTCGCCGCCAACTTAAAAGTGAAACTCCAAAATGATTGTTAAATAATTTTTCGTAATAAATATTAATTTAGCGATCAAAGACTGTTTAAACATCTTATTAATTACTTATACAGCGCAATAGTCAATAGATAGAGAAAATATAACAGACTAGCATGGATTGTGATGGATCAAGTGCCAGCGTCTGCCAAATGATATAAAAAGTCTTCCAAATCATAAATGTGATTGATCTCATTTAATGGATAAACTCCATTATCTTACTGATTTTTTTTTGTACACTCCTGGTACATTCTAATATTTAAAATAGGAATGAAGCTTTTGAATTTTTTTCTTTTGCGATGGACAATTTTGATATACAATGATGACAAAATGAGACTTGGACGAGTATACGTAATATGTAAAACTAATAGCGTCCTCTCCTGGACCAAAAGGACAAATTTTCAATAATGTAATGCAGGTGTGAGAGAAGCTGTTAGGACGAGGCAATTCAAACTTTTTACATTTATTGATGGATTGTAGATCAACTTGTGTGCTTGTGTACATTTTTGGCTTCACAAATAAATAGTATGATCTATCATTATTTTACCCCTCCTTGAACTGCCACCTTACCGTGGTGGAGGGGTTTGAGTACCCGAAAGACCCTAGGAGCTATGTTGTCCGGGGCTATATGCCCCTGGTAGGGTCTCCCAAGGCAAACAGGTCCTAGGCGACGGGTCAGACCAAGAGCGGTTCAAAAAAACCCATATGATGACCACAATTTCGAGGACCGTGACGTCGCCCCGTATGGCGCAGCCGGGGCCCCACCCTGGAGCCAGGCCCGGGGTTGGGGCTCGTATGCGAGCGCCTGGTGGTCGGACCTCCCCCCATGGGGTCCGGCCGGGCTCAGCCCGAAGGAGCGACGTGGGGCCACCCTCCCGTGGATTCACCACCTACAGGAGGGACCGTAAGGGGCCGGTGAAAAGTGGAACGGGTTGTAGTCGAAGGCGGGGGCCTCGACAACCCGATCCCTGGACGCGGAATCTAGCTCTAGGGACATGGAACGTCACCTCTCTGACGGGGAAGGAGCCGGAGCTTGTGCGTGAGGTTCAGAGATTCCGACTAGAGATAGTCGGGATCACCTCTACGCACAGCTTGGGCTCTGGAACCATACTCCTCGAGGGAGGATGGACTCTTTACCACTCTGGAGTTGCCAAGGGTGAGAGGCGGCGGGCTGGTGTGGGTTTGCTTATAGCCCCCCAGCTCAGCCGCCATGTGTTGGAGTTTACCCCGGTGAACGAGAGGGTCGCTTCCCTGCGCCTCCGGGTCGGGGATAGGTCTCTCACTGTCGTTTGCGCCTATGGGCCAAATGGCAGTGTAGAGTACCCGGCCTTCTTGGAGTCTCTGGGAGGGGTGCTGGAAAGCGCCCCGACTGGGGACTCCGTCGTTCTGCTGGGTGACTTCAACGCCCACGTGGGCAGCGACAGTGACACCTGGAGGGGCGTGATTGGGAGGAACGGCCCCCCTGATCTGAACCCGAGTGGTGTTCTGTTATTGGACTTCTGTGCGAGTTACAGTTTGGCCATAACGAACACCATGTTCAAGCATAAGGGTGTCCATCAGTGCACATGGCACCAGGACACCCTTGGCCGGAGGTCAATGATCGACTTTGTTGTTGTTTCATCTGACCTACGGCCGTATGTCTTGGACACTCGGGTGAAGAGAGGGGCGGAGCTGTCAACCGATCACCACATGGTGGTGAGTTGGATCCGATGGCGGGGGAGGAAGCTGGACAGACTCGGACAGACTCGGCCTGGCTGGCTTGTGGGACTCCCGAGGCAGCTGACAGGTACCGACAGGCCAAGCGGACTGCAGCCCGGGTGGTTGGGGAGGCAAAAACTCGGGCCTGGGAGGAGTTCGGCGAGGCCATGGAGAAGGACTATCGGTCGGCCTCGAAGAGATTCTGGCAAACCGTCCGACGCCTCAGGAGGGGGAAGCAATGCCCCACCAACGCTGTTTACAGTGGAGGGGGGCAGCTGTTGACCTCGACCGGGGATATCATCGGGCGGTGGAAGGAATACTTCGAGGATCTCCTCAATCCCGCCGTCACGTCTTCCATTGAGGAAGCAGAGGCCGAGGGCTCAGAGGCGGACTCGCCCATCACCCGGGATGAAGTCACCGAGGTAGTCAAGAAACTCCTCAGTGGCAGGGCACCGGGGGTGGATGAGATCCGTCCTGAGTACCTCAAGTCTCTGGATGTTGTGGGGCTGTCTTGGCTGACACGCCTCTGCAGCATCGCGTGGCGGTCGGGGACAGTGCCCTTGGACTGGCAGACCGGGGTGGTGGTCCCCCTTTTTAAGAAGGGGGACCGGAGGGTGTGCTCCAATTACCGGGGGATCACACTTCTCAGCCTCCCCGGGAAAGTCTATGCCAGGGTACTGGAGAGGAGAATCCGGTCGATAGTAGAACCTCGGATTCAGGAGGAACAGTGTGGTTTCCGTCCCGGTCGTGGAACACTGGACCAGCTCTATACCCTCTTCAGGGTGCTGGAGGGTTCATGGGAGTTTGCCCAACCAATCCACATGTGTTTTGTGATTTGGAGAAGGCATTCGACTGTGTCCCTCGCAGCATCTTGTGGAGGGTGCTCCGGGAGTATGGGATTCGGGACCCTTTGCTAAGGGCCATCCGGTCCCTGTACGACCGGAGCAGGAGCTTGGTTCGCATTGCCGGCAGTAAGTCAGACTTGTTTCCGGTGCATGTTGGACTCCGGCAGGGCTGCCCTTTATCGCCGGTTCTGTTCATAATTTTTATGGACAGAATTTCTAGGCGCAGCCAGGGGCCGGAGGGCGTCGGGTTTGGTGACCACACGATTGCATCTCTGCTCTTTGCGGATGATGTCATCGTGCTGGCCCCATCAGACCAGGACCTTCAGCATGCACTGGGACGGTTTGCAGTCGAGTGTGAAGCGGCTGGGATGAGAATCAGCACCTCCAAATCTGAGGCCATGGTTCTCAGCCGGAAAAGGGTGGCTTGCTCACTTCAGGTAGGTGGAGAGTTCCTGCCTCAAGTGGAGGAGTTCAAGTATCTGGGGGTCTTGTTCACGAGTGAGGGAAGGATGGAGCGGGAGATTGACAGACGGATCGGTGCAGCTTCTGCAGTAATGCAGTCGCTGTACCGGTCTGTCGTGGTGAAGAAGGAGCTGAGCCGCAAAGCGAAGCTCTCGATTTACCGGTCAATCTACGTTCCTACTCTCACCTATGGTCATGAGCTGTGGGTCATGACGGAAAGGACAAGATCCCGGATACAGGCGGCCGAAATGAGCTTTCTCCGCAGGGTGGCCGGGCGATCCCTTAGAGATAGGGTGAGAAGCTCGGTCACTCGGGAGGAGCTCAGAGTAGATCCGCTGCTCCTCCACATCGAGAGGGGCCAGCTGAGGTGGCTCGGGCATCTTTTCCGGATGCCCCCTGGACGCCTTCCCGGTAAGGTGTTCCGGGCATGTCCCACCGGGAGAAGACCCCGGGGAAGACCTAGGACACGCTGGAGGGACTATGTCTCCCGGCTGGCCTGGGAACGCCTCGGTGTCCCCCCGGAAGAGGAGGAAGTGGCTAGGGAGAGGGAAGTCTGGGCATCCCTGCTTAGACTGCTGCCCCCGCGTCCCGGCCCCGGATAAGCGGTAGAAAATGGATGGATGGATGGATCATTATTTTATATACAAAGTTGAGGTCAAAAGATTTTGCAGAATCTAGAAAATGCTGAAAAATTTAAATAAGTGGAATTTTGAAAATTAAGGTTTATTTGTCATTTAGTCCTGCCCTGAACAAGTTATTTCATGAAAGAAACGTTAAAGTTCACACCTACATTAAGACTATAATGTTAATTATTACAATGTCTTGATCATCCCCTATCTCCCATCTAGTGCACAATGCGTCAAATGCTTATCTTGTCAGCGATTAGAAGCATATTAGATCATTAAAGTCCTTAAGGCTAACTTATTTTTTATAAAAGGAAAGCTACTCTGCGTCAATTGAAGAATGCAGAGTTTTATGCATTTCCTGTCGTTATGAGCCACCCATATTCTGGGCATTCTGAACAGGGGCGCAGACATCGTGTCAAGGGGAAATCCACTCTACAGACACTGGGGTGGTGGGTCTGCTGTGGATGGGATTC
Organism: Triplophysa dalaica; assembly: GCF_015846415.1. NCBI lineage: Eukaryota > Metazoa > Chordata > Actinopteri > Cypriniformes > Nemacheilidae > Triplophysa > Triplophysa dalaica. The sequence continues at coordinate 24,796,601 of NC_079548.1, read as the reverse complement.
AATTAGGCAGCCGTAGATCTCTTCGCCTTGCACGAAAACAGCCATTCTGTGTTCTTCATGTTCTTCTTGCTAGAGGACAAGGACGCACCACTCATCATGGCCTCACATGCTATAATGTTGAGGAGTAGAAGCTTACTGTAAATCGTTACCACATAAACTGTATTTAAGGTCATGATAAAATCAAGTTGTAATTTCTCAATAATGATAGATTAAAGGCAAAACATCCCCATTCCCCAACGTCCGGTCATAAAAGTTAGTTAAGTGTATGACGTGTAAACACATGGTTTATGGCAGATTCATTTTTATTTGTAAAACCACAATATTACTACGGCAAATATCATGGTTAAATTATGGTTTATTTAGTGAGACAATAGAAATGTTATGTTTACAACAATATTACAAAAAAAATTATGTAGTAAGAGCCTGTTTAATTTCATAATGACCAGCTATAATTACAAACTTGCATGTTGAAAGTCAAATGAAATACTGCTGCTGCTAATGTTGTTGATTTTATAGGCAATCTAAAACGTTAATATGACTACTTATTTAAAATGTATACGTTCATAGTTATAAAGAAAACCTGATCCACATTTGATAAAAACTACACAAAATATTTAGATGATTGAAATCGGTTTTTGTTTAACATAAACATATTTGTTTTGCAGTAATACAATGCACAATCAACACAATGGACTTTCCTTTTAGGTTTTAATACAAGTCTAAAAAGTGTTACTATCAAACAATCAATTTAATAATAGGCATGTCATTACACCTATAACATGCCTACTTGAAATAGTGACGTATGCTTGCTGTATAGATGTTGGGTTCTGGATATTTGGATTTTTTGTAAGAAATATTCTTTCATGACCTTGGTAAAAACACACATAGCTGGCATTGCACAATAGCAGCTTTTATTACACTACATGTAAAAAGGCATTATTGTATCTTAGTGCATGTTTCTTTAAAGTACTAAAATATATACACAAGGTTATAAAAACAATATTATAAAAGCTCTGTGGGGAATATGTAAATTCAACCGAATGTTTTTTATGTAAAATGCTATGTACAGTGAAACAAACTGCACTGGTGTGTTTCCCAACAACTGTTTCGAGTTTGAGACATTACAAACAAAAATGGTTTCAGTATTTACAAACATCCTTGAAATAAGACATTCAGTAAAATAACCCGAAATGAAACAATATCGTTATCCAGTACCGATAGAATTGAATTCTATTAAGTATTGCTGAAAATAAAGTTGGCCATAATATATAAAGTGAAGAACTGAGGTTATAAGCATAATGCAAGAAAAAAAGTTGTAATCATGAAAGTATACCCAGAGCTTTTAGAGAGCATACTATAAGACTTATAGTATAAGTAATGTCATACAGTTGATTCAGACATATTCAGCAGCAATAGCAAGAGGCAAAACCACAAACAACAGCCTCATTTTAGATTCAAGACACACGACAGAGTGTCATTAAAGGCACAATGGCCACTTCAATTATTTAAAAAAATATTCACAAAAAACACTACAGTAATTTCAACATGATGTAAAATCCAGAATTTACTTTTTAGTCTGGGTTTTGATTACAATTTGTGACTACATTCATTCATCATTATACGATCTTGCAAAATATTGAACTTAAAAAAAAAATGTCGATTGGACCTGGTTTGCTTTTTATGCTAAAAATTTATAAATATCAACAATATCTTTTGAAGAACGCTGTTATTTAAGTTTATCAGGACATCACAAGGGACAAGTCAAATATGTTAGAGCTTTCACAAAATTCCAACGCATAATGAGCATGCAGAAAACATTAATTGTTTTTGCAAGTCTGTAACTGAAGTGTGGAGCGTCAAACTGCACAGTAGAAATTCTTGTTCCCTTCAAGTGTTCAACATAAATATGTACTGTCTTCTAAATGTGTGCATCACAGGATATGTACTTCACAAAAGTCTTTTTAAATCAGCATTTTGTAAGCACATTGCGGATTCCATTTTCTTCCACATCATCTGCATCAAGAGACTCAGACTATCGGTCAACCGGAAAGCAGCTGTTGTGTAAAATTAGCACTAAAAGGCACTTGTGATGCTTTTACGGTGATGAAGTCTGGACCCTGCAGGCCTGGATCATATTCACACAAGAGCCAAATTATCCCAGGAATGTGTCATTTTATACATGTCCATCAGTAGAAATTGCTGGGACGGGCTGTATTTATTCTGTGGTGAGCTCAGTCGAGACTGTCACTTCAGAGAGTGTGTTAGGCAATGCTTGCAGTGGTGGGCAGAGTCTGTGGCACACTTGTTGGTGTGCTGGGTATAAGCAGCTCAGAGGTATGATAGTAGGGCAAAAAAGGTCTTTCGACAGCACATGAGCTCATGGCCAGATGTGTGTGCTGCAGAAGAAGAGGGAAGCGGGAGGTGAAATAGGAAACAAAGTTATCTGGAATAGATCCAAGCGTCTGCTGGACCTCCTGGGGTAACTCCCGGTAATGATGCTTCTGCAGGAGACACAAATAAAATAAAATGACAAAAAAATCGAATATAAAACTAATGAAACGTTTTTCTAAGGTCATAAGATCCAACATGACTCATTCACCGCCAACTTAATATTGAAACTCCAAAATAATTGTTAAATAATTTTTCGTAATAAATATTACCTTAGCGATCAAAGACTGTTTAAACATCTTATTAATTACTTATACAGCGCAATAGTCAATAGATAGAGAAAATACAACAGACTGGCATGGATTGTGATAGATCAAGTGCCAGCATCTGCCAAATGATATAAAAAGTCTTCCAAATGCATAAATGTGATTGATCTCATTTAATGGATAAACTCCATTATCTTACTGAATTTTTTTGTACACTCCTGGTACATTCCAATATTTAAAATAGGAATGAAGCTTTTGAAATTTTTTCTTTTGCGATGGACAATTTTGATATACAATGATGACAAAATGAGACTTGGACGAGTATACGTAATATGTAAAACTAATAGCGTCCTCTCCTGGACCAAAAGGACAAATTTTCAATAATGTAATGCAGAAGCTGTTAGGACGAGGCAATTCAAACTTTTTACATTTATTGATGGATTGTAGATCAACTTGTGTGCTTGTGTACATTTTTGGCTTCACAATTAAATAGTATGATCTATCATTATTTTATATACACAGTTGAGGTCAAAAGATTACACACCCTTTGCAGAATCTGGAAAATGCTGAGAAATTTAAATAAGTGGAATTTTGAAAAATTAAGGTTTATTTGTCATTCAGTCCTGCCCTGAACAAGTTATTTCACGAAAGAAACGTTAAAGTTCACACCAACATTAAGACTTTAATGTTAATGTTTACACTGTCTGGATCATTCCCTATCTCCCTTCTAGTGCACAATGCGTCAAATGCTTATTTTGTCAGCGATTAGAAGCATATTAGTTCATTGAAGTCCTTAAGGCTAACTTATTTTTTATAAAAGGAAAAAAATAATAATTTTGATTTCAATTTAAAGAAAGTAATTGTAGTCTATGGAAACTTTACATGGAGAAAAGTATGATATCACGCTGTTAATGCAGCAAACGCAAAGATTGTGGTGTCAACAAACAGATGTAATTTAGTAAACGTACCTTATTTCTCATAGCACGCAGAAGATCTCTGACTGATCCACCTTTATATGACCGAAATTTGCGTAGATCTGCAAATTTTGGTTGGCAGAACAAAAGTATTTAGGCCCTTTTCCAGAAAACTGGACAATCATGATGCAGCTTCATAATGTATAAACAGAAAAATCGAGAATTACACCAATAGAAAAACAACAATATGAAATTTCAGCAGTGCTTACCAGTCTGTAAGGGCACAGTAATATGATCCCTCCAATCACCTTTCACCACTACCCGCCCTCCCCTCTCCAGCTGCCTCACAATTGATCCATCTAACGGCTCCTTCTCAATTCTATCACTCACGTCCTATTAGACAAAAAATTCAAACATCAAAGCGTTTAGAACGAAGTCAAAAAAAGATTTAAATTAAATGCATGTGGAATTATAACAATTTACAGAAAAACTATGTTTTTTATACATATGACATATAAAAGGGCTGCTTAAAGGAGATTTTTAACCACTCAATTACTGACAGTTTAGTCCTTTAAGCGTATTTAAGTGTATTAACTGGTTGTTGTTAGGATGAGGATTTATTTCTTTGTACGCAAAGCCAGCATCAGATTACAGGATTTTTGGCCAGATTTTCCCCTCCCAAGAATCTTTGAAAGAATTGTGTCCAGAACCTTGATCGGGTTGACCTTGAGTACTACATAAATCAACAATCCGGCTTCAAGAAAGGACATTCTAGGAAGACCGAACTCTCATAAGGAAATAAACAAACAATAGTTCAATCAACATACTGGAAAAATTATTGCTGTTTTGTCGTGCCATTGTTTGGTGCTTGCACGGATCATGTGAAATGGAGCGCTCTGCATAAGAATGTGATCACATAACAATTTGATGCAGGAGAAACTGCCCCTTTCTTTACTTTCAAAAATTGGATATAATCCGAGAATATAAATTGGATAATTTAAAAGTAGACATTTCAAGCTTTCTTGTACATAAATGCTTCTTGGACATTTATGCTATGATTAGTATTTGCAGAGCTTTAAATCTGTTTTAATGACACGTTTCAGAAAGATACACAACAAGAGAGATGGCTGAAAGTACAGCCTGTATATGTCATTGTTTTACAAAAGCAAAACATTCTGTAGATAATGAGTAAACACAAATAAAAGTAGATCAATCACAGTTTTGAATCATGCATTAGTCTTATTTGTATGACCAAGATTACTGGCGTATTTAAGTGTAATTGTGCCCAATTTGGACATTTTCACTTAGGGGTGTACTCACTTTTGTTTCCAGCAGTCTAGACATTCATTTATTATGGCTGAAAAGAGAAATAAAGAAATAAAAATGGTATGATAACCCATGTGACACATTTGGACCCAGGGAGATGGTCTATATAGATAGAATTTTTTTGGCAGATAATTCGCAGCTTTATTTCTCTTTTCAGCCAGATGACCTCACCACCTCTGCCTGTATCTACTGTATCTACCTACTGCCTGCCCTCTTAAAATTTCTTCTTGGATGAAAGAGCATTACCTACAACTCAACCCTCTCCAAGACAGAACGCCTGGTCATACAGGTCTGGAGAGGTGAGACATCCAGATCTGTGTTTGAAGTTATTTTGAGGGGAGAGCAAATTTACACTATACAAGCTCTACACTCACTACTTTATATTGTAGTAAAGTGTCATTTCTTCAGTGTCACATGAAAAACTCACTTCTGTGAGATACTCGAAGTATTCTTTAAATACAGTACTGTTTTTTACTTTACCAAAGTAAATAGTCAGGTTTAGTACATGACTTATAATGTTTATACATTTTCTATAGCTAGATAGTACAAAATTCTGTAGTATATGTTAACAGAGTGTGATAATTACCATAATATTCTGCAGCTGTAATATAATAACATTTTCTATAGTAAATACTAGTATATTACAGTATTTTTTATGTGATGTGATCCAGGTGAATATGTTTTATTGACTAATGTAATACAATACAATTATAATTATATTGTTTATTTATTGTTTACATTACATAAAATTCATAAAGACAAATGTTTATAATCATATGCCCAGTCAGTAACAATGACATGTGCTTGTACAATGCTGTTTTGTAATCATTTATTTATTCAGTTACAGGTAACTTTAAGCTGCTGTTTGGTTATGAATGTGCTGCTTTTGCCGCTCACTGAATGGAAAAGACATTATTCCACCAACCTAAGGTTAAGGATTATCCAAAATGACCATCATCTCTAATGTTCTCAAGGAAAAAAGTCTGCAAACACCGCACCACCACGCCTGTGTGTATGTGTGAGCACGCGACGTGGGGGTCTGATTAAGTGACTGATGCATGCATTGCAGTATTAGATCCAGAAACAAAAATCTGTAGCCAATCAATCGGAGCATCCCTAAAAGAACCCATGTAAAACCCCTCCTGATTTCCCTTCATTAGCTGCCAGTTGCCCTCCGCGTCAAAGTTTAAATCTGGCCTTTAGAATGATAATGGCCCCTTTTCCTTAACTCACTGCTCCAGGTCTACATACCATCCCATAAACCTTTGGTTTGAAAATTAGCGACGCCTGCTTGTTCCATCAAAACCAGGAATAAAATCCCTTGAAAATCCCTTTACTCATTCGGTTCCCCTGTGGCGGAATGAATTGCCAGCTTCCACTTGAAGTGCAGCATTGTTCAAAACTTTCAAATACAACTCAAAACCTACCTACCAGATTTATTTGACTAACTAACAACTGTCTGTTTCATGTCTAATTTAAGAAAAAAATTATTATATATTGTTCATTCTCTCCCTTGCTTACTTCAGCTTAAATCCTCCTAGTACCATGGCCTTGTAAACTATCGGTACCGTTTAACATGTTGACAAATGGTTATATGCTCTCCTACTTGTAAATTGTTTTGGATAAAAGTGTCTGCCAAATTAATAATTTTTATATATAAAAAAAAAATGTAATAATGGCAAAACATACTATTTATAATCTACATTATTTATAAATGTAACTATTATATCTATTTACTACTATTTCTTTTTAACATGTTTTATGAACATTGAACTTGTTGTTCACAGCATTAGAGCAGCAAGGAGTGGTTTTACAAAACAAGTGTAAAACGCACGAAACGAGAGCGAGTCAACCGTGTTTAAGGGCAGCATTTGTTCTACAACATACTGCCCGATAGAGATGCGCGGATAAGTTAAAATGTCACCCGCATCTGCTGTTTCCTGCCCGCACGTATAATTTTCTCTGATAAAGATATATTCATATACAGCGGGGAAATTAAGTATTTGACACATCAGCATTTTTATCAGTAAGGGGATTTCTAAGTGGGCTATTAACACAAAACTTCCACCAGATATTGGAGCCAAATATTGAAGCCAAATATTGAATTCATACAAAGAAATCAGAAAATTAAGTATACAAGTTCAGTCACAATAAATAAAGTGAAATGACACAGGGAATAAGTATATAAGCAATTATCATCACTGGTCATAATCATTACAAAGAGCTAAGACCAAGCGCCTAAAAAGGTCTACACACGTAAATTTGAATGGCTTGTTTTCGCCTTGTTGTTTTGAGCATTAATCTACTTAGATGCTAGTAGATTTATAAACAAGCAACACATTAAACATGCTCCTTTTCGTAAATTTCGGGTGAGCTGGCTGAAACACTCCCCCAACGTTAGTGTAGGTTTCGGAAAGTTCCCTCACGTAACAACTTTTCTTAAAGGCCCCGCTTTATCCCTGTTTTCGAAGGTTTTGATTGTGTTTTTTGGGTGATTAACAATGGATGTTCATGTTTCTAGTATAAAAACCCTTTACATCAAGCACGTTATTCCCCTCAGTTCATATTGTCTGCGTTAACGTTATGTCATTTGGTGTAAGATTTATTTAGTTGGGCAAAGTGAGAGAGAGCCTGAAAGCATGTGCGTGAGGAAGAGCAAACCGGTGCTCATGATGGAGTAGACCACTGATACCAATGCGCTCTAGTGTTAGGCGAGGGACCATTTATGCTTGGACACCCAATTGCATCATTGAGGCAATGATATAGCCCCGCCCCCAAAATCCTGAAGACAGAATTGGTGAAAATCTGTTTAAGGTTTAACTCAACTATTCAGTACTACATAGTTCAAAGTAGGGCTGCAACTGACGATTATTTTAATAATCGATTAAGCTATTAATTATTTTTTCGATTAATCGATGAATCGGATAAAAACATAAACCAAGAAAAGCATTCATTTCCAACCCTTTATTCAAAAACAGAACTAAAATCTTTAGAAACTGCACAAACATGTTGCCCCTTGAACAACCCTGAGCTGTTATAATAATAATAAAATAAAAATGGACTAACACAACAAACATACACATGTATGTTTTATATCTGCCAAATATATAGACTTTTTTTTTAAATAAAAGTGCCACCTGAGCTACCAGAACAATAAATAATTTATAAAAAATAAAGAACAATACAAATCAGAAAATTGGCAGGATTTGTTTGAATGTCAGAACTTGTTCACTACACTAAACTGCAGACAGACACTAGCAGACGCACACACTTTTGAAGACGCACACACTCACAATCTCTCACACTGACACACACACACACTCTCTCTCAAATTCACTTGAAGCTTATTCATTAAATTATTACCATCATTGTAGTAAGTGCAAGCTTCATGTATACACCACATTTAAACACAGCTTAAGATGACCGAGTGCTATAAAACAACATTAAAATTAAATTAAAAAGTACAACACACACACATATATTTGTCAATAATAACCTATATGGGACAAAGCACAGAATATACACTGCAAAAATTGCTTTTCTAACTTAGTAGTTTTGTCCTGTTGTCAATTCAAATATCAAAAAAATCTTAAATCAATATACATTTACTAGACACATGAAATAGCATAAGAAATGATGTCTTGTTTTCTGAAAAAACACCTCAAAATGAAGTGATTGTTTGCTTAAAACAAGCAAAATTATCTGGCAATGGGGTACGAAAAATAATCTTAAAGAGATATAATTTCAAACAGAAGTTTTAAGCATCAATTAATTTTCTCATGCCATTTTTCTTGTCTTGTAATCTTGATTTTTTTAGATACTTGGACTGGAAACGAGAAATAAATTACTAAGTAGGAAAAGCTTTTTTTGCAGTGTAGCTATACATGACAACAGATTGATAAATTAATGGTTCTAAAAACTCTAGAGAAAAAAACGTGTTTTTATTCTTTCAATGCAAAGTGCAAAGTAACTATACCACCCCTGCTTTACTTCTGTTATTAACGAGCTAACGCTAATTTGTCAAGCTGGATAACGAGTAAACATCCGCACCAGGGACATTACGTGCCTCACTTCAAAACGGAACAAACGTATAATGACTTAACCTGCTGTTGAACTCCTCATCAAAGAGTCCAACATGTTTGCGTTTCAGGTGCTGGATCATTGCTGTGGTGCTTCTGTGCCATGTCGCTTTTGCATATTTTGCAGTTAACACACATTTTCTGTTTATTTAGTGTGAAATGCTCCCGCACATTGGATGACTTGGGTAGCGCGGATTTCTCTGCCTCCGCCATGTATCTTTCATCGTTTTTTATTTATTTTTGCTCCGCCCCGTCTATGAGGCGCCGAACTCTGCTAGCATCAGTGCGCGAGAGAGACCGAGTGTTTTCACTCCGCTCCGCGCTCAAATAAAGTTATACATTTATAATCAAACGTCTTCGTGTCGCGCGACACAACGAATCGATAATGAAATCTGTTGCCAACTCTTTTAGTAATCGATTTGTATCTATTAAATCGATTCGTTGTTGCAGCCCTAGTTCAAAGTCTTTAAAAAGTGTAAATTCCTTGAAATCTCTTAACACAGACTTATTTACAGTTTATTTGAAGTTAAAGAGTTTTTCGTTTTTTTACCTATACCCGGATCATCATTGAAAGCTAAGTTTTGTCGGTCCTTACGAAATTCAGGCAAAGTTGGGAGAAATGATGATCCGGGTATAGGTAAAAAAACAAGAACCTTATCTAAAATCTGAAAAGAACGCTGCAATGCCCCCTTATCATAACAAATCTTCATTCGCTCTTACACTGTACTCAGCAACTTCTTTGCAAACTCCCATACAGTATGTAGTCGCTTACGAAAGTCACTGATATGGTCCAACTGCCTTCTTAGTCTGTAAAAAGTGATTTTCACACAACAACTGTTCTTGCAAGATTTTTAAAGGACCTCACACCGAATGGCCGAAAATTAATTGAGATGGGGTAAAACCAAGTGAGGCTTGGGTTGTGTTACGGACGTCAAACAACAAAAGAGGAGTCTCCTCATCCCAGTTTTAGCACAATGTGATCACCATTATTTAACGCATATGTGTTTAATCCGCTTAAAAACAACAAGCCTAATCAAAAAAATTATAAATGACTGATTAATCAAAATTTAGAATTTACATGCCTGTCCAACAACCAAACAACTAGCCAACCTGGAAGAAGGGCTGGGAATCGATTCCAAAAAGAATCGATTCATCGATTCAAAAGGCATTGAGAATGGAGAGTTTGATTTCCAAAGGTTTTAAAAGAATCGACTCCTCTTTAAATGCCTTCATAAGCACAAGCCCCGCCCCTTAGCTGATGTCAACGGGCAACTAAATCATATTAGTTTCTTGTCTAAAAAACTTACAGACTAGAGAAAAAAACTGATGGATGAAGTCTAGAGCTGTGGAATGACATAAAATATTCTGCATGCATGAAAGCAAAAGCGTTGTTTGCACACACAATGCAGATATAATTACATGTATCTATTGATTTAACAAATCATATATGTACATTTGTCTTTTCAGACAGACTCTCTACCAATGAGCTCAGTATGTGTGTGAAGAGAATTACATAAAGCACAGTCTCACAACATTTAATTGGACATCTGTTTAAAGTTGTTAAAGCTGGACAGAACTCTATCAACACCAGTCTGCACTACTTGCATTTAACATTAAATGAGAAGATTAGAAAGAGCAATAGCTAAAAACGTGTATGAATCTATTAGTTACTAAAGAGACATAGAGCTACTTATTACCTGACCTCTAGAGAACTGTCTGTCATTTAAACAGTATTCTTACATATTTTTAATACAATTTACTGATTGTCAATCTGTCTATCTCTATTCTATACTAGTATTTTTGTGTACACTGCTGAATAACTTTAAAATTAGTTAATAGTAATTTGACCTGTGCTTTACTTTGAAAACGGCAGGTAAATTAGATTATTAATGATAAATTATTATTAATGATAGATTGGAATTGCTGTTATAGAAACAATAAACAATTAATAAATATAAAAAGTAACACTTAAAAAATGTTAAAATTTTTAATGTAATACAATTTTCTAATAATAAATAAAAACCTGAAGTAAACCAAGGAATTGAGCAGGAATCACATCAGAATCGATCAGCCCTACCTGGAAGAACTGCAGCTGTTTTTCCAGACCCCAGAAGAAGGGATGTTTCATTACTCTCTCGGCTGATGGCCTCTTCTCTGGGTCCATACTCAACATTTTTTCGATCAGGTTTCGGGCCACAATGTCCTCTGCACAAGACAATATGCAATCCTACAATTACATGTCTTGTCCCAGATCAAACAGTTGTGCTTTTGATTCAGAATGGTTGTGTGGTGGTGCTACCATGTGTGTTGTGCTGTAAGTGATCCAGAGAGTATGCTCCTAACAGAATGCTTGCTTGCCGCTGCAAGGACTTTCCAAAGGGGTGATGTCCCTCAGATACCACATAGTAAAACACACAGCCTGCAGAGAAGATGTCTACCATGCATGTCTGCAATATTGAAGAGAAGTATAACTGTGAGCATGGAGTATATGTGTCATGACAAAACAATAAATCTGAAAGCCAGTATGTATTTAATCTCTTACGGGGTTTTGCTTAGCATCTTCAATGAGCACTTCAGGGGCAATCCAGCCCTCAGTGCCAGGGACCCCTGACCTCCGGCTGAAACTGTGTCTACCCACTGCTAGCTTCTTACACAGGCCGAAGTCCGAGATCATGGCCTTTACTCGGCCATGTGAGTTTGGCATTGATACCAAAATGTTGTGTGGCTTTAGATCTCTGTGAACTATCAATGCATGAGAGACCAAGTGTCAATAGACACGTTTACATGCAACCAAATAATCCACTTGTAATCGGATAGATGGCTCAATCGGGTTGAAAAGCCTCCATTTAAACACCTTCATCAATCCTATTGAGGTCAATACGATTGAAAATACGATCGGATTGAAACGGGCGGTGTGACTAAAAGCAATCCGAACAAGAGAAGAAAATTAGGCATGTTAACGATTGAATCAGAGTATTTTCTTTTCAAATTGTATTTAAAAATACCTTGTGGATATGTGCAGTGCAGTGCTGCGTATGTCTTAGTCATTTTATGTTTAAGTCAAATGTTAAAAAAACATTCAACTAACCACCAGAGCCTGTTTTATCCATTCAGAGGCAAACTCATATTTAATGGTAATGGGAAAACGGGCTATATATTCTAGCCATTGGACTAGATATATTAAGCGAATTTGGCAACCCTGGCTGTGCGATTGCGCAGAAGTTTTGTTTGGAATATATTTCATGTACATGTAAACAAGTTTTTGAAGCCTATTGCAGAATTTAGGGGACATTAAACAGAACTAAAATGATCTGCAATCAGATTGAATTCATTCGGATAGACAAAAATGGGTGCACGTAAACATAGCCATTGACAAAATATTAAAATATATGCATGCATAAACACTCATCTTTCAGCAAGAATAACGCTTTATTAATTTATTATTTATAATGGTTACCTATATTAAGGGAATGTAAATGGGCCAGTCCAGACATTGTCTGCTCCAGCAGTGTCACAGGCTCCAAACCGTAGCGGTTAAAATCCTTTCGCTCAACATACTTAAACAAAAAAGAAAGTTACAAACTAAATGATATTGTAATAAACACTATTAAAGGATTGTAAAGGGAAGACAATACAATGATATTATTATTAACTCATTCACCGCCAGCCTCTTTAAAAAAATTGCCAGCCTACGCCAGCGTTTTTTTACATTTTCACCCAAATTTAACGTCTCCCAGTAAATTTTCTGTAAAGAATATATGGACAAACAATATGTCAAATGAAAGAACGGAGTCTCAGCTTTCAAACAAAAGAACCGTATTCTTCTATCTTCATTTTTTGTTTTTATCACTCCGTAGATGGGGGTAGGTTTCTTCAAAAATGCATCATTTTGATTAAAAAGCTAAGATAATTAACATTTTTTGTCAAAGATTCCGCCCAGATAACACTCAGAACAATCATTAAAAACCGCTAAAACATATACGTTCTAGGTTCTGGGATTCTGTACTTTCCCTAAGATGTGTAATAGCGCCACCTGCTGTAAAACAGTACCAACAACGATTGCCGTAAAAACTCGTCTTTGGCGGGACACATCTTTTTTTAAATTACGAGATAACTCGTCAATGGCGGTGAAAGAGTTAAAGTGGAATTGCAACATCCAGTCAAGATAACATTATTTGTTTAAGGGGTTTCCACTCCAATCAAAAATAATATAAGAAATCAGATAAATTTTACCTTTTAATGAATAAAGAAGTCTTATGGGTTTTGTAGCAAGGTCGCCGCCATCTTGCAGTTACGCTGACCGTGACTTAACGGGGTTGGTTGCCTTGCCTGACTTCATCAGACACAATGGGAGAGACACTTACAGTGAAGGACATATCGAGAAAAAAAACGACGAAGACTGTGAAACATGGAAACTTTAAAGCCAAGGGGCATCAGAAGAAAAAAAAAAGAGCACTAACATTGCTCCTATAAAATGAGATTCACTGTGTTAATGCAACAGACAGCGGCACTGAAAGCGCCCTCGGATAAGCACTGAGCAGCAGAGCATGTGTGCAGAGTAGAGAGGCGTGCCACTCGTCTGCACGTTAACACAGACCACACATTCACGTATGCTCCATATAAGCACACAGACGCACAATGACCAAGTGAACACCCGCCTCATTGCTCCGCACATAAACCGTTCATGCTCATCGGTAAAAGCAAGTAACAGTAACGGTTTCAGATATTTAACCGCTCACTTCATAACATATTTGTGCCATGTTTTTTTTGTTAAAGTTGCTAATAGGGAGACGAGCTGGATAACACACAGCCACGCAATTCATTTGACTTACATTATGTGTTTATTCATGTCTTTCCTCCCCCGCATCAGCTTCAATTTATAGCGCATCGGTTTTATTCCATTACACAAATGCCTGAACGCTAAATTGTGCCACCTATATTTTAAACACATCAGCAATATACCAAACTGTTTCTTGCACACTTTATTGTGTATATAGTATAGTGTTATCAGCGCTCAGTTGATGCATCATCGAACCGCTATTCCTGCCTGTCTGGCGAAATATACGACAGGGTCTTAATCAAAACTTACAAATGAAATGGTTAAATGTCTTTAAAGTATACCTGTTATGCTTCAATTAAAGTAATTCATTTAAATGTGAAATTTAATGCATTTATTTAAATATTTCTAGGATAGTAAGCTTCTATAAAAGAAAATAACACTTTTTCTAAATATAAATATTTCCTCTGATGCCCCATGGGTTTAAAATTTAAATGTTTCACTGTCTCAGTCTTGATCTTTCCTTACTTGTCCTTTGTTACAATGTCCTGCATTTAAAAGTGTCTCTCCCATTGTGTCTGATGATCTCGGGCAAGGAAACCAAGCCCATGACATCACCTTCATCAGTAATGCACGACTGCAGATTCTTGCTACAAAACCTATAACAAGGCATATTTTTACATTTTAAATGGTAACAATAATCTTGCTTTACTATACGTTTTTCATTGGAGTGGAAATCCCTTTAATAAATAATGTTAACTTGACCATATGCTTCATTTCCGCTTTAATGGGATAGTACACCCAAAAAATATTTTTTCACCCTCCAGTTGTTACAAACCAGTATACATTTGTTCCGTCTATTAAACACGGAGAAAGATATTTGGTAGAATGTTAGCAATTTTAAATTCTGGTACATCATTCATGTGCTATATAAATAATTTGAGGACATTCACTACCATGGCAAATAAATACTGCATATTTTTGTTCGATTTAACCTAAAATGAGAGGTTTTGGAGATTTTAGAAAAGAGAACAGTTCTGATGGATGTTTGACAACCCTTTAAATTTGTCCTATTATGGTAAATCAATGGTCTAGATCAGCGATTCTCAACCTTGGTTCTCGCGCCCCACCGCTCTGCATGTTTTTTGTATCTCTCTTGTTTAACACACCTGATTCAAATCTCTAGCTCATTAGAAGAGAGCTCAATTAATGAACCGCTTTCCGATCGACGTGTTCACTGAACTGTGTTCATTGCTCTCTAATCCCTGCACACAGGAAATTGGCTGACGTTAATTTAAGAACACAAATTTGCGCAACACTACTGCCTGCAGCGTCTTCACACAGACAAAACCTATCACGGAAGATTGAAGGGTTATTTAACCGTAATCTTGAGATTTGTGCAACATTATGCCCATTTCGAACTGGAATTATGGCAGAATATCTAGTGATGTTTACTTCGCAGGGCTCTTGCGGGCGTATTGAACAAACCTCCGAAGCGGTAGGAGAAGCATAGAAAATATGCAGAGCGAGGGGGCGCGAGGACCAGGATTGAGAACCGCTGGTCTAGATCAAAGTTAAAAATTGCTAACATTCTTCCAAATATCTTCCTTCCTGTTCATCAGAACAATGAAATTAATACCGTATTGGAACAACTTAAGGGTGAGTAAATGATGACAGGATTTTTATTTTGGGGTGAACTATGCCCTTTAAATTTGCGTTACACTGTAACTGGTTGACATAAAAACGTCTTGGTTACGTGTGTAACCTCAGTTCCCTGATGGAGGGAACGAGACGTTCTGTTGAGAACGACAGATGGGGTTCGCCCTTGAGAACCAATCAACTCTGACTACTATAGAAAAGGCCAATGAAATTTGGTGAATAAAATTTGCATGCCGGTCTCCTCCCCCGGATGTCCGGTATAAAAGGAAGCCGGCGTGCAGCATTCATTTACCTCTTATTCTGAAGACCCTGAGAGCCTCTCACGACTGCAGCAGAATACGATACGTGTTTGTGGCATAAGGGACCCAACGTCTCGTTCCCTCCATCAGGGAACTGAGGTTACATACGTAACCAAGACGTTCCCTTTCTGTCGGTCTCTCGACATGTCGCCACGTAGGACGTGGGCTGACACCGGGTTTACACGAAGGTGTTTGGGCGTAGCCCAACCCGCAGCTCAACAGATGTCTGCTAGGGAGGCGCTTCTGGCCAGTGCCCAGGAGGTGGCTATACCCCATGCGGAGTGAGCCCTCACTGCCAATGGGCATGGGAGATTCTGAGATCGGAATGCTGTCGTAACGGCATCCACGACCCAGTGCGCCAGCCTCTGCTTGGAGACAGCCTTCCCCTTCTGCTGTCCTCCAATAAAGACACGGAGCTGGTCAGAGCTTCTGAGCTCTGCGTGCGGTCCGGGTAGAGGCGAAATGCATGCGCTGGATACAACACGAATCGGGATGGGTCTGCGATGGGGAGCGCCTGCAAGTTCACCACTTTGCCTCGGAAGGGAGTAGTGGGAACTTTTTGGGCACGCATTCGGGCCTGGGTCTCAAGATAACGTGAGAGTTTCCAGGGCCGAATTCAAGGCAATCCGAGGGCACGGAGGATGCTCGGAGGTCCCCTATCCTCTTGAAGGAAGCGAGCGCCATCAGGAGGGCCGTCTTACTCGGGTGAGGAAGATCGGAACCTCAGAGGGGCTCTTGGGGGGACCAGATTCCCCCCAGGACCACTTTAGGGTCCCACGAGGGTATGGAGTGGAGATGAGGCCGCCCTCTCCCGCCTCTTAGGAACCTGGTGACCAGGTCGTGTCATCCTAGAAACTTTCCATCAACTGAGTCGTGATTAGTGGCGATAGCGACTACATACACATTCAGTGTGGAGGGGAGATGTTAGTCTCCAGTCTCGTAAGAAGGACAACACAATCCTGATCGAGCACCTCAGTAGGTCTTAATCGTTGAGAGAGACACCAGGACGAGAAGAGGCACCATCTAGAGGCGTGTAACCGTCTAGTAGATGGGGCCCAGCCTGGGTGATGGTCTCCGCAATACAGGGAGTGTAGCCAACTCAGGATCTTCTCCCGCGGTCAGCTGTGCGCAAGGATATCCGTGCCTCGGACAGGGAATACCAAAGCGGGCAAATGGTGGTGTTGCGGGAGGCGAACAGGTTTACCTGGGCCTACCCGAACAGCATCCAAATGAGCTGGACTGTGCGGGGGTAGAGTCGGCTGTCTAGTTCAGTTTGCCCGGGGTGTGTGTGGCCCGCAGGGAACGGGTCACATGTTGACTCCACCAGAGGAAGCGTCGAGCAAGTTGTGTTAGCTGCTGTGAGCGAACGCCACCCTGACGATCTAATGTAAGCTACAGCTATAGTGCTGTTCTCGGACCAGCACGTGCTTGTCCCGCACGAGAGGCCACAGGCTGCTCAGTGCAAGTAGCACAGTTTTCGTTACCAACAACCCACCCTGCGAGACGGATGCACCAAGAAAGAAGACTTTCTCGGTGTCATTCATCTGCGCAAGGTTCAGCCGGGAGTGTCTCTCCTGGACAGCTACCGTGGTCATCGTCTGATCCAGGGCCCTTGCCGCCACCTTGGTCGCCCGTAGAGCGCCGTCAGTGGCAGCACGGAGATCCTGCATTATACCCAGGTCGGCCTTACCCTCTTTCAGGCTCTCTCAACGCCCTGGCCCGGCGGACCTGCAGGATGGCCAGGGCGTAGAGAGAGGAGGCAGCCTGGCCCGCGGCAGCGCAAGGCTTCCGCACCAGTGATGCCAAAGTCCCACACGCCTTGGACGTTAGGCATGGCCAGTCGGGATCTCGACGTAGCCTTTGGCTGCCCCACCATCGAGGGAAGTGAGGAGCTGGTTTGACTGGAGCGGGCCGTGAGTGGAGCGCTCCAAGTTTTACACAGCTCCTCACCACTTTCCGACCCCAGGAACCACGTATCCCCGGGTTAGCATGGTTGACATCACTTCTGCTTCCTCCTGAGCTCGACCCTCCTGGGGGGGACTCGGATTCGTCAGAGTCGGATGCCAGTCTCCCTCCGATGCTGCGAGCGACGTTCAAAAGAGCGAATTGGGGAACGTTCAAAAGTGCGAATCGGGGTGCGATCGGCCAGTGAGCACTTGGCTGGCTGGTTTACGTACGCAGAGGTCACACATCACTAATGCTGCTAATACAGGCAAACTTCGAGGCTGTAGCCACCGATATCACGCCCCGGGTAGCAGACGAAATGGTGGCTGGTTCCCGTAGGAAGACAGCCACCCGTGACCGCAACTTCTGAATGACAATCTGCCCGCAGTGCGGGCAAAATGTGTCAACGAACGCTACTTCAGCGTGCTGGACGCTCAGACACCTAACGCAGCGATCCTGTCCATCCCCCTCCTCGATGAGGGTGCCGCACCCAAGAGAACAGCGGGACATGCTGCGCTGGAGAATGCTCAGTCCTGAAAAGGGCCTTTTTTAAAAAAATCTCTAACACCTCTGGAACCGCCGAGACGCCCAGGGGAAGGTCGCTGCAGGTAGGGAGGATCCGCTGCTCTACGTTGTAGATTCGCCAATGTAGAAGAAGAATTCGTTGAATTATTTTTGTTCGTAGTCATGAGCGAAGGCTCTGAAGAACAAAAGGTAAATGAATGTTGCAAGCCGGCTTCCTTTTATACCAGACGTCCGGGGGCGGAGACCGGCATGCAAATTTCATTCGCCAAATTTTATTGGCCTTTTCTATAGTAGTCAGAGTTGATTGGTTCTCAAGGGCAAACCCCTTCTGTCGTTCTCGACACAATGTCGAGAGACCGACAGAAAGGGAAATAACTTTAAACAAACAAACAAACAAACATGCACAATTCTGTTAAGAAGAGAAAATGTGAATTATTGCTAAATTATAAGAGTTAAAATATAAACAACATGAACATGGAATTCAAATGGAATATTTTTATTTTTCATTTTCCTTACATGTTTTCACATTATGGAAAAAATATATATATTTGGAAGTCCTATTTATCTACAGATCTGGCCATTAAAAATCGAGAACACGATTCTTCCACCATTTATATAGGCTATTGACGCGAAAAGACCGTTAGGCAGCAGTATTTGCCATGTTTTTCCGATGCACGATCTCACAGCATGCCATTGTCTAGTTTAGTCATATAAAATAATTTCCCAAAAAATTAATTGTTGACAGTGAAAATGCTGGGTGGCTATTGTAACAGAGACCAGTGAGATAGAGAGCTGCGGAAGTAAACCTGCCTCCCTGACTTCCACTCCAACGACAGACGCTTAGCCTCCTCGTAAGAGCATTCGTCTCACATGCTGGACTGATGCTAGTTTGAGAGCGGGTGAAGTAGGACTTATTAGTCGTTTTAGCCTAACTAGCCACAATATCAAGCCCTGTTTATAGGTATAAGTTGATCATTAGTTAACTTTATTAGTCATTATATTTATTAAAGTTGAATGATCTATAGCATTTATAGGTAATATTACCACCACCACAGACCACACTAATTTTCAAACCCTGTCTATGGCCATGAAAGGGCTAACCTTGGCTAATACTGGAATCATGAGGATTCAAGTGTAAAAACCTTTTATGTAGTCTATGGTTAAAACTTCCCAAATTAACTACATGTTGGTACATGTTGGTTAGTTAATGTATTAATTAACACCTGAAAGTAAAACTTACCAAATTGGAAACGTAATAAAGAACATTGAGTTCTTCGGAATATTTGTAATGAGCAGCTGAATTCCGTAGTGGTCCTCCGATTACACATTTGACCATTTGTATGGAGAGTGGGGCATTCACATAAACAGTAGAGTTAGAGCAAGTATTTGAAGCTCATAATTAAATAATAAATGTGAGGGAAACGACAAAAAGGATCTACTTTAAAAAAAAAAAAAAAAAACCTTCCACAAGACTGGCTACAGTCCTGATAAATTACACAACAAGTGCTTCGAATAATAGTCTTTTGGAACTTAAACAAAAGCGCAGCAAACCGTTCTCGCTACTCTTTCCCCTCTGGCCCCGCTGAATCTAGGTAAAGTTTTTTCTCTCATCAAGTAAACCTTTATTTAATGTAGATTTAAGACTAATCTTTGTTGGTGTAACCCACTCTTAATCTTTAGGTGTCCTCACATTCTTTGTTCTAACGGCTTCACAACATGCCACACTGACAGGTAAGGTTGGGTGTTGGGCCTGTATCTGCCCAGGTGTCAATCACTTCATGACTATTGACACAAAGTTAAGAACAAGTTCAATCTCTATCTTTTTTCTATGTGAATATATGGGCAGAATTGGTTTAAAACTTTTTTGTAACTAGCGGTTTATGACGCATTTTAATGCGCATCAAAGACTTCATTTTAAGTTTGTTTTGTTTAGATAGTCTTGCTTCTATTGCAAAATGTAAAAAAAAAAATAAAAAAAAAATTACAGTCTGTACATGGCGATTGTATCCTATAGTTTTAAATACAAATGGAAATGCAGCAAAACAGAATAACGCATTTGAACTCACTTGCATAGGCTCAACACTCTAGTGATTATGATGTTACTATTATTTAACATGTTCTTGTTGAGGAAATGCAAGCATTATGCTCTTAGGAAAGTCGGTTCAATGTTTGTGAACAATAACTCTGTCTGAGGAATCTGTGCAAACTCTGCAAAGACACCACTCTGCAAGGAAGTTTTTTTGCGATAAACATTAATCATAGAAACTTCAAAGTTCTGTGAATCTAGAAGCGGAGACATTCTCATCTCTGTTTTATTCTGTGTGCTCAAGATGCATTCACCGCATTTACAGCTCCTTCTGCAATCAAATAATGTCAATCCGTCTTTGATGCATTGAAATTTAAATATAAAAATATTCATATTCATAATTTAATTAATTTAGTAATTGTTAACATAACTGTATGGAGCTTTTGATCATTATACTTTTCCATTTTATGTCTGCATTCTGTTCTTCCAACCGCGTTTTCCACATCGCGGCAATAAGAAACCATTACAGTATGGTTTTGAATGGCTCCAGTGAAATTATTATAATGCCACTTTGACATGATATAGTTTTCGTAAAACCTTGCATTTTCTTAACTTTAGCTTACGCAGAAGCTAAAAGTAGAACCTTACTTGCCTTGTAACATACTGACCTGATTTTTGCTCACAAAATTCAATAATATGGTCTGCTTTAACAGAGCGGTAGTAAACAAATTGTTTAAAACGATTGATACAAAAATCATAAGGGTGTTTATGCCCAAAAAAAGACGACCAAAATCACCGTTAAGGAAGTCTGGTTCCGGTATTTTTTTGCCTAAATAATAAAGTGTAGTGTCAATAAAATCATTAATTTCTTGTGTTTATCATAAAGTCATAATACAATTTTGAATACTACATCTCAAAGGTAGGATTATGATATGCCATTTACAGCAATACACACAAATAACATATTTTTGTCATTTTTATGGCTATAAAAATTTTGACGCCTTAAATCTTATAATTTAAACTGGGAAATCAAAGGCGGGGTCACAATTACTAAAAGAAATGTACTACAGATTAAATTTAAAAATCCAATTAAAAAACAAAAATATTATAATGAACTTCAGGTTCACATGTTATTTTAGATCCAGCTAAATAACTAAGCGGGCCTAAAACAAGTGGATGTGCTATCAGGTGGATCATCTGGGAAGTGTAACAGTTTTTTTATTCTATCAAACGAGTCAGACCAGTCTGCACGATCAACTTCTGGATCCTGCATGAAAAAAACATGCATTTTTAAAGGCCAGATCTGTAGGTATGCTGCATAATGGAAACATTCTGCAAAGAATCCTAATGGATCATAATGGATAATGTGCTCTTGAAGCGTTTAAAGATGGGATTGTGTTACCATATCAATGCCATTCAAGTAGACTGCTGTGTCTCTCATACCTCTTGAAGTGTGGCGCTGCAGAGCTCTATAGCGATATACTGAAACTGCCTGTCTCTCTCCGTGCAGAAGTATCGAATCACATTGGGATGCTCGTCTGACTCCCGCAGCAGCTGAACCTCTCGATCTGCAAAGCTGAAGCATTCTGGGAGAATTCTCTTTACAGCCACTGGACGGTTGTCAAACTGACCCCTGAACACATAAAGAGAAGCCTTAAGTGACAACGAAATTGAATAATGCCAGAAATTAAACAAGTCATTCTTTGTCACCTGCCTGTACACAATAGTTCCCTCAGCACCATGTCCAAGAACATCTTTGGGATTAAACGTGATGTTCACAATACTGACAGTGTTGCACTCCTCTTCTGAAAATAAAAACAACAATATAAATAATTTTTTTTCGATTAATCGATGAATCGGATAAAAACATAAACCAAGAAAAGCATTCATTTCCAACCCTTTAGTCAAAAACAGAACTAAAATCTTTAGAAACTGCACAAACATGTTGCTCCTTGAACATCCCTTTGCTGTTATAATAATAATGAAATAAAAATGGACTAACACAAAAAACATACACATGTATGTTTTACATCTGCCAAATATATAGGCTTTTTTTAAATAAAAGTGCCACCTGAGCTGCCAGAACAACAAATGATTTATAAAAAATAAAGAACAATACAAATCAGAAAATTGGCAGGATTTGTTTGAATGTCAGAACTTGTTCTCTACACTAAACTGCAGACAGACACTCGCAGATGCACACACTCGCAGACGCACACACTTTTGCAGACGCACACACTCACAATCTCTCACAATGACACACACACACACACACACTCTCTCTCTCTCAAATTCACTTGAAGTTTATTCATTAAATTATTACCATCATTGTAGTAAGTGCAAGCTTCATGTATACACCACATTTAAACACAGCTTAAGATGACCGAGTGCTATAAAAGAACATTAAAATTAAATTAAAAAGTACAACACACACACATATATTTGTCAATAATAACCTATATGGGACAAAGCACAGAATATACACTGCAAAAATTGCTTTTCTAACTTAGTAGTTTTGTCCTGTTGTCAGTTCAAATATCAAAAAAATCTTATATCAAGATACATTTACTAGACACATGAAATAGCATAAGAAATGATGTCTTGTTTTCTGAAAAAACACCTCAAAATGAAGTGATTGTTTGCTTAAAACAAGCAAAAGTATCTGCCAATGGGGTACGAAAAAGAATCTTAATGAGATATAATTTCAAACAGAAGTTTTAAGCATCAATTAATTTTCTCATGCCATTTTTCTTGTCTTGAAATCTTGATTTTTTTTTTAGATACTTGGACTGGAAACGAGAAATAAATTACTAAGTAGGAAAAGCTTTTTTTGCAGTGTAGCTATACATGACAACAGATTGATAAATGAATGGTTCAAAAAAGGCTAGAGAAAAAAAACGTGTTTTTATTCTTTCAATGCAAAGTGCAAAGTAACTATACCACCCCTGCTTTACTTCTGTTATTAACGAGCTAACGCTAATTTGTCAAGCTTGTCAAGCTGGATAACAAGTAAACATCCGCACCAGGGACATTACGTTCCTCACTTCAAAACTGAACAAACGTATGATTCTGTAATGACTTAACCTGCTGTTGAACTCCTCATCAAAGAGTCCAACATGTTTGCGTTTCAGGTGCTGGATCATTGCCGTGGTGCTCCCGTGCCATGTCGCTTTTGCATATTTTGCAGTTAACACACTGTAGCGAGGAAGGCGTGGCGAGAGCCGGTGGTGTGAGTGATATTGGCTATCAACTGTGCGCACACCGGCATTTCTGACAGTGGAGATCGGAAGCATAAAAGAACGAGCTGACAGAAGGTACGACGAGAGAGGACCGGGCCCGAACATGTTTGTATTTGTATTTGCGTTATGTTCGCCGGCGGTCGGCCGTGAGGGGCCGCCGGCTATTATTACTTTATTAAATGTTTGTTTAAATGTTTGCCGGTTCCGGCCTCCTTCCTTCCATGTCTGAATCTTATTACATTGGTGCCGAAACCCCGGAGGACGGAGAGACATGCTGTCGGAGAGCTCTCGCTGCTGAGGGACATCGCGGTGCTGAGGAATTCGGGCAGCGAGGACGAGGGAAGTCCGCGAGCGGCTGCCTGAGGCGGTGGTGCTGGAACACGTATTCGGATGGGACGGACGGCTCGCTGACGTGCTCCTGGGTCAAGGTGGGCTGGCTGCCATCCAGGAGGGAGCGAATGAGACGTTGCCTTTGGCCAGAGCCTGCTGCCGTCCGCCGTGAACAGGCTAAGCAGGAAAGGGGAGATTCATTGCTGGCTGCCCTCAGCTGGAGGAGCCATCACAGGCCGCCAGAGGGCGGAGGATCAAGGCGTCCACCGAGCGTCCAGTACCACCACATGGCACTGCGAGGAAGAGCCTTTCGGCTGGCTGAGGACCGAGCGGCAGCATGTCGGGGAACCGGACCAGATTGTTTTTTGTTTTTTTTTCCTCTCTCCCCTCTCTCGTCCCTGTCGCTCCTGGTGCTTTCGTCTCCGTTCTCTCATCTCGTCGGTGCATACCTCCAGGGGCGGCGGACGCCGAGACTGGCTCACCGGGGGGGGAGTAAGCACAGTCTCGGTGGTACCCCCTGGCCTGTGAAGGGCGATGGGGGTATGTAGCGAGGAAGGCGTGGCGAGAGCTGTCAGACAAAGGGGCGGGGCCGGTGGCGTGAGTGATAATGGCTATCAGCTGTGCGCACACCGGCTCCGCATTTCTGATGGTGGAGATCGGAAGCATAAAAGAACGAGCTGACAGAAGGTACGACGAGAGAGGACCGGGCCCGAACGTGTTTGTATTTGTATTGGTATTTGTGTTATGTTCGCCGGCGGTCGGCCGTGAGGGGCCGCCGGCTATTATTACTTTATTAAATGTTTGTTTAAATGTTTGCCGGTTCCCGCCTCCTTCCTTCCATATCTTGAGACGTATTACACACACATTTTCTGTTTATTTAGTGTGAAATGCTCCCGGATGACTTGGGTCGCGCAGATTTCTCTGCCTCCGCCATGTATCTTTTTTTTTTTTTGCTCCGCTCCGCCCCGTCTATGAGGCGCCGAACTCTGCTAGCATCAGTGCGCGAGAGAGACCGAGTGTTTTCACTCCGCTCCGCGCTCAAATAAAGTTATAAATTTATAATCAAACGTCTCAGTGTCGCGCGACACAACGAATTGATTATGAAATTCGTTACCAACTCTTTTAGTAATCGATTTGTATCGATTAAATCGATTCGTTGTTGCAGCCCTAAAAACCGCAGAAGTAAAAATCACCAATGACATAATTAATGCAAGTACTAGCATGAGTAAACACATAAAAACACAAAAAAAGCATTTATTTCACAACATCTTTATAACTTTGTATAACTTTGGTTGAATCTAAAAAGGTTTACATAAAACATCTTTAGCAGCATTATAATCCAGTGATGTCATCAGGTGCCAGTACTGCAGTAATGAATTCATTATCATGGTATTAAATAATATAATAATAATATATATTAACTAACTATATTTACTAAGGGTTTTGTTCAATGACTGTAATAAACATCATATACTGTTTGGCATTGATATCCGAACACAGTTTTATAAAATATAGTCCCTGGCATATATTATATGCTATATTATATTATAATAAAATAATTTGCGCGAGGAGTGAAAATCAGATCATACGTTCCTAATGGCTCTACATACCTTTATTACGATACTGCAAGTCACTCA
Organism: Triplophysa dalaica; assembly: GCF_015846415.1. Classification (NCBI taxonomy): domain Eukaryota; kingdom Metazoa; phylum Chordata; class Actinopteri; order Cypriniformes; family Nemacheilidae; genus Triplophysa; species Triplophysa dalaica. The sequence continues at coordinate 24,771,192 of NC_079548.1, read as the reverse complement.
GAAATCAAGACGAGCTCACACTGTTAAATCTTCAATGCCAAGCATTCACAATAAAACACCCATTTTCAAGTCCACAACCGTAATCAATCAGAAAACTTTGAATATATTTCCCATTGTGTACACTGGATTACTTGTGAAAGAACCATCTGTCATCATTGCTTACCAACAAAGTATGCAGTCAGCGCAGTGTTCCTCTGGCAAAGCTGCGTAATATCTGATGAGTCAGTTTTATGTGTATAGAGTAATAAGTCCACGACCACACGATTCACACAGCCGTTTGTAGAATTTTGCTGATGCTAGGTAGGAAGCTGATTATGAACAAGTGGGTTGACAATGACCCTCCCCAGATTAAAGACTAGCTTGCCCTGATTGAAGAAATGATTATCCTAGAAATAATTGAATGCATGTTAAAAGGCAAATCTGAATAGTTTTGTAAATGGTGGGCTAGTCCTTCAGAATGTCTTGGTGTTGATTGCATGCTCAATACGTATTCTTAAATAATACTGTAACTTTAAGATGATACTAGAAAAGATTATGTATCTGTGTGATAGTATCTTTTATATCTAAAGTTCCCTTTCTGTCGGTCTCTCGACGTTGTGTCGAGAACGACAGATGGGGTTCGCCCTTGAGAACCAATCAACTCTGACTCCTATAGAAAAGGCCAATGAAATTTGGCGAATGAAATTTGCATGCCGGTCTCCGCCCCCGGATGTCCGGTATAAAACGAAGCCGGCGTGAAGCATTCATTTACCTTTTGTTCTTCAGAGCCTTCGCTCATGACTACGAACAGAACAAATTCAATGAATTCTTCTGCTTCTTCTACATTGCCGGATCTACGATGTGGAGCAGCGGATCGTCCCTACCTGCAGCGACCTTCCCTGGGCGTCTCGGCGGTTCCGGAGGTGTTAGAGATTTTTTCTAAATATGGTCCTTTTCAGGACTGAGCATTCTCCAGGCTGGCATGTCCCGCTGTTCTCTTGGGTGCGGCACCCTCATCGAGGAGGGGGATGGACACGATCGCTGCATTAGGTGTCTGGGCTGCGGGCAGATTGTCATTCAGAAGTTGCGGTCACGGGTGGCTGTCTTCCTACGGGAACCAGCCACCATTTCGTCTGCTACCCGGGCTGTGACATCTGTGGCTATGGCCCCGATGACCACCCACGTTAGCAGCGTTAGTGATACGGGGAACACTGCGAACGTAAACCCGCCAGCCTCAAGTGCTCACAGGCAGATCCAACCCCAATTCGCTCTTCTGAACGTTCCCCAACTGGCGGTGGCATACCGCCCGGATCCTCAGGCACACACTCGGAAACGATGTGTAACATAGAAGAGATGTCGCTCGCAGCATCAGAGGGAGAATGGCATCAGACTCTGACGAATCCGAGCTCCACTCCCAGCGGTCGAGTTCTGGAGGAAGCAGGAGTGATGTCATCCGTGCGAACCCGGGGATACGTGGTTCCTGAGGTCGGAGCGCGGTGCAAACCGCGCCCACCCCGGGTGCCATGTTTTTCCCGGAGGTGCATGAGGAGCTGTGTAAAACTTGGAACGCTCCACTCACGGACCGTTCCAGTGAAACCAGCTCCGGCTCCCTTACTTCCCTCGATGGTGGGGCAGCCAGGACTACGCAGAGATCCCCCAGGTGGAACGTCCGCCTGCGGTGCACCTGTGCCGCAGACGGCTACCACCTGGGGAGAATCGGCCACGCCTACCGTCCAAAGCGCGTAAGACTTCGGCATCATTGGTATGAAGTCACAGAGGTAGTCAAGAAACTCCTCGGTGGCAGGGCACCGGGGGTGGATGAGATCTGCCCTGAGTACCTCAAGTCTCTGGATGTTGTGGGGCTGTCTTGACTGACATGCCTCTGCAGCATCGCGTGGCGGTCGGGGACAGTGCCTTTGGACTGGCAGACCGGGGTGGTGGTCCCTCTTTTTAAGAAGGGGGACCGGAGGATGTGCTCCAACTATCGGGGATCACACTTCTCAGCCTCCCCGGGAAAGTCTATGCCAGGGTACTTGAGTGGAGAATCCGGCCGATGGTTGAACCTCGGATTCAGGAGGAACAGTGTGGATTTCGTCTCGGTCGTGGAACACTGGACCAGCTCTATACCCTCTCCAGGGTGATGGAGGGTTCATGGGAGTTTGCCCAACCAATCCAGTCAGTTGGTAATACCTAGAATTTCAAAATCAAGTGCAGGTGGTAGATCCTTTTCTTATCTAGCGCCTAAAACTGTGGAATATTCGTCCCTGCACTTTCCAGGAGGCAGACACACTCTGTCAGTTTAAATCTAGACTAAAGACGCACACTATATTCCCATAATATTAATCCTCAAAGGATTTAGGCTGCATTATTTAGATCAACCGGAACCAGGAACAGATCCAACAACAAATGTTGTACTTGTTGCATCAAAGAGTGCAGAACAGTACTCTACTCTAAGCCAGTCTTGTCTCTTTGTTCCAAGGTAACCGGAGGATTACTAAATCACAACTTTTCAGCAATAAACAAGCAATTCTTCAAAGAGGTTTTCCGAGATGATAGATAAGATTTTATGGAATAATATTTTCTGATATTCTTAAAAATGTCCCAGCACAACTTCTGACGGGGTTTTCCCCGTATCACATTACTAAAAAACACTTTTCCCACTTTACATAGTTTTACAGCAGATTTCAAGGAGCATTTTATTTTGAAGAAAATCGTACCTGCTTCCTCATGCTCATTGGCTGAATGTGCTGTCTCAGACTGGGACAGGTTAGAGTGGTTGGACGCCCGTGGGGTGATGTTAGGGCTGCTGTGGGAAGAGCCCTCTGAGCGGATGTGGGCTGTCTCTAGGAAGTCAGAGTCAGGCGGCTGAAAGATGAGATGTTGTCGCTGTAGGAGGTGAAGCTTCTCCTCCATCTGCTGCTGGAACTGCTGGTGCTGAAGCTGCTGCTGCTTGTTAACACTCTGAAAAAAGCAGTAGCACATTCAGATCTGAGCAACTAACACACCGATATCAGCCATCTTTGATTTTATTGTCTTTAGAGCATGTTTACAAGACCTGGGTATCGATTCAGATGTCCCGGATTGATTCAGAAGGTCTCGGGTTGCTTCAATTGTAAATTTTGAAACATTATCGTATTTACAATTTAACTGTGAATTAATACAATTAATTTAGTTTCCCAGCTGGGTGTTAAACTCTTTATTTTAGGTATACAATAAAACACAACCTTTCAAATGCATATAATTAGTCAGCAGAATTTTTCAGAACTGCTGCATGCATGCTGTGGAACATTTTTTTAATTTAAGATATAACCAGGGGCGGATCGAAGGGTGGCTTCTGGGACTCCAGCCCCAAATGCAGTGACATTATTACAATGTTTCACTAACATTATACGCATACTATACATTCCAAAAATGTTAGCATAAAAACACTTGCATAGTGGAATGTTTTAAAAACTTAAATCATAAAAAATATGTCCTAATGACCTAATACAAGTTCCTTGCAAATCAACGTAAGTAACATTATTTGTGTATCACAGGACTTTTTCTTTACCTAAACTTTAAATAATCTTACGACATATTTTAATGCACTCTATTATAGTTATAACAATAAAAATGATTATTTGTAATATAATTATAATTATGTCATTGTAGGCCAGGTACCACTTTATAATAACATTCCTTAATACATCATTAACAAACATTATATAAAGACAGAAGTCCTGGTACAGGCTTTAGTCCTGTCTAGACTGGAATACTGCAATGCTATCCTGCCTGGACTTCCAGCTTGTATAACCAAACCTCTACAGATGATCAACAATGCAGCAGCAAGAGTCCTTTTTAATTAGCCGAAGAGGGCACTTATCACTCCGGCTTATATGGCTCCCCTATAGTCGCTTGCATCAAATTCAAAGCTCTGCCTTTGGCCTACAAAACAACTACTGGTTGGCACCCCCATACCTTCACACGCTAATACAGACTTATGTACCCTCTAGATCCCTGCTCTCTGCTAAGGAACGACATCTTGTGGCACCATACCAAAAAGGATGGTGGAATGACCTGCCTGTTTCTACAAGATCAGCAGGTTCCTTAGCATTAAAGTAGCCGTGCAATGGTGTTTCATGCACTCTGACTTTACAATGTTAACATGCTGTCTTCTCAATCCCAGCCAGCCTTTTTAACAAAAGTTGCCAGCCTACGCCAGCGTTTTTTTTACATTTTCACCCAAATTTAATGGCTCAGAGAAAATTTTCTGTAAAGAATATATGGACAAACAATATGTCATATGAAAGAACAGAGTCTCAGCTTTTAAACAAAAGAAACCGTTTTTTTCTGGGTTTGGAGACCGTTTGAAACTGATATATGGAGCAGTCCCATGCAGTGAGTGAAACAGATGTTTGTTGACGATGTATGAGCACGTGCTTTGGTTCAGCCTATCCCATCCACAACCCCCCCCCCCCCCCCCCCGCACGCGGCGTATGATTTCGGAAACTATCGTAAAGCTGTATTTATCTTTTATAAATGTGATCAAACTAAATACTCTTCGAAGTTACGAAGTATGCAATACTTCGCTATAGGTACTCAAGATTAATATGAGATTGGCAAAAACCCTGTGTGTTACGCCTGCTTTAAAAAACAGATAAAAAAGTTTTTTTTTTAAAGTTTACCTTTGGGTAGATGATGATGAAGGCCACCCATCCAGCCAGCAGGAAGGTGCAGAAGATAATGGTAGCCATGTCTTTCAACATGGAGTCCACCGGAGTCTCCACACGTGGTTGGCGTCCAGGTTTCTCCTCCAGGGAAGAGATGGGTGGAGGTACTGGACTGCTGTCCTCCATTCCACTTTCATTCACCCTCTGAAAGACAACAGAAGTACGTAAAGGCTCTCTTTAACAGCTGAAGACAAGACACATGTTCAGCATGCGACATTGTCCATACCTCTTCAATGGTTTTGTCTGTGGCGGGGGGAATGACGTTGCCGTGTTGACGGGGGATACTCCCTGGAAATTTCTCCAAGATTTTGTTGTGAGCATCAGGTGGTGTTTCGTGGTGACCTACAGAAAAGAAAATCAAATGGTAGGAATAATGTTGATACCTTAATAACATTACCAACACAGAAAATTTGCCATACTCTGTAAAATGACATTCCTACTAAACATTGAGTTAATGTTGACTAGGCAATCAAAATCACAATGGTCTCAAAGCTTAAATATTCTTATCTGAAATATTAAATATTTTTCATAAAGTGATAGAAATCGATGATGTTTCATTTACTCATGTAGTCGAAACATAACTTCTGTAAAATGTCAGCACCAGGGGGCAGCAGTGGTTATTTTCTGCATGATTTACAAAACGTGTAAAACTGTAGGGCGCACCTATCAGCAGCAGAGAATTCCTCATGAAGTTGATGCGGTTTCTCTCTTTCACTGCAGTGTTAAATTTCACTGTTGTGCTGGGTGTGATCACACACTCCTGGTCCTCTTCCAGACTTGACTCCTGGATACTAGGGCCCTCAAGCAAAGGAAACGTTCTTCCGCGGGGCTGAGAAAAACACACATTTTATGTGGCTTGGTCCTCAACAGCATTACAGGGTTGACTCAAGAAGATAAAACATCTGACGGCCAACACTTCCACAGCACCGTTCATGGGTCAGTGACAAAACAGGATTGGCAAGATGAGAAAATCATTAATCTTTTAAAAACTAGTTTTAAAGCATGCATCAGATATGTTAAAATGTATTAAGTGAAGTAATGTTGATTGTGTGTAATTACAAAAACATTAGCACCATTTCTTATGAAGTAAAGACTAAAGGTAACCGAAAATGTGAAATGGTGAACCGTCAAAGACTGCAAAATATTAAATATTTTATCCAACTAAATGGAATGTTAACATACTCAACCACTTGACTATGTTGCTTCTACAGCCAAAGACTATTGTTTGTTGAATACGTTAACAATGAATATCAACCATGATAGTCAACAAGTTCAGCTGAAGTGGTTTTATTTATTTTTCAATGCTGAAAAAACATCACATTCGCAAATCATCATATAGATGGCTGTGATCATCTGGGGAATGTCATGTAACCATCTTAATTTATTAAATTCTGACGCTGATTATATCTGGGAATAATCTGTTGTAAAAGGGGTCAAATGACACGGCTAAAACGAATACTATCGTTTGTTTTAGATGTAATGTAATGTGTATACACAATTTAACTCTTTCCCCATCAGCCTTTTAAAAAAAAAGTTGCCAGTCAGCGCCAGCGATTTTTAACATCTTCGCTAAATATTGATGGCTCACAGTACATTTTCTGTAATTAATTTATGAACAAACAATATATCAAATGAAAGAATGGATAGTATTCTTCTATCTTAATTTTTTCTTTTTTATCACCCCTTAGATGTGGGTAGTTTTCTTCAAAAATGCATCACTTTGACCAAAAATAAATGTAATTATCTCAGCTGTTTAATCAAAGACTTTTTCCAAAGATGTGTAACAGCCCCACCTGCTGTATAACAGTACAAACACAGATTGCCGTAATCACTCGTCTTTGACTGGGAAAGTTTTTTTTTTAATTCATTTTTACCCAACATTATTAAGAGTGTAGAATGCATCTTTTGTAGCGACACATTCATTTTAGCAATTTTACATGTCTCATACATGCATGGGCAATTTATAACACACCAAAGACACAGTAAAACACGTATTCGCGCCATATGACCCCTTTAACTCTTTCACCGCAATTGACGAGTTCTCGTCATTTAAAAAAAAAAAACGGGTCCCCGCCAAAGAAAAGTTTTTACGGCAATCAGTGTTTCTACTGTTATACAGCAGGTGCCACTTTTACAAACCTTTGGAAAAAAGTACAGAATCCCAGAACCTAGATCGTCTATGTTTTAGCGGTTTTTAATGATTGGAATCTGGGCGGAATCTTTGACAAACAAACGTTTATTATGTCAGCTGTTTAATCAAAGTGATGCATTTTTGAAGAAACCTACCCACATCTACAGAGTGATAAATAAAGATAGAAGAATATGGTTTCTTTTGTTTATGTCAAATGAAAGAACGGAGTCTCAGCTTTTAATGTTTGTCCATATATTCTTTACAGAAAATTTACTGTGAGCCATTACAGTTGGGTGAAAATGTTTAAAAATGCTGGCGTAGGCTGGCAACTTTTTTTTTAAAAGGCTGGCAGGGAATGAGTTAATAAGAAAGTAACCTTGTGCTACGGAGACCGTATGCGGTGTGAGCAATCGGTCATTTAGCACAGAGCTCGCATTCATCTGGGCAGAGCAGCAGTGCCAAAGCACAACCCAGGTAAAGAAAATACGACCATCGGACCATCCCAGCTCAGACCACTACATCCCCAGCAAAGAGCAAAGACGGACTATTTGCCTTATAAATGCTGAAGTTACAATATTTGGTATTAAATGCTAAACTAAAATCACATGTCAGCAGTTTGAGTGCAGCTATGACACGTCAGAGGGGATCTGGCCCTCCCGGTTTAGCCTGGTTTCTCCCGAGGTTTTTTTCTCCATTAATCAATCATTGAAGTTTGGGTTCCTTGCCACAGCAGGGCAGTGTTGGCCTGCTCAACGGGAGACTGCATTCATTCATTTATTTTTTCAATTAGAAATGAGATATTATTTATTAGAATGATCTTACTCGTTGTATAAATACCATGCACTGTGCTGTGTTTAACTTTTCTGTTTTGCCTGTTTTGCCCCTTTAAAGCTGCTTTGAAACAATACACATTGTGAAAAGCGCTATATAAATAAACTTGAATTGAAAATAACTCTGCTTATTACTGACATTTTATGTTTCAAACTAAGATGGCGAAAAAGATGCCAAAGTTACGGACTGCAGCTTTAAAGTAGTCTATGTGACTACAGTGGTGGCCAAAATTATGTCCTAAAATATTCAAATTATCTTATGAGATTTTATTATTTTGAAAAAGATCAAAGTTTTTACAGCTACACCACATAAGAAATTTATGCAATCATTCTCCGATAGTTCTCTCAAAATGAAAAAATTAATGTCATGTCATTTAAGAATTCTTCTATTTTTAGGGATTAGAGACGTCGGAATGTAACATTTTTAATTATTCAAGAGAGCCATGTAATTATATAAAATGATATTGTCAATATACACATAAACATGACTTGACACAATTTCAGAATGCTTAATTAGAATATGGTCTGACTTGTTACAGCCGTGGTGTTTCAAGCAATTTATAACCATACAGATATTCCCAATCAGCCTTATTTACTTTAGAAGTGTTTGTTGTAAGTTTACACTTTTATAAAGTCATCACACAGATCATACACATTCAACTGTAAAAGCTCTCTACTGTGTTCCATCTTTTCAACTAAGGGAAGGATAACCAAGAATGTTGTATACCAAATTCTTGTCGTTTAATTGTATTTGATGTGACAGGGCCTTAACAATGTTTTAACAGTTTATCATAACTCACCACAACAGTAACACCGTCATGTACCAGTGAGGGAGATGCGTACAAGCCAGTAGAGTGTTTGCCTACATACAGCGTGGACCTGTAACAGTACCAGACATAAATAGCAGATTATCATTCACAATAAATTTTGAAGTTTTAAGACTGCAAGTGACTTTAAAAAACAATATTACAAGTGATTCGGTGCTTTCCTGTAGCTCAGTGGTTAGAGCATGGCGCTAGCAACGCCAAGGTCATGGGTTTGATCCCAGGGCATTGCACATACTGAGAAACAAATGTATAGTATAATACACGGGCAAATTCATCATTTTAAGCCACTGTGTATTATTTTGCGGTGCTTGAACTGCGTTTTTTTCGAGAAGAGGAGCGTTGGTTACTTTGATACACTGAGCGTAAAAAAGGCAGAGCGCCGGCAAACAATTGAGAAAGCACGCCTGGATACGGCCCCTAAAACTGCTGTTTACCAAAGACAGTTAAAAAATGCAGTTCGAAACCGCCTGACTACGACGTCACAACCCTGTAACCAATCAACTTAAAGCTGCATACACACCGCCAGCGACTCTGTCTACGAGGTTCTTAGAAGGTGTTCCTAGCTTTGGTTGCTCTAGTTACAGTTTAAAGCAACCCCTACAGTAACTGACGAGAGATGAATGACGTGAGCTCCACTGCTGTACTCCTATTGGTAGTTGCTCCTGAAAGTCCCTCATCATTTGCACGGCCACTTCCTGTCACCATCTGTCGCTTATGTCACCTGATGTTGCTAAGCTACCATTGAAATTGAATGAGATCATGTCGCTCTGTCACTGCCAGTCACTGGTCGTGTGAATGGGCCTTAGTAGATTTGAACCATAGATCTGCACGGATGGCGCATGGACTTGCTGTTGTTCCAGCTCTGCTTCTGTAACACAATCACAAACATTGAATAATTCATCTATGTACCTATTATCAACGGTCCGAGCTAACACGATTGAATAGAGCCGGGGACTAATTTGCATCTTCTTGAATCCACGTATAATAAATGAAGCAAGTGTGTTGAGTTACCTTAAAGTCATTTTAAGGCATACGGTAATAAGTATCGCAGGGAAACCGTTCACTTTAACGTTCACTTGTTTTTATATTATTTTTTGTTTTTATTTTTTGGGTGCCACCTGCTCAATATCACACGTGTGCCTCATTTTTTCTTATTACTCTTCTCTCACCTGATTCCCGTTTGTACCTTTAGGATTTCGTCATGGATGATTGCCGTCACCTGTTACTCTTTTTGGTTTACCATAATTCAGTGCAACAATGTTTTTTCGTAGATTATTGTTCACCTTATTGTTTCTTTTTGCTATGTATCCAGGATTCTCCACATAATTTCTGATCTCGACATTTTGTTTCAGTGAGGCTGTTTTGTGACAGAGTTACTTGGACTTTTTGTTCATTCGGCTATTTTCCTCTCTGCCCACCACTTTGCGGTTTCCAGTAATGGCACCTCTAGTTCCAGTTTTGGATTACCTTTGTTTCGGCTGTGTGCCTGGAGATCCCTGGTAATTTTTTGCTTCAGTTGTCAGTATTAGGTTCTTTTTTGCTCTGTGTGACTAATAAACTAATTTAAACGGCTTTCCTGCATTTGAGTCCCTTTTTGTCCAGTGACAGAGTGACTTTAAAAAATGAATGTTAAGAGATCTGTGGCTAAGGGCTGAGTTTGATCTCACTCCAGCCGTTTCTTTTATAAAGTGATCTGCTGTAAAAATCTGCACATGCTCAAGCATCTTCTACATAGCATAGAAAAAGCAGACAGGATGTGGCTCATAAGATGTATGTTGTAGGGAACAAAGTGTTCAAAAGACGAGATACGTTTTGCACAAAAACATGTCAAGTCATAACCCCAAAAGAAAAATCACATTGTAACATCTTTCACATATATTTTTGACATACCAAACAAATTCTTATTCCTGAAAAGCATCCAGACTCTTTCTAAGATTTTTTTGTAATCTGCATTACTTTCATGGTGCAATCTTATAATACAACAAATTAACTAAATTATGTTTACTTACTTTCTGCATTTTTTGTGTATGCCGAAAATGTGTTCAGCAGCTTTTGTGATCATCTCTTAAATTACTATTATAACGTATTGTGCATGGGGTTTAAAGCGCTGCTCACATTAGCTTATCTTTAGTCTTCTTCTCCCGAAGAAATGGATATTTCCACTGCGTGATGCGTCCCCCCTCTCCTGACATGAAGGTCAGGTAACGCAGTGTTTCCACAGCAACGTTGGTGTGCGGGACCTTGCGCAGTCCCTCTCGCTGCCAGATGTAGATGGCCACCACGGGAGAGTTGTAGTTCTGTACCCACTGCACATCGCCGGATTCGCCGTCTACCGTCACCACAAGACCGTCACCATTGGACACAAAGTGAGCCATATCTGTCAAACACATTAAATAAAAAGAAAGGAAGATGAAACTTTTTTTAAGGATTAAGTGTTTTAACCTCATTGAAGCGAGATGTGTTTACAGTGTGCCTCATGTGCAATACACAGCATTTATGGCCTCTCTTTTGGCTTATGTATTAGAGAGACCTCAACCATTGAAATACTACTGAATGACTGTTCAATCCAATACAAGAAAGTAGAAAACTGTAAACATACTGTATTTGGTGTCGTCGTCAGGCAGAGTGAAGGCATAATCCGAATAGGTGGCGTTCCAGCGCAGCTCTCTGCTCTTTGTGTCGAACATGGTGATTGTGTACTCTGAGAAACAACATTGAATTCAATTCAAGTTTATTTATATAGCGCCTTTCACAATGTGTATTGTTTCAAAGCAGCTTTACAGGGGCAAACAGGAAAAACAGAAAAGGTAAAACACAGCACAGTGCATGGTATTTATACAACGAGTAAGATCATTCTAATAAATGATATCTAATTTCTAAATAAATAAATAAATGCAGTCTCTAAATATCTTTGTGTTCAACAGAACAAAGAAATGCATACAGGTATTGAACAACTTGACGTTGTGTAATTCATGACAGAATTTTCATTTCCATTTAATATCATGGTGGATTTTTTTATAATCCTTTTTTATGTTCAATCCTTATCTGAAAACTTGGAGGTCAGCCCAATAAAAAGGCCAACACTGCCCTGCTGTGGCGAGGAACCCAAACTCCCATGATTGAACCAGACTCAGCCGGGAGGGCCAGGTCCCCTCTGATGTGTCATAGCTGCACTCAAACTGCTGACATGTGATTTAAGTTTTAGCATTTAATACAAAATATTGTAACTTCAGCATTAATAAGACAAATAGTCCGTCTTTGCTCTTGGTTGGGGGTGTATTGGTCTGAGCTGGGATGGCCCGATGGTCATATTTCTCTTGGCTGGTGGTGGAATTGCCTTAGATGGAGCTGGGATGGTCAGTCAGTCTGCAGCTGTAACATCCATTTTACAAATACAAAGATCAACTATTACCATGAAAGATTAACACGATTTTAATCCTTTGTTGAAAATATGAGCGTTGGTTTCCCATACAAAACTAGTAGTGGGTGCAGTGTGGTACTGTTGTGGGTGATAAAATGTAGTTCAGTTACTTACCATTATCAGAGATATATTAATAGATTATTTTCCAGAGTAAAGGTATGTTTATTGGCTTGTATCACTTGTGAAATTACTTTGTGTAATCTTCAAATCATATCATTGCCTTTTTTAAAGCTTCATTGTATATACACCAGGGCTCCAGACTATTTTTTTTAACTAGGAACTCTGTAGCCCCTGACTGAAATCTTTTCCCCACTGGTGGTTGCACCCTTCACTTTCACCATTTGTAAATAACGGAGCCTCCGGGGTGGGTATTTGCTATTCTGTGTTGCTTCACTCGCCACAGAACGCAAGCAAAACATTTTGGGGCACACTTTAAATCACCCTGCAGTGCAATTATTGACATTGTCCCTCAAAATAGCTGTATTACTGACAAATACTTTGATAATAAATAGACTCAACTTACAGAAATTACAATGTGCAGTTTTATTTTTATTTCAGAGGGATCAATACCAGGGTCATACGGAATCTGCAGACTTTTTTGTTAATTATGTGCTATAATTTTGGAAAAATCTGTAGAATTCTGTGGAACAGTTTTTAATACGTTTACATTTGTACAGAAATGTAAATGTGTGAATGCGTTAAAATAGTTTTAAAATACTACCTGTCTAACGGCAGGTGATGGTGTTATGGTTCCGCTCATCATTTAAAAAGAGGCAGAGCTTACAGTGAAGCTTTAAGGGCTAAGTAAAGAGACTGTTTAGACTCTGAATACACCAGCCCAGATTAGTACTAAATTCATTTGAACTAACAGAAAACGTGCATGTCATTTTGTATGAAAAAGTATTTTGTATGAAATATATTTTATTGTTTATAGTTTAAAAGTAAATGAATGGATCGTCTTAATACGTTCTTATGATGATTTAATTGTGTATTAAGGACAATTGTCATCATGTTCACAACACAATTTAAAGATAACTTCACATAAACTTAACAAGAGTACCTGTCGTTCATTCTTGTTGTGAACGGATTGGAAATTATTCTGCGTCTCAAGGTTCCACCTATTTGGAATGATCTGCCCGCTGCTACAAGATCTGCAGATTCTGTAGCCATCTTTAAAAACGTCTGAAAACAGATCTCTTCCGTCAACACCTGACTGATCAGTTCTGACTTCTATTTCTTCTCTACTAAAAAAAAAACTCTAACTTAGCTCTGTATACTGTGTTAGGTTTTATGAGACCAGTCTTCTTTTTTGATTGCACTTATGCTTTTGTTGTCCTTATGCTGTCCCTATTGCTTCCATTGCTTACCCCACCTGTTAGTCGCTTTGGATAAAAGCGTCTGCTAAATGACTAAATGTAAATGTCAAGTAATCAACAGATAAATGGCGTATTCTGAACTCCTCTGCAGATCCTTTCATTTTAAAAATCACAAATATCAAATCGTTCTTCCTCAAGCTCAACAAATCCATCACATCAAACAGCGAATCCTAGTAATCGACAGCGAGAAACATCAGTCACCCACTCGCGCAGCTCCGGACTCTCCCCTTCTCACTCAATCACGATCTACTTGTCTTTTCAAATGAGATATAACAACTAACAAAAAAGCCAAATTGGCAGGTCGCACATTTTGTATCGAGTACTCGTAAAAACCGATTGCGCTGTTTAAAAAACTTTAATCGCAGTCTGGAGCCCAGTACACTGGTCCCTGTTTTTTCAGTTACAGTTTTCTCCATTTACAGGCCCCTTAGAGGTAAAGCACTACTTACAAAGTTTCAGTGTTTTTGTTCATGTAGATAAAGAATCTGGTGCAAACTTTATGTGAAATTCTGTGTCTTACCTGTACGGCCAAGGTAGAGCAGAGAGGATGATGGACAGAACATCTCCGCATAGGATGAGGTCAGCGTTTGCTGCTTCTCTCCAGTCAGCAGATCAACCACATACCAGATGTCTTGTTTCTTACCTATAGACAAACAAACATTTAACACCTAAACAAAGCGCTACAAATAAGGGTGTTCCTGTAGCTTAGCTGGTAGAGAACTGTGCAGTGCAAAGATCATGGGTTTGAACAATCCCGGTGACCACACATTTACTGATAAAATGTCATTTACATCCCTATCCTAAATATTTACAAACATCGGTATAAATAGTGTATATTGTATAGTTTGGCCTACAGGCCATTACCGCACACAGCACCCTACTCTAGATCTGACGTTTATAATGTCAAACTTTACTATTAATCGAAACGTGTGCAGTTTCGTTTTCCTCTTCATGCTGCTTATAACTGATAACAAATATAATTTGATAGACCTACTCTTTCAAATGTTTGAGTGATTTTTTTCTTCTGATGATAGAAATAATACAGGGAATAAATTATTTATTATCATTGGGTTTTCTGTCACATTATTGCAAACACGCTGGTGCACGCGCACACACACACACACATCAGTGTCTCAAGCTTCAGTGTCCGTTCGTTCTAACGGACGTTTGAAATGAGTTTCAATTCAATTCATGTTTATTTACAGCGGGGAAAATAAGTATTTGACACATCAGCATTTTTATCAGTAAGGGGATTTCTAAGTGGGCTATTGACACAAAATTTCCACCAGATGTAGCCATCAAGCCAAATATTGAATTCATACAAAGAAATCAGAACATTCAAGCATACAAGTTCAGTCATAATAAATAAAGGGAAATGACACAGGGAATAAGTATTGAACACATGAAGGTAAAGGTGCAAAATGGTATAGAAACCCAAGATATCACCTGAAATCAGTCAGTATTGAGAGAGAAACCCTGCCCCCTATGCTGCTTTAGTCCTAATTGATGGCCTATAAAGGCTTCTTATGACCTAGGAGGCACTCAGGAAAGACTTCATGCTGGGTAAAAGTAAAGAACTCTCTTCGTAATCTTCGAATCTTCGTAATCTTATCGTTGAAAAGCATTTTGATGGGAATGGTTGTAGGCGCATTTCCAGAATGCTGAATGTTTCTGTGAGCACTGTGGGGGCCATTATCCGGAAATGGAAAGAGCATCAGTTCACCATAAACCAGCCACGATCAGGTGCTCCACGTAAGATCCCTGTGCGAGGAGTCCAAAGAAAAATCAGGAGAGTTCTCCAAGAGCCAAGAACCACTCGGGGAGAACTTTAGGAAGACCTTGCATCAGCTCTGTTAAAGTTTGCGAAAGAGCATTTTGAGAAGCCTGTGGATTATTGGGAGACTATAGTATGGTCAGATGAAAGTAAAATGTAACTTTTTGTTTCATTCAACACACCATGTTTGGAGAAGAAACGGCACTGTCAGAAAGCTGAAAATGAAAAGAGGGTGGACATTTCAGCAAGACAATGATCCCAAACACAAGGCCAAGAGCACAATGAAGTGGTTTCAAAGAAAGAAAATCAAGCTGCTTGAATGGCCCAGTCAATCACCTGACCTAAATCCCATAGAAAATCTATGGAGAGAACTGAAGATCAAAGTTCATAAAAGAGGCCCAAGGAACCTTCAAGATTTAAAGACCTTTTGTGTGGAAGAATGGGCCAGAATCACTCCTGAGCAATGAGGCATCTCCACTCCATACAAGAGGCATCTAGAAGCTGTAATCACCAACAAAGGCTTTTCCACAACAGTATTAAATAAAGTGTGTTCAATACTTATTTCCTGTGTCATTTCATTTTATTTATTATGACTGAACTTGTATACTTAAATGTTCTGATTTCTTTGTATGAATTCAATATTTGGCTTGATGGCTACATCTGGTGGACATTTTGTGTCAATAGCCCACCTAGAAATCCCCTTACTGATAAAAATGCTGATGTGTCAAATACTTATTTTCCCCGCTGTGTATAGAGCTTTTCACAATGAGAATTGTTCCAAAGCAGCTTTACAGGGGCAAACAGGAAGAACAGAAAAGGTAAAACACAGCACAGTGCATGGTGTTTATAGAACAAGCAAGATCATTCTAATAAATAATATCTAATTAATAAATAAATGCAGTCTCCCGGTGAGCAAGCCAACACTGCCCAGCTGTGGCGTGGAACCCAAACTCCAATGATTGATTAATGGAGAAAAAAAAACCTCGGGAGAAACCAGGCTCAGCTGGGAGGGCCAGATCCCCTCTGACATGTCATAGCTGCACTCAGTGACTCCGACCAAAAGCCACCGAGCAAATATCCACGAGGAAGATGGAGATGATAAAGAAAGTAGTCTTACTAGGGCTGCAACTAACGATTATTTTAATAATCTATTAATCTGTCGATAATTTTTTCGATTAATCGATGAATCCGATAAAAACAAAAACCAAGAAAAGCATTCATTTCCAACCCTTTATTTAACTAAAATATTTAGAAACTGCACAAACATGTTGCTCCTTGAACATCCCTGAGCTGTTATAATAATAATAAAATCAAATAAAAATGGACTAACACAAAAAACATACACATGTATGCTTTACATCTGCCAAATATATAGACTTTTTTTAAATAAAAGTGCAACAAGTGCCAGTACAATAAATAATTTATAAAAAATAAAGAACAATACCATTCCATTCCATTTTCTACCGCTTATCCGAACTACCTCGGGTCACGGGGAGCCTGCGCCTATCTCAGGAGTCATCGGGCATCAAGGCAGGATACACCCTGGATGGATTGCCAACCCATCGCAGGGCACACACACTCACTCATTCACTTACGCACTTAAAGAACAATACAAATCAGAAAATTTAACAGGATTTGTTTGAATATAAGAACTTGTTCTCTACACTACACTGCAGACCCACACACTCGCAGATGCACACACGCAGATACACACACTTTTGCAGATGCACACACTCACAAACTCTCACACTGACAAACATACACACTCTCTCAAGTTCACTTGGAGCTTATTCATTAAATTATTACCATCATTGTAGTAGGTGCAAGGTTAATTTATACACAACATTTAAACACAGTTCCAAATTGGCCATGGTCGAGTATGTCCACAACTGCCTCCAAGTGTCGTCTACGGGTCTCTCACCCTTCCAGTGCTGCCTAGGTTATCAGCCCCCACTATTTTCCTCTCAAGAGGCTGATGCCTCCGTCCCCTCGGCTCACGCGGTCTGGAAAGTTGCCAGAGGAGCCCTTATTCTCACATACATGTGTGGTCAGAGGGTCTGGTTGTCCACCTCAGACCTACCCCTTAAACACCCCACACGTAAGCTGCAGCCCAAGTTTATCGGCCAATTCCCGATCACCAAGATCATCAACCTAGTAAACATCTGCCTTAAACTTCCCCTCACTCTCAGGAGAGTTCACTCCGTTTTTCATGCGGCTAAGATCAAACCTGTCAAACACTCCCCCCTTCAGCCCTTGACCTCTGTCTCTCCACCCCCTAGACTCATCGATGGGTCACCAGCCTACACGGTACGTCGACTCCTCGATGTAAGGCGAAGGGACAGGGGCCATCAATACCTTGTAGACTGGGAGAGATGCTGGGTCCCCGCTCGGGACATACTGGACCGCTCTCTTATTGATCGTTTTCTCCACTCTCGTGAGTAGCTTTGGATGCCATGGGGCATCTTAGGGGAAGGGGTTCTGTCAGGCCCTGTTGTTAGTTTTGGGATTTATAGGTTATCATGGTTTTGATTTTCCTTTTACTTTAATCTAAAGATTCATCATAAAAGGGTGTTGAAAATATTATTGCTGATAAACTTTCACGTGTTTATTCCTTTAAAAAAAAGTTGTTTTACTTTTAGGGTGAGGTTGTTATGTGTTCAGCTATACTGCCCAGTGGTTCTCTCTTGCTCGCTCTCTCTCTTTAGTCTGTCTCCCTCTAGGTGGTGGTGTGACCCAAATTGAATGGAGTTCCATATTGGACTTTTCTTTTACAGGTTTTGTTTTTAAGGGCTGCCTTAAACACTCCTCATGGTCAATTTTTGGCCATTTGGGTTCTCGTTGGGCTTACCCCAAGTTTGGTTGTGTTTCGTTAAAGTTAGACCTTTGAATTCTGATTTGGTCTTCCTAGTTCTTATAGGAAGTTTAAGGAAAGTAGGGAGTGTGTCGCCATCTTCTTTTGGATGTATTTATTCTCCTTCTGTTATGAGTTAGGAAGTTATAGTAGAGATAACTCGTCAATGGCGGTGAAAGAGTTAAGAGTAAGAATACGACCCACTGACCATTCGGTGGACGGGATGCATTGGAGGGGTCGATATTGTTGATTCTGTTACATCGGATAAAGGCTATTGAATACACATAGTTGAGAATATCAACTGTGCTTATTCCCCGTGTTGATTTAAGTTAAAAATGTCCCTGAGATGCACTATACACAATATCAGCTATCATAGTTATAGTACCACAGTGTGAAACAACAGAAATCTTCCCCAAAATACCCCCAACAATGGATGAACGTACGCCATTGCCTGTAGGGTTTTCAAAGTAGATTTCCAGATTCTAGTTTCAAAATGTCTAAAATCTAAGTAAATAGCACACCTTTTCACAAACAACATGCCACATTAGGTGAGACACTTCAGTGAAGTAACCTACCCATGTATAAGATGCCATCAGAACTGCGACATGGAGATGCCTGCACCAGCTCTGGTATGGTAAACGGTAGTTTCTGTAAAAAAAAATGTTTGTCAAAATAACAAACATGCATTTTTTGTTTTAGTTATTCAATGTGGGCCCTGCTGTGGCTGGATAAGTAAAGTCAGTGTTTCACTTCTACAATAATACTATACATTGTTACTACCTCCTACAGACCTGCAAACTAGGGAAGAGGTGAAAAAGGTGTCATGCGTGCAATAGGGTTGCACAGCGTTTCGGAACTACAGTAGCATCGCGATGCTAAAGCTCCAAAATACCCGAGATGCCTCCATTTTTGAAACTGTAGTACCGTAGTACTGTAGTTAATGTTGCATATGCGCATTTATATTAATTTGAGCACTTACATCTGCCTTTTTGCGGTGTTTGTCTCCTAAATGAATGTGTGTTTTGAATGACTCGGACGAGATAGTTTTAAACTAGCGTTTTGAACGAGTTTGTTAAATGATTCACTAACTCAGTGGAAAATTGACACCATCTACTGGCCGACTTAGTTCTGCATTTAAAGTAAGCCTAATATTTACCTTTTTAAAGACTGCTGTTTCAATGAAATTTGTCTCACATTTGAATTAGTTCCATTGTAAAAATGATCTAGTGTACTTTATTTACAACAGTACTAAAACTCATAGACACTAGTATTTTTGAGTCTTGAATTATGAACATTGGACAGCATTGCGATACTACTTTGTATCGAGTTACTTCAGCAGGTATAGTATCATAAGACATGACAACCCTAGCGTGCAATATAAATCTCTGTAGTGGGGATTTGGGGACATGCTTGGCCATAAGATTTTTTGTTGTTGTTTAAACATGTAAACGCATTTTGGCATTCTCTGGCAAGGAAAAAAACTATATTTGTTTCAACAACAAAAATACAATTTGCCATCTACTAAAGAGAAACAAACAAGAAGTTCAAATGACCGCAGTTTGTCTCACCGTTAGTCCCTCGTTATTTTTCCCTCCAAGAGAGTACAGACTGCCATCATTGGGGTCCGGGAGAAAAGCAGGCCTGTTAAAACATACAAGACACTCACCAACTTTGTTTAGGCACTTATTTGTTTTTTCTGTGAAAGGACTAGTTCACTGAACATTTAAGCTGTTCTTTATTTACTGTACAATGGGCAAAAAAATATTTGATCCCAAGCTAATTTTGTAACTTTGCCTGCTTTCAAAGAAATGAAGGGACTATAATTTGCCACATCATTGAGGGGATGAGGGACAGGGTCATTTACTGTAAAATCTTGGACGAGAACCTCCTACCCTCAACCAGTACACTGAAGATGGGTCGTGGATGGGCCTTCAAAATGAAAAAGACCCCAAAACATTTCGCTAAGACACAAGGAGTGGCTCAAGGAGAAGCACATAATGTGTCATAGGCAGTTTACAGAGCCTAGTCCTATAGAAAATCTATGAAGGAGACTAAAACTTCAAGTTGCTGAACAAACTAGAGAGTTTGTTCAATTCAGAACAAAAAACTATTTAGAGAGGAGTGAACCAAAATGTTTCCTGACACGTGTGCAAACAAGGTCACCAACTATAAGAAATGTCTTACCTCTGCACTTGCCAACAAGTTTTTCTCCACAAAGTACAAAGCTATGTTTTGCTTGATGATCAAATACTTATTTTACTCAATTAATTGCAAATCAATTTATAACATGAATGTTTTTTTTTGTTTTTTTGGCTGATATTTTGTTTCTCTCAGTTAAATAAACTTACCATAAAATATATAGACCCTTAATTTCTTTGTAAGTGGGCTAACTTCAAAATCAGCAGGGAATCAAATAATTGTATTCCCCACTGTACGTACCCTCGTTGTATTTTGATATATAATGCAGGTCTTTTCCACACAATTACAGGTCACAGGTTTGTCAGGTTTGAAAGGTGAAATAATACCCTAAAACAAAGAGATTCATATGTATTGTGTCCTGATTCTTCTGAAGTCATACAACAGCAGTATGTGAAGAACAGTTACCACACAAAAACCTATTAAGACTCCCTCTACCACATCTCTCAAATCTAATCTAAAAAAAACGGTGCTTTGACACATCATTTTAAGATATAAGAGTTAAATAAAAGTTGATTGGTTAATAACTTAAATTCAGTCTGTAACAGAAGCAAGGCATAGGGTTTCTTGTAATGTAGCAGTATGAAAGGTAATGTAGCATACTGATTACTTTTACAGTGTTTTTATTTTTAGCTTGAACATTAAATGTGTACAATTTCTCCTTTTGTTTTCAAGTTAAAGTGACATCAGCATGAATACAGGATGACAGATTTCATTTTTGGGTGAAATATCCCTATATTGTGTGAGTAAGGGCTTTGTATCATCAACAACTTCCTAGTACGATATGAAATATATCCCAATATGGATCAATTTTTAAATACATTTCAATTTAGAAGAATTTATTAACAATATGATCCTTTTTTGTACTTTGAATAACCATTGTTAAAACAATTTTGATAATAAATATCAATTGTGTTCTTGATATGCAAAAAAACCTGTCTTGGTTACGTATGTTACCTCAGTTCCCTGATGGAGGGAACGAGAAATTGTATCTAAACGACAGCATAGGGTTTGAACTTGAGAACTTATCAACTCTTGATTGTACTTTTAAAGGGCAATGAACTTAGAGGCGCAGGGCACGTACACTGTAGGGGTTGGGTCTTCCTCCCCACAGGGGAGCGCCTGCAAGTTCACCTCCTGGTCCCTGAAGGTAATGATGGAAACTTTGGGCACAAAGCCACGCCGAGTTCTTAGCTGCTAGGGAGTCGCCCGGCCCAAACTCTAGGCACTCATTGGACACCGAGAGTGCATGCAGATCAACTACACACTTGATGGAAGCGAGCGCCAGTAGAAGAACTGTCTTCATCTTGAGATGAGGTAGAGTGGCTTCTCCTAGGGGCTCAAACGGGGCCCTTCCCAGGTCCACAAGGACCACATTAAGCTGCCAAGAGGGTACGGAGTGCAGTCAGGGAGGATTCATCCTCCTTGCGCCCCTCAGGAACTGATTACCAGGTCATCGTGTCTGAGAGATTTACCTGCCACAAGTGTGTGATGTGCAAAGATGACGGCGAAATGCCCATTGAGCACGATAACGATCACACAACTCTGTGGTACTTCCCTGCCGGAAGAACACCAAGAGAAGAAGAGGCGCCACTTGTAGCCATACAGTCGCCTAGTGGCTGGGGCTCTTGCCCGATTGATCGTGCTTACGACTGAAGGAGGCAGGTCACTCTGGATCTCCTCGTCCCATCCAGGAGCTAGACGTCGAGGTTCTAGAGGTCTGGTCTCGGGTGCCAGACCGTGTACTTCCCCTGAGAAAGAAAGGTCATTCATCAGGGGAATCTGCCAGGGGGGAGTTGTTGTCAAAAGCGTCAGCTCTGATAACCAAGTGTGGTTGGGCCAATAGGGTGCAACTAACAGAATTTTGTGCTCCTCTTCCTGAGACTCACTGGGGGGGAGGCTTACTACCGCTTGTCCCGCAGCCAGCAAAGGCACCTGCGCCGAGGGGGGCCCGATCAGGGAGTACCAAAGCAGACAATGGGAGGTGTCCAGGGAGGCAAACAGCTCCACCTGCCCAAACTGCCCCCAAGCTGGACGGCGCAGAGATGGAGTCGTCACTCTACGCAAAGCCTGACCTGCCGAGAGAGCGCATCGGCTGTCTGGTTGAGGTCGCCCGGAATATGAGTGGCCCGGTGGGATTCAACCAGCTGCTGACTGCAGAGGCGTTAGGCGAGTTGCAACATCTGCTGTGAGCAGCACGTACTTGCCCTGAATAAGAGGACCTCCTCAGGAAAAGCCAAGCACCCAGCAACTCCAGGCAATTAATAGGTCACTGCAGGCGGGGGCCCGTCCACCTGCATGCCAGTTTCACACAGCACGCCTGAAGAAAGGACACGTCTGTCCAAGGGGCTAGGGTGCGACTGCAGCGAGATGTGATGGGAATATGCCTTGTGCTGCTGTGCCACACTCTCCGGGGAACTTGAGGACCCCATATAACCCAGGAGCCTCTGAAAAAGTTTCAGTGGGACCGCCAACTGCTGCCTGACGAGGGTCAGACAGAACAGCATTGACTGGGCGCGCTCTGATAAAGGGCGCTGGGATGGTAACAGAGTCAAGTTCCATACCGAGATAAGAGGTGCTCTGCGCAGTGGAGAGCTTGCTCTTGTCCCAGTTGATCTGTAGGCACAATCAGTCGAGGTGCCGGAGCACAAGGTCCCAGTGCATTCACAACAGATCTCGCGAGAAAGTCAAAATGAGCCAGTCGTCGAGATAGCTGAGAATTCGTACATCCTCCTCCCTGAGGGGAGGACGGGGCACGGGAAGATGGGGCCAGACGGACCGAAGCCGGGAGCTCCATGGAGTCATCAGTGTCTGATGCCAGTGAAATTGACATACAATACTGTGACGGAAATCTCATAATCTGCACGCTGATGCATGGATCCGCTATCGGACAGTCTACTGCCGCCCATTTGAGACAGATTAGGGAGAGAAACGGAACCTGGACGGTCTGCGGTATTGTTGCGATGGGTTAACGTCGCATCTTCGACACAACGTCGAGAGACCGACAGAAAGGGAAAAATTGTTTTGGATTACAAAACATAATATTACAAATTTAGAGTAATATGCTTGCATAAACTTGCCATTCATATCACAAGTGTGTCAAATTAGGGCCTAACAGCTTTACTGTACACAACACTAACCTTAACTTGCCTTATACGCACCGTTTAAGTGAATGACCCGAGAATGGGCTTTCATGTATGCGCTGACTGAGGCACAGAAAAGGTGAGAAAATGACTGTTTGCTTTCATTTTATGATGGTGAAACTTTGCAGGTAATCCGATGGTGACATTGCATACATAATCGTGGGGGAGGTCTGTACGGATCACGGGTAAACCACCATTGGATCATTTACACAAATTATTACAAAACATTTGATGCATAATTACAGTTGTATCGATGCACGCATCGTCAGAAGCTCATGGCGATGTAACGCCATATCGATATTTGAACACAGCCCTAGTCTAAGTGCATCACAAATTTGATCAACAAGTGAAGATAACTGATATCATGAACAGGAAGAATAGAACACACTCAGCATCTTTGCACAGTTCCTGTTTTAACTTTCTCACAAATTCTCACAGATAAAGGCACACTTACTCAGACATGTGCGTCGGGACTTGTAGAACAGGATCTACATTGGGAGGATAAAAATTTTCAGTTAAGTACGAGAAATACTAAATCACGGGCAAATAAAGACAAGCAAAAACAAAGCTCATGATGACTGAGCCCTCAAAAATTTACCAAAGAAAACAACAAATTTTATTAGGACATGCGTACATTATCAGTCAAACATTTTTAACCACAGTAAAAGTGAGGTACTTTTTTGACCATACCATACCATTAGTCCATGCATAAAGTGAATAAAACAAAAGTCTCATTAATACAAACAAACGTCTTAGTTGTGCTTCTGCTAACTTTAACTTTTCTAAGAAATATCAGCATATCCACGTTTCCCAAGTTTGCACAATAAAACAGCGTCCCCTGCTGTTCAAAATTCACTGTGATTCTTTTAACATCTCAACAGACTTGAATCATCACATATTATAATAGAATTGTTAAAAAACTAATAATCAAAGTAACATATGTGGTGTCCGGCAGTTGTAATCGTAATAAGAATGCAATCTTATGCTTATCTTGTGCTTTTGTCACGCACCTTAAGTGCAAATTCATGGTAAACATGGCATTCTGATATTTTCAGAATTTCTAGTTGTCAGCAGTCTAAGCTCCTCATCTTTATACAGAAACAACACAATCACAACAATATATTGCAACACTTTTTTTATTACAAAGGTAAAAAGAAAAAGAGCTGAAAATACAACTTGCTGAGGATCACCTGAGGTATTTTTTAACATCCCACCATCACATATCCATCATACACCAGTAGACACCATTATAGTTCCCATTAAAACCATTTTATTTTTTATTGTTTTTATTTGGTCAGGGTCCGATTGTTTTCAGCAGGGTTGTTTCAGCTCCTCTTAAGTTGGATAGCATTATTGACAGCCATTGCATACTTTAGATTGCATTTTAAGAGATGGAAAATTTAAAGCGGCCCTGCAACTATGCGTTGTGCATTCTGACTTCTTTACAATGTTAAACGTGCTGTCTTCTCATGCTTAACATGGTCAAACGAGTTGGGCATATTACGTAGTATTTATGTGGTAGATACACTCCCCCAGCGATCAGACAGATTTTGGAAAGTTTTTTTTTAAATATAAAAAACTGTTTCACAATAACTATTCTTAGTCTCTTATTGGACAATTCTTCTGGAAAAGCACTCGGCACTGCCAAAAAATAATTATATATGAAGCCGTCCCAGCGGTAAAAGATACCGGACATGAACCACATGCGGTGAGTGAAACTGATGTCTGCGTTTTGTTGAAAACGTGTGCGCACGTGTTTTGGTTCAGCCTACCCCATGTTTTCGGAAACAATCGTAAAGCTTTATCCAACTTCTATAAATGTGATCAAACTAAATACTCTTCAACGATACGAAGTATATGTAGAAAGGTTCGTAAATTGTAGCAAGAAAGGAGGCGGGGTCGGCGTGACTGGGATACAAGATTCAATATTTTATTGTTTTTTACCAGACGTTGCGATTATAAGCACAATAACTTATAATCACTCATAACATAGAAGACAAAAAGTCGGCCACGACCATCTGGGACCCCGGTCTGTGGATCACAGGAAACTTAAAGGGTTGTGACGCCAGATACCAACGGGTGATCCGCGCGTTGTTATCTTTCATGCGGTGGAGCCACTGGAGGGGAGCGTGATCCGAACGGAGCGTGAATTCGCGCCCCAGGAGATAATAGCGGAGCTAGAATGTGGACGGTATCCGGTGCCTCCTTTCTAGTCTGCGGGCTGGTGAGGTCTGAATAATTAGGTATAAACCTTCTATAATATCCCGCCAGCACCAGGAACTGCCTCACCTCCTTTTTGGTCTTGGGTCTTGGTGCGGTTGCAACTGCTGCAGTCGTTTCAATTTGGGGACACACCTGACCGTGACCCAAGTGGAAGCCCAGATACCTTACCTCCACACGCCCAATTGCACATTTCTAGCCGTCTGCCCGGACCCTCTCAGAGTACTCAGGACCGCTCTCAGATGTTGCATGTGCTGCTCCCAGTCATTGCTGTAAATGACTATGTCGTCCAGGTATGCCGCCGGATACCCAGCATGTGGTCCATGAGCTGTTGAAAGGTGGCCGGAGCTCCGTATAAGCCGAATGGAAGTGTCACGAATTGGTGAAATCCAAACGGCGTGGTGATGGCGGTTTTCTCTTTGGATAGGGGAGATAAGGGGATGTGCCAGTATCCTTTCGTTAAATCCAGTGTCGAAAAAAAACGAGCCCCACCAAGCCGATCCAGCAACTCGTCAATCCGTGGCATCGGATATGCATCGAACTTCGACACAGTTTTCACCCTTTTGTAGTCCACGCAGAATAAGCTGCTTGCAACTTGGCCACGTCGGTGAGCTGGGAGGGTGAGAGGTGATCACCCCGGAGCCAGAGCAAGAGATTGGACTGGGTTGCTCACTTCTGGCCCGAGATCCTCCTCTCTACTCACTACCGTCGCCAGCATCACCGGGTTCCCATCACTCCATTTTTTAAGGAGATTGATGTAATATACTTGATGTGCTCCGCTCCTATCTGACCGCACTACCTCATAATTGAGATCTCTTATTCGCCGTGTGACCTTAAAGGCCCCTCGCCACTTTGCGAGTAACTTAGAGCTTGAGGTGGAAAGTAATACAAGCACTTTATCTCCCGGTGCAAACTTGCACAACCTGATACCCCTGTTAAACTGTCGGCTCTGCCTGTCCTGGGCCTGTAGCAAATTCTCCATCGAGAGCCGCCCCAGTGTATCGAGTTTTGCTCTCAGGTCCAGGACATACTGAATTTGGTTCTTGCTATCTGAGGGTCTGTCCTCCCAAGCTTCCCTTAGGATGTCCAACACCCCATGGGGCTGACGTCCATAGAGTAACCCAATTTTTGCCGTCTTCGTGTACAAACTTACGGATCATTGCCTTCAACGTGCGATTATAGTGTTCGACCAGACCGTCTGTCTGTGGGTGGTAGACGCTGGTACGAACTGCTTTAATGCCCAATAACCCATATAGTTCGCGGAGGGTCCGTGACATGAACGCCGTGCCTTGATCCGTGAGAACCTCCTTCGGTAGAACAAAAAAAAGCGGGAAATTAAGCGGTTTAACGTTGCCGTTTGATCGTTACATCCACATAATGCAATGCATAACAGTGAAACGATAAAACGATAGCCAGTAACAAAAATACTGTGTCAGCGACCATAGTTTGTGCCATGTATTATAGCAAATAATCAGTCTAATAAAAAATAATCTTATGTTATGTAAACGGGAGCAAAGACGTGTTCTCATATCATGTAAACATGCTACTGCGATTGAGCCTTTACTCTGATTGTTGGAAAAATCTCATTATTGGTGGTGCGCATGTAAATGTAGTCTTTAGCCCTATTCAGATGGTAATTGTTTCTCATGAGAATGTCTGTAAAAATGTGAAACATGCATTTTTTTCTGATGAGTACACATTCACTGTCTTTCACATATCCTGGAGAGTTACGGTGTGGAGAAGCCCCAAAGAAGTTTACTACCCAAACTGTTGCATGCTCAGCGTGATATATTACCACCTGCAATATCATGGCATTCCCTTGGCCCAATAATTGTGCTAGATGGGCGCAGTTTAGTTTCATTGTCTAACCCAGTGGTCTCCAACTTGTTGCCTGCATTTATTTTGTAAAGGGTTATTGTAGAAGGCCACAGATAATGTGAAATTGACAGAAACAAAAAGGATTAATTATATTGTAAACCTAAAAGTTAAGTAAAATGGCAAAATAAATTATCACATTAAGTCGTGTGTCCACAGAGGCGTTTACGCCTGCAGAGGGGGTATTTTTTCAATTGTTTTCAACGCTAACGTGGTATCGCGATTAATAATCGTGCAGCCTAAATTCCAAAGCAGACAGAGCTCTGCTCTCCAGGTTCTTCGATGCCATAGGCCAATCAGTCTGCGCAGCACCTCATAAAAGCAAAAGATAATATGACACTCCAACTCCCGGCCACAATACAGGTGTTCCCTTTTACACTTTCACATGATGCTGGTCATTCACAGTGCAATTCACACTTGATCAAGCTCCAAGCCCATGAGAAACACTTTCAGTTTCCATCTGTACCTTCTTTCAGGGTCCATTTGATGGATCCAGATCTCCTGCTGACTGCGTGGAGATTCCCATCCAGTGTGGACACAAACAGAAGACTCTCTGGGACTGACACGGTGCTGCTGCTGCAAAAACCCTGTCAAAACACAATGACAAATAGCTTTACAAAAAAATATGAAATACAAAGACATTGCAGCTGATTATGAAAGCTTACACAACCAAACAATACACAAAATGACAGTAGGTTATTATAATCAATGCTTTAATCCTACAAGATCTACAATGCAATGAGCACAGCTCAAATCACAACAAAGACAATAGTCTTCACAATAGTAAAGAAAGTGTCTGTTTTAAAGTAATAGTTCACCTAAACATGGCAACTCTGTCATTTATTTTCTTGTCATTTCAGTTTCTGCAGAAGACAAAATAAGAGATTTTGAAGAATGTCGTTGGCACCTGTTCACTCGCATTGGTTTTTTTCCATACAATAGAATTGAATGAGTGCGACTTTATTCAAAATATCTTTATTTTCTGCAGTCACACAGGTTTGAAATAACAAGAGGGTGAGTAGATGAAAGAATTTTCATTTTTCAGAGGTTTACACCCACCTGACTATAAATGAATCGTGTTGCCTTCATTAGCATCACTGAATGTTTCCATCTATCTCTATTGCAATAATGTGTATAAGTCTCTTGATTGTGCTCAATGTAAAAAGATTCTTAACATCATACAGTCAAATAATTGGCTCACGGTAGCCAATGGACCCCATCGCCTGCTAAATTAAAGTCTGATGTGTGGAAGCACTTTATGTTTGGAAGATGAGGTCGATATAACAACTGCTGCTAGCAAGTTGTCCCCGCAAGAGCTACGATTTTGCAACAACACAACAAACCTACGAAACCACCTATCGAGACGTCACCTTGATGCGATATCTCGATCATGCGATTCTGGACAGCAACGGCTGGACGTTGCTTTTGCCTGAAAATAACATTCAGATTCACCTCGCACTAAGAAAATAACTAATGCTATAGTAATAATGATTTGCAAGAATACGAGATAGTTGAAAACGAAGGATTTCACAATCAATGTTTTGGAGCAGAGATACGCAATGTGACACGCAAGTACCTCAGTGAAAAGGCAATACCGAAAAAGTATGCCGAGGTTAAGATCTCTCCAGTCAGCAGAAAGAGTTGCCCTTCCCTATGACGGCTTGACCTCCAGGGCGACTGACTCGTATGTCACCATAACATGTCACTATAAAGCAAGCGACTCGATCCTCCGCATGTTTTTCAAAACTGGGCTGCCCACAACAGCCTCACAGCAAGTATCATCGCAGAATTGTTGAAGGAGGCCTTAATTGAATGGAACATTGCGGAGAAAGAACCTGCTCTCGTAACCGACAATGCAGCATACAAACTCCCCAAAATGGCCCGGTTGCTTGGCAAAATCAGACAAATCACTGGCTTCTTTCAGTGAAGCAGCATTGCCAGGCATACTCTGAATGTCAAACATTAGCTACTAGATCTACCCTCACATAAGCTGACGACTGACGTTGTAACTCGATGGAACAGCGCATTGGAGATGCTAGAGCGGTTCCTGGAGCAAGAGCCAGCCATATCTGCAGTGCTGCTCTTACCTGAAGGTCGTAGAAGGGAGAAAGATATCTTCACTTTGTCGGAGGCTGACATAACTACTGCAGAAGATGTAGTGAAAGCGCTGAATCCCATGAGAGCTCCCACACTAGCCATGTCTGAAGAGTGCACACCAACTTTTTCAGTTATTGGTCCTCTGCATGCACAGCTGTTACAGGAGATGAATATTGCACCCAATGACTCCACGATAATCAAGGACTTAAAATCCACAGTACATGACAACCTAATGACAAGGTATGTTTACAGAACTTTTTTTATTCTGTAGTAGTGTTTATTTAAAGACCCTATATGAATTAAATATAGATTACATATTTTAAATAAATGTACAAAGTTATATCTAAAAACTAAAGTTCAATGTAACCAGCAAACACTTTGAAATACATTATTATGTGAAATAGACCATTTTGGTCGCAAATGCGACCTTATTTTTCATTTTTTAAGAATAATCAGAGGTCATTCGAGGGAGAAAAAGAGTCTCCGCAACTCTGAAAGTCTCCCTGTGATTCAACAACAGTTACGCCTTAGGCCCATATCGTGGTCGAAACCAATCAGAGATAGTGAAGAGCGGACCACCCTTTGATTGGCCGTGGTCCAGATATTCCTTCACGTGTGAGCAACAGAGGTCGCGTTAAACATTTACCGATTTTTTTTACCAGTGACGGAAAAATCTGAAGGCCGTCCGTCATTTCAACTCAACTCAACTTTATTTATATAGCGCTTTTTACAATTTTCATTGTTACAAAGCAGCTGTACATGAGACACATTGAATACAAGTATGAATTCTAAAGCAGCCCCCCCGGCCAGGCAGATGCAAAACAATATGCAAATGGTGGTGAGGAACCCAAAACTCCCATCGAGAAAAAAAACCTCAGGGGAACCCAGGACCAACCAGGTGATTCCTGTTCCCCTCTGGCAAAAGCTGCGGCCTCTGCACAAGCTCAACAGTGCTTGCACAACAAGGCTTAATAAAAATATAAAAATTAAGGATTTAAGATTATCATTAACAATCTAATAGCATTTGAAATGTTGTAGGAAAAACAAAGTTGTCGCGTCCTTTATCCAGCTCTATCCTCTTGGCTCTTGTCAGGTCACCGCTTCCCATTCTCAGCTCTGCCATCAGGTCTGGGCATGAACTGCATCCTGCGGTAACCTTGGAACAAAGAGACAAGACTGGCTGAGAGTAGAGTACTGTTCTGCACTCTTTGATGCAACAAGTACATCATTTGTTGTTGGATGTGTTCCTGGTTCCGGTTGATCTAAATAATTCAGCCTAAATCCTCAGAGGATAAATATTATGGAGGTGTAGTGTATGCAAGATTAAAAAGATGAGTCTTTAGTCTAGATTTAAACTGACAGAGTGTGTCTGCTTCCCGGACCGTCTGCTTCCCGGACCGTTCCAAAGTTTAGGCGCTAGATAAGAAAAAGGATCTACCACCTGCACTTGATTTTGAAATTCTAGGTATTACCAACTGACAGGACGCCTGAGAGCGTAATGTACGTGGAGGTCTGTAATACAATAGAAGTTCATTCAAATACTGCGGCGCAAGACCATGTAGGGCTTTATAGGTAATAAGCAAGATCTTAAAGTTAATGCGATGCTTTATAGGTAACCAGTGCAAGGTTGACAGAACCGGGGTTATATGCTCATACTTTTTTGTACTTGTAAGAACTCGAGCTGCCGCGTTTTGAACCAGTTGCAGTTTTTGTAATAGGCCCGCAGGGCAACCACCTAGAAGTGCATTACAGTAATCTAGTCTTGATGTCATGAATGCATGAAATAATTTCTCTGCATCTGACAGTGACAGCATATGACGTAATTTGGATATATTCTTAAAATGGAAAAATGCAATTTTACAGGTGTTGGCGACATGGCTTTCAAATGACAGAGTACTGTCGAATACAACGCCAAGATTCTTAGCTGATGACGAGGATTTTATGGGGCATCCGTCAATCGTTAAGCAGTATTCTTGGTTGTTACGCATAGCAGTTTTCGGTCCAGTAAGTAACACTTCTGTTTTGTCCAAGTTTAGTAGTACAAAATTGTTTAGATTTTAGATTTAATTGTGAGATTATGGTGGTTTTTCTATTATAGTATTGAGTTTTCTTAAAATAAAACCTTTAGTTAGTTAAAGGTTTCATGTATTCTTAGGAAACAATATTGGGCGCGTGTATAAGTATGAGCTCATGAACACCTGCATGAACAACAAGCATCTTATCATAGCTGCACGTACACCACAAATAAGTTTTAATAAGGAAGTTTGGTTTGTTTCATAGAGTCAAGGACGCTGGTATCTCTAAACAGTGAGCTCATTTTAACATCATTAAAAGCTCATTTTAGCTAATGTTATGAGTCTGAACACTTGAACATCTGCACACACACCAAATATCTTATAACACCAAGACGAACTCCCCACACACTTTTGTAGAGAAGTCTAATTAAATCACATACAACCGAGGACACTGGGTAGCTCATTATCGCTAAACCATGAGCTCATCTTTGATAGAAACATGGTTAAATCATGTATCGTCCGAAACCCCCAGGAAAGTGTCAAGATAAAGAGGCACTTGTTTTTGAGGGGCGCACGCAACCATTAAATCCTAATATAGTAGGCCGGAACTATGAGCTCAGAGGGACGGGCTAATGAAAATGTGATGTCATATGAAACCTGATTGGAAGAAGACGATGTCATGCACACATGATTGGTTTAAACTGTGATAACAACTGGAAAACAATGTATAAAAGATGGAGTCAGATATGTATTCGTTGGATCCCTTCAGATGAACTCTGAATATCCCACTTTGTTTGTCCGGGCAAATAAAGTTTAAACTCTTGGCACCTGGAACCCTTGTCTCTCAGATTTCTTTCTGCGATGGAAGGCCGATTCGCCACAACAAGGTCTAGCAGCACATATAATGAAATACAGCCACAGTCAGACGCTAAAAGCAGATCATTTGTAACTCTGATCAGTGTTTCCCCTAGGTTTACAGCTTTGGGGGGGGGGGGGGTTGGGGAAAATTGACGAGAAATCATTTCCTTTTCATTCTTTATGTGCTATCTATCTATCTATCTAGTCACATACATTGATTGTCTGGGAGGGTAATGCTTTGTAAAATTTAAAAAATGTTACATATAAATATAAATAAATGTATTTAAATCTTTTTAAAATTGACTTTGGCAAATAACCTTTGTTAAATGTATAGAAGTATTTGTTAATATTAATGGGCCAGAGCTTAAAAAAGTAAAGAACTAAAAAAAGATTTATAAATACTAACAAATATATTGCTCATTCATTGTTCGTTAATGTTAGTTAATACCTTTATATGATAAACTAATTTTAAATGGAATTTTTTTTGTGAGACGGTTTAATTTCTATGATGCATTTATTGGAGAATAATCCTGTCAGACGCGGACGCTGTTCTGAACGTCATCACGTGCGCTGTTCTGAACGTCATCACGTGACATTCCCATACAACACGGAGCCATCTGCATAGCGTATTAAATATCTCTTGTCTTATTTAAACAGCAGATTTACAATGTCCTGACTAAAAACATTTTAAACACACATATGTAAATAGTAAGCGGCATGTAATTCATTAATATACATTTTAACCGCCATCCGGTGATGAATGGACTTTTGATGCTTGTCAGGGGCAGGATGCGAAACACTTAGATTGGAGCAGGAGAGCTACTACGGCTGCTACTCGCAGTGGAGTGAGTTTTGCCATCTTCAGTTCCCTGTGAGCTCTTAAAAAACGCAAATATTTTCATTTGGTTTTCATCTGATTGAAGCGACATATTTCCCGCCGCGCGCTCTCTGTCCGCTAATGTTTGTTTGTGTGAGCGCGTGTGCGCACTCATTGGGATAATTGTAAACGCGCAAACACAGACAGAAAAGACATGCCATCGTGGAAATAAGATAAATAACATATTACTTAAGGGTTATTTAGTTTGTTTAATAAAATAACAAATTGTAATCTGGCGCTATAAAGAAAATCAAATCAAATTTACTTGACGTCCAAGGGTGGCGGGGCGAGCCGTTAGGAGGGCGGGGCGCCCCCCTTATATAATGGTAGGGGAAACACTGCTGATCAAAGCAGTCTCTGTACTGTGACATGCTCGAAATCCAGACTGGAATTCATCAATAATGTCATTCCTTTGGAGGAAGGAGCATAATTGAGTTGAAACTACTTTTTCCAGAACTTTAGATATAAAAGGTAAAGTCGATATAGGCCTGTAATTCCCTAGTTCTTAAGGGTCAAGTTTTTTTTTTTTTTAAAGAGGCCTTATAACAGCCATCTTAAATGCTTTAGGCACATGTCCTAATGTCAGAGATGAGTTAATAATACTGAGAAGAGGATCTATAATTTCTGGGAGCATTTCTTTCAGTAGTTTTGTAGGTATAGGGTCTAGCATGCATGTTGTTGATTTAGATGATCTAATGATTTTAGACAGTTCATCGTGATCTACTGTAGAAAATAATTGCAATTTCTCCTTAGGGGTGCTGTAGTTAGTTTGTTCAGCGGATTTCACTACAGGTTGCATTGTTATAATTTTTTCTCTTATATCTTTGATTTTACTCGTGAAGTAGTTCATAAATTCATCACTGTTATGCTGATGATCAGAATCTGACGTTGAAGACGACTTATTTTTTATTAATTTAGCCACGGTGTTAAATAAAAACCTAGGGTTGTGATGGTTTTCCTCTATTAGTGTTGAAAAGTAGGCGGATCTAGACGTTTTTATGGCATTCCTGTAATTTCGTGTACTATCGTTCCATGCTATACGAAATACCTCTAAATCAGTTTTCTTAAAGTTGCGCTCCATTTTACGGGACGCTTTTTTTAGAGTCTGAGTGTGTTCATTATACCACGGTGTTGGGCTGCTATTTTTAAGTTTCTTTAAACGCAGAGGAGCAACTATGTCTAATATTTCCGAGAAAGTAGAGTTAAAATTGTCAATAGTAGTGTCAAAATCGTCAACGCTTTTACTCATGCTAGATATTTTAGACAATTCAGGCAGATTATCGAGAAACGCAACTTTGGTAGTTGAAGTAATCGTTCTACCATATTTGTAACAAGGAGTTTGATTTGCAGCCGTAGGCCATTGAAGCAAACATAATATCAGATAATGATCCGAAATATCTTCACTCTGCTGAATGATTTTAACATCGTCCACATTTATACCATAAGAAAGTATTAAATCTAAAGTATGATTACGAAGGTGAGCATACTTTAGATTTAATACTTTCTTATGGTATAAATGTGGACGATGTTAAAATCGTACATTTGAGGATTACAATGAGGGTAATTTGTAAATCCCCATTTCCCTTCAACGTGATATGCTCGCGAAGCGACCTGCGTGTTTTCACCTGTGATTGTTACCGACTGCGATGCGATCTTGGAAAACCCGTCGGATGTCGCGTGGGGACGCGGGCAAGACCAAAATAAACCACATAACATGAAGAATGAACGAGTATCAATGCACATTTCCCCTCAGTCATGTTTAACTATGGCGTTCCGGACCGCTATCGCAAAACATACAAGGGATGATCAAAAGTCCAGACACTTTGCACATGATAAACAACGTAAAACTTGATTCACTGCTTATGAGTTATTGTCCGTAATGTTTGTTTGTTTTCTTGTGTAGTGATAAAGGCAGAGCTCTCGTTTTTTAAGTGTGCGCTGCACCATTTTCCGTTTTTTTCATTTTATTCAAACGGTTAAGTAACAGTATTTTTATAGATTTTAACACAAGGAAATGTTTTTTTACTAAATTGTTATTAGAGTAAGTCTCTTACCACTGTAGAGTGACTTTTCCTTGTGATACTGGAATGTTGAGCTTTTATTTTCATCACTCCAAATTCCGTTCCTGAACATCATAGCGGTTCAGTAGCCATAGCCATAGCGACCTCAGCCATAACGTTTGTTACATACACAAGGTATGAGCAAAATAAAAACTGATTTTGAAAGGGCTTAAATATGGTATCAGAAATTGTAATAGCCTATATAAATTTGCTCCATGTGTAGGGTTTTCCCAGATCAAATCACATATGAACACAAACATTAAAAGATTACATGTATAAATGAATATCAACAACAACGGTTTTGGGCATTCGGTTGTATTAAAAAACAACAAGTTCCGAGACGCAAGTACAGCGTGATGACGTCACGAACATACTTATTACCAAGTAACGCCATCTTGCACTGTAGTGACGAGTAATAATAGATTATGACGTATTTTTTAACAGTCTGTCAGTCAAAATGACGGACAATAAAGAAGTGAAGCCAGGTTGTAAGTTAATCATTTACAAGTAAAACTTTTTGTCTGAAGAGGACCGTGACAACACATTTTCAAGACTGATGAGGGAGATTGTTACTCTGGACCAAAGAAAAATACAGAACGTAAGCATAGAATGAAAACTGTGCTTTTGGTATGTTTTGATCAGAACTTCCAAATTGAATTTTCTTTGTGATCCTTTTGTAGCCCTATGCATTTTTCATTAACATTGGGGTAATACGGTTTGTCTTTTCCAGCTTTAGGAGTCTTCAACTTTCAGTTAGCGTTGTTGGGCCAGTGCAAACATAGCACACCTGTGAGATTGCTCACAGCTTCACATAGACCTGTATTCCATCGAAACACAGCAACGACACACTCTCGGTTTCAGGGCAGAACAGAAAGAATCAACAACAACAACTGCAGCAGCACCAGGTGCCAACAAAAAACATCACATGAACACTGTAACTCCAGATTTGATGCCAGAAAAAACTAAGAAAACTGTAATCATCATGATTTTCATATGCAAAACATAACATCACAGTATGAGGGTACTGTGTGTGGTTGTCCTAATGTTGCTTGCTATGCAGTAGGGCTGGGGATGATTCATCGCGATTCACATTAATTATACCTGTCTAGGACAATTCTGAAATCAGAAAGGCTTCGATTCTGTGTTTTATGCACAGCTCTTCCGTGAAAAGGGCCCGAGATTCTGTGCTACATCCCTACATGCAATAGACGTAATTTGTTTAATAGAGTCATAGTTTAAGTCTATAGTGCATAATAGGACTGTATATTTTCATTATTTTACAAAAGCAAAATGATTTTGTTGTTATTATGAGTATACACAAATACAATAAGACCAATCACAGTTTCGAAATAATGCATTAGTCTTATTTGTATGACCAAAATAACTGGACCATTTAAGTCGTAAATGACGTTTATAATAGGCCAGGCCTATAATAGGTCGACCCCTAATTTGGAAGAAACTGATAGTTCTGAGACATTATTTGGAACAACTTGAGGGTGAGTAAATGATGACAGAATTAAAATTTGTGGGTGGAGTGTCCCTTTTAAATACAAGGTCTGGGACAAACTGTTTGATAATGACCAACTTACTGACCTGAAAGCTGTGATTGTGCTAGAGAATGACTAATGTTGGTGAATTTGATCAGAAAATAATTTCTGAATCCAAAGGCACTCTTTTCAAGTTAAGCCAACTAGAAATAGTAACGTTAAACAAATAAAATGCTATGGCAGGCCTACTAAACTTGCTATTTGCTAGAGTTGTGTTAAGTGTTTCTAAAGGATATCTGAACAAATTATCACTCATTCAACAGGCACATACACACATCCACCCACATATTCACTGTTACCCAAACTACACAAATAACATACACATTCTACAGGGAAATGTGACCAGACATGAAAACTCGATCAGTCTGATGTTCACTCACCATCAGAATGCTGTGACACCAGCACAAGATCGCAGTTATAATCCAAACGAGCGCCCTGCTGCACACTCCCCACGCCATCATATATACATATAAACACACTCAGATCCTGAAAAGTGAGCAGCAGAGATGTATAACTTTACTAACGTTTAATTTAACTGCAGTTTAATGTCTCATTGTGCTGCTGCACGATTCAACAGACGGACTTATTACTACTCTTCCGCTTCCTGCTGCGGCTCACGCGCATAACACACTGGGGGCGGGGTTGCCAAACACTTCCGCCACTGCAGGAAAGTAAGCGTTTGTTATTGTCGAGATTTGTGAAGGAGGACGAAAGCAGCAAAACCAACTGAACTTTTATTATCTTAACTGTGTATTTCCTCAAGGTAACCACAATTTTAACCACATCTTATAAACGTTTTAATGCTTTACAGAATTACTAAAGGCTTATTTTTGCCTTTGTAATCGTTTATTTTGAAGAGTATTAATAACTTTGATTGCTTACTGTTTGTGTAAACGATATGTTTTCTGGCCTGGAGATAAAGTGTTGGATCCACAATGTAAAAAGTGTATGTGTGGTATACATACATGTATCCACATTGTAATGTGTATTTGTAATTATTTATGTTTTATTTATGTGTGTTCTTCTGAGCCCTGTTTATATAATTACTGTAGTACACTGTTTTAGAGCAGTGTCGGTCTCTGCCAAAAGGGAGCGCACATGGGCAATTCCGTGAAGATGCCAACCATACCACGAAAAAAATACGTTTTTACCAGCGGTTTTTACTATGGTAACAGCACAGATTTTAACATTTGGTTGTTCAAATACCCATGTTTGATCCTTCTTCAAATTAGTAAAGCATTTGTTTTGACATCCATAACGCGATATATTCATCATAAATGGACACATGAAAATGAATATAAAGTAGCCTAACTATTTCATGTTCTATAAAGAGGCATCCCTTCTCCATTCATTGGGTATTATTGGTTTAGGATTGTGCATTTTACTTTATAGAAAACCTACAAAGTTTATCGTCTCCAAAAAACCGCATCAGTTTTTGTGAGAATCTGGATTTCGTCCTGTCCTCCACAGATACTGCATCTGTGTTTATTCCAATATTCATCATATGTATTCTTATTATTCACTTCTATTCATAATATTTGCTCCTTACTTTCTTGTTGTTTAACCTCGTTGAAAGTTGTATTATGTCTTATGTTGATATAAGCATCTGTTGTTCTCCATATCAAGGTTCCTAATGATGCCTATGGACGATTGTTTTGTTATTGTAATATTAAATATGTAATCATATCTGATTGTTCAGGAGGAAAGACTAAACAGAAAGTCTGGTGATTTTCCACTGTTTTGGTGGTTTTATATGACGCCTCCTGATGCAAACTTATAAGTATTAGTCCTTAATACAATAAACTTTGGACTCTGATTGAACAAGCACTGGTGTCTGTGTCAAACTTTGTCTCCAGGCCTGAAACTCTGTGTGTTCCGTCGACTAGACTCTTCAACCGTAGAATATTGTTTAGACAAGGGGACATAAGAAGTTTACATTCTTTCAGTTGGGGGCTCGTCTGAGGGGAGACTCTTCTCTCATTGAACCAAAGAGAACAAAGACCTCTGGGGTGCACTGACGATCGGTCACAGACCTACATTAAAAGGGGTAAGTGTTTTTCTATACAGTTCTGTATGACTTACAGAAATCTAACGCTTACCCTGTAGGATTCTTGTGTGTTTAAATTCATGTTAGTGGGAGTTGATTCTCCCATTGTTGTGACAGCGAGGCTGGCGACAGTAATTAATAAAATAATTATTAACGAATATGAATAGTTTCAATTCATGTTAGTGGGATTCGACTTCCCATTGTTGTGACAGTGAGGCTGGCGACAGTAATTAATAAAATAATTATTAACGCACGAATATGAATGGTTAATGCAGTCTTGATCACACTGTAATTTGGGATCAAAGTGTTAGCTTTGAGGAGGCTTTGTTACTAAAAAAAAAAAGAAATAAAATCTGTTTAATGTTTATTCTAAAAGATAACATTCTTACAGTTAAAATTGAAAATATTATTGATATCACTGTTACTGCATGTATTGAAATATTGGTGTCAGAAAAGGACGGTGAGGAGGATATCCCCCTCTGATGACAATATAATACATGCAGCACTGTTGAAACGGTTGGTCGATTGAACACGAGGGTTTTTCTTTGTTTTGTCTGTAGGCCTACTGTACTGTTTTATCACCGCCGGGTATAAAGTGTAAGATGGGAAATTCTGTTTCGAGGCCACTGCCGGGCGAAACGCCAGTCGCATTTATGTACAGAAATAATCAAGGATTTTATACAGATCCATATGTTAGCAATATCGCAGGATGGTCGGAGGGAATAAAACCGAAAATTGATATTCCCTATCCGAGGGAAGGTTCATTTGCTGATGAGTGTATGTTACTGGCAGGGGGCATGTCAAATGGAGGTTGGGGAGACCCAACATGGGATTATCCATACATGAATAAACCTTATGCAGTATGGAAAGACATGAAAAAGGTTTGGGACCAAGGTCCGGAAAAATCTAAAATTATTGCGTATGCAAATCAAAACCAGTGGCCATTTGAAAAGCCGCCGGGATATACAAACCCTTGCCAGACACAGATTAAAGTTAATTGATAAACCTAATGTAACTACAAACCCTCAAAATTCAATGGTCTGGGTAAGAGCTGGAAACACGCTAAATGATAGACCGTTAAGAAAAGTTTGCCTTCCCCACAATTATCAATTGAAAATGATAAAATCACAAACAGCGATACAGGGCCAAACCCACATGCATTGTTTGGGAAACTTTTACAGATGTTGAAATATTTTTTTAGACAGATAAGAGTGTTTCTTGATCAATTTCTAGGGAGTCAACAGGTCTTATCTTTTGAAAGAGGCAGCAAGAGAGACTCAGCCTCATTCAAACTTGCATGATATGACTTTAGAGAATGTCATGTTTATAGGCTATCTAGGAAAAAGGAACATTGAACTAACGTCTGTAAATCCGCAATTGCCTTTTAGCCAAAGGAAGAAGTCAGAAATAATCTGCTTTCATTGCGAAGGAGGGGCCATTACAAACGAGAGTGCAGACAGTTGCACAAGTTTCGCACACACACACCACAGAGCAGACATGAGAACACGGGTGCTTCATATGCCTCCGGTGGCAACATGCAAACAGGGGTGAACACCATGATTAACCCTTTGTTATGGTCTCAGTTCAGGGATGAAACTGGTTTCATTGACATGGAACCTTATCGGGCTAAATTTAAAACAAACAAGCCTGTCTACATTAAACAATACCCTTTGTCTAAAGATAAGGAACAAGGCATTCAACATTTGATTGAAAATTTTGTCAAGCAGGGTGTCCTCGAACAAACACACTCACCATATAACACACCAATTGATCCTGTTTTGAAAGCGGATGGGAAAACTTGGAGATTAACTCAAGAATTAAGAGCAGTTAACCAGTTAATCATACCACTCGCACCAATTGTGCCTGATGTTTTGACTGTTATGAATTCAGTGCCACATTCGCACAAGTATTTTACAGTAATTGATTTGTGTGCACCTTTTTCTCTGTACCTGTAAACCCAGATACTCAGCCTTTGTTAATATTTACATTTAAGGGGCAGCAATATTCGTGGAAACGCCTTGCACAGGGCTATGTAGACTCACCCGCTGTCTTTTCTGCAGCAGTGCACAGAACTTTGGCCAAAATGACTGATCTGCCTTCATCAGTTTGTGTTCTTCAATTTGCAGATGACATCCTCGTGTCGGGGGAGACGGAGGAGGACTGTTGAAAAGCATCTGTGATAGTTTGCAATGTACTTGCTGAAACAGGTTTTAAAGCCTCGAAAGAGCACGATAGGCACCTGAGGGGTCTGATAGATCACAAAGCTCCGCCAAACACAGCATTGGAGTGGACTGCGGAAGCTGATGAACATTTCAATGCTTTGAAAGCAGCCATCATGACAGCACCAGCATTGGGCCTGCCGGACTACACCAAGCCTTTTCACTTGCATGTTAGGGAGACAGTGGGTGCAGCCTTAGGGGTCCTATTGCAACTTCATGGCTCAACATATAGGCCAGTTGCATATCTGTCTAAAAAGTTAGATAACATAGTCACAGGTATGCCAACATGTCTTCGTGCTGTGGCTGCAGCTGCTCTGATTGTACAGATGGCTGAGAAAACTGTGCTGTCACACCCTTTAATATTATATGCATCCCATCAGGTAGGTGTAATTTTACACAACATGCAAACACAACACATGACAGCGCAACAACGCTCAGGTTACGAGGCTACTCTGCTGGCAACGAAAAATCTTAGCATTCAAACGACAGCAAACATTTATCCTGGTTTGCTGGGTATTTTGGGTATGGTGGCAGATTTTGGCAGATGGCAGATTTTAATGTTGAACATGATTGCATCTTTGAACTGACCACCTTTTACTCTTCTAGGGTCGATCTGTTGGATACGCCCCTAGAGGGGGGAGAACACATTTATGTTGATGGGTCTTGTTCAAAGCCATCTGACGGTGTCTACCTCTGTGGCTATGCTGTGATTTCCGAGTCAGGAGAGGTAAAAGAAGCTTTTGCTCTAGATTACAATTCGGCTCAAGCTGCAGAGTTGATAGCATTAATACGGGACTGTGAGCTAATGACAGGAAAGAGAGTAACAATTTAGTTCTTCACCATTATGCCAGAATGTGGAAAGCGAGAAGTTTTAAAACTGCTGATGGAAAGCCAATAGCACATGCAAATCTGATAGGACAGTTAACTGAAGCAGTTCAGCTTCCGCTCGAAGTGGCCATAGTAAAGGTCAAGGGTCACGCTTCGGGGGGGATGAGAGATGAACAGGGTAGGATGGCACTACCAAAATTAGGGTTAATTATCCTAATTAGCCATTACCATGGGTTATCTCACACCAGTTGTGCAAAAGTAGTTCAAGCAATTAATCAATTGTATTGTATAGCCGATGTTCATAAAACAGCAAAGCTTGTTTTGGATGCATGCTTGACATGTGCTCAGGTAAATCCGCACAAATCAGCTAAGCACGATGCATTGACACATCCGGAAGCTCCTTTTCAACATTTACAAATTGATTTTACGCACATGCCGCCAATAGGTAACTTAAAATATCTTTTGGTAATTGTTGATCGATTCTCAAAGTGGCCTGAAGCATTTCCATGCGCAAAGGAAGATGCTAAAACAGTGGTAAAAATCTTAACGAAGGAGATTGTGCCAAGGTGGGGCGTACCGGCCAGATTGGAATCTGATAACGGGACGAGTTTCACGTCAAAGGTAACACAGCTCTTAGCAAAAACATTGTCTATTGATTGGCATTTTAATATTCCATTTCATCCGCAATGTGCAGCAGTCGTGGAGAGATGTAATCGAACACTGAAAACACGACTAACTTGACTAGCTTTACTCGATACGGGAAGAAAGTGGGTTGATTTATTGCCCGCAGTCTTGGCAGAAATAAGAATGACCCCATCTTCCACAACAAAATTGTCACCGTTCGAGGTACTA
Source organism: Triplophysa dalaica (assembly GCF_015846415.1). NCBI lineage: Eukaryota > Metazoa > Chordata > Actinopteri > Cypriniformes > Nemacheilidae > Triplophysa > Triplophysa dalaica. The sequence continues at coordinate 24,728,460 of NC_079548.1, read as the reverse complement.
ATGGGTAGACCTTTCCCGACCCTGTGGGTCAAAGGCCGGTCTGGTATTTCTTGTTTAGGTGATCTTCAGGTGATCCAGGAAGACTACGTGACCTCCCTAGTCGAAAAATTAAATTCGATATGTGCTGATGTTTCTTTGTGCCTTCCTCTTCCAACAAAGGTTGGAGAACCAAAGTACCACGGACCAGCAACTGTGATTGCCGTCACACGGACAGGAGTTCTGACGGACTACCAGCCACAGTGGATACACGCTTCCAGAGTGAAGTTGTGTTCTTCAGGAGAGCAGCAATCTCCAATTTAACATAGAATCTCAATAGGGGATAAACCTTAATACATCTCAGGGTAGAGAAAGCACTGACTAAGCTGAGGACAGAACTACCTTTTGTGTGGTAGGGGCCACCCAAAGCAAGAAGATAGGAGGCCCATTGAGCCAACAGTGCTGACTCCGTAGCTTCCCCTGAGGTGCATTGAGGGCCAAATTGAATCATTGATATTATCCTAATCAATTTCCTATGGAATTCTGGGATATCAATTCTTGGTGGTAATTAGGCATATGCCTTAGCCTTATTGCAGAGAGGAGTCTTAGCAGATGAGGTTAGAGGAGATTGTTGGGTATGTATACAGCTCCACTCAATGTGGAGAATGCAGGAGCTTACAGCAGACATGCTAGTAAATGATAAGGGTGACTGCAATATGCCAAAACAAATGTCTTTAATTGTACAAATGACTCTGAATATTCAAGAAGGAAGACCACCAACATCCGTAATGCGAGACTATAACTGTTCGTATACATGAGAACCTTTTCAAGGTCCTGCATTTTATGCTCGTCCCGCAGAATTATGTGTGTGTTCCAAATCAGGCAGACATATAGTGGGGATGTCCGATTGTAGAAATAAAATAACGGACATCATAATTGCACCATACAATATCTCAATAAAACTACTGAGGGATTTTTTATGTCCATTTTCACACTTAGACAGTTCACCAGGAATGGTGTGGGTTTGTGGTGAAACTGCATATTACCATTTAGATGCAGGGGAATGGAAAGGTTGTTGTTATGCTGCTATTTTGTCCACAGGAACTAGCATAATGGAAAAGACAAATCTGGCCACATCTTTGAATAGACATAAAAGGGAAGTAAAACTGCCAAATTATTATGCAGGCCATAAGATTAGTGATCCATGGACTACTCCTTGGGAAAACGTGGGATGGTCCCTAGCAGGTTTGTTTACAGGAACCGGTACTACTGTTGCTCTGAACAAAAGTAGTGGTCTGGCATGGCAAGTTCTTTCTTTGGAAAATGACACAGCACAAGCTTTAAACTTAATCTCTAACGAATTAAAGAAAATGAGAGATGCCGTTGTGCAACATAGACTTGCTTTGGATATATTAACAGCAGATAAAGGAGGAGTGTGCAAAATGCTAGGAGTATCTTGTTGTTTTTCAATTCCAGTTTATGCAGACAATGTCACCGACGTTGTGAAGCACATGAGAGAATCAGTTTGTGAACCCACACCGGTAGATGCAACATGGTTTCAATGGTTGGACAGCCTATCCGGGGGATGGGGATATTGGATAACCGGTACAGTAATTCCAGTTGTGATGACCATCTTAGCCTTGTTATTATTTTGTCCATGCATGTTGCAGTATGTGGTCGGATGTGTTAAAAGATCTGTTACTTCCTTACAACCAAAGGAACCGATCGAATGATGTTAGCAAAAAGAACGACTGACGTCAACCAGGCTATGCTGGTCAGACGCACATCTAAAGATCGTTATCGTCCGAAAGATCAGAATCAAACTTGGGGATCCATATTTGATCATAACAGCGATACGGACAAGGATGATAATGATTGTGTTCAAACACATGAGTTAGAACCAGAGCCAATACCGGTGATAGAAGAACCAAGAAATGTTGATGAACGTGACAATGTAATGGAAGGAGATAATGGGCTTGACGATTCGGGAATTGAGATTGGCATGGTAGATGATGAAGAGTAGATATAATTATGTTTATGTTTTCGTTTTTATTGAGGGTGATTGGTGTTGTTATGTTTTTATTACAAATCAGTCCGATTGATCTTTTACCTCAAAGAACAGCTTGCAAACCAGAAAACCACACAAAAATACGCAAATGCAACTATCCTTTATTAAAGATTTTGTATTAACCTTTTGTACTACTCTATATATATTTGTTCTTTAAAGGGACACAGGACGGCTTGTAAGACCGTTGGTCTGAAAGTGGCCATTGTGAGAATCTGGATTTCGTCCTGTCCTCCACAGATACTGCATCTGTGTTTATTCCAATATTCATCATATGTATTCTTATTATTCACTTCTATTCATAATATTTGCTCCTTACTTTCTTGTTGTTTAACCTCGTTGAAAGTTGTATTATGTCTTATGCTGTCTTATGTTGATATAAGCATCTGTTGTTCTCCATATCAAGGTTCCTAATGATGCCTATGGACGATTGTTTTGTTATTGTTATATTAAATATGTAATCATATCTGATTGTTCAGGAGGAAAGACTGTTGGTGGTGTCGCAACAATCTTTAGAGACTTTCTTACCGTTACTCGGAGAACAATGCATACATTTAAATCATTTGAAATGCTTGCGTTGAACATAACAGTTCCAAACAAAAGTAAAAAATCATTGGTCTCTCTTACATTGGTTACTGTGTATAGACCCCCTGGGCCTTACACTAATTTTCTGATAGAGTTCTTTTTAGAGGTCTTTAAAATTGCATGGAAAGAGAGTGCAAGCTGTTACAAAAAGGCACTAAAAGCAGCAAAAGCCGAGCACTTCCGTAACCTCATAGAAAATAACAAAAACAATCCAAGGTTTTTATTTAGTACAATTGCTAAATTAACAAACAAACAGACTCCACCTGACCTGGGTATTCCGCCGCACCTTGGTAGCAATGAATTCATGAATTTTTTTACCGAGAAAATCGAAATAATACGAGACAACATAGCTAAAACCAAACCTCCAAGTTTGTCGGAAGAATTAGTTTCAACCGTCACCCAAAAAGAAAAGCTAGAGTGTTTTTCTCCTATAAATCAGGAAGATTTAATTAAAATTATTGCAACATCCAAACCGACGACATGCTTATTAGACCCCATTCCGACTACTTTATTAAAAGAGTTACTACCTGCTGTAATTGAGCCCATTTGTAACATAATCAACTCGTCTATTAATCTAGGACATGTCCCAGGACCCTTTAAGCTGGCTGTAATTAAGCCTCTTATCAAAAAACCAAATTTAGACCCAAATGAACTTGGAAGCTATAGACCGATTTCAAATCTCCCGTACTTGTCTAAAATACTAGAAAAAGTAGTGTCAACTCAACTGTGTACCTTCCTACAAAATAATGACATGCACAAAAAGTTTCAGTATGGCTTTAGACTGCATCACAGCACTGAAACTGCGCTCGTTAGAATTACAAATGACCTTCTTTTTGCTTCAGATAAAGGTAACATCTCACTATTAGTCCTGCTTGACCTTAGTGCTGCTTTCGATACTGTAGACCATAAAATACTACTAGATCGTTTACACCATTATATCGGTATTCAGGGACAGGCACTGCAATGGTTCAGATCAAACTTAACAGACCGATATCAATACGTCCATTTAAATGGGAAATCGTCAAATCTTACGCAAGTCAATTATGGATTACCTCAGGGATCGGTTTTAGGACCCTTGCTTTTCTCCATATACATGCTGCCCCTCGGCAACATTATTAGAAAACATGGAATTAGCTTCCACTGTTATGCAGATGATACTCAGCTATATATCTCATCAAGACCAGATGATTCCTTTAAGCTATCCAAACTGGCAGAGTGCATCGAGGACATAAAACATTGGATGACTAGTAATTTCCTCCTTTTAAACTCTAGCAAAACAGAAATATTACTTATAGCACAAAAATTAAGTAAACAGAATATCTCCGATTACAGCCTGCAAATTGAAAGCTGCACTGTTACTCCAACAAATACAGTTAAAGACCTAGGCGTTATATTAGACGGCAACCCGTCATTTAAAAATCACATCTCAAATATCACAAAAACAGCCTTCTTCCACCTTAGAAATGTTGCCAAATTACGAAATAGTTTATGTGTTGCAGACGCAGAAAAGCTTATTCATGCATTTGTGACCTCACGGCTTGACTATTGTAATGCTCTACTTAGTGGTTGTCCTGTATCATCGATAAACAAACTACAGTTAGTTCAGAATGCAGCTGCCAGAGTTCTTACTAGGTCAAGAAAATACGATCACATAACCCCAGTTTTATCATCGCTTCACTGGCTACCCATTAAGTATCGCATTGATTTTAAAATTATTTTAATTACTTACAAAGCCCTCAACGGTTTAGCACCTACTTACTTAACCGAGCTTTTATCACGTTACAACCCATCACGCTCGCTGAGATCTCAAAACTTAGGACTTTTGACAACACCTAGAATAACAAAATCCACCAAAGGTGGACGAGCTTTCTCATACGTAGCACCTAAACTCTGGAATAGCCTTCCTGATACTATTCGAGGGTCAGACACACTCTCCCAATTTAAATCTAGATTAAAGACACATCTTTTCAGCCAAGCTTTCACTTAATGCATAGTAAATGAACAGCAGCTACGCTAATTATTCTCTTTATTCTCTTTCCGCCTCTGCCTCGGGATGCCCATCCCGAGGTAGGAAGAAGTTCCACCATGTCCAGACGACCGACAGATGCCCATCCCCAATTTGAGATTACACCAGATACAGCTGCAGACTGACTGACCATCCCAGCTCCATCTAAGGCAAATCCACCAGCTGCCAAGAGAAATATGACCATCGGACCATCCCAGCTCAGACCACTACATCCCCAACCAAGAGCAAAGACGGACTATTTGTCTTATTAATGCTGAAGTTACAATATTTGGTATTAAATGCTAAACCTAAACCACACGTCAGCAGTCTGAGTGCAGCTATGACACGTCAGAGGGGATCTGGCCCTCCCGGTTGAGCCTGGTTTCTCCCGAGGTTTTTTTCTCCATTAATCAATCATTGGAGTTTGGGTTCCTCGCCACAGCAGGGCAGTGTTGGCCTGCTCACCGGGAGACTGCATTCATTCATTTATCTATTTATTTATTTAGAAATTAGATGTTATTTATTAGAATGAACTTACTCGTTGTATAAATACCATGCACTGTGCTGTGTTTTAACTTTTCTGTTTTTCCTGTTTGCCCCTGTAAAGCTGCTTTAAAACAATACACATTGTGAAAAGCGCTATATAAATAAACTTGAATTGAATTGAATTAAACAGAAAGTCTGGTGATTTTCCACTGTTTTGGTGGTTTTATATGACGCCTCCTGATGCAAACTTATAAGTATTAGTCCTTAATACAATAAACTTTGGACTCTGATTGAACAAGCACTGGTGTCTGTGTCAAACTTTGTCTCCAGATCTGCAAACTCTGTGTGTTCCGTTGACTAGACTCTTCAACCGTAGAATATTGTTTAGACAAGGGGACATAAGAAGTTTACATTCTTTCAGTTTTTGACTGGAGTCACGCCATCTGCGGTTCGAATAAATGCGGTCACGCTATCTACGCTTTAAAATAAAGTGCATGTCTACACGGGGTTTAACGGTAACGATCGGTTAGGACCTGGTTTTACAGTAAAGATTATGTGAATTAATATGAAGTTTTCAGGCTGTTTCATTGTGTAATAATTGCACCCCAAAGTCACGACTTATACTAACAGACACATTAAAAAAAATCATAAAAATATTAAATCAAATTGTTTTCTGCAAACTCCACCAGATTCTTGTTCTACATCTCCCATAGTACCACTGTGGTGATTTTTGTGTTATTTTAATGTTTCATTGTGTAATAATTGCACATCAAAGTCTCAACCAATATTAACTTACAGACATATTTTAAAAATTCATAAAATTATTAAATCAAATTGTTTTCTGCAAACTCCACCAGATTATTCTTCTACATCTCCCATAGTACCACTGTGGTGATTTTTGTGTTATTTTACTGTGTCATTGTGTAATAATTGCATATCAAAGTCTCAACCAATATTAATTTACAGACATATTTTAAAAATTCATAAAATTATTAAATCAAATTGTTTTCTGCAAACTCCACCAGATTCTTGTTCTACATCTCCCATAGTACCACTGTGGTGATTTTTGTGTTATTTTAATGTTTCATTGTGTAATAATTGCACATCAAAGTCTCAACCAATATTAACTTACAGACATATTTTAAAAATTCATAAAATTATTAAATCAAATTGTTTTCTGCAAACTCCACCAGATTATTCTTCTACATCTCCCATAGTACCACTGTGGTGATTTTTGTGTTATTTTACTGTGTCATTGTGTAATAATTGCACATCAAAGTCACGACCAATATTAACTTACAGACATATTTTAAAAATCATAAAAATATTAAATCAAATTGTTTTCTACAAACTCCACCAGATTATTCTTCTACATCTCCCATAGTACCACTGTGGTGATTTTTGTGTTATTTTACTGTTTCATTGTGTAATAATTGCACATCAAAGTCTCAACCAATATTAACTAACAGACACATTAAAAAAAATCATAAAAATATTAAATCAAATTGTTTCCTACAAACTCCACAAGATTATTCTTCTACATCTCCCATAGTACCACTGTGGTGATTTTTGTGTTATTTTACTGTTTCATTGTGTAATAATTGCACATCAAAGTCTCAACCAATTCTATTAATTACTAGCGGTCGTTGTTGTATTAATTTGTTCATTGTAGAACATATCTTTATTATGATAACAAGGTTAATTTTTTCAAACAATCAATCGAATATTCCTTTAACAAAAAATATATTGCACCAGATATAAGGAAATGAGTGTGCATGTATACGCATACACACACACACACACACACACATGAAATCACACGCACACACACACACACACACACACACACACACAGTCTGTTCTCATCTCTCCACATGGAATAACTTAGTCAGTTATAGTTGGATTCTTGCCAGTCTTTAGTTAAAGTCCTCTCCTAGAGTCCACTACACGCCCATAAGCTCACGCTTTGTGCTTTCAATGTACACTGATTTCAACACTAACCTGTTTCCAATGCTCTCCAATCTCTGGACTACATTTGAAGAAAAACATTGTTTGTGATGTTACATTTACTCATTCTATATTAAGCAACATCATCCCAAGTACCTGAACATTTCAATGTCAGCACAAACATTTAGTATAGTATAAGATTAACTCCAAACCTCTATAGCGTACATTTTAATTAGTGCAGACTTCACAATTCCACTCTTCTGCTGTGGTGTCCAAAGCTGTGTGTGGGACAGACACACAGTTGGGGTGGTACCAGTTATTGCAGTTGCTGCACTGCACCATCACCTCTTGGCTGTGTGAGGTCCTGCAGATACAGTGAACGTACACCTGGAATGTGGGCCTTTCAGGTTTTGCTTGTATTGTCTGATATGTAAATACTGGAGCCTTTTTGTTCCTCAATGCTCTGTACAGTGTTCGTCTCATGTTTCTTTCTTGAAACTGGCACTCTTCTGGTTTGACTCCATCACATAAGACAGTTGCAAAGGCTAATGCAAAAACTCCGCAACTGCTAGATGACTGCTGCATTTGTACGGCAGGTTTTTTTATCTTAAACTGGGGGGCTTGTGGACGAATCAACCAGGACAACTTTTAATTTGTCTGCTTGGTGATGTTTGTGTTCAGGCTGTTATATAGGCAAACCTCGTCTGGTCCACAGAAAAGGTTACTTGCTGTGATCCAGTGGTTGTCATTTATGTTCAATATTTGAACAAATGGTTTCTGTGGTGTCCCAACCACACCCCCTTGGTGAAGACACTGATAGAGGAGGTTGGACTGAAACCCATCTATATGAGGGAACTGTTGAGAAATGTAAAAACAAGCTGCATCAGTTTCATCACTGCTGAGCCAAGTTTGTGGGTGCAGGATGCTTAACATTTGTCCTTCTTTGATCACTACTTCTTTCACCAATTTTCTGGCTTGGATTAATTTCTCTGGTGAGTGATCTCTCCAAAGTGGTCCATAGGACTTTTGTCTTTTTGCTTTTAGTGGTTTCCTCCCTTTCTGTGGGATAAACACCTTAAAAAACATTTAACTTAATGTGATACTTGAATAGGCATTTCCAACTCCCCTTCCTCTATATATAGACAGTACTCCCTTACAACACTGTGTTGTCAGTGTATGTTACTAGTTACCAGTATGATCAGTTAAATTATCTTTGCATACATCTGTACATTTATTATGTGTATTGTTGTGGTCAGTGGCGGTTTTAGGCACAGGCGAACCGGGCAGCCGCCCGGGGCGCCAAATTTTCACGACACGTGGGGGGCGGCACAAGCACTTGAAAAAGAAAAATAATCCGCGCCGCAAAGCAGGTTTCTATTATGTATAATATAACTGTCTGTGTGGGGAATTGGCAAATCGCCGCCCCTGCTTGCTGAGAAGCGCAGAAGCTGTGTGAAAACTGTAAAGGGGAGGGGCTGATCCCCTGATGGACAGTTCACCTCTCCCAAATGGAGCGGACAAGGAGGGGGGCCCATTTAGTGGGCTAAAATCAGTCACACCTTGACTTTCTTCTAAATAACGCACATTTCATTCATAATTTTAAAGCACAGGCCTATTTTTCCACGTTTTTTTCTGCATTGTGTGTGAAATGGCTAATAAAAAAAGTTAATCCAAAACGATTATGTGGAGGTGAAGTGGTTTAGTCTTGATTGTCGAGTGCCAGATAAACATGAAAGCGATGGAGAGAAAAAGGTTTAAGCCGTCAGGTGCCCAATATAAGAAAAAATCAAAGTAGAAGCGGAGAAAGGAGCAAAAGATAAAGGTATGTAACTACGTTCTCTCTGTATGATTACGGTGACGTTATCCATCATCAATGAAGGGCTAATGTTAATGGGTGGTAACGTTAACTCTTACGTTTGTTAGCCTTCTTGCTATGATGCTTATACAACAATAATTCGGTCTTAACTCAACAAACACGAGATCTAATTTCACCATAAGATTGTGCTTTGCAACAAAACTGTTACAAGTAAAGTTATTATTTATTTCCATCATTGGGGTTAATGTTGGGCCCTGTAATTAGCCAACGAAATTAACATATGTCTGGATGTGTTCAAAGGCAAACATTTGCTATAACTCTGTTGCGTGACAAAGAATATAATTTGAGGCAGTAACCAAGGAGCTAATTGTTCCTCCCTGAGATTAGATTAATAAAGCGTCTAATGAGTCATGACAGACATTTGGCATGTAAGGGCATGTTTATTTAAATTTGCAATTCATAAGAGTTATACTGTAGCCTACTGTCTTTTGATGTCAATTTCAATTGCAAATTCATGGGCACTTCTAAAGTATTTTGGAGAATCCTCTGTCACTGGTCAGCCATCAAAAACCATCAGCCTCCTTGAATTTTATCACTTTTATGCATGATAAGGATCTATCAGAGATCTACCCCAACTTTTGGACTGCTCTCAGGATTACACTTACTCTGCCAGTCACTGTGGCTCAAGCAGAGAGGAGCTTTTCAAAAGTTGATCAAGTCATACCTGAGGTCAACCATGTCTCAAGAACAGCTCACTGGCCTTCCTATCATCAGTATCAATAACTCAATAGGGGGCAGATTTCGTATGATGACATTATTGATGATTTTGCATTAAGGAAGGCCAGAAAGGTCAGGTTTTAGTTTGTGTTTTCTGTTCTCAGTGCAATAGTGTAATAATTAGATTTGCTTTTGTGTGATGAAGGATTTGTGCTATTTAGAATATTTTTTCTATATTTTATTTGTATATTATTCTTAATATTTTAATGTTGTTGTTCTCTGGTCGTGTTACATCATGATACATATGTACATCATGTACATATGTTGCAACATTTATGTACATAGAGTATATTTAAGTTCTGATAACTTATACTGATTTGTGCAGAATTGTGTTTTTAAAATGTTCTGTTGAAGGATTTGTGCAATTGAGAAATATAAGGTTCGTCTTACACTTATATAGTTATGGTAAAACATGGCTTTTTTTCTCTCGGATGGGTGGGAGTAGATGGGGGGGCACCCAGAGCGGATCTCGCCCGGGGAGTGATTCAATGTAGAACCGCCACTGGTTGTGGTGAATTTTAATTGTCAAACTTTTGAAAATGCAAGTGCACACTACAAAAGACAGTACCTTTCAGTTTACCTTCAAAGTATCTTTCTCTTGGCTCTCTGTCTTTGCTTCTTGAGCTAAGACTGATGGTGTTTTCTGTCAGGAGAAGGTGTGCCGGTTGTCCCCTGAGCTGTAGACACCTGGTTTATTTTTGGGAAAGACATTAGAAACTGGACATTTCATTGAAGAATGTGGTATCACTTAAGTAGCGTATCCTAAAGGCTGGTACAATCAAATTTTTTCAATATGTCCCAGACCAAAATGTACAGTTTTAACTATAAGGTGTAAGTGTACACCTGAAAAGACAGTACAGCCAAGTTCACCTCAAAAGCATCTTTGTCTTGGCTCTCTGTCTCTGGTTCCTGTGCTGACACTGATGGTGTTTGTCTGTCAGGAGAAGGTCTGCCGGTTATCCTCTGAGCTGTAGACACCTGGTTTATTTCGGGAAAGACATAACTAGTAAACTAGAAATATCTTTGAAGAAATTGGTTTTACTAAAGTATCCAAATGTGCTTCATATTACCACTGCTTTTTTAAAATGGAATGGCTTGTTGATGGCGGTAACATAGACTCCTCTCCTTCTTTGCTTTCGCTGCCTCCACTTCTCCTTTAAAATACGGTGCTCCTACAAAATGAAATGTATAGGAGTTCTTGTATATTTAAACGTTTATTTGTATGGTAGTGACATTCTTCAACATTTGAACATATTATTTGTACATATATTTGTACAACTTGATATATACTGTATGTTAGAAATATATACTTTTTATTTAAGCTAAAATACCAAAATTTGTTTGTTTAGAGTGTGTTTACTTGTTTACTAGATAATGTATATCTTTCTCTGGGGCGATGCATCTTAGACTTCTCATACCAAAGGAGCAATTTCTCACGTGTCTGCGATATGTAAAATATTATCATTTTTCGACACATAACACTTACATATATTTAAGTACAATAGACTGTTATACCTTTCGTTTAGTGATACGTTCCGCATCATTAAATTCTCTCAGAAGTGCAGTGTGGGTGTCTTTATAGGTCATTATGAAGTCATCAAGTCTGTTCAGTCGTCTGCCTCTAAAGCGAATTTTCTTCAAGTCCCACTGACTTTTTTCCATAATTCCTTGAGTCTTGTTGTCTTGTGTGAAATTCTGATAAGAAAAATAAAAAAGGGTTTACAGTACAGTACCGATTGAAGTTATAGGTTTAAACATTTAAACACTAGATTGCATATACTTATCCAAATGATATCACACCTGGCATTTTTTCTTAGACATTTTGGAAAATTTCTTTGAGAAAAGATGATGGGGGTCCTTCACCATGCCTGCCCAGGTCCCCTGAAGAGACAGTTAAACACATTAGGTTTACAACTTATTTGATTTATAAGTCTTTCCCTGAATGACTCTTTTAATCACAAAAAGTGTAACTGACCCAGCATCATGCTTGTCCATAGAACTGCATGACTCAAGAAGTGTGCAGCCAATGAGGAGATGAATGTCTCAGTATAGTACACATTAGGATCCCCTTTCTTGTTGAGGGGTGCAGTGCCTATGACCTCCATGAAATGCCTGTGAAAAGGCGTTTGACTGAAGGTGTCCTAAAATATGACATTTACATGATGTTTACATTAGTGATTCTAACCAGGTTAACAGAAAACATTATTTCAAGACATGTTTTAATGTGTTTACAGTGTACCTCAAGGTCCTCAGCAACTATGCTGTTGTCATCAACCACTGACTCTCCTACAGTGGTCAACAAAGCCTGAATGTTGTTGAAGTGTTTTTCAACATTTTCTGAGCTGCATGGGCTTGAGAAGATGACAGTGCAGCTCAGGAGCATATCATCAAACTCAGCAATGGACCTTGCTGTGGTCAGAAGTCCCAAAATATGCATGGCCAGCTTGTAGTTTTTTGGTGAACTGAAAGAAAAAAAAATTAAAACATTCATCATAAGTCATCATAAATGATGTATTGTCCTTAATATGGTTATGTACTTTAAAAAAAAGTGAGATTTTACTTATTGCTTTTTGCACAGGGATTTAGCATTTTTCATGATATGACTAAGACAGCGGTGGAGTATAGGCAGATCAAAGTCTTCAGCAGTGCCTTTCCCTGTCAGAATTCTAAAATAACTTTGGAGCAAGGCATTGAGGTTGGTTTGGCAGAAGATGAGTGAAATGGCATGCATGAGCACCAAGGATCCATCACATATGATCATAAGTGGACGGATGTTTTTGTGACCATATTGCTTGGCATGATCTGTTTGGAAAGCACTCAGATATACACAATTGATGAGGTTGTGTGGTCACAGGTCACATAGGTAGCTGCTGGAAAAGGAGAGGAACCCTTATTTGTGTTTCTGACCACTAGCTCATATATGTAAAAAGGACCTGTGCTGTCTTTACTTTTCTTCACAATCCTTCCAGTTGCGTCTAGATAGACAATGTCGCATTTAGATCTTTGGTGGAATATGTCAATGCTTTTCTTGGACCAAAGCATCACACCCTTCGGATGAAGGATAACTTTCTGGATTACCTCATCCGGTTCATCTCTTTTTTCATTTACCATCATCTGGAGACTGACAGTTTCATTTCTATGTTTCCTGTCCTTCATTCTTTGTCTCCAGGAAATGGATTTCAAAACACCTGGCGAAGGTGCCTCATCTCGACAGCCAGATTCTACCACAGATTCCCTAAGGTTTTCTATTTTCTGAAGGTAGAGTGCCCTTGGTAGTGTGGTTTGCAATTGCTGACTTATTTCCTTTTGGGCATCAGCTCTTACAGGTCGCCTTTGGAGCTCTCTTTTATTGTGCACTGACATGTCACCTCTGAAGGACACATGTGCTTTAAGTGTTTTCTCACTGTGAACAAGAACTTCAACTTCTACTGGACAGTCAGTAAACATACAATGGCCAGAGCATTTAAAAACAGGTGCGTCCCTGGTTGATCCTTGTATTTTAACCCTGTGGCCTGTAAAGGCAAAACTGCAATATGGATGGACTGTGCGAATGCCTGAAGAGATAATGTTGGTCCACTGCAATCCCTTAAAGTGATCTTTTTTTGTTTTTTTCTTAGTGTTTTCCAGGCAGTTTGAGGAATAAAAAAAAAGAATGTGGTGCAGGAACAAACTCTGTAAAGAATTCATTTTCTTTGTCAAGACTGACATCATCAATGCTGTCAATCCAACTGTCACTGTCTTCCATCATGGAATCTCTGTTGTGGACCTACAAATGAATAAGTATTCATTCATTCAAGACAATTCCATATAATTTCTCAATATAAATCATTTAGTTAGTTGTCTAAAACAGCTTACTGGTGGTACACAGTAAATGCGTATACGTTTAAAAGTAAATACTACGCTCTTAGAAATGAAATGTTGTATTTAATTAATAAAGTTATGTCAAGGGGGGGCACGGTGGCTTAGTGGTTAGCACGTTCGCCTCACACCTCCAGGGTTGGGGGTTCGATTCCCGCTTCCGACTTGTGTGTGTGGAGTTTGCATGTTCTCCCCGTGCCTCGGGGGTGAGTGCGTGAGTGCGTGAGTGAGTGCGTGAGTGAGTGAGTGAGTGAGTGAGTGAGTGAGTGAGTGAGTGAGTGAGTGAGTGAATGAGTGAATGAGTGAGTGTGTGTGCCCTGCGATGGGTTGGCACTCCATCCAGGGTGTATCCTGCCTTGATGCCCGATGACTCCTGAGCTAGGCACAGGCTCCCCGTGACCCGAGGTAGTTCGGAAAAGCGGTAGAAAATGGAATGGTCATTTTAGTTGTGGTATTTCAGGTCATATTGTTGTAGAAATTTCTGATAAGTTAATATTTAATTTATTTTTCATTCATGCTCTTACAGAAAAAAGATTAGCTGACTTAAGAAACGTTTTAATGTGTTGCTGCACAAGGTAGAGATTAATAGATAATTCATGCTCTTACAGAAAAAAGATTAGCTGACTTAAGAAACGTTTTAATGTGTTGCTGCACAAGGTAGAGATTAATAGATAATGTAATTTTTTGAAGAAGAGACAAGCAAGAAACTGTAAAATACACACTTTTTTTAAGTTGAAATATGTAGGCTATATAACTATTCTTGTTATGTAAAGACAAATTTTGAAACAGATGAAGAATTATATGTCTACATTCGAAAAGACCTGAAAAGTTAAGAATATGTTAATAAACAGACGTCGCTCATAAAATTTCTGCCTACGAGTTCTACACAATCGGGACCCGTGACATTTTCATAAAATTATATTACCTTAGATGTTTTATTCACTGGTGCAAATAAAATACTCGAACACAAAATGAGGTTGGTTTGTAATTGTAGTAGCTCTCCAACTTTTACATAGTAGGCCATCCATAACATAAAAATTAGCACTATGCCATCTAGTTGCTTTCTGTGAATATCAGGCAATAGTTATTGGATTTTCTTAATCACTTTGATGTCCAAGGCAGACTGTGGCTGCAGATCTATGCTCTCTATATAGATCAATGCTTCTCAAACTGGGGGAGACATAGATGGATCCAGGGTGGCATTTTATAAAGTATAGAAATTTATTATAGTTCTTATGCAATCAACAATATGAATCTTAAGAACACATTATGCATATTAGTATAGTGTATATAGATAAATAAATATACATAAGCAGTTACATTTACGTCATGCCAAATTTACATTTACATGTAGTCATTTAGCAGACGCTTTTATCCAAAGCGACTTACAGAGAATTCAGGGAGCAATACGCAATACAATAACATCGTAACATCGCCCAGCCCTAGTGCCCTATAGGTCTGCACTTCCTGACGTCACCAAGTGTGGACTCGGAGGAGGTCCAAAAGACCGGAGTACGCCATTTTGGACGAGGCCTATGTTGAATAACGCTCCACTAAGCCTATCCCATTATGCATCATGTTAAGGATAAAAATGGCGACACTATTGGATGAACCTGTCAAGATGTCACGGAAAACTTGTGACATGGCTAAAACAAATATTATCGTTTAAATTTTGGTGTAATGCAATGTGTATACACGATGTAAGGTAAAAAAATGCTGTATTTTCCACATACAGTTGAAAGAAAAAGTATGTGAACCCTTTTGGCTTACTTGGATTTCTTCATAAATTGGTCATAAAATGTGTTCTGATCTTCATCTAAGTCACAACAATAGAGAAACACAGTCTGCTTAAACTAATACCGCACAAACATTATACGTTTTCATGTTTTTATTGAACACAACATGTAAACATTCATAGTGCAGGGTGGAAAAAGTATGTGAAACCCTAGGCTAATGGCTTCTCCAGGAGTTAATTGGAGCCAGGAGTCAGCCAACATGGGGTCCAATCAATGTGATGAGATTGGCTGTGTTGATTAAAGCTGGCCTGTCCAATAAAAAACACAAACCAGTTTTGAGTTTGCTGTTCTGAAGAAGCGTCGTCTGATGTGAACCATGCCTCGCACAAAAGAGCTCTCAGAAGACCTACGATCAAGAATTGTTGACTTACATAAAGCTGGAAAGGGCTACAAAAGTATATCTAAAAGCCTTGATGTCCATGTGTCCACGGTAAGACAGATTGTCTACAAATGGAGAAAGTTCAGCACTGTTGCTACACTCCCTAGGCGTGGTCGTCCTGTAAAGATGACTGCAAGAGCACAGCGCAGAATGCTCAATGAGGTGAAGAAGAATCCTAGAGTGTCAGCTAAACACTTACAGAAATCTCTGGCACATGCTAACATTTTTGTTGACAAATCTACAATAAGGAAAACATTAAACAAGAATGGACTTCATGGGAGGACACCACAGAGGAAGCCACTGCTGTCCAAAAAAAACATTGCAGCACGTTTGAAGTTTGCAAAAGAGCACCTGGATGTTCCACAGCACTACTGGCAAAACATTCTGTGGACAGATGAAACCAAAATTGAGTTGTTTGGAAAGAACACACAAAGCTATGTGTGGAGAACAAAAGGCACAGCACACCAACATCAAAACCTCATCCCAACTATGAAATATGGGGGAGGGGGCATCATGGTTTGGGGCTGCTTTGCTGCCTCAGGCCCTGGACGGATTACTATCATCGATGGAAAAATGAATACCAAAGTTTATCAAGACATTTTGCAGGAAAACTTAAGACCATCTGTCCGCCAACTGAAGCTTAACAGAGGATGGACGATGCAACAGGACAACGACCCAAAGCATAGAAGTAAATCAACAACAGAATGGCTTCAACAGAAGAAAATACGCCTTCTGGAGTGGCCCAGTCAGAGTCCTGACCTCAACCCGATTGAGATGCTGTGGCATGACCTCAAGAGAGCGATTCACACCAGACATCCCAAGAATATTGCTGAACTGAAACACTTTTGTAAAGAGGAATGGTCCAAAATTTCTACTGACCGTTGTGCAGGTCTGATCTGCAACTATAGTAAACGTTTGGTTGAGGTTATTGCTGCCAAAGGAGGGTCAACCAGTTATTAAACCCAAAGGTTCACATGCTTTTTCCACCCTGCACTATGAATGTTTACATGTTGTGTTCAATAAAAACATGAAAACGTATAATGTTTGTGCGGTATTAGTTTAAGCAGACTGTGTTTCTCTATTGTTGTGACTTAGATGAAGATCAGAACACATTTTATGACCAATTTATGAAGAAATCCAAGTAAGCCCAAAGGGTTCACATACTTTTTCTTTCAACTGTATCTACAGTGTTGACAAGCTTTCGACCTGTTTTACTACACAAGTTTGTATCCTCACCATGTGTATGTCAAGAACAGTTTTACATTTCTTAAATTGTTCTTCTTTTGCAAACCTTTTGTATGGTTTCAACCTTGCATTTAGTCAGTGCAATGTTGTCAGGCATTTACACTTAAGTTTTTAGAAGTTGTTTTGTTCGTCACTGTTTTATGAATATTTACAAATGACAAATTTGATTTGATGTGTCAGTGACGTTTGTTAGCTTCATTACATGTTTTACCAAATCTAACAAATTAATCCGATGGTCGTCATTTCAACTGCTAGCCAGTAAATATAGGACAGCTTTTTCATATTCTGATATAATCTACAGAAAGTGATAAAACAGACATGGTAAGGCTACGGATTAGTATTAAATTTTATTATATAAACTTTCTCATTTTAACTTTTTCATTATGTTTTCATTAGTTTTTCAGCCTTATTTTCTTATTTTACCACTTCTTAGTTATAATTAGTTCTGTGTGATTTTTGCTAAATTGTTCAGATAGCCTTAGTTTTAAATTGTTATTTCATTTTGTACAAAAAGCTAATTCTTACGTTTTGACTTGTTCAATTGTCTTATTTTTCTCACTTATTTATCCAAAATATCTTGCTTTAATGCTGGTAAGATCAGCTGTTTTAAGTTGTCTCATTGTTTGTGCCTTGTTTAAGGGTTGGTGTATCTTTGCTTTGATTTAATAAAAACAACTAATTACATCCAAAACCTTCTTCATCTTAAATTCTCTATTTTATTACAAATCTAGTATTTTAGCTATTGAGTATGTGTTTTATTTTATACATCGGCACAATATTTGGCACAAAGCATGCATGCAGTCCTTATGATCTAATTATAAGATTGTTATGCTGTAGCTCAGTTGTATTTTACAAAAGAAAGCATCTTGATTTAGATTAGTTTTTCTTTGAAAGGAGGAAAGGAAATTTGTTAAAAGTATCAATCAGGAAACCTGTTTCCATGGAAAGTATATACAAACTTGTTATTATAATGGCAAATAAAGGAAATATATTTATTTGTCCTGAAGCCAGAAATTATTCAAAGGAAACTATCTTCCAATGCAATGTGCATTTTCCATGCCGCCGTTCAGTTTCAGGAATAGGTAAACTGTAAATTAATTCATCAAAAAGATTTAAGTAGATCATTGTCTTGCTGTTTCATTTACCGAGAAAAAACTAATTTTGATTTTTACAGACCACATTGACCCCACCTATCCAAAATCATACAATTTTAGCCCAAGCTCATCCATAATTTTTTTAAATAATTATGTTTAGTGTATGGGGGGAACGGTGGCTTCGTGGTTAGCACGTTCGCCTCACACCTCCAGGGTTGGGGGCTCGATTCCCGCTTCCGACTTGTGTGTGTGGAGTTTGCGTGTTCTCCCCGTGCCTCGGGGGTTTCCTCCGGGTACTCCAGTTTCCTCCCCTGGTCCAAAGACATGCATGGTAGGTTGATTGGCATCTCTGGAAAAATTGTCCGTAGGGTGTGAGTGCGTGAGTGAATGAGTGAGTGTGTGTGCCCTGCGATGGGTTGGCACTCCATCCAGGGTGTATCCTGCCTTGATGCCCAATGACTCCTGAGATAGGCGCAGGCTCCCCGTGACCCGAGGTTGTTCGGATAAGCGGTAGAAAATGGATGGATGGATGGATGTTTAGTGTACCTTTGATTTGTGAAGTGTCAATGAGTTGCTGAGAAGCACTTGTGAGATCAAAGATTTTACAGCTATATGTTTGTTGTTTTGCTCTTTGGCGGTATTTTAAGTTCTTGTTTTGTGTCTTTTGTTACAGTGTCTGCACTGTTAAATCAGGGGAAATATAACAACTTACTTTTCGCCTTTAGTATATTTTACTTAAATCAAGCAAGTAGCGGCAAGCGAATGAATTACTTTACAACACCAGCTAGAGGAAGTGGAGAGCTGATCCTATCTGTACGCAGGAAAGATTCACAGCATGCGTTGCGCCAGACTGCATTAGGAGAGTACATTTTTAAAAATATGATTATTTTATATGTTTTTAGTAAAGTTAAATACTTGATAGTGTTTAATGTTCACTTCTCTTAGATATTTAGAAGAGTTTGACATATTTTTTCAGTTTTGTGGTTACCACTGTTTAGAAGATAGGTGCATGTGATTAGGGTCTGCGATGCTACATGTGTTTTTTACCAATGAGCATAGTCTGTGCATTCAGTTCTGAGTTCTCCTCTTGATCATTTTGTGTTGCACAAGTCAAGGTGTTTGATTTATGCATTTTTAGAATAATACTTATGTGAAATAAATATTTGAATTCAGTGAACTTAAAAGTACAATTATGGATAAATTAAATTAAATTGGTAATAATAGTTAATTCTTAGTACTCCACACTAAGTGAAGAGTACATCTGAACTAATTTTTTTAGTTGAACTCAACAATACCATTTCACTTTACTTAGTTTTTTAAGGCAAACGGTTTGCATGCTGTTTTTAAGTATGATCAACTAATTAGATTTTACAGTGTGTTAATTTGTTGATGTCCCAATCTAAAAAATACACAAAAAGTGTGTTTTCAATTTTTTTTTGAAATGTTACTATCCTACCACATGTGCTACACTTTAAAGTACTATGTCTTAGTAAATTCCTTTTACATTTGTTTCTCTTTTGGTAGTCTTCTGCAGTTGTAACAATATAGTTCTTGTCTTCAGATTTTACAATTTGGCGCTATTTTTACACTCATTTCATTCTTTCAATTTTGACAAATTTCACAACGGATGATAAAATGCATTCAATTCTTGTTTATGTCTCATTTATGAGGAATTCTTGATTCATACTCTACAAAATGTTTATCTTGGTTTTGCACTTCCGTCTTTTTTTCTGCCATCAACGATTCTCTCACGGTTGGGCATTGCAACGTATTTACATAGCGCAATTCATACTCCAAGCCAAGGTAATTCAAAAGGCTTTAAAAAGAATTGATTCACAAAGAAAAACGATACTTAATGAATGAGTTCTTTAGAACGTAAATTTGTTAAAATCACAAGTGCTTTAGAATGCATAATAGAAAAGTTTATTTACACATGGGTATTAAAACTACCTGGTGTTACGTGTAGTCTAAGAACAAGCGCACAGCGACCTTGTAGAATATCCAAAAGAGAACTTTAGTAAACAATCCAGGAGCAAACACAGGAACATTAACTGAGGAATACATAGGGCTTAAATACATGGGGAAACGCAATCAAGGGAAACAGAGAGCAGCCTCCGGAGTCTATCAGCTGGGCAGCAATTTTTGGCGGCTGGTTAGTCGGCTCTAGAGGCCGGGCAGCAGGCTTCGCAGACCCCGGATTTCTGTGCGCTCTGTCTCCGGTGGAGGATCTTGGAGAAATCGCGAGGTGAGTCGGATCGCTTGCCACGTGCATGGATGGGATTGGATGATGATCGATCTCATCTGGGATGGTCTCGCTCAAACTGAGTTGAGCACCCAATAACCACCGGATGAGATCGATAAACTGCACAACGGGTCTGTCCTTGAACTCAGGACACAGAAGAGAGTCATAATCCAACCCAAACAAAAAACACGATTTAAGCGAGCGATCATCCCAGCTCACCTCGCGACTCAGAACGAGGAAGTCCTCCACATATCTCTCCAGAGGACGGCCGTCCTGGCTGATGTGGAACTTCAGATTGGAGAGATGTTGAGCTGCAGATAATCAATGTTTTTCTTTATGGTCGGTTATTCATTGACGTGTACTCTAAGAACAAGCGCACGAGGACCTTGTAGAATATCCAAAAAAAGAACTTTAATAAACACATCCAGGACCAAACACATCCAGGACCAAACACATCCAGGACCAAACACATCCAGGACCAAACACATCCAGGACCAAACACATCCAGGACCAAACACATCCAGGACCAAACACATCCAGGACCAAACACATCCAGGACCAAACACATCCAGGACCAAACACAGGAACATTAACCACACGAAGCATAAACAATAACCGACAAGGAACTGAGGAACACACAGGGCTTAAATACATGGGGAAACGCAATCAAGGGAAACAGAATCAGGTGAGGAACTAATTTACTAAAAAAGACATCAAACACAGAAGGCAAAAACAAACCAAAACATAGAACAACCATGAAACCTAGTAGATAGGTTATGAATTTCTTAAAAGTTAATTATGTATGATCTATAAGCTTGTTTCCTATGGGGAACAAAAAATGTCCACTACATTTTGTTCCACACACCGTTTGCCCTTCCCACACAAACAGGTTGCTTTTAAGAAATTCAAAACCTATCTACCAGGTAGTTTTAATACGCATGTGTTTTCTCAAAGTAAAGCATCTTTAAACCACAGTCTATGTTGGTATAATAGCACCTGACAAATGTGTTTCTAGTCAGATGAAGTTAGAAAGACTAAGTCTGATGAAGATAGACAGAGATGGAGTGAGCTCTAAACAGAGACAGATTAGAATGACTAAATCGGACGAAGATAGACAGAGATGGAGTGAACTCTTAACAGAGACAGAGCATCTGAACCCAACTGTGATTTTCTCTCTACAATAAACTTTGCTCATTTTATTATAGCATCACTTCATCTCCTGCCTGCTGTTCTTCCCCTCTGACATCCATGTCTGCAGGATAGTTAGATCTATCAGTTTTGGCATATGAACAATATGGAACACTACTATGGTATCATTTGGATCAATAAAAAGATAGTAAAATCTATCAGATCTATCATACCGAGTGGTGACATCTGACTTATCAATGTGGTAAAATCTTTGGTAAACTATTTGTCTTTGGAAAAACTAAACTTTTGAGGTTGAGGCTAACAATTGCAAGAATTGCCCATAACCATGATGGCCAACCAAAGAATGTTCGATTATATTTAACTCAGTACGCCCCAAGGAGTCTAAAGAGAGAATTCTGCTGTTTTAGGCCAAAGGATTCAAAGTTATAACCAGTTGCAAATTTTTTAGGACCAATAGATGAAAAGGAATAGATGTGTGTCTAGTCTACAATGACATATATGTTTTGTATCAATATGCCAAAGTGTTGGCAAGAGATGGCCTCAAGTCCATTTTGATATATAAATTTTATCTTTAAAACTTATTTTTCCCCCCAAATGACTGTCCATCATTGTAACAAAATAACATAATTTTATGCAATTAGACAAATTATAATAATCGGCCTTCTTTTCCTTTTAGTTGTGATTCTTTTTAGTACGCATTTCAAAATAAACGTAATTTCCTTTTGCATTATGCATTCTTAAGCACTTGTGATTTTAACTAATTTATTATGATATTTATTTATCATTAAGCATCGTTTTTCTTTGTGAATCAATTCTATTTAACGCATTTTGAATTACCTTTGTGTATGAAATGCGCTATATAAATAAACATTGCATTGCAATGCCCAACCGTAAGAGAATCGTTGATGGCAGAAAAAAGTATAGATGGAAATGCAAAACAGAGATAAACATTTTGTAGCGTATGAATCAAGAATTCCTCATAAATGAGACGTAAACAAGAATTTTATGCATTTTTTATCATCCGTTGTGAAATTAGTAAAAATTTAAACAGTGAAATGTTTGTAAAAATAATGCCAAATTGTAAAATCTTAAGACAAGAGCTATTGTTACAACTGCAGAGGACTACCAAAAGTGAAACAAATGTTTGAATTTACTAACTACTAAGACGTACTACTTAAAAGTAAGTGTAGCACATGTGTTATGTAGGATAGTAACATTTCTAAATATTGCTTCAAAACAAACACAAAACCAGAACTTGCAATGCCACCATAGAGCAAAATAACAAACATATAGCTGTAAAATATCTCACCAGTGAAAAATTATGGATGAGCTTGGGCTAAAATTGTATGATTATGGATAGGTGGGGTCAATGTGGTTTGTAAAAATCAAAATTTGTTTTTGCTCGGTTAATGAAACAGCAATATTATGATCTAATTAGATATCTTTTTCAGGAATTAATTTACAGTTTACCAATTCTGAATCTGAACGGGCGGCATGGAAAATGCACATTGCATTGAAAGATAGTTTCCTTCGAATAATTTCTGGCTTCAGGACAAATAATTATATTTCCTTTATTTACTGTTATAATTGCCATAAAAACTGCATACAGACTTTAAAACAATAAATAATCAGACTTTCATGGATATGTAAAAAGTGTTGTGTTGACACACACAAACACTGGTTGTTCTGAAAATCTTGTAACCAAACAAGTTTGTATATACTTCTTTCCATGGAAACAGGTTTTCTGATTGACACTTTAAACAACTTTCCTTTCCTCCTTTCAATGAAAAACTTATCTAAATCAAGATGCTTTCGTTAGTAAAATACAACTGGGCTACAGTATAGCAATCTCATATTTAGATCATAAGGACTGCATGCATATTTTGTGCCAAATATTGGTGCCGATTTATAAAATAAAACAAACATACTCAATTTCTAAAATACAAGATGTGTAATAAAATAGAGACATTAAGATGAAGAACGTTTTGGATGTTTTGGATGTCATGTTTAATGCACAATCCAGCACACAAACTGTCAGATCTGTCTGGAAAAGCATTTTCCAAACACAGGAAAATACAGTGGTATTTAAAAAACTGGCCAGCATTCTCTTTATATTATTTTTAATATGTTCAGTTGGTTTGTGTCAGAAAGGGAATTATATTCAGTGAAAAGCAAGCAACACAAGAAAAGGATGACAGTTATATAAAACATGCCCAGGGGTTTCAACTTATACTTTGTTTGTGTAAAGTTTAGAACTGAAGAGTACCGTTAAAAAAACATTTAATCATTTATTTAACACTTACAAATAAATGCCCTCAAAATAATGTGAAATGGAAACACTATCTGTTCCGACTTCTTTGCTATCAGATGTACAACATGAAATAATGGTGATGAAGATGGGTGAAATGAAACGAAACTCCTATAGTCTCAGTCTGATGCAGTCTCATGAGTTAAGCTTTGAAAAGTGGATGCAGGGGTGTTTGAGTCCCCCAAACATTATTGGACCTATTACCATAAACACATCATTAACTACAACTCTATTAACAGAATAGCTTCTATACACTGTTGTGACTCAGTCTTAACTCAACAGGATGCCAAGAAGTTATTGGACAATTCTACATTTTTTAAAGAATACAGTAAAGATCTTGAATTTTGAAAGGAGCGCTAAACAATTGTTTTTTAACCCATGGTTAGAACTATAGGACATGGCACCATCCTTCTTGAAGATCTTAAGATATCATCTGAAACTTAACATTTATTAAATAAAACATTGTAAAACTATGACAATTGAAGATGAAGATATTGACTAGGTTTTTTTTTGTTATTCCTGGTTTTAAAAGTTTAACCCTAAACCAGATGTAGTACATGTTCCTTTTTTATGCCAAAAATATCAAAAAGAGTCACTAACACAAACATGAAAGATTTTCTGTCACATTCTGAAGAATCAACTGCATTAACGTTTGTAACGAGCAAGGCGGGACGAGAGCCATGCGAACGATGTGAGCGATAATAAGTGTCAGCTGCGCCCGTATCTCTCACCGAGGATATCTTGTCATTGTAAGCACATTCTTTTTTTTAAAACATAAAATATTCTATATAAAATGTTAGTGGAACATTTTATGCAGCTCCCGTGCCCCTCATGTGAACTCTGGCGTCCCTCTAAGGGGGTCGCGGACCCCAGGTTGGGAACCACTGGTTTATGCTACAATGATAAAATGGTGACCCAAAAAATTTAATCATTTATCAGATAAAAATCTTAAACCTGGAATCAACTTACTCTTAGATGAAACATCACATAACCATTATCTCTCTCAAATTTAAAAACACAACCGTCAGGTTTTCAAACTGTGATGTGAGAACAGCAGGGTGTCATGCCAGCAGAATGAAAACTCATTTTATTGCAGGGATAGGCCTACAACAACAAAAGTTGTAGAATATAAACTGTCAAACAAGACTGACAGATCATACATTACCAACCATAACAGTAAATTCATGACGAGGCACCATCATGCCACGTAAGCAATTGATAACCCGGGAACATTACATTATCTCTAGTCCACCATGCGGTTACGATGTGTGAACCAGTAACGTAAGTGCCCAAATAAACATCCTGAGCACAGCATAATCATAACTAATAAGCTCAAAAGTACAGGACAGTAAGAAAAAATGTACATATAAGATTTGTATAGAAGGGATATAAGAGCAGTAGAAGGAAGGCTAGGTCTCCATCCGTTTTGCAATCCATTGCCTCTTGGAGCTCGCGCCACCGAGTGTAAGTCCATCAGATACTGATTCGTGTTAAGGCTCGTGTCCGATCACTCTCTCTCTCTTTCTCTTTTTTTGCTGGTTCTGCCATAGTGATGGTCTGGAGACTTGCGTTGAACTGGATTGTTCGTCTTGTTATTGTTAGCGGTTGGCTAACTTCACCCAGGCTACGAGTAAAACGTTACGAATGCCGTAAAGTAGGTGATGGGCAGGGCTTGTAAACAGTGGCGGAGCTAGAGTGTTTCACATGGGATGTCCTGGGGGTGGCCAAGGCAACTTCAGGCGGTCCATAGACCATGACAGAAAGTCAGTGTGTAATAGTGATGCGCGGATGGCGGTTAAATCCGCGGGCGCTGCGGATGATCCGCGGGACGGGTGTGTCGGGTAATAAAAAAACAAAATTTTGATTAATTGCGGGTGGATGATACCATATACAATATTAACAAAATTTCTCAAAAAATACGAATTTGTTTTAAATGCATCTTAAAGCAGGCGCTAATTTGCAGTAATTTAAAAGAAATGCGCGCGTGGTGGCGACAGAGGACGGCCTATTTCTTAAAGCAGATATGGGGGCAAAACAGATCCGAGAGAAATTTAAAAATGGAGAAATAAAAACAAAACAAAAGGTGGGAAAGAAAAGTAGCCTACCGTGTGGGAGCCTTTTAGCGAAGTGGTTAACAAGGATGAATCAAGTGCTTGGTATGTAATATGCAACGGCTGTTAGGCACTGTATGAAAGCCATAAGACTGCTTCTTATATGGTACATCATGTATGTGCTAAATCGAAAGATTAGATTTAAGCATTTACAGACAAAGACAGTGCTATAAAATTTACTGAGTAATTATTCGGGTTCGGGTCGCGTGCGAATATCTATATCACAGAAAATTAAACGTCAGGGCGGGTGGATAATTTATTTGAAGCAGCGGATGCGGTTGACATTTTAGATTATCCGCGCATCTCTAGGTGTCATGGCTCAATGGGCCAAGCAACAGTGCTAAAGCAAAGTCTGATCTATAACTGGAGCCTCTTGGAATTGCTCCCAAGTTCCTCTTTTAAAAGCAACCTACAATTGTATTCATTCATGCAGTTCAACTGTTTTAAAAGGACTTTTCTAGGCTAATTCATTTGCTAGCCTTGTTAATTACCACACACAATCATGTTGTCACAATATAGTTGAATGCAATATTTTTGCTAAGTGTTATCAAAATAGCAACTGAAGATTGCACATGATCAACATTCTAGTGTAAACTGATTGCAATTAAAGCATATTGATATAAGTTTGCAATTCATTTATGCAGATACCTTTACACCAGCTAAGATACAGACCTCATAACATATACATATGGGCTTCGATTTTTTTAATCAATCTTTGTCAATATTGGTATATATCCTTGCAGATAAAAGGTAAAACTGATTTGTATGTTAAATGGCTAGTAATTGCCAAACAAGGAAAAAAAGATTTAGTGCAACTCAAGCCCTGCAAGTGTAGTAAGAAGAATTTAACCTGATAGTTTAATACAGATGTTAAGACTTGATAAAAGGATAAATGGAAAAAGCTGATAAGCAATGATGTGTACATTCAACAAGCATCACATATTCATAACATGAGTTCACTGTAGTTGGAGAAAGAATAAAATAGCACTTGATCTGAATTAGGGCTGTCACGATTATGAGATTTGGCTGATGATTAATTGTGAATTAAATTGTGATTAAATAATTGTGAATATGGCAATTAATTGTGTTTTAAAGCTTTGACAATATAACTATTAATGACAATTAATTTATTCAATGAGGAAAATATAAACTTTAGGAATGTAATTTTTTTATAATTAGTATTTACTGAAGAGTGACCTTAACAGAGAAGACTTGAATCTTGAGCACTTAGACTAGATATGAGGGTCTGCTGTGTAGATGCAGGAAGTCCGGAAACAAAACAAATCAACCAAAAAAAAAAATACAAGAAATTATGGAGAAATGTCAGTGAGTGCAGATCAATGACGGTGGATGTAAAATGCAGAAAAACTGCAGATCACCCTTGTTTTTAAAGGATTCACAATAATTCCGGGTATCTGAAATAATTGTGATGGCTTCAATTAATTGTGATGAGACGATCATTTAGTAATTGTGACAGCCCTAATCTCAAAAGTAATATAACATCCAGAGCAGTGGTTCCCGGCAGGTTTTGCATTTGTACGACAAGTCCAATTTCAGGTTGAATAGGGAATTTACAGTGCCTATAAAAAGTATTCACCCACTAAATTTTTTCCATATTTTGTTGTTTATGCCTTTTGCTAAACTACTATACATTATATGTTTTTACATTAATATATACTCCATACACCCTATGGACAAAGCAAAAAACAAAATTGTGACAACTGAAATAATTACATTGCATAAGTATCGCCCTCGGTCCCTTTGCTGGGACACTTGTAATTTAGCACAGAAGCATTCCGCTTGTTGATGTGGCAAATTCAAGTGAATGAGTATTCAAGTTCAAGCTTTATTAAGATCCCTTGCATGCAATTTGGATGCAACGGAAAGCAGAAAATTAAACAGACTCACAGAATGCATTCCCATAACACAGAATACAAAACCTATATGGATAAAATAAAAAAAAAACACTGAAAATTTCCACCATTTATCAACCGGATTAAGTATTTGTATCGATTACAGTGTATAATATGAGCCTGAAGGGAGCATAAAGAACTCTGAATACAGAAAACGCTCAATGTCCAGAATAACGGAATGTGACCTACTCAAAACATTCCGTTAAAGAAGGATTAGAATTCTTTGCCTATAATTTTCCTATGTAAATCATTTTTATGTTTCACACAGAGATTAAAAATCCAACAGCTAATAGAAAAGGACACTACTGGCTCAATATATTACCTAAAAAACAATTTGTCACGAAACGTGTGGTGATAGAGAAGAACCCAAATGCAGGCAGCGGTACGGGGTAACAAAATATCTTTATAAAACACAAAACAAAAACCCACAATGGGGTAAAATACAGGGGATTAACAAAGACAGCCAAAACAGGAACGAAAAACTCACGTAGGGTAACAAACTGTAACAAAAAACTCTCAGGAACAGAGTGCTGGAGCAGAAACGCTGGGACACAGCGTATGGAATAAATCCTGGGTACAGCAGTTCAGACGAGCAAAGTTACAACTATGTACAAGAACAAACGAGCACAGGACAGAGAATACAAGGGGATTAAATAGGGAGACGAATAAAGGATAATTACAATAGGCAGGTGTGGGTAATAAAACACTCAAGGGAAGCTAACGAGGAGACGAGAGGGGCGGGGCCATAGACGAGACACGAGAAGGCGCATGACAGCCAAAATCTAAGCCATGCCATGTCCTTCTCACACAAAACCCTAGACTTAGTCATGACTCCGCTGCAAGAATAAGAATAAACATGACATGATAGCGGAATCATGACACAATTCCATCAATGTCCTATCTATATTAAATGATCTTAATTTAATTAAGCAATATAGGCGTTGTTGTCCCCTTTTACATGGAATCTCTGTGTTCACGTCCAAACATTTTATTATCAATTATGGTCCCCAGATATTTGATATTTTTCCACACATTCTCATCTCTAGTGAGGGTAGTCTGGTAAGAGTGTGTTGCTGCTCTAAAGTCAATAGACATGTCTTTTGTCTCCGATACATTTTGTTGCAATTAAGCATCATCACACCACTTTGTAAAATCTTCAACCACTTGACCAAAAAAATACTTTTATAATTTCTTACACAGTCATTTGTATACAAGATATATAAAAAAGGAGGCAGCTTTTCAAGGAAGGACAGCATCAAGGCACTACTAAATCCAATGTTTTCTTAACTTTCTGTCTCTTGAGATACCTCCATCAGGTCGGTTTTTAAAATCAGTATGAATATATCCTACGCTTTATCATTCACTGTCCCACCATTTTATGTGTATGCTCTAGTGATTTCTAAAAAATAATATGGCGGCCAAAAAAGCGGCTAGAGCACAGTTTTTGTGTAAATAAAGTTATTTTTCTGTTCTTTCTGTTTTTTCTAGCGAGAAATTAGTATTGTAGTTTTAACATATTCGATTAGTTAAAGGTGCGCTTTTTTACACTTCAAACAGAATTCTGTTACGCTGCCTCTGAAGGCTGTCCGAATATGCTTCTCGGAGCTGCCTTCTTGCTCATCACTGCCCCCGAAGTCCTTGCCTCATGAGGCAGTTAGGCAACAAGTCAGCTACCTAAGCTTTTGGACACAGCCTTTGACTTAAGTGCTGACAGGTGATCAAGAAAAGGATAGGTGGAAAGCTCTAATATGAAGATGGTGTTTTATGCAAATTACTAAACTTGTGCACGCGGCAGCTCATTTAGAATACAAATTCATGTGCGTACGCGTATTGGGGAATGAGACCCATTATGGGTTTAAGATACATTATATTAATGCAAGTTTTTCCTTTATGCAATGTACACTGACGAAACTTAACTGAAATATATTATTTAATTAGGTATATTTTTATTTTAAATATTATTATCAGGACTGGAAACCTAAAATTACAATATACCAGAACAATTTGGTATAATACCAAAACGTGGAGAAAGGATGTATTTGATAAAGTTAAGGTATGTTAATGCACACCTACATTGTTAAATGTAAATCGTTTATATCTATGAATTACGTAAAAGCAGCAGTCTCCCAGTGAGTAAGCTGGTGGCAAGGAACCATATCAGAAACATTTCAGAGCAAAAAGAGCTTTATGACAGAGTGGCCAAACTCGAGCCTCTCCTCAGTGAGACACATGAAAACGTTTTACATTTACATTTATGCATTTGGCAGACGCTTTTATCCAAAGCGACTTACATTGCATTATCCTATACATTTGTTTCTAAGTATGTGCAATCCCCTGGGATCGAACCCACAACCTTGTTTGTTTTTGAAAAAACAAAAAACAATTAAAAGAATCTTTCAAAATGTCAGAAACAATATTCTTTGGTCTGATGAATCTTAGTTTCAAACATCAAGCCTTCAGGAAACGAGCGCTGCTCATCGCCTGCACAACAATTTCCTACACAATAAAGTGTGGTTTTAAAAGCATCAGGCTTTTTATGTGTTTATCAGCAGCAGGGACAGGGGAACTTCTCAGGATAGAAGAAAGGCTCAAAGGCATAAAATGCAGAGATTCCCTTAATTAATGATGTTTAATCAACAAAGTTTGGGAGGTTCGCTTTCAGCAACGTCAGGATAATAGCTCAAGATAGGAACCACTACAAATAGACATTTACATACATGCATTTGGCAGACGCTTTTAACCAAAGCAAATAACATTGCATTATATTACACATTTGTTTCCGAGTATCTGCAATCCCTGGGATCAAACTCATGACCTTGGCGTTGCTAACTCCATGCTCTATCCACTGAGCGACAGGAAAGCTGTCTTACCTGCATTCTTCCAACAGTCTTCAAGCATCCCTCCAGTAACCGGCTCCTCACCAAGAGCCGTTTTCTCCCGCAGGACAACGGTGGGAGTGCTCTTCCCAGACTGAAGGTGAGTACTCCAAGTTTGGAAGAAACTGCTGGGCTCTGAACCCACTCCCCTGACAGCACGCCATATATGTATACCTTTTACTGCATTATTATCTGGATAGGCAAACTCGTGAACAACCTAGACCAGAGAATTCAGAACCTCTGACTGGGCAGAAGGTTTCTTCTTCAACAGGACAATGATCTTAAGCACATAGCTAGAACAATGCAAAAGTTGCTTAAATACAAGTCTGTCATCTGTTTTCCTTGAGGGCTCCAGAAAATGGGCTTGAACCCAACTGAACATCGCTGTAGAAACCTTAAAATGTCTGTCTACTGATGTTCCCCCACCAATTTAGCAGAGTTTAAGATGATCTTAGGAGATGAATGGCAGAAAATACAGATGTGTAAAGCTTGTCACATCATACCCAAAAAGACTTCAGCTGTAAAGGTGTTTTAACCAAAGAGTTAAGGGTATGAATACTTTTGCAATGTAATTATTTTAGTTATTTCTTTTAAAACAAATTTTAAATATTTTTTGCTTAATCATTATAGTATATGGAGCGTAGATTGATGTGGAAAAAGTTACCTGAATTAAATTAACATACGGCAGCAGTATGAAGAAAAAACGAAGGGGGTGAATATCTAGAATTCAACTGTATCATGTTCTCACAGCCTGAACTCAAAGCACAACACTCTGTTCCTAGTGAGCCCGTATTTAATGTAGCATGGGCCCATTCACCATTCACCATTCAGTATTTCAGGTTGTGAGTCACCGCTTTTGATCCAGCCCATTGCAGAGGGACAGTGATTAACCACTAGAGATGTCTTATATTTAAAGCTCTTTGAACCCTATCATCTTGAGTAGGCTACTTGTATGGGGACTATTCAGGGGGCTGGGTGGGGGGCTACTGGCTGTCCTTCTTAAAGCACAGTGAAATTGATCTCATTGCATAATCAAAGGCCACACAGAGGAAGGATAATGATGGTACAAGTAGACCTAGTGTGTGTAAGCATGACATTCATTATCATGAAATTGTACACAGGTGCAAACCCTAGAAATTCACCCTTTTGGCTTGGGGTTTCTGGCTCATAAGCTGTGATTGTAGCTAACTGTACATCACAAGGATGCACGTCATCCGATACGGTACCCTGAGAGCACTCTGTCATACCAAAAGTCTACTGGGTTTGTAGGTCATGTCTCTGGATCAGGCCATTATGCTTAGTTGATTTTCATACTAGGACTTTTGGTAAGCCAGTATGCATCAAACAGAGGTAGCACATTGCTTCACACTGACATATTAGGCCTTCCAGGTTTTGTGCTGCCTCTTTATTGTACTACTGTAGCTCACATCTCATGAACACTTGCGATTTGTAGGATTTTTCACTGCTCACTGAGCGATATGTAATTGTAAGCTCAGGTATGGTCTTGTTCTTTTGGGACTTGATTTATAAAAATGTCTTCACATGTCTTCAAGGGATTCCTCAGGTACCAAGGATTCCTTGTCCTTGGCACTGGATCGTGTGTCCGTGGCAGAGTGCATGTTAGGCAGCCAGATGTCATCCATGTTTGGCATTACAAAGATTTTCTGGGTAGGATAATGGAAGTGTCACAGAGTCAAGGGAACATCAAGTACAGATCCTGACAAAAAAGATCTCAAATTTAACCCTAAAAAACGAATAATGATATTCTCTAAATCAATTATTCCTTAACTGTAATTTCAATGATCAAATCGGTGTGTGCTTTCTGTCAAGACCAATGTAAAAACATTATAACTTCTATGTCTATTGTTTCCAGCAATGTGTGTATAATGTGATTCATGCAATGCATGTTCTTGTTTAAATCTCAAATATGTGTACCTGAAACTCCTGATCTAGTTTTTTCTCTATCCAGTCTGTCACATGAGCGAAAGTGACCTCTCTCTCTCCCAGTTTAGGTCGAGCCTTTAGTTCCAGGTGAGGAGGTCTTCTAAAGCCATACCTAAAAAAGATAAATCATAAACACACATCCATCGAAAGATCTAGCTTTACTTGCACAATGTAATACAATTTACAGTCATGACAATGACAATGACATTTCTTTTTACATTGTAAAATAAACTCTGCAATAATCCTGACTGAATAGACTGAAATCTGTACAAATTGTATTTTAATAGACTGTTTCAAAGCAACAAAATATACCAACATTACTGCGCATGAGCCCTTTTATGGCCCAAACTAACTTCTGGTACACATCCGCAAGGAATAAAGTACCTGTAGATTATTTCTGATAACATCAAAACAAATAACAAGGAAAAATAAATTAGCTAGCATTCTGATTTTAGGTGTACATCTGATGTTCACTCTTTAACTCACTCTGATTGGAATCAGCTGGTGGAGAGTTAGCGTTGATGCTAAGAATGCACGTTTATACTTTGTACTAGATTTATACTTTGTACTTGTTGACAGTTATTTTCCACTTTTTGAGAATAAACTGATTAAATGAATGTCATAGACAGTGGAGCTTTATTTTCAATATATTAATTAATTGTATTAAAAGTAATAAATGTAATTAAACATGGCAAACAATTGTTTTGTTCTCTTTCTTAAAAACTAATACAAAAATGTGACAAAATGAATTATGACATTTAATTAAACAATCCATAAAGCCACACAGTTGTAATATAAGTGTATAATATAAGTAATATTATAAACGCAGGTTATATTAAGTCAGTGTGAGAAATCGTTCACTCATTTTCATTCACTTACTTCCCCATATAGTGGACTATTTAGCATTTGCTATAAAGGGAATAGTGAATGAGTGTACAAGTGAGCGAGTTCAGATGCAATTATAGTGTGGAAGCGAAAAAACTTGGTACACCTTCCACCTGCAACACCTGTCACCTGAAGGATCCTACCTATGTTGTACTGTCAATTGAACAATAGTGAACCCTAATTGACACAAGTTTGGGAGTCCAAAGTCGGTCCTGGAGGGCCGGTGTCCTGCAAAGTTAAGCTTTAAACCTGATCAAACAAACCTGAATCAGCCAATCAAGGTCTCACTAGGAAAAGTAGAAAGTCGCAGACCAGTGTTGAAGCGGTCGCATGTGCATCAACATGAGGGGTATTACACCCGTCGAGGACGCCATGAATTGTTTCAGGGGGACTGTTGGCTGCCTGAAGTGTTCCAGGCAGTTCAAGACCTACTGGGCGCGTGCTGTGGACAGTCGCGCCGTCATTGACAGAGTTAAGTTCCATACCGAGAAAGAGGATGCTCTGCACTCGGGAGAGCTTGCTCTTCTCTTGGATGACCTGTAATCCGAACTGATCTAGGTGCCGGAGCACCAGGTGTACACAACAGATCTCACAAGTGTGCCAAGATAAGCCAGTCGTCGAGATAGTTTAGTATCCATAAACCTTCCTCCCCTCAGGGAGATAGGGCGGCTTGGGGACAGGGACAGATCGAAAGGGAGAACAGGTCGATTGCCACGAAACCAATCCTGACACCTGATAGATGTCTGGGTGTGCCTCTGCGTGAGCATCCTGAACGGCAGCTTGTGAAGGTGATTTGTTCAGGGTACGCAGACTTATGGGGTGCAACCCGCCGTTTTTCTAGGGAACGATGAAGTGCGGGCTGTAACCCACTGAACATCTTGGTTTTGAGGGACGGACTCGATACCCGTTTCGCCAGAAGGGTGGTGACCTCTACCCGAAGTACGGAGATGTCTCTGCCTCTGACAGAGGGAGAGATGATGCCCCGAAACTTGGGAGAGTCTCTGGCGAACTGGATAGAGTAACCTAGATGAAGTGCCCTCATTAGCCACCAAGATAGTGTGGGCAGCTCTCGAGCTTCCAGGGACTGTGACAGGGGGACCAAGGGGACGGTCTGCTAGATCATTCCCACGGGGGGTGGTTCGTCGGCTGGCAGAGCTAACCATATGTCGCGGGGGGTCCCCGGAGGGAAGGTTGGCTCCGCTTTTTTGCCTGTCTGGCGGGACAGCTGCACGCACTGTCGGTTTGAGAGTGGTGGCAGCTGTCATGTGTGTACGACCCTACGCCTCGCCAGGGCGTGAGGTCGGGTTGCCGGGCACAGTCCAGTGGAGTGTGCGATAGGCTACAAGTACACCCGGGGAGAACAGAAAAACTCTGAAAATGGTCCGGCTTTGGTGACGAGGCAGCAGGCGTCCCTTACCGACCGATCAGAGCCGTGGCTGTGAAGGTCGGGCCCGATGTTGTTCTCCCTGGTGTCTTCCCGTTAGTGTCCCTTCTCGCGAGAAGGTTGCTGATGGGGTGGATGTCGAAGGGGTCCTGGGCTGCCGGGAAGCAGACGTCACGCGGGATCTCGGAGGCCTCTAGGCGGGCGAGTCGCGGCGCGGAAAAATTGCCCCTGTCTGCTTCATCATCAAAAACTGCTGAGCGCAGTCCTAGACGGCGTTACCAACAACCCACCCTGCGATATGGGTGCATCAAGAAAGCGGACTTTCTAGGGTTTCACTCTTCTGTGCAAGGTACAGCCGGGGGTGTCTCTCCTGGACCACTACCGTGGACATCGCCCGTCCCAGGGCCCGTGCCGCCACCTTGGTCACCCACAGAGCGCTGTCAGTGGCAGCACGGAGATCCTGCATTATACATATAGTTTGCCCACTTACAAAGAATTTAAGGGTCTATAAATTGTTATATTACGTTTATTTTGACAGAACAGAATATCAACCAGAAAATCCAGAAAAAAAACACATGATATAAGTGTTAGAAATTGATTTGCATTTCATTGAGTAAAATAAGTAGGGTGCAATGGTGCTAAAGGTACACCTTAAAGACTTGAACAGCGGGACGATAATCACACACGCTTTTCCCTGCGTCTTATTAGACGAAGTTCGTACCCCAGCGATTTTCACTGCCGATGGAATCTATTGAACGTGCAAATTCACTCCCTGACATAGATAGCACTTAATGAAAAACAGAAATACCCGGTACACAAGGTGGCACTGCTCAACTTTATGCTTTTATCATTCACTTGTCACACAGAAGAAGAATTCATCTGGCTTCCTCTTTGTCTGTAACATATTGGTGTGTACCAACAGCACACCAAGGGGTATATTCCAAAAGAGCTTTCATAATAAATCCAGACAGAAAGAAATCCAACAAGAGTAGCAACAACCAAACGTAACTACTTAAAACTCGACAATGTACACAGGCAAACACAGAGCTTAAATACAACGGATAAAATTATTAGGGCGACTGAAAACTGAAAATCATTCACAAGACCTTAACCTCAAAATATATTGAGTAATTTTAGTGATTCTCATGTACTGATTGAATCTACAACATTTGGAAAGATTCTAATATTCAATCAAATTAGCAATAAATCATCTTCAGTGTTCTGGTTGAGGGGAGGAGGTTCTCATCCAAGATTTTATGGTACATGGCCCTGTCCCCAGTCATCATGTACCCGTAGCAGGGAAAAAGGCGTCTTAGGCGTCTACTCTTGAGTGTATGAAACGTCTTTGGTCCAGCACCTGGACTCATTTTGCCAACTCAAATCAAGATAACAGCTAACAGCATCGTCTTTTAAAGGTAAGTGATTATAAATGTCAGCATTATCATATGTGTCAAGTATTGAAAAATGTCACGTGAAACAAGAGCTTATTCTGTTGGTTCAGTGAGCTATTTTATTTCTGCAGGTACTCCTGACAAGAGGCTTCCGTAAATGTACCCTCAAGTACCGACATTGAGCACCCCTATGACCAGCAGATGGTGTTGTATCAAGATTACGCATTACTACAGATATGATCTGTATAAAATAAAGTTGCATTACTGCAATTTCGACAGGATCTTGTAGAATGTGTTATTCATACCATATCCTGTCTGTTGGAGGAGGCGGAATATTGACAGCGAGAGTCCCTCGGCACTCCTGCACCTCCACAGTGAGGAGCAGTGGGGTGTTGGACACCTCCTCCATCTTCTTTTTGATAAACTCGGTCTCTGTGGCTTTCTGAAAATACTTTGACTTTGCGATCTTGTCCACAAAGCGCATGAGTTTGCTGGGACGGTGTCCCCCAACATAACTGTGAAAACAATATTATTGAGAGTATATATTACCTAGTGTGTGTTTAGAGATATTTGCCTGTAAATCTCACCCTTCCACTCCTGGAATTTCAGGCACTTCTGCAGCGTCTTCTTCATCAGATGATCCAGCACTGGATGATTCCTCATCACTATCGGCCAGGAAGTCAGTGCGTGGTCTGGGTCTGTAACATGCACACACAAACATATGGTGCTTTTACAACATATTCCTGCCCAGTTAACGACACATTGGTACAATTTGATTTAGACTCAGAGGAAATAATTTAACATTCCAACAATACAATGGTGAGAGAATTAAATCTTGATTATAATTGTATTTTATTGAAGGAAAGTTGTTAAAAAACTATTTGTTCAGTGATTTAAGTATTATGCTAAAGTAAACACATGTAGCATGACTAATAAATGAAGTAGAGGTAGGCCTAATGGAAATATTTCAGATAAACCATGACCATCAACTCACCATTAAGTTCACATCCACAAAGACATCCAGAGAAACCAAGAACAAAAAAGAAGTGATAAATACATCCTATAGTAACAATAATAGTAAAAAACACAACACCTTACAGGATAGAGGCTTAGATCAGTTGAACAAGGGATACAACATCAAAAACACTAGATACACTATGTGCAGTTGTCAAATAACTTTCCATAAGCTTACCCTTCTTTTCCCTGTTCTCCAAAACCTTCTCCTTCCTTTCCAAGCCTAGTCAGGTTCATCTTTGTTTCAAGGGTCATAAGAAAGGAACCATTGTAGAAGATCTCCAAGTCAAACCAAAGGCCTAAAGGGGTTTAAACTGTTAAATACTCTCTTTAAAATGAATACAATTTTGTCTTGATTTCTAGTTATGAACATCTTCCAAAGATAAATACTGTAGAATACATGCAAACTGCAAAATGTACTAAAATGCGTAAAACAAGAAAAAAACATCAGCCAAAGGGTAATTGTTAGGGTGTGACAATACACTTATTGAGACGAGACACAAGACTGAATTCACAAGAACGAGACGAGATTTTGTGTGTTTTTTTAAAGAAATCCTCAATGATGAAATATTTTATTCCCTTTTAACACAAAATGTGAAAAACTGTAGGCATTATAAAATTGTCTTGTCCTTTATGGAACAAATGAAACTTGTATTTTAATGAAATATATTATGCAGTAATAAACAATATGAAAAAACTGCAAATGTTTATTCACAAACTCAACTGACAAGCAGTAATTGCACAAAAAATATGCTTTGTTTCTCAACAGGTGCAGTTTTAAGTAAAGAGCTGTGGTTGTTTTCTCTTTATGCTTTTTGCATAGTGCTGTAGTTAGCAGAGGTGGAGATCATATCACAATCTGGCCCTCACTGACTGAACTCTCACAGCCTTTAGTGAAACAGTTAAAACTACATAAACACATGATGTTTTATGATCACATTGCACATATGTTAGACACGGATGATCCGTTTTTGAAGAGGTTTGCAGGTGAATGTATTTAAAATAACATAACAGCGCCCCAAAGTGCTGCTGGCAGCGTGAAACCGCTAAAAACACTAGTGTTTAATGCGCAAGGCGGTGCAGACACAAGAGGCGCGTGAAGGTTGAAACCCTAATGTCTAGCACGTGTTAACATGGAGAAAATACGTTGTCTATATGAATGGCCGGGACAGTCAGCTCACAGCAGTATGCACATACTTTGTACAGTTATTACGTGTTCTGTACAGTTATGAAAACAGGTCGCACCACAACAAAATATGTACTCACACAAA
The DNA here is from genome assembly GCF_015846415.1 of Triplophysa dalaica. Taxonomy (NCBI): domain Eukaryota; kingdom Metazoa; phylum Chordata; class Actinopteri; order Cypriniformes; family Nemacheilidae; genus Triplophysa; species Triplophysa dalaica. The sequence goes on along the minus strand of NC_079548.1, from coordinate 24,689,943 downwards.
TGCTCCCAAATATATCTAAAGGTTGCACAGGTTAAATTTAGGGAGCATATGCAACTAAAACGGTCGCAATTTTCAGCCCAGCACTCCATCGTGCCAATTGCGTGAGGATATTGTGTTCCGATTGGTGCGATCTCGTGCCTAAGAGATAAAATATGTTATATATAAAGTAATATATAAAGCATTAAAACAAAAAGAAACATGAAAACATATTGTTTAGCCCATCAAAAACATAATAAAGACTTTGAAAAATAGGCAAAATAGGACCCCTTTAATGTTGTCAGCAGGGTTTCAAATTAACACCCACCTAATGAGGGTAAAAATTGACGAAGGTGGAAACTACGGTCAAATCACTAGCATATTTGACAATTTACTTATGTTTCATGAATAAAGTTACACTATGATTTGTGTAAAGTTTATATAACTTGAAATTGTCAGGGATTTTCTTATAGTAGTAAACAATTTGTTGTCTGGACTCTGTCCGTCATGTCACGGTTGTTCTTGCTCACTGGACAGAGTCATGAGAGTACCACGTCTTTCGGGTTTCTGTTGTGTTGTGTTTTGTGTGGAGTCACATGGCTTTTGTTTTGACTTTGCGCCCCCTTGTTTCCGCTCATGCTTGTCCCGTTAGTGCTCATTCCCTTCACCTGCCCGTCACCTGCCCTGAATCATCATCCTTCGTTAGCCTTCCCATACTTAATGCCCCTTTGCTCTCTGTCCCTTGGCGGTTTTTTTATCATCTATAACCTTTTTTTATGATCCTGTTGTGCAGTAAGTGATAAGTTATTTTTCTAGTGTTACCCTTTTCATAGTCTTGTCTGGTCAAAGTGGTCAAGCGGTTTTTGCCTCAGTTTGTTTTTCCCCTAGTGGGAAGTGTTTCTTTTGGTAAATCCATATTTTTTTGTTTTCCCATCGTAATTTTGTTTTTGTTTACATATTAACTCATTCTCCACCAGCCTTTAAAAAACATAGTTGCCAGCCTACGCCAGCGATTTTTTACATTTTCACCCAAGTTTAATGGCTCACAGTAAATATTCTGTAAAGAAAATATGGATAAACAATATCTCATATGAAAGAACAGAATCTCAGCTTTTAAACAAAAGAAACCATATTGTTGTATCTTCATTTGTTTGTTTTTTATCACTCCGTAGAAGTGGGTAGGTTTCTTCAAAAATGCTTCACTTTGATTAAACAGCCGAGATAATTAACGTTTTTTGTCAAAGATTCCGCCCAGATTCCACTAAGAACAATCATTGCAAACCTCTAAAAGATATACATTCTAGGTTCTGGGATTCTGTACTTTTTCCCAAAGGTGTGTAATAGCGCAACCTGCTGTACAACAGTACACACACTGATTGCCGTAATAACTCGTCTTTGGCGGGGAACCGTTTTTTTTGTAAATTACGAGATAACACGTCAATGGCAGTGAAAGAGTTAATAAAGCATTTTTGTTAACCGTTTCCTGTCATGAAATACAGGGGAGATAACCCAAATGCAGGCAGGCGGGGTGGTAAAGGGGTAAACCAATATTTATTTTACAAAAGACACTACAAAAGGACAAAACAAAACCCACGATGGGGAAAACAAGACTGGATAAACTATAAACAAGAACACAGACTAACTAAAGTTAAAAAAAAACTACTGGTACAAACTCAAAACTAGACTTACTAAAACTATAGGAAACAGGAACTTGGCAGACAAGGTAACTTTTACAGGGAACAGCATACATGTACAGACACAACATTGCATGCACGTTCAGACAGCTTACAATAACAGACAAAACAATGACCGACACATGACGACGAAACATGAGGTCTATTTAAAGGGAAAAACACAGGATAATTCATAAGGACCAGGTGATAGGGATGAAACACTGATGGGAAAGCTAACGAGACGAAAAGGGCGGGAAACACAGACGAGACTCGGAGAGAGAGTATAGTAGTCCCCTAGGGAAACTATCTCTCCCTCCCCATAAGGCTATGCCATGACTCCGCTGCAAGAACAAGAATAAACATGGCATGATAGCGGAATCATGACAGTTTCCTGCCAGCACTTGGGGTCTGTCTTTAAAAAAAATCCTAGAATTGCCCTGGTGTAGATTCTTTAACTTGGTTGAAACTTTTAATTAATTTATGAGGTACAAAAACTCTATCAAAACGAGAGAGCCTGGTCTAGCAGCCCGTCCTGTACATAATCTACTTATCGACTTAATCATACACTAGATTTGATTATATCTCACGGAGCCGATCTAACCAATATCGATATTATACCTCAATGTGACGATGTTTCCGATCACTATCTTATATCGTGTACACTGCGCACTGCAGAAATCGGTTGTATATATCGTTATCGACAGGGTAGAACAATCACCTCAACTACTAAAGATAGTTTCATAAGGAACCTGCCAGATCTGACTCCTTTAATAACCATGCCAACCAATATAGAATCGCTCTACGACATGAACAGCAACATGGTTGCTATTTTCTCTAATACATTAGAAGCGGTCCCACCTATGAAGTCAATAAAGATTATTGAAAAGATCATGGCACCATGGTACAATAGCACCACTCGCGCCCTAAAAAGAGAAACGCATTAACTGGATCCCAAATGGAAACAAACCCAATTAGAGGTCTTTAAAATTGCATGGAAAGAGAGTGCAAACTGCTACAAAAAGGTACTAAAAGCAGCAAAAGCCAACCACCTCCGTAACCTCCATAGAAAATAACAAAAACAATCCAAGGTTTTTATTTAGTACAATTGCTAAATTAACAAACAAACAGACTTCACCTGACCTGGCTATTCTGCCGCACCTTGGTAGCAATGAATTCATGACATTTTGTGCAGAGAAAATCGAAAAAATACGAGACAACATAGCTAAAACCAAACCTCCAAGTGTGTCTGAAGAATTAGTATCGACCATCACCCAAAAAGAAAAGCTACAGTGCTTTTCTCTTATATGTCAGGAAGATTTAATTAAACTTATTGCAACATCCAAACCGACAACATGCTTATTAGACCCCATTCCAACTACCTTATTAAAAGAGCTACTACCTGTTGCAATTGAGCCCATTTATAACATTATAAACTCGTCAATTAATCTAGGACATGTCCCAGGACCCTTTAAGCTGGCTGTAATTAAGCCTCTTATCAAAAAACAAACTTAGACCCCAACGAACTTGGAAGCTATAGACTGATTTCAAATCTCCCTTACTTGTCTAAAATACTAGAAAAAGTAGTGTCCACTCAGTTGTGTCCTTCAAAATAATGACATACACGAAAAGTTTCAGTCTGGGTTTAGACCGCATCATAGCACTGAAACTGCGCTTGTTAGAATTACAAATGACCTTCTTATTGCATCAGATAAAGTTAACATCTCACTCTTAGTCCTGCTTGACCTTAGTGTTGCTTTCGATGCTGTAGACCATAAAATACTATTAGATCGTTTACATAATTATAACGGTATTCAGGGACAGGCACTACAATGGTTAAGATCTTACTTAACAGACACATTTCACATTTCACATTTTAGTCATTTGGCAGACGCTTTTATCCAAAGCGACTTACAGTTCACTTATTACAGGGACAATCCCCTGGAGCAACATGGAGTAAAGTGTCTTGCTCAAGGACACACTGGTGGTGGATGCTGGGATCGAACCAGCAACCTTTGATTTACCAGTTAAGTGGTTTAACCCACTAGACCACCATCTCACCAGATCTCCAGACATATCTCACCAGACAGATATCAATATGTCCATTTAAATGGGAAATCGTCAAATCAAGTAAGGTAAATTATGGATTACCTCAGGGATCGGTTTTAGGACCCTTGCTTTTCTCCATATACATGCTGCCCCTTGGCAACATTATTAGAAAACATGGAATTAGCTTCCACTGCTCTGCCCAGCCAACCCCCAGGGGGTGCTTGCTTTAGTGATGGATGGAATGCCTGTTCTTAACCAGTGTCTGGGTAAGAAGGAAGGTTGGTGAGGTACCAGTTTCTTAGCCATGTGTTTGGGTAAGAAGAAAGGTAGATAGCACACTGACCCAACCTCTTGGAGGGTGAGAAGGTGCTTTCGCAGGCATATGCCCCCCCGGATGCCAGACCTACATGTCACCACGCAGGACGTGGGCTGACACCGGGTTTACGCAAAGGTTGTTAACCCTTGCGAAGGTGTTTGGGCGTAGCCCAACCTGCAGCTCTACAGATGTCTGCTAGAGAGGCACGTCTGGCCAGTGCCCAGGAGGCTATACCCCGTGTGGAGTATGCCCTCAGTGGGCATGGGAGATTCTGAGATCGGAATGCCGTCTAACGGCATCCACGAGCCAGTGCGCCAGCCACTTGATACTCTGGACAGCAACTCCCCCTGAACCATTGCCCTGACAGAGGACCTGCCTTCTCAGGGGAAGGACACGTTCTGGCATCCCAGATCAGACCTCTGGAACACCCATGTCTGGTCTCAATCCTTTTCTGTTTTTCCTGTTTGCCCCTGTAAAGCTGCTTTGGAACAATGCACATTGTGAAAAGCGCTATATAAGTAAACTTGAATTGAATAATCTGTGTCTCAAATCCCAAACGATCTAAAAATGTGGCACGGAGATCCTACATTAGTCCCGGGTCGGCCTTCCCCTCGTGGAGCTCTCTCAACGCCCTTTTCTACAGGAGTCAGAGTTGATTGGTTCTCAAGGGTCAACCCCATCTGTCGTTCTCGACAAAACATCGAGAGACCGACAGAAGGGAAGCAAAGTTAATAGCCAGATAAACAAACTGTAACACCCCAGAAATAATGGTACATGCTACTGTTAGCGTTATATGCATAAGCTAAACACAGACATAAGGTACGAAAATATTTCTTGAAGTTAAGACAAAAATGAATAGTCACACTTACAGGTTGTGATTCGGTGGAGCAAACAGCTCCAAATAGAGTTGGTATTGGCCGCTCTTTCAAGGATAGTCGTTTCACATACCCTGCAGTGAACGCGCCAATATTATTAAAGCAATCTTCGGTGAAATGACACGCGCACAGTTAAACCCTGGGGTTATACTCCTTTGGTATCGTTCGAAAAATGAAGTGTAACCATTTTTCCCTCAGACGTTCTTCCTTTGGTAGTTGAAATAAGATGGACTTAGTTTCACACCGTAGAACACAGGCTCTAGACATAATACACACGTATCACTAACGATTTTCGTGTCAGTCTCAGCAAAACCTAGGTGGGGACTATGTATAGGGACGTAGATATGCGGGTGTACTAGTTCACGTCTCGTTTGTGTGATTCAGAGTCGACTCCCATTTTTACAAGCAAATAACTTTGTTATTTATTCACCTTCGGACTTACAACTTGGCAGACAGCTTACTTTCGAACACGGCAACATAACAGACTGCATAAATGTCATTTTCATGGTCTCATGCTACCTACTCTTTAATGAGATATTATTTATTAGAATGATCTTGCTTGTTCTATAAACACCATGCACTGTGCTATGTTTTACCTTTTCTGTTTTTCCTGTTTGCCCCTGTAAAGCTGCTTTGGAACAATGCACATTGTGAAAAGCGCTATATAAATAAACTTGAATTGAATAATCTGTGACTCTCCTAACTGTGAACGGTTTACGAAACAAAGTTATACACGTTTAAAAGCTTGCAAAATGTACGTTTAAAAAAAAAGCTTATCAACAACTAAAAAAAGTGGCTGGTGTAAACAATGGTGCTGCTTATATTTGAATGCTGACCGCCACATGCTGGTATAGAAAAGTTACACTTTTAAAAATAACGGTGCTTCTTGATGTCATATAATCTTTTTGTCTAAATGGTTCTATAAAGAACCTTTAACATCCAAAGAACCTTTCTGTTTCACACTTCGGAGTTCTCATTCTCTCCGACAAGCCCCGCAGTCGATTTGACCTGCAGAATGTTTGTGGAGTTCGCCCGCCGTCTGCCCTGTTATTGTCTCACTGGTCTTACTTCTGCCTGCCCGGTAATCAAGCTGTCTCTTCCCCAAGGATACCATCTGCGCCTAGGAAGACTACTGCCTGACACCGATCTGTCTCAGCCCTGTGAACCTGCGAACTGCCTTAGCCCTGCCGCTGGACTTCCTCAGTTGTAGTGTCTAGTCTTTAGCTAATAAACTTTTCAAGTATCCGTCTGCTCTTGGGTCCATCTCTTGTATCCGTGACAATATATATTAAAGTGAATAAAAATAAGAATAATTTAGGGCATGACCCCAAGGGGGTCCTCGGCGGAACTGCAAGGCGTCCAAAAATTACTGTTTACTCATAGGCAACCTTTTGTTTAAAATGTAGCATGGGTACAGAAATTTTACAACCAATGTTCTCTCTAAGCTGCGCACGTCCTCGGCCGCGCAGACTCCTTGAAGGACTCGCTTATTGCAATTTTAACCTGTGTGCGGACAAAAACATCCATTCAGGATGCAGAAGCAATAGAAGAAAGTTAACGGTGTATCTGCTTCATTGTCTCCCTTCCAATAAATTCAGAGTACACATGAAATGAATTGCGTGAAAATAAAGTGCATTCTCATAGATTTCTGAACTTTTGTTAAAATTTGTTACAGCTAAGCATTAATTTGACAGGCAAATGACACCACACTGACAAAACTATTGTACGTGTTTAATATAAAAGAAACACCCACTGTGTACTGATGGTAAACATCAAACACGCTTTGCCAAAAATAACACAGAATTTTTGCACGTTGCTCTCCTTAGTCTGATATCATGCTCTGCAGAAAAAAAAAATGTTAATTTTCGGCGCTCAGAATTATAAAATAGCGGTGTGTTCTAGAACACAGAGAAGTGGAAGAAAAAAAGAAATACACTAAATAAAATGGCCTTCTTTTTAACAGAAACCATGAAATCTGCACTGATTTCTTTCGTATCCAGAGACAACCTCTACCTCAACTCTCAACTCAACTCAACTCAACTTTATTTATATAGCGCTTTTTACAATTTTCGTTGTTACAAAGCAGCTGTACATGAGACACATTTAATACAAGTATAAATTCTAAAGCAGCCCCCCCGGCCAGGCAGATAGTGCAAAACAGGTGGTGAGGAACCCAAAACTCCCATCGTGAAAAAAACCCCTCTGGCAAAAGCTGCTGCCTCTGCACAAGCTCAACAGTGCTTGCACAACAAGGCTTAATAAAAATATAAAAATTAAGGATTTAAGATTATCATTAACAATCTAATAGCATTTGAAATGTTGTAGGAAAAACAAAGTTGTCGCGTCCTTTATCCAGCTCTATCCTCTTAGCTCTTGTCAGGTCACCGCTTCCCATTCTCAGCTCTGCCATTTTACCTCTACCTCCCCTAGAATAGTCTTTGTGCCATTAACCAAGGTCAGTCATCTCATTGAAGTCTTAATTGTACAACAAAAACAAGAAAATTGTCCATATCACAGTAAAATTAAAACAAATGATGCTGCTCATCCCTTAAAATAATAAAAAACATCTATATTAATAATACAAATGATGTGTATTATTGCATAATAATGTGTATGAAAAAAAATATGATTACAGTGTTTGAAATCAACCAATCACATTCAAACTTAAGTTAATTATGAAGTTATACACCCGCCATCAATTCAAGTCACTAATTTATCCTTAAATTATGAATGTATGAAACGGGAACTTAGCAATGTCACAAGGGCTCGAGCGCTCGGCCATGAAAAACAGGGGAATTCTCTCAGATGTGAGAATCAGCAAGGGAGTTCAGTCAAGGTAATCCACAAAAAAACGGAGATAAATCCGCCCAACGAAAAACCTCCTGCTGATGGCAGGTAAAACGAACGTAATTCCGCCCACGAGGGCCAAGTAAAATCAACCTGCTGTGGGCAGAAAAACAAACGTAAATCTGCCGACGAGGGCCAGGATCTTCCAACTGTAGTGATGTCCCTTGAGCAGAGAGATAGTCACCCTAAGTGGCTCTCACGAAGTCTCTGAAGTTTAGATCGACTCCCTAGGATGTTGAAGTGAGTTCCCTTGAGTTAAGAGATGACATCCAGGATTCCTGGAGTTTTGACAGTGAGCAAGACAGAGGTAGGCACTTGGTGCGGTCACACAACTCAGCAGCCTAGACGAGACAAACGGGTTACTGACATGCAGATCGGACAAGGCAGGACAGGGCAAGACAAGACAACCTTCGGTAAGAACCAAAACGGACTGACACAGGACACAAGAAAAACTGGGTATATAAGGGAAAACCCACGTAGAGATAACGAGGAACAGCTGGAGAAAAGAGCGGGAAAATCAGAAAACCAGGTGAATCAAAGAACATAGTAACAAGGTAACAAGAGGGCGGGGTAAACAAGGAACTCAGACACATGGCAAGCAATAACAAAGGACAGAGAAAAAACACCACAAGCACTAGACCCGAGACCCGAGTATCCCCCCCAGTGGCCTCTGCGAGTCTGTCTTCCGGTTTCCACCCCCAGAGCAATGGGCAGTGCGAGCGGGCCAACCAGGATCTTGGTAGAATGCTCTGCTGTCTGACATCCTCTTTCCCGAGTTCCTGGTGCTCTCAACTCTCATGGATTGAGTACGCCCACAACTCCCTTCCGTCGGCAGCCTAAGGTATGTCCCCTTTTGAATGCTACTTTAAGTTATAATCGCCCTCTATTTCCGTCACAGGAACCCGATGCTGCGGTTCCGTCTGCTCTGGTCTTCGTCCAACGCTGTCGCTGCACTTGGGAGAAGGTCAGGGGGGTTCTGCCCAGATCCGCAAGATGGACAGCTGATCGTCACCGGTCCAGGGACCAAAATTGAGGACCCCTATCAGAAACCATGTCCACCGGCAAACCATGGAGGCGAAAGACGTGGCCCACCATCAGTTGGGCTGTCTCTCGGGCGCAAGGCAGTTTGGGTAATGGGACGAAAGAACCGTCTTGGAGAAGCGATCCACCACCGTGAGAACCACAGTGTTACCATTGGAGGAAGGAAGCCCAGTGACGAAATCGAGGGCGACATGGGACCAGGGGCGGGAGGGAATGGGCAACAGACGGAGCAGACCAGCAGGAGCGCGATGAAGGGACTTGCTTTGAGCGCATATCGGGCAGGCCAACACAAACTGTCTGACATCGGCGACCAGTGACGGCCACCAGAAGCGTTGACGAATGGCAGCCAACGTTCCCTGATTACCTGGATGACAGACCAACTTGGAGGAGTGACTCCAGCGAAGGACTTGGGAGCGCAACTCAGCCGGCACAAACAGCCTGTTCGCCGGACACTCAGTTGGTGCTTGCACCCCTCGTTCCCCCTTAACCACTCACCGTTCGATTCCCCAAGAGATTGCCCCAACCACCCTTCCCTTAGGGAGGATGGTTTCTGCCCAAGGCTCTCTTTTTGGGGCCTCGAACTGGCATGAGAGAGCATCTGGTTTAAGATTCTTGGAACCAGGCCGGTACGAGAGGGTGAAGTCGAAACGACCAAAAAAGAGTGTCCAGCGGGCCTGGCGAGAACTTAACCTCTTGGCTGAACGGATGTACTCCAGGTTCTTGTGATCCGTCCAGACCAAGGGATGCGCGGCTCCCTCCAACCAATGGCGCCACTCTCCCAATGCCAGCCTGACCGGTAACAACTCTCGGTTACCAATATCCCATGGATCCCAGGAACCGTTGGAGCGCCTTGCCACAGTCGGGTGTGGATCAATCAGCAACAGCACTGGTTTTAGCGGAGTCCGCCTTTATCCCGCCAGATGAGATGATTTTACCAAGGAACGCAACCGACTCAGAGTGGAATTCGCACTTTTCCGCCTTGACAAATAACTGGTTCTCAAGCAACCATTGCAGAACCCGTCTAACATGTTGGGTGTGCACCTGGAGAGATGGGGAGAATATAAGAATATCATCCAAGTACACAAAAAAAACTGATTAATCATGTCACCCAAGACGCTATTAACAAGGTCCTGGAAGACAGCGGGAGCATTGGTCAAACCAAATGGGAGAACCAGATACTCATAATGCCCCGTAGGAGTGTTGAACGCTGTCTTACACTCATCGCCCTCTCGAATGCGGACAAGGTGGTAGGCATTGCGGAGGTCCAATTTAGTAAAGACCTGGGCTCCCTGCAAAAGTTCAAAGGCAGAAGACATGAGAGGTAGGGGATACCTATTCTTAACAGTAATGTCATTCAGACCTCGGTAATCAATACAAGGCTGCAGGGAGCCGTCCATCTTCTGAACGAAGAAGAACCCCGCACCCGCAGGGGAAGATAAGTGCCGTATGAGACCAGCCCGGAGGGATTCCTGAATATAAGTGTTCATGGCCTCTCTCTCTGGTCCAGAAAGTGAAAAGAGCCGCGCCTTGGGCGAAAAAGTGCCAGGAAGGAGGTTGATGGCGCAGTCGTAGGGGCGATGTGGAGGAAGAGAGGTGGCCCGGGACTTGCTGAAGACCGTGCCGAGATCATGGTACTCCACTGGGACGCCTTTAAGGTCTGCGGGCTGCACCTGCGGAGAACAAGGAACAGAGAGAGAGGAGGCAGGAACCAGTCAAGATGCATGCTTCATCCCCCTGAGCTGTTCGAGCAAATATGTTAATCATCTCCTCGCGGCAGAGTGGAACCGGAGAGAAGCGTGATTACATATGCCACCTTAGTGGCTTCCGAGGTATAACGGCGAGGCTGTAAGGCAAAGACCAGGGCGCACTGTGACAAGAAGGCTCGACAAGACAAGGGATCACCATTATAGATAGGTGGGTTGTTAGCATGGGGCTCTGGGTCAGGGATTCAGCCGGCAGGATCAGCCTGAAGCTCTCCAAGGAGTGACGTGGGTTCAGCCATACGATTGTTCAGAGCTCCTATCTCCTGGGCGGTAGCATGTAATCGGGAAGCCTGTTGTCCTAACAACGCCCCCTGCTGAGCTAGAGCCGAGCGAACGGGATCAGATCCTGCTGACTCCACTTTGGTCAGTCAGTTCTGTTAGGAATGACTCACGAGTCAAGTGCAGGTTAGCTGAAGCTTTATTTAGATCCCCGGTAAGGAATACACAACAGTAGATATGACAAGAAATAAGGAATCTGAGGAAACGGGAACATAGCATATCACAAGGGCTCGAGTGCTCGGCCGTGAAAAACAGGGGAATTCTCTCAGATGTGAGAATCAGCAAGGGAGTTCAGTCAAGGTAATCCACGAAGAAACGAAGAGATAAATCCGCCCAACGAGGGCCAACGAAAAACCTCCTGCTGATGGCAGGTAAAATGAACGTAATTCCGCCCACGAGGGCCAAGGAAAATCCACCCGCTGTAGGCAGACAAACAGACGTTAATCCGCCGACGAGGGCCAGGATCCTCCAACTGTAGTGATGTCCCTTGAGCAGAGAGATAGTGACCCTCAGTGGCTCTCACAAAGTCCTTGAAGTTTAGATCGACTCCCTAGGAGGTTGAAGTGAGTTCCCTTGAGTTTAGAGATGACATCCGGGATTCCTGGAGTTTTGACCATGAGCAAGACAGAGGTAGGCACTTGGTGCGGTCAGACAGCTCAGGAGCCTAGACGAGACAAACGGGTTACTGACATGCAGATCGGACAGGGCAGGGCAAGGCAAGGCAAGACAAGGCAAGACAAGGCAAGACAAGGCAAGACAAGACAAGACAACCTTCGGTAAGAACCAAAACGGACTGACACAGGACACAAGAAACACTGGGTATATAGGGGAAAACCCACGGAGAGATAACGAGGAACAGCTGGAGAAAAGAACGGGAAAATCAGAAAACCAGGTGAATCAAAGAACATTGTAACAAGGACACTAACAAGGTAACAAGAGGACGGGGTAAACAAGGAACTCAGACACATGGCAAGCAATAACAAAGGACAGAGAAAAAACACCACAAGCACTAGACCCGAGACCCAACAGATAGAATAATGAACAGCTTCAAGTACCAGTCAATTTGGGCCCACAACCTTAAGGCTTAAGTGTCTTAAGTGTGTAGTGCATTATACTTCCTCTTAAAATAAACGGCAGAACTTGTGTTCTAAAACATATTTAATATTAATAAAACATTTCTAGCGAGACCAATGATCAATGGCTTCACAGTTTGATATTATTGTGGACACTGCGGAATCTGGTGGTGGAGGGTGTAACGATTTTAGCTGCATGTTAAAATAAGGATGAGTTTAACTCACCAAATAAGATTCTCCACCAGATCTATCAAGATCACATACATGAAATGAGTTATTTAAAACGTCAATTTCAGTTTAGCTCAAAGGAAAATACGTATAATAATCGTCATTACACATACATATTTTACAATTCTGATTAGCAGTATAGTGATAAAAATCCTATATGTATTCGTACAGCAAATGCATTGATGATTTTGACACTAACTTTGTCTCATGACCATAAGTAACGTGACTTTACCAAACAGAAGTAAGAGGAGAGGTAGCATAGATCGAAACACAGTTTAAGTGACCAGTTTTGAGCGTGAACACAGAGAACCCATCACAAATGCCTTTATGGTTTTTATTAAACTCTACTCTACATGGTAAACATAATGACAACACACAAATACATGAAACACAAACGCGTTAGGACGTGCAGAGAGAGAGGGAGAGGGAGAATGAGAGAGTGGCCGAGAGGCAGGTAAAACATGTCTGAAAACCAATAAAAACCAATAAAATCATTAATAACAAAGAGGCACACTCTTAAGCAGCTATTCTAATATATAATCGGATACTTGCAATCTCGATGTTGGACCAATATCTGTATGCGCATGGATGGGAACCTATTTTTTTGTTTTCAGAATGCAGTCCTGTTGAAACGCTGAGTTTGGGTTCTGAGTCCAAAGTTCCATGGCCTAATCGGACTCCCCAGAGGGGAGCCCCAAGCGGGGGTGTCTGTTGGAGTGTTCTCCGTGTCCTTTCCCTTCCAATTCCTAATTCCAAAAAGCTATATTCCGAAGTTGATCGGTGATGGTGTTTTAAATGCATACATGCCCTGCCCCCAGATGGTCTGCGGGCGAATGCCATGAAAGTGATAAGATTGCCAGAGAAAGTTCCTTTGTTTCTCATGGCGCCTCATTTGCATAGCTCTGACAGGATGGTCAGTTTGCAGTTAATACCTAAACTTAGTTATGGACATAGTATGATGCATCCTATGTTTTTATAACATAGCTCATCATATAGGGAATTCAAAGCAGAGTAGTAAAATATGAAACATGCAAGGCAAGGCTGTGAATCATCCTAACGTATGAATACATCAAATGAACCCTAAATCAAAACTTGTATATCTAACAGTTATAGACTATTTAAAATGGCACGAGCGCCAACACACAACCTAGACATTTAGATAGATTTACAGAAAAGGATAGTTTAAATCACATAAGTTCCTATTTGTCAGAGAAGTTTCTCTGGTTAGCCTCAGATGTTAATTTAGAAATGACACAGAAACTTATCACCACTGCTTTGAAGCCTATGAGTCGTAAATATCCTACAGAGAAACCAAATGGTTATCACACTCTCGGTCCAGGACAATAGGGAGTGAGGCTTTTCTCTCAATGATCCAGTCACTACAAGGGGCTCATTGGTTCATAACTTCCACATGTTTTGTCCCATGTTTGGAGTATCATCACCCACACTCACGCTGCTGAGGTGACCTCTTACTGTTTAGATTGTGTGAATGAGAAGGAATTCTGGCTTCTCCCTTTCCCACTAGTCCCATCCAGCTCTCCTTCATTGGCCCTGGGTCCACTGGCACCTGATGTCACCTCAACTCTCCCTCAACATTTCAAAGATGGTGGGTCGGATGAGCTTCGGGATCTTCAGCAGCCAGCTACCTCGGGGTTGGTGGATCCCCTGTCTCTGCCTACAGCCCTGGAGACCCGGAATCAACCTCGGACCTTCGACACATCGGCTCTACCTTGGCTCCTCATTCCCTGGCTTCCACCGTAGCCATCCCAGCAGCTCCACCAGGGCTCCCTTGTCTGTCCGGCTCTGCCTTGGTCAGTAGTCGACCGTCCATCACCTTGGGACTCCACTCCTCCGACTTTGACTGGTCACTCCAAACTCTTTGGCTCTGTCAGGGTCCTACTTCCCTTTGGCTCCACCTTCATCCTTTGTCACTCCGGATCGCCACGGTCGTTCGGATCCCTGAGCCATCGGCTCCGCCTTGAACCTCTGGAACCTTAGCTTCACCTTGGCTCTCCGTCTGTCTCTATCCTTGGCTTCACCCTGCGATCCTGGTTGGTCTCTGGGTCTCCACCTTCCTCCCCCTGTCTAGTTCTTTTGCCTTAGACTCATCTTCATCACCTGTCACTCCCTCATTAGCCTTGTTTTATGTAATCCCCGTTTAGTTCAGTTCATTGCCGGTTATTGTTTTTTTTTACCCGGTGTGTGTGGATACTCCTTTGTTTTCTCCTTGAATATATTTGGAATAAATGTGTATTGTGGATTATCTTCTTCATCGTATACTTTCTATTGCACAACGTACAGTGACATACAATGCAAGTTTGCAATGGAGCTTTAGATACATTTAAGCAATGGTTACTATAATAAAGAGAAATAAATGTGAAATTATGTAGAATACAGGGTATTAAAATAATAATGTAATAAAGTAATAATGCAATTTTCCTCAATACTGTAAAGACTAGAGCTGCTAGTCAAAGAGCCACCCATCAGAGGGAGCCATCCCCTGAGTTCTAGGATGGATCTTCATGCCACACCCTTACTTCCTGTATCAACCATACTTAAGCAAACCATGCCTAACATACCATGCGAAGTATTGCCAGTTATACACTATCTGCCTTACCGAGCGTTTATACCATTTGGATTACCTGTTATGACCATTGTTCTTGTTACTGGATTTACGTTTATTAGATTACCCCTATTGTCTTGGTTGCTTATTTCGATTGACCTACTGTTACGGATTTACTGCCTGGAATACAACTACGGAACTACCTACTGGATTGTGTTACGTTTACACTTCAATAAACCCCTGCATATGGATTCTATCCAACTTGTGTCGAATACCTTACAAATAGCATGTACATTAATGGACATGAACTGAAATAAATGCTATGTTGGATTTTCAACAAAATGCAGACAATTGTTCAACTGCAGGATTACCATTCCTATTAATTTCCAATGTGCATATTATTTACATGATATAAGTTATGATGGTTAACAAGACGCTGGGTAATTTACATAATTATAATGTAAGTATCAATCCATAAGTATCAATTAGTCCTCATGACAAATAATGTTAGAGTTACTGTCGCAGGGCCATTTACAATATTTTGATGTTCGAAATATCAACACGATATGAGAAATAATGGTTAATAACATGTAATAGAAAGGTAAGTGGAGTTATGGCAACAATAATTCTGCCTTAATGATGTTTCCTCAACCGAATACCATGACAGAGCAAGATAGCAAAAGCGCTTTAATACCTGGTACTTGGAGCATTAAACTAGTAAATTGTTCATTTTGATGAAGTAACAGCCAGTACAAATCAAACCACATCAGCAGCCACAGTGTTAATGCTCTTGTTAGTTTGGCCTTTCTTAATATCATGCAGATCGTAAGAGACGAAAATCAATTTTCACTGGCAGAGTCATTGAAAATCAGAGTTGAGACACTCCCATAGATGTCGTTTGAAGAATGGAATGTTTTTGAACAAAAAAATAGTTTAAAGGTGGCTTTTGTTTCTGTGGTTAAATTTTTTTATAACGACTGCTCATAAAATAAAAAAAATTATCCACCCTCTCCCAGTATAAATGATTTAATAAAATGTCCAACTGACTTCAATTGGTTCAATTTTCTTTGTAGTGTATTTACTTGCAATCAATCTGTTAAAATACTTGTGCAATTTTATGTAAATGTTTTAACATAATTTAACCTTTATGTTATTATTTAATTTAAAACAAACACTGATTAATACTGTCTCTCATCAGACAAAATGTTACTATAAATGTGATCAACATAATAATCACTGCATATAATGTCTTGGTATTTAGGGCAAATTGCTGCAAAAACCGCTGATTGTAGACTGACAGTTAGACCTATTGAGAGGTCCATGAATCACGTGATCACGCGGCAACAAGATCCCAACTCTTTTTTTAGCGGCTCTGCTATTAAGATGTGTAGTATTTTGTCTCCAGGACATTTTTCTGCATTATATGTCCATACAAAGATGTGGCTTATTTTGTTAAAAACGTCTTGGTAACGTATGTAACCTCAGTTCCCTGATGGAGGGAACGAGACGTTGTGTCGAGAACGACAGATGGGGTTCGCCCTTGAGAACCAATCAACTCTGACTACTGTGGAAAAGGCCAATGAAATTTGGCGAATGAAATTTGCATGCCGGGCTCCGCCCCCGGATATCCCGTATAAAAGGAAGCCGGCGTGCAGCATTCATTTACCTCTTGTTCTGAAGAGCCTGAGAGCCTCTCACGACTGCAGCAGAAGACGATACGTGTTTGTGGCATAAGGGACACAACGTCTCGCTCCCTCCATCAGGGAACTGAGGTTACATACGTAACCAAGACGTTCCCTTTCTGTCGGTCTATCAACGTTGTGTCGAGAACGACAGATGGGGGTGCCTATGGAAAACGCCACAACGCTGTATCGCGTCACAATCTCAGCGAAGCGACGGAAACAAGCCTGGGCGTGTCAGCTCGAAGCTTCGTGAAACTGTAACCTTCCAGTGTGGTGGTCGGGTGGTCCCAGAGTTTTCTTGGAGAAAGATGGGTACAGCCCTGACCGGTAACCTTTCACGGACAGGGCCTTAGCTCTCTACTGGCGAGAGGCCGTCCGGCTCGGGTTTACACCGGGTGAGCGCAATTCTTAATCGGAGAAGCGCTGCAGAGGCCACCTCCTCCCCGTGGGGAGGAATATGGTGGAGATATATAAATGGTCTCGTCCTTGGAGGAGAACGCATGGAACCTGCGGACTGGGTAGTTAACCGCGAGGTGGAGGTCCACCTGGGGAAGCTCATGGGTTACCATGTGTGGGAACCATTGTCATGAGGGTATAGGAGACGGAACAGCCCACGGGGGGGGGGGGGGTGTTACTGAGTCTGATAGCACCAGGCCGGTTAGAACTATCTGTGATAGGTCACATGGTATCCCGGCCTAAGGGGGAAGGCTGCTCTGCCCAGCCAACCCCCAGGGGGTGCTTGCTTAGTGATGGATGGAATGCCTGTTCTTAACCAGTGTCTGGGTAAGAAGGAAGGTTGGTGAGGTACCAATTTTCTTAGCCATGTGTTTGGGTAAGAAGAAAAGTCTTACTCAGGTGAGGAAGATCGGAACCTCCGAGGGGCTCTCAAGAGGGAATGGAGCGGAGATGAGGCCGATTCCGCCCTCTCGCGCCTGTTAGGAACCTGGTGACCAGGTCGTGTTGCCCTAGAAACTTTCCATCAACTGATTCGTGATGAGTGGCAATAGCGACTACATACACTTCCAGTGTGGAGGGGAGATGTTAGTCTCCAGTTTCGTGAGAAGGGGAACACAATCCTGGTCAAGCACCTCAGTGGGTCTTTCTCGTTGAGAAAGACACCAGGACGAGAAGAGGCACCGTCTAGAGCCGTGTAACCGCCTAGTAGATGGGGTCCTAGCCTGGGTGATGTTCTCAGCTGTATAGGGGGAGCAGCCATCTCAGGATCTTCTCATCCCGTCTAGAGACCAGACATGGGAGTTCCAGTGGTCTGACCTGGGATACCAGAACGTGTCCTTCCCCTGAGAGAGCAGGTCCTCTGTCAGGGGAATGGTTCAGGGGGAGTCGCTGTCCAGAGCATCAACTCTGAAGCCAAGTGTGGTTAAACCAGTGCGGTGTAACCAATAACACTTGGTGCTCCTCTTCCCTGACCTTGCACAGTGTCTGTGCAAGGAGGCTCCTGGGGGTGAAAGTGTGCTTCCGCCCACATGCTGAGCGCCAGGGCATCCGTGCCGAGGGGGGCCTCAGTCAGGGAGTGCCAAAGCAGACAATGGGTGGTGTCGCGGGAGGCAAAGAGGTCTATCTGTGCCTGTCCGAACAGCACCCAAATGAGCTGGACCGGGGATGGAGTCGCCACTCTCCGCAAGGCCTAAATTGACGAGAGAGCGCGGCGGCTGTCTGGTTCAGTTTGCCTGGGATGTGTGTGGCCCGCAGGGAGCGGATCACCTGCTAACTCCACAGGAGGAGGCGTCGGGCAAGTTGTGTTAGCTGCCGTGAGCGTACGCCACCCTGGCGATGTACGGTACGGCTGTCATGCTGTCCTGGAGCACCAACACGTGCTTGCCCTGCACTAGAGGCCGGAGCCGCACAGCCCACAACTCTAGGCAATTGCATGCCAGCGCAGACGGGGGCCCATCCAGTTCCCCGCTACTGCGTGCCCGTTGCACACTGCACCCCACCCCTGCAGCGAGGCACCTGTCGTGCAACGTGCCTCGTAATCTGCCCGAGGGGAACCCTGCCCGGAGGAATTACACGGAAGACCAAGGGGTTAGGGTGCGTCGGCAGCAGGGCGACATCACCATGCGCCTGCTGTCGGTGTGCCACGCTGTCCTAGGAACTCAACTCTGTAGCCAGTGTTGAAGCGGTCTCATGTGCATTAACCCGAAGGGTATTACCCCCGCGGAGAATGCCATGTGTCCCAGGAGCCTCCAGTTCCAACACTGACTGGGCGCGTGCTGCGGACAGCTGTGCCGACAGAGTTTAGTTCCATACCGAGAAAGACGATGCTCTGCACTGGGGAGAGTTTGCTCTTTTCTCTGTTGACCTGAAATCCCAATCGATCTAGATGCCGGAGCACCAGGTCCCTTTGTGTACACAACAGATCCCACGAGTGTGCTTGTTCAAGGTACGCAGACCGGTGGGGCGCAACCCGCCGTCTTTCTTGGGAATGATGAAGTGCGGGTCGTGACCCACTGAACATCTTGGTTTGAGGGACCACTCAATGCCTGTTTCGCCAGAAGGGTGGTGACCTCTACCCGAAGTACGGAGGCGTCCCTGCCTCTGACAGAGGGAGAGATGATGCCCTGAAACTTGGGAGAGTCTCTGGCGAACTGGATCGAGCAACCAAGACGGACCGCCCGCATTAGCCAGCGAGACAGTGTTGGCAGCTCTCGAGCTCCCAGGGACTGTACAGGGTGACCAAGGGGGCAGTCTGCTTTATCATTCCCACGGGGGGTGGTTCGTCGGCTGGCGAAGCTAACCATCTGTCGCGGGGGGTCCCCGGAGGGAAGGTTGGCTCCGCCTTTTTACCTGCCTGGCGGGACGAAGGTACGCACTGTCGGTTTGAGAGTGGTGACAGCTGTCGTATATGTACGACCTCACACCTCGCCAGGGTGTGAGGTCGGTTCGACGAGCACAGTCCAGTGGAGTGTGCGATCGGCTGCAAGTACACCCGGGGAGAACGGAAAAACTCTTTGAGTAAGTGGGCGCCAGGCCCTGAAAAGGGCCCGGCCTTGGTGATGAGGCAGGAGTCGTCTCGTACCGACCGATCAGAGCCGTGTCTGTGAAGGTTCGGGCCCGATGTTGTTCTCCCTGGAGTCTTCCCGTCAGAGTCCCTTCACGTGAGAAGTTTGCTGACGGGCTGGAGGTTTTCCCCCACGACCTCTGCTTCCGGGGTGCCGCCTGTGGGGGCACAGGAACCGGAATCGATGTCGAAGGGGTCCTGGGTTGCAGGAAAGCAGACGTCACGTGAGATCTCGGAGGCCTTTAGGCGGCCGAGTCGCGGTGAGAAAAATGTGATTAATTGCCACTTCCTGCTTCACCGTCAAAAACTGCTGAGCGCAGTCCTCGACGGTGTTTACCAACAACCCACTCTGCGAGATGAGTGCATCAAGAAAGCGGACTTCCTTAGTCGCCGGTAGAGCGCTGTCAGCGGCGGCACGGAGATCCTGCATTATACCCAGGTCGGCCTTACCCTTGTGGGGCTCTCTCTACTGTCGAAGAGAGAGGACCGGGCCCGAAGATGTTTGTATTTGTATTTTTGTTTTGTTTTGGCCCGTCACGGCCGACTGCCGGCGAACAAAACAATAAATACAAAAATGTTCGGGCCCGGTCCTCTCTCTTCGACAGTCCGGTCGCTCGTTCTCTTATATGCTCCCGATCTCCTACGTGATTCGAATCACGGCCTCGCCCCGCCTACTCCACTACAGACACGATATAGCGTTGTGGCGTTTTCCATATGAACTCCATCTGTCTGCTCGACACAACGTCGAGAGACTGACAAAAAGGGAACGTCTCGGTTACATCTGTAACCTCATTTCCCTGATCGAGGGAACGAGATCGTTGCTTAATATCGTAATGAATTTTGGCATAAAAGAAAAATCTATAATTTTGCCCCATACAATGTATTTTTGTCTTTTACTCAAAATGTTCCCATGCTACTTAAGACTGGTTTTGTGATCCAGTGTCACATTTGAGATAGCATAAGGGTGAGGGAATGATTTTCATTTTTGAGTCTTCAAATTCAGCAATAGTACAAAGTCATATTGGGTTAGCAGTTCCAGAAGAAAACTTCTCTGACATATCAAGAGCCGTGCACCAGAATCTCATATAATGCAGAGTAAATCATGGGAACAGATATGCAACAATTATTTATAAAAAAAATACTCATGCAAATGTGTAACTAATCTAGAGCAGAACATTTTTTTTACCAAACCCTGGCTAAAAGTTAAGTAACCAACGGAAATAAAATTAGGGTGCAATGGAAGAAAATTCATTATTTTAGGAATGTAAACGTCTCGGTTACGTCTGTAACCTTCGTTCCCTGCTTGGGGGAACGAGACGTTGTGTTGATAGACAGACTGGGGTTTGATTCTGAGAACCTATCATCTCCGAGATAAAACTAAAAGGCCAATGGGGATTGGCCAATGGCCCGCCCACGCCAGTCTCCGCCCCGTACATACAGGTATAAAAGGAAGATGGCGGCGGTCATTCATCACCCTTTGTGCTGAGGGACCTGAGAGGTGCTCCTTGCAGCGGATCAGCAAAGCGTTGTGGCATGAAGCGTCAGGGAACGAAGGTTACAGACGTAACCGAGACGTTCCCCTTCAGTCGGTCTCTCGACGTTGTGTTGAGAGACAGACTGGGGACTTATCTTAACAGGCCACGGCGCTGAGCCGTATTACGACCTCAAGCTGAGCGACATTGACTAGCTTGGCGAGTCACGAGTGAGCGGTGCAGCGAGATGTAACCTTCCAGTGGATAGTAGTGGACATACTGAGAAGCCAGTACTGACAGTCATCACGGACAGGGCGTTCGCCTTGTAAGTGAGGCGCCATCCGGAGCCGTCACACTGGGAAAAACACTG
This sequence comes from Triplophysa dalaica, assembly GCF_015846415.1. Classification (NCBI taxonomy): domain Eukaryota; kingdom Metazoa; phylum Chordata; class Actinopteri; order Cypriniformes; family Nemacheilidae; genus Triplophysa; species Triplophysa dalaica. The sequence goes on along the minus strand of NC_079548.1, from coordinate 24,668,720 downwards.
CTCTCCTCATGGAGAGTGTGTTACGGAGACCACATCCTGCCGTACGGGAGGTAACATATGAAATACTGACAGGGGATGCAGTCCCCACTCTCCGAGGCATTCACTGACGAGAGAGCGCAACGGCTGTCTGGTTCAGTTTTCCAGGGATAACGTCACGTCATTGCGGAAGGCAGCAATATCACTGGGGGGAAGCCCGGAGAGAGAGTGTACTCTCCATCCCCACAGCTCTCCTGTCAGGGCCGCTCTGAGGCAGTTACCCAACAGGGTAGAGGCCTCCTCCTGCGAGGGTCCGCATCTCTGACGGGCCATCCTTGGAGGGCCCAGTATCAGAGGGACCACCGTGGGGAGGCAGGGCTGATGGCTGATATTCTTCTTCACCATAGAATATCTCCACAGTGTCACCATACAGAATACAGGTAGGCCCAGGGTGTAGATCAGGTCTTACCTCTGTAATCTATTGATGGTTTGGAGGATCTGAGGATTTTGGGAATAGATATGCCCATGTCCAACTCGGTGAGGGTTAGCTCATTCATAAAGTACGGGAGCTGTAAAGTGACAAAAGTACACAAGTTACACTTTCGCAATAAATATTTGGTTACAATGTCCGACCTGACCACACTATGCTCACCCTAATCTTACTCAGCTTCTTCTGAATCTTTTTGGACACCATGTCTGCCCAGTATTTCTCTCCAAGAAAGTCCCAAAAGATGCGGCCCAAGAGAGCATTGACCCAGGCTTCTGACTCGGACTCCTGGCCATGACTGGCTGGAAACTAAAAGACAAATAGTTTCTTAGGCGTAACTTCAAAAAGGACAAAAAAGCACAACAAAAGAATTATAAATGTAGCACATAAAAGCGACACATTTGTTTCACACTACACATGGAAGAATCTCAACCATTACAAAAGAAGAAGCACATTGTGCGTTCAGAATTTCAGGTGTGTACACCATTCATTGAAGCGAACATTTACTTCTAATAAATTATGAAAAAACCTTAACATACATAGCCATGCGGGAATCAGTCAATCCGCTATATTTCTTCTTCATATGACAGAAGTTTTGTGCATTTTCCACATAATAAAAGAAGGTTTGGAACCATTATTTTTGTGTGAAGTGTCCATTTAAATGATGAATTTGTTTTGTGCAAAATAAGTCTGTTTAAAGTAAAAAAAAACATACCTGTGAATAAGACAACTTTTGATTAGACTGTTCAATTACTTTTGATGCCATGAAAAAGGGGGGAGTGACATATTAAAGGCTGTAATTCCTAAACCCTTCAGTTAATCTACATGTAAGTACACTCATAATAAAGATGAGAGTATGCCCCTTAGGTCAATATCCATTATATAACTGTAACTTGAATACATTTGGGTACACAGCTAAAATAACATACTGTTAAACTGTTCTAAGCTGTTTGACAATAGCCATTCAGAGACAGCCTATGTGCTTGTCGAGATTTATTGTACCACATTTTAATTGGCTAACTAAAATAATAATTAAAACATTCATGTAGTTCACTATAAGTAATTACGGTAACACTTTATAATAACTGCACGCTATGAATCATTTGTTAAGCATCAGTACATAGTTAATTAATCATTTATGAAGCATTGGCCCCACATTAATAGACTTTAGTAAGCAGTTTATAAATACAGCTATAAATGCTTTGTTCTTGATTTCTAAGCATGTATAAAATAGGCTTAATAATCAAATTTTCATACTTTATTAAGGATGAATTCATCATTTCTAAATTAAGGATTACATTACTTACAAACCAGTTAGTTAGGAGTTGTCAGTGGTTCATGAGATCATTTAGAAAGTGTTAGTAAATGATTAATAAACTCTTCGAATGCACATTTATACATCTTATTATTCTGACATATAGTAACAGTTACTTAATTGGTTAATGAATGCTTTTTTAACACACATTCCTGCTGTAATTCATGATTAATTAAGGTAGTTATAAAACATTTACTAGTTGTTAGAGAACAGTTTTTTGTGAGCTCATCTAAAGTGAGGACTATGTATGCCTTGTAAAGCATTTACAAATGAGAGTTGCATATCACTTCACAGTTATATTTTTTCTGGAGGTGTGCAGGAATTAAAACATTTTCATAAGTTTATTTTTCATTTTATATCAATTCATTTAATGTTAATTTATATGTTCAGTTGTACAATTTTAATATTGCAGAGGTTCATTTTTTATTTTATATTAAATCGTTTTATATTCATTAATATGTACAGTTGTACAGTTTAATTTCTTTTGCATCTTGAAATAAATATTTCTATGTTCTGTATCCCTCTGTGTTTTTTTTCCCGATTTCTGTTTAGAAGAACTGAGCCTTTAACTCTCATTTGTAAATGATTTACAAGGCATACATAGTCCTCACTTTAGATGAGCTCAAAAAAATAGTTAACTGACAACTAGTAAATGTTTTATAACTACCTTAATTAATCATGAATTAAAGCAGGAATGTGTGTTAAAAAAGCATTTATTAACAAATTAAGTAACTGTTACTATATGTCAGAATAATAAGATGTATAAATGTGCATTCAAAGAGTTTATTAATCATTTACTAACACTTTCTAAATGATCTCATGAACCACTGACAACTCCTAACTAACTGGTTTGTAAGTAATGTAATCCTTAATTTAGAAATGATGAATTCATCCCTCTTCAGGGTGCTGGAGGGTTCATGGGAATTTGCCCAACCAATCCACATGTGTTTTGTGGATTTGGAGAAGGCATTCGACTGTGTCCCTCGCAGCATCTTGTGGAGGGTGCTCCGGGAGTATGGGATTCGGGACCCTTTGCTAAGGGCCATCCGGTCCCTGTACGACCGGAGCAGGAGCTTGGTTCGCATTGCCGGCAGTAAGTCAGACTTGTTTCCTGTGCATGTTGGACTCCGGCAGGGCTGCCCTTTGTCGCCGGTTCTGTTCATAATTTTTATGGACAGAATTTCTAGGCGCAGCCAGGGGCCGGAGGGCGTCGGGTTTGGTGACCACACGATTGCATCTCTGCTCTTTGCGGATGATGTCATCGTGCTGGCCCCATCAGACCAGGACCTTCAGCATGCACTGGGACGGTTTGCAGCCGAGTGTGAAGCGGCTGGGATGAGAATCAGCACCTCCAAATCTGAGGCCATGGTTCTCAGCCGGAAAAGGGTGGCTTGCTCACTTCAGGTAGGTGGAGAGTTCCTGCCTCAAGTGGAGGAGTTCAAGTATCTGGGGGTCTTGTTCACGAGTGAGGGAAGGATGGAGCGGGAGATTGACAGACGGATCGGTGCAGCTTCTGCAGTAATGCAGTCGCTGTACCGGTCTGTCGTGGTGAAGAAGGAGCTGAGCCGCAAAGCGAAGCTCTCGATTTACCGGTCAATCTACGTTCCTACTCTCACCTATGGTCATGAGCTGTGGGTCATGACCGAAAGGACAAGATCCCGGATACAGGCGGCCGAAATGAGCTTTCTCCGCAGGGTGGCCGGGCGATCCCTTAGAGATAGGGTGAGAAGCTCGGTCACTCGGGAGGAGCTCAAAGTAGATCCGCTGCTCCTCCACATCGAGAGGGGCCAGCTGAGGTGGCTCGGGCATCTTTTCCGGATGCCCCCTGGACGCCTTCCCGGTAAGGTGTTCCGGGCATGTCCCACCGGGAGAAGACCCCGGGGAAGACCTAGGACACGCTGGAGGGACTATGTCTCCCGGCTGGCCTGGGAACGCTTCGGTGTCCCCCCGGAAGAGCTGGAGGAAGTGGCTAGGGAGAGGGAAGTCTGGGCATCCCTGCTTAGACTGCTGCCCCCGCGACCCGCCCCCGGATAAGCGGTAGAAAATGGATGGATGGATGGATGAATTCATCCTTAATAAAGTATGAAAATTCGATTTTTAAGCATATTTTATACAAGCTTATAAATCAAGAACAAAGCATTTATAGCTGTATTTATAAACTGCTTACTAATGTCTATTAATGTGGGGCCAATGCTTCATAAATTATTAATTAACTATGTACCAGTGCCGGCTGCTGATCTTTTAAAGAGGGGAAGCTCATTTCGGCCTAAATCATAAAAATTGTCCATTTATTTATATGTAAATTCTGCCCTTTTCAAGAAAATGCTCTGTAACCCATGTCAAGAGACATGGCCAGCAGTACATTTTCTTTTTCACAGCACTTCCAGTCGGCCAGCTAACTTTGTCATACCAGGAGAGCTGAAAAGACCTGTTACTTTTCCCTATCTTTTGCACTAAATCAATCTTAGGTGTTGATCTGCCCTGCTGTTTAATTCTAAGTTTCTCCTCGTAAGGAAGACTTTCTAATGGCTTTGCCAAAATCAGGTCGACAATATTAGCACTGTCTGCCATCGTGTGCCGTTTGCTAGCTGGCTAGTTCAGACTATATGAATTAATGAACAAACAATCTAATATATATATATATATATATATATATAACTCAACGGGAGGAAATGTGGGAATTATGTTAAACTGAAACAATGAATGTGGTGTGAAATTGTGTGAAATATACGATGAAGGTTGCAGCAGTTTGTCTTTCGACTACACATGCAAAATCCGCGATGGGACTGAGTTAAAAATGGAGACACAGAGTGATACGCGGCATAATCTGAAGACCACGCCTACACCCACACCAACCGTCTCTTTGCATTGCGAGAAGCTGCCGCCTCCTTGTCATTTATGATTTATAAAGAAAAGGTCTAAAAGCTGATATGTGACAATGTGTATAGCAAACAAGCTAAAAAAAAACAAGAAATACGTTTTTATAAGCTGTCGACCCCAAAAAATGAGCGTTTTAGGACATAAAAGTGGATTAAAAAGAGATGACAGACCCTCCAATCATCACACAGACGCTCGGAGTCCGGGCCAGCCCACTCCTCCATTCATCCCAAAGACGCTGAGCGTCCGTGGGCGGGACATAATCGCAGCATTATCCAATGACCGTCTTGTTTCTAAGCACTGAAAAAAACTGTTTAAAGCAGCCCCATTGAAGTCAATGGACGCTCGGCTTCAACAGAGTAATGCACTGTACGCTACGGGAATGAATGAGAAGGAAATCGAGTCAGCCGACCTAAGTAGCTGATTCTGAACGAAATTGTTTTCGTTCGAGATGAACGTGTTTAACGCATTTTTAGTCAATAAAACGTTAACATAATAGTACATATATTTGACCATTCATTTTTTGACAATTATAGGGGAAGCTGAGCTTCCCTTGCAGTCTTAAAGAAATCGCGTCTGCTATGTACTGATGCTTAACTAATGATTCATAGCGTGCAGTTATTATAAAGTGTTTCCGTAATTACTATATTTGATATTATACTCGACACAACATTTACATTTACATTTATGCATTTGGCAGACGGTTTTATCCAAATTGACTTACATTGCATTATCCTATTCATTTATACTTAGGTATCTGCAATCCCCTGGGACCGAACCCACAACCTAACGCAATGTTCTTACCACTAAACTAGAGGAAAGCTTTATACAACAATGCTTTATGTTTGATAAGCATTCATTTCTCATTCTTTCTGATCTTTCATCATCTTGTCAAAGCACACGCATGCACTTATGCAGAAACAGACACTAACATTGGTCCCTCTGTCAACTGTATCCACCTAAAACTTTATATATGTTGATAGATTTTGTTCCAGACCTTCTTAACCGTTCCAGGGCTGCTCCCAGCACTCTGAACAGGGCTTGTGACAAGGCTTACTGTAGAATGACTAACATATTTGGCCATGTAGACGTTGTATTCCAGAACTTTTTGTTTGACACTGGCACCAAGGTCCTTTGGTCTGGGATGAGAGTGGATCACTTGATCCAAACTGCCTTGACTACTGCTGCGGCTGTGAGTCAAACCTGCTGACAAGCCTTGTAAGACCAAACATGAAAATAACATTGGTGACTAGGCCATGGGTTCAATTCTCAGGGAACATGGATGCTGATATAAAAAGTATCAAAATCTAAATGTAAAACACTATGAATAGTAAACACTTTACTTAGGGTGGTTACAAAATTTAGTTGGACACAAACGAAAATACCAACATTGTAAATGTGACTACAATCTATAAGTGCTCCATTTACATATTTTGTTTGTTTGTTTGAGAAACAACTTGCAGTATAATTAAGTGAATAAGTTTCACTCTTACTTGTAGGCAGGCCCAAGGGCTTTCTGGCTTCTGATTTCAGTTTGGATGCAAACAGCATCCGATGGAACCACTCCTCCTTGTCCCTGCCTGTCCTCCCAAACAGGTAGAGAATAGGTTCTGTGTGTGCCCTCTTAACTTCTACGACATTGCCCACCCCCTCACTCTTGTCTCCTACTGCAGGGGTCTTTTCCTCCGTCCCCTCAGTCTTATCTTCCTGGACTTTAGCCATGAAGTCATCCTGCACGTCCAGCTCAATGCAAATAGGATACTTCTTATTCCACACTCGTTTCCTGGCCAAGCCGTGAGGCACCAGGTAGATCTGTTACACAAAACCAGAACTTATATACTGTATACCTTAATAAGTATCTTTCAAACCTGCCTATACTCTTTTTTTTCAAGTAGTATGTGTTTAAAAGGGTTTAGGGAGTTGATACGAATTACAATTAATCCTGTATTAATTCTATTTTATGTGTCCATAATTTCTATCTATGTTTACAAACATAATAAAAGCACACACTACCATCAAAAAGTTTCCTACCTTACTGTTAGTGAGGTCATAGATTTTCTGGCTAACATAGGTGACATCAGGTTTGGGCTCGTTAAAAGTTGCCCGGCGGGGAATATTGCGATTTGGTTTTGACAGTCGCAGGATGGAGCCCTCCAGACGCACATACACAGAGTGAGTGTGTGTGGCGTGATACGTCTCTGGGTCGTAGCTGTGGATATCATTCATCCAGCCCTGTATACGCAAGGTCACATTTAACAGTAGAAAATAATAGACACAGGAACACAGAATGACAATAATATCTGAATCTTGAGTTGTGAGAAAAAGCCATGCAAATGGTGAATAGTGATGGTAATGGTGAGAATGCATTTTTCAGTTCAGAACTATTGCTAAAATGAAATATTTTTTGTCTGCTGCTGATCTTGAGGTAGTGATTCATGCATGTATCTCCTCCCGCGTGAACTATTGTAATACCCTTGGGAATAAGCCAATCTCTAATTACTAAACTGCAATTGGTTCAGAATGCAGCTGGGAGTCTTAATAGCACCAAACAGGGAGCACATTACTCCAGTTTTTAAGAAGCTGCATTGCCTTCTGGTAAAATATTGCATTCAATATAAGGTGTTTCTGTTGGTTTTTAAAGCACTACTATTGTTGTTCCAATTGCTTCTATTGTTTAACTCATTTGTAAGTCGCTATGGGTAAAACTGTCTGCTAAATGACTAAATGTAAAGCTGTCAATAGTATGGCTCCAGAAATATTTAGAATGTGATTCATATAAATATTTGTAGACCTAAAAGATCACTTAATTGTTTATTGCTTTCAGTTGGTTTCACAATTGGTTAATGCATTTGCTAAAATGAACTAACAATGAACGAAACTAATGAAAACATTTTTTATGTTAGTTAATTTTTAATTTCAGCATTTACTTGTACATTAATGAAATCAAACATTGTCACTGTTAACATTAGTTAATGCACCATGAATGACATGAATAACTGTAATGACAGGAACTAACATTACACTCTAAAAAAAGGCTGGGTTAAAACAACCCAATTTGGGTTATTTTGGTAACCCAACATTGGGTCAAATATGGACAAACCCAGCGTTGGGTTATTTTAACCCAGCCAGTTGGGTTAAATCTTTGACCCAACATGCTGGGTTGTTTTATTTAAATCAACTTTTGCTTAAAAATTACATTGATGGTTTAAAACAAACCCGAAATGTTTAAAAATAATAATAACAAAATCACAGAGAAATACTCGAGGCATCAGTAAGAATCAATAGTTTTATTAAGGATCAAAATGCAAGACAAAAGGAATTCATAAAAACATGCAATATGTTATGCTCAATGAACAATAAAATGGCATACAAAACACTTTGATGAAATGTATGTTTATACATATTTAAAGAAAATTAATTTCAATAAATTACATTAGTTTAGATTTTAACATATACATTTAACAAGGTTATTAAAGTGGCACAAGTAAATATAAATAGTTAGACAACTTAACACTTCAAAACACTATAAAAAGTATTTTACTAAACCCTTGTTAATAGAACCGCATTTATATGTTAAAATATAAGTCTATGCACAAGTTTTCTATAAAAAAAGAAATAAACAAGCGTTATGGATGTGAAAAAGGGACACCGTAACTTTCCTCTTCATATAAACTCACAAAACATTTTAAATAGTGTTAGTTCTTTCGGTTTCAGCACTGCTTAACCTAAAATATCCACGGAGCAGTCTTACTGAAGAGGATTCTTTTCCTGGGAGTTGTAAACAACAGTGTGGTGTGCACTTTTGGAAGTGGATGTCCAGCAGGAGGGTTTCTTTATCAATTTTTTCATCTATAAAGAGACAAGAAAAGAGACAAGAGAAGAATGTAAGGAAACTGGCCAACCCAGAGCACAATGGATTATAATAAACATATAAAGAAGTACATTAACATTTTACCTAAATAATGTTTACCTTTAAGCCTGTTATGAAAACATCCAAGTTCCAGTTGACATTCTCTTGAATAGAATGATCCATTAATATTAGCTGTTATTCTGCAACCTGTCAGTGGGGGAAAAAGAAGAGTGGGATCTAGTACAGAAAGCGAAATACAGTCTTAAAAAATAATATTATAAACGTTAAAACAACCCTTCACTAATTCGACACACTCGGGAATAAGTATAAGTCTAAAAAGAGCAACAATTGTTCGTCTCATATACCCAAAATTAACTATATCGCATTGTTAACCACTAACGTTATAAGAGCCAGCGGCTATTCCCGAAGCAATGGCCGAGATAGAGCTGCTCTCCACGGAGACACGACCGCTGACAGCCTGAAGCTCACACCTCCGACAGCGTCTTAACAAAATCTCAAAGAGGCGTTATGTTTATATATAATTCACGTATTTGAGTTCTTAACAACAAAATTCTCGTCTAAAAGACTCTTAAATCTAAGTTCCGTCACCGAACATTAGCGGTATTTATAAAAAAAAATGAGCTGGATGTTTGCTTTTGACACGACGCTCTCGTGTCGACCTTAAACTAATATCAAGTTGCGTAAGTTACTGAACTAAATTCCTCACACAAGTCACACATTTCAGAGGAAATGTTCACCAAAAAGGAAGTTTAAATGATTAAAAAGCTGTAAATTAGAACAACGTGGGCATAACGTTACAGACTAGCTATCCAAAGCTAACGAAGCTAGATTGTAACGTTACTTTCAAACCTAATGCGAACAGCCGAATTTTGCATACTTTTGCATTTTTTTGTACAGTTATAGTTTTATACATTAAAAACTCGTAAAACATACCTTTTATTCTCCGAATAACAGCTTTTCGAGATGAGGTGGATCAAAATGCCCGCGAAGGTAAAGTTTGTCTGATGCGTAGAGGAGTGGGAGGGGTTTACTCTCTCAACTGTCACTCAATTGGACCAGACTGGTAACCCAGCGTTTGGGTTACTCAAAAAATGACCCAACACTAAGAAAATAACCCAACAAAATGACCCAACAGGCTCAACCCAGCTGTTGGGTTAAACAAATAACCCAGCATTTTTTAGAGTGTAATAGGGATAAATAAATATAACCTAATGTTAGCTAATGCATTTACTGCTGTTAACAAATAGCACCATATTGTACACTGTTTTTCTGCTGAAATGTGAAGTTTATTGTGTTTTTGATTTTTTTTAATGTTTCCTTTTTCCTGTTACTGTTTGTTTTGTCTTTTGTTTGTCCAGTCTTATTGTACTTTCTTTATTGAAAAACCCTTTAGTCTACATTGTAGAGACTGAAAATTAATTGGTAGGTGCCGAAGGTATAGGGTAATGTTAATACGGTCTGTCCGTGAACAAAGAACTTTTACATCCTCCAGTTTAGCTCTGTTAAATAATTTTTTTGTGATATAACAGTTGCCTTAGAATTATAAGGTTCTTTCTGACATTTTGGTCCCAATTGAGCTGTTTGCATATTCTTATTTTGTGACAACTTATTTACATTATGCCATGTTTTTTTATGTGTACATTTTGGAAGTTTTTTAAGAAAACAAAAAGGTTCTATCTACATTAAATAAATTATAATTGCGTTCTACAAGGTTCTATCTGTGAGAAAATCAGCACTTTGAATGCAAACAAGAAGACCAATTAGGATCAGCTTTCTTTGTCATGTGACCTGGCTCCTCAGTGACAGTGGGAAATATCTGAGGAAACAGTGCAAATCAAAAAAAATGTTAAGAGAATCCTCAAGGTTAACAGTTTTATTAATACTCTTTTCAAGGAGAGCAGCTCAAACTAGAGTATTCTTCATTTTGTTTCAGGTTTTGTTGAGAAGATTTTTTTATATTTATAGAACACAACACTAGGAAGCAGCACTTTCTTCCTAATTCATCTGTTTACACTATCATTATACTATAAATGCCACACATTTTACAATGTTTTACAACAATTACCACAGCCTTTTATGCTTAACTTGAACAAGAAAAAGCATCCTAAAGTATGAAATAAGTGTCATAAAAACCATGTAAATGTAACTTTTTACATATTATTACAACACTAATTTCACGTTTAAACAAAAATTTTAAGTACATTTTTAAGCTTTAAAAAAAGCTTTAATTAAAGTTTAATTAATGTTTTGTAGATAGAACGTTATGATTCTAAGGTGAAAGTGATTTATCAGAATTAGAAAGTTCTATCTGCGTTTGACCTGTTTCAAAAATACCCATTTACAAATTTCAGATGTTGATAATTTACATTTAGTGTACATTTAGGGTCTCTGTCGTTTTCACGTATGAAAGAGATTTGTTCCTTAAATCAGTTTTGCTACACAAAATGCAAAAACTTTGAAGCTCAATATCTTAAAACTACTCAGAACGCAGATAGAACCTTATACAGTTGAAAGAAAAAGTATGTGAACCCTTTGGGCTTACTTGGATTTTTTCATAAATTGGTCATAAAATGTGTTCTGATCTTTATCTAAGTCACAACAATAGAGAAACACAGTCTGCTTAAACTAATACCGCACAAACATTATACGTTTTCATGTTTTTATTGAACACAACATGTAAACATTCATAGTGCAGGGTGGAAAAAGTATGTGAAACCCTAGGCTAATGACTTCTCCAAGAGCAAATTGGAGCCAGGAGTCAGCCAACCTGGGGTCCAATCAATGTGATGAGATTGGATGTGTTGATTAAAGCTGGCCTGTCCAATAAAAAACACACACCAGTTTTGAGTTTGCTGTTCTGAAGAAGCGTTGTCTGATGTGAACCATGCCTCGCACAAGAGAGCTCTCAGAAGACCTACGATCAAGGATTGTTGACTTACATAAAGCTGGAAAGGGCTACAAAAGTATATCTAAAAGTCTTGATGTCCATGGTAAGACAGATTGTCTAAAAATGGAGAAAGTTCAGCACTGTTGCTACACTCCGTAGGCATGGTCGTCCTGTAAAGATGACTGCAAGAGCACAGCGCAGAATGCTCAATGAGGTGAAGAAGAATCCTAGAGTGTCAGCTAAACACACCAACATCAAAACCCCATCCCAACTGTGAAATATGGTGGAGGGGGCATCATGGTTTGGGGCTGCTTTGCTGCCTCAGGCCCTGGACGGATTACTGTCATCGATGGAAAAAATGAATTCCAAAGTTTTATCAAGACATTTTGCAGGAAAACTTAAGACCATCAGTCCACCAACTGAAGCTTAACAGAGGATGGACGATGTAACAGGACAACGACCCAAAGCATAGAAGTAAATCAACAACAGAATGGCTTCAACAGAAGAAAATACGCCTTCTGGAGTGGCCCAGTCAGAGTCCTGACCTCAACCCGATTGAGATGCTGTGGCATGACCTCAAGAGAGCGATTCACACCAGACATCCCAAGAATATTGCTGAACTAAAACACTTTTGTAAAGAGGAATGGTCCAAAATTTCAAAAATGCATGAGAACATTGTTGAACCTTTGCAAAATGAGAACGTATTTGTGTGGGGTTGTGTAGATAGATGATTGTTCTGAGAATGTGTTTATAGTTGTGAGAAAATGGGGAATTGTTTCATGAATTTTGTATTTGCAAGCTTGGAAATACATAGAGTTGATATAGTTAAAATAATATTTACAATATTTACAGTTAAATAATTCATAAAGAATTGACACTTTTCATATATTAATGTCAGGAACCTCGGATTGAGACATGGCGTGAGAACCCAATTGCAGGCAGACAAAGACGGTGGTGAAGATATATTTATTACAAATAACAAGACACTACAAAACAGGCAAAACAAAACCCACGTGGGGGAAAACAGGAATGGTATATATAAACTTAAACAAGGAACAAGGACACTGACTAACTAAACTAATAAAACAAACACTTGAATTACAACACACTAACACTGACTAAACTACACTTACTTTGACAGGCAAGACAGCGACAGGAACAAGTACAGCGACAGGGACATGTACAACAAGTAATGCACGAGCAACGAGACAAAGAAACATGAGGACTCTTTATAGGGAAGGTAATTAACAGAAACAAGGAAACAGGAGGGTTGGGCAATGACGCGACCTGAGGAGAGTATGGAAGACCGCAAGGGTCAAAAATATCTCTCCCCACATGAAACAGAGGATTCTGTATGATTCCACCTCTAAACCAAGAAATACCTGACAAGGAGAGGTGGAACCATGACATATTAATAAATAGATGTATAAATTATGATATAATGTATTATATTGCATTACATATTTATGTTTAATAGTGGAAGGAATTTGTTATGGATAATAAAGTTTAACAAAGAGTAACCACTTTTAATTTTTATTTGCTTTTACTTTTGTGCTTTATGTTCATTTGTATGCAAACAATGACTCTTCTACTATTGTAGCACAAAATTGTATACAATATATATGTGTATTTCTCAAAATACACCTGACTAATGCATTAAACATAAAAATGTGATAGTGGTACAGATAGTGTTCTCGCAATGATTTGTGCAATGTTTTGAATAGGGCTTGTTAATCGACGTCACGCCACCTTGAATGTTGCGCCATCTTGTGAGCGTGTTGTTCTTCTTGTTTGATTAGAAAATGATAACTATGGTAGGTCGGTCTTGTTGTGTTAAAAACACTTCGAAAGCATTACGCAGAGTCGTTCAGGAAAAGCCCATCGTTCTTTCACGTTCGATTTCACCATATATCAAACAAAACAAGTAACAGTACAAAAAAACCTATAATAACAGTGGAGTATTACCCTCCCAAGATGGCGGCGCCACTGCAACATGCAACAAAGGGCGTGACATCAGCTTCACATACTCTATACGCTTCAGAACCATTCTCTATAATATTACTTTAAATGTATGTATTTGTACGTACAGGACATGTCTCTGTATGTTGTTCACTCTGTGCCCCCTCAGAAAAAATAGGTGCATGACGCCCTTCTGTATACCATTTCTAATTGATTACATTGTGTGTACCTCAGCATCAGACATTAGATATGGAAGAAAATAACTGTTGCATCGTCTAATAAGTGTTCATGTCCGGTGAATTAAATAATAAGAAACCGTGAGCCCAATGCTGTTACATTTACATTTATGCATTTGGCAGATGCTTTTATCCAAAGCAACTGACATTACAATATCCTATACATTTATACTTGGGTATGTGCAATCCCCTGGGATCGAACCCACAACCTTGCATTGTTAACGCAATGCTCTTACCACTGAGCTACAGGAAAAGCTGTTGATGGTTGTTGAGAAAGCTGATGCGAACGGCAACCTCCTATACTCTGATATGCTCAACTGTCCACCCGCGGGATCTGGAAGCAGCACATTGTCTTTGTGATAAGTGCTAATCGGTCCAAAGAAGACAAAATAACAAGGAACATAAACCACTACTAATAACGTGAGTACATTGAACCTACAAGTGCTAACATGGCTTCGCATCTACCAATGATGAACTGGTCCGATCCTGATCTGAGTGAAGCAATGTCGTTGATTCAACAAAAAAATAATCTATATTTGGAAGATGAAGAAATATCAGATGCAGAGAAACAAGCGAGAAAAATATGCAGAGGCATAGGAGATGAAGGATTAAAGCGACTCAGTGCAATTGGACTCAGTGATACAGACAAGAGAAAGCTTGACACTTTGTGGAATTTATTTGAAGGACAATTAAAGCTAAATGTAAACTTCAGAATACACAGGCTTCAGTTAATGCAGCACAGAACCTTACCACTGAAATGCCAAGTCACTGATGAAGAGTTTAATGAATGATTAGTCGAGGTTATTATTGCCAGGACAGCCCTTTGATACATTAAGAAATTACCTTTACAGTAAGCCAAAAGGCTATCCCATTGCTGATGTACAAGCAGAAGGAAGAAAGTATGGAGCCTTATAGCAGCTGGAAATATACAAATACATCAGCTCAGCTTGTCACACACAAAAAAGTCGGAAGAGGATGTAGGAAGAGGATGAACATGTCAGAAATGTGATATTAATCACAAGCCACGGAAGTGTACTGCATACAACGAAAAATGCTCAATGTGTGGCAACAGAGGTCATTGGGCAAGATGCTGTAAGAAGGGCAGACAACAGAGACAGCCATCCAGCCAGCACAGAAGGAGTAATCACGAACATGCTACAAATACCACGGCCACTCCGACCAAAGAAAAGACCACAAACATCAAGAGCCCAGCATCAACACTGTGGATTGCACTAAGGATGACGATGAGTATTCATACAAAAAACATGTTTACTCGATCACCATCAGCGAAAAATGTCAGCACAACATTCACATAAAACAAATCTAGATGAGTCTTACACAACTCTGAATGTCAAACCAACCCACTTGAAAGGATATGGATAAACGCTTCGTCTGAAAATTGATACAGAGGTACCAGGGAATACACTACCACAGCACACATTCAAACAGTTGTATGGTGCATCACCACAGTGCATGGAACATCTAAAGCCATCTCCAAAGTAAACGTCATATACTGGTGATGAGAGTGCCTGCTTTGGAACTATTAACATGCCTTGCCAGTACAAAGAGTCCAGATGGATAGATGCAAAATTCTATGTTGTCAATGTACCAGGACCAGCTGTAGTTGGATTAGCCACAAGTGAGCTCCTAACCTCGTGACTGTAAATGTTGATGCAATGGCTAAAGGGGAAGACAAGGGACATGCGAAAGAACAAACAAAATTGAACATTCCGCAAGGTATTGTAAGGCAGCTGGAAAAGTGAACGACATTGGATTCCGTTGTTGGGCCGATGGCTGGTCTTTTACAGTATAAAAAGCATCAGCGACCTAAAGGAGAAATAACCAGACAAATTTGACAAAATTGGCAGTTTCGAAGGAACAGCAAAGCTTATTCTGAAGGAGAATGGCAGCCTATTCATCGACCCGCCACTTAAATGCAGCATCCACATCAAGGACAAACTACAAAATGAGTTAAAAAAACTTGTAAACCAAGGAATCCTGCGAAAAATAGATGAGCACACAGACTTGTGTTCCAGTCTCGCCTTTAGCACAAAGAGAGATGGATAACTACGAATTTGGCTGGAAATGCAAGCTTGAAGAGGTGTGAAAAAAGTACAGAGGTCCATGTACGCCCATGGACATGATCGCTAATGCTTGCACAGAATCATATGCACAGGATTAGTGTTACCTGGGGACCTCTAGTCATTTGTAATAATCGTTTTGGTTTATTTTCTTTATCTTCCACTTTTCTTGCATTTTGATTTGGGCGATCTAAGTCAAGTCATGCTAAGAAGTGATGTTCATTCGCCGGGGTGTGGTTACATAAGGCATTTCAGGCAGGTCTGGGTGAGCATTTGCCTTTAGATAGAATGCATCTTTTATTCCGACACTTCAATTTTTGAATGTCTAATACATACATGGGTAACTTATAACACACCAAAGACACAGAAAAACACGTATTCACACCATATGACCCCTTTAATACGTTTCTTTCACACACCTACAATTTGATGTTTCATTTTAAAAAGCATTTATGGAATTATGGAGTTTTATGTATTACTGTATGTTCTTTTTGGAGCTTCAAAATCATAGACCCCATGAAATGGCATTACAAAGATAGAAAAGCTGGGATATTTATAATTTTTTTAAACTCGACCTGTGTTTATCTAAAGAAAGAAAGTCATATGCATGTGGGATGACATGAAGGTAAACGGTAACATATATTTTTTTGAGTAAAAAATGAACTTTTACTTTAAAACTTGTGTACACTTAGAATTAAAAAAACATAAAAAAGTATAAATATATATTTATATATATGCCTGATTGAGATAAAATTGTCATATGCACAGATAAATGCCACTTGAACCTCTGTTTCAGAATCATGTTTAGTAGCAGTCTGGGACCCACCTTGTAGATGGATGGTTCTTTGATATCCAGAGGAACTCTGTTCCACTGCTCTTTTCTGATCCAGCTGGCATGACGACTCCACCGAGATTTGTGACTTGCGGACAACCACACAACCATTATCGCCAGCATGAAGCCTGTTGCCATGCCCATCAACACCCAATCCATGTAGCTAGGAAGTGGCAGCACAAAGTAACCATAGACTATAGATATGAGAAGGATCAGTCCATTGTGAGGTACTCCAGGAGACTCATCTTCTTCTTCTTCCTCCTCACCTCCTTCAGTTGGTTCCTCACTGCATCCACCTGTACTTCCTCGTCGGACCTGGTATGCATGAGGCTCTTCTACATCCAGCTCTGTGTCAGTGCAGATCTCGATGTCTTCATTGTAGAGCTCACAAAACTCTTCATCTTCCTGACGGGAAAGGGTCGACATGAAACACTTGTCTAAATCTAGCGAGGGTGATCTGTGAAGAGGCAACTCAACAGCTGTCCCCACTAGAGGACTGTTACACTCTAAGTCTTCTTCTTCCTTGATGCAGTAGTTGTTGCTACTTTCTGAGTGGCTGCTGAAGGCAGATAGGTTGGAGAGTTCAGAAGCGCTGGATGAAAGGTTTCTGGACTGGTAGGAGACTCCTGCTGTTGTTGACGTGAAAGTGTTTGTGCTGATACTATCAGGTTCCTCACGAATGATTTTGCTGAGGAGCTGAAGTGGCTCACACATGACCTCCGATAGGCAGCGCTTTGTGTCTTCAATACGTGCCTCAACCTCCTGAACCTTAAAGAATGAGCGGCTGTCAGGAGAATTAATGGCGGAAGAGGGGGCAGTTTTAGAATCCCCACAGCCAGGGGGAATGCAAGGTTGCGTGAAAGGTTTGAAAAGGTGTAAATTGAGCCCGGAATCTGGGGCCCAGTTAGTGGATGAAGCCTTTGCCTGAGGGCGGGTCGTGTCGGTGGCTAAAGATTTAACCAGGGTCTTCATCAAATGCCGGTGCTGCATTGAATGGGGTGAAACAGCTGGAGCCTCATGAGATTCCAAATCAATGGAGAGGGACTTGACCACGCTGAAGAAGGGCTTCGATGGTAGAGCAGATAACTTGGCTGGAGATGAGCTGAAGGAGGATGAATGAGAAGAAGACACAGGCATAGTCAACCTTTGTTCTGAGGGCCATGAGAAGCTAACAGGACTCAAACTGGATGAACAATCAAGGGTAATGGAGGAGTGCTGGATAGCCAAGGCAGAGCTTTGGGCTATGGAGGATGACACTTCTGCAAATATGTCTACCCCTAAACCCTCAGAGAGGAACTCCTCACTGGCCTCCTGACCAGTGATTATACTCTGACCTTCAGACTCAAGAACAGAAGGTGAAACAGCCAGCCTGTAGAGCTCTTCTTCCTCCTCCTCCTCATTTCCCTTGGCGGAAAAGTGTATGGTAATGGTATCTCGGGAGAGTGAGCGCTGCACCTGCAGCTTAGGGGCCACTGCAGGCTGACAAGAGGATGAGGAAGATGGGGGCTTCAATGTCTCTGCATGGCCATCCCCTTGACTGGTCATTGCTCCATTCAAAAGAGCTCACAATCTGTGTGCACAGAAAAAGAGAAATTAGAGGGCAAACTAGTTTTCGTATATGTAACAAAAGCCAGGCAACAACATGTTCTCTTTATGGAACATTGCATTCTGAACATTCAAAAATCCTCACAGTGTTCTGTTTCACAGAATAATGTAATTGATATAGGTTTGGAATAGGGATGCATGATATTATTGGCATGCAGATATTATCGGTTGATATTTTCTTATAAATTAAATATCCGCATCGGCCCGATATGAAAAATTGAGCTGATATGCTTTGCCGATAAAAAGGACGTGTTGATTATACGTAGCACATTCTGAAATGAGCGCCATGAAAAGACACCAGCTGTCACATAGCACATACAATTCTTAAGTTCATTTTTGTATCTTTTTGTATCTGAAATGCCATATAAACATTGGGTTTGCGTATCAGATCGTACATTCATAATCGCCCCCACATACCTTTATTATGATACTGCACATTATTCAGAAATCCAGACGAGTTAACACTGCTAAATCCCCCATGCCAACCATTCCCAATATAACATTTATTTGCACTTAACTCTGTCAGTTTAAATCTTGACTAAAGACGCATCTTTTTAATCTTGCATACACTACACTTACATAATATTAATCCTCTGAGGGTTTAGGCTGCATTAGTTAGATCAACCGGAACCCTAGGAACACTACCAACAACAACTGATGTTCTTGTTGCATCAATCAAATAGTGCAGAACAGTACTCTACTCTCAGCCAGTCTTATCTCATTGTTCCAAGGTTACCACAGTGAGCAGGATGCAGTTCATGCCCAGACCTGATGGTAGAGCGGCGAATGGGAAGCAGCGACCTGACAAGAGGTGAGATGATAGAGCTGGATAAAGAAGGCTGCAGTGACTCAACACGACTTCACTACAAAATTTCAAATGCTATAAGATTTTTAATGATAATCTTTGTGACGAGGAAGGCGGGACGAGAGCCATGAGGTAATGAGGCGGGGCCGGTGGCGTGAGTGCACAACTGATTCCCACAATCACTCACGCCACCGGCCCCACCTGATTGCCTCACGGCTCTTGTCCCGCCTTCCTCGTTACATACCCCCATCGCCCCTCACAGGTCAGGGGTACCACCGAGACAGTGCTTACTCCCTCACTGGGGAGCCCGTCTTGGCATCCACAGCCCCTGGGGGTATGCACTGGCGAAACGAGAGAACAGAAACGAAAGCACCAGGAGCGACAGGAACGAGAGAGGGAAAAAAAAATTTGTCCGGTTCCCCGACATGCTGTCGCTCAGTCCTCGGCCCAGCAGAGAGGCTCTTTCTCACGGTGCTATGCGGTGGTGCTGGACGTCTGGTGGATGGCCCGATCTCCACCACCTGATGGTTGGCGATGGATTTTTCAAGGCAGACGGCAGCAGGCTCGATGTCTGCCTCAAGAGTCTCCAGCACGCTGAGGCAGCATTTGTCGACACATCTTGCCCACACTGCGGGCGGATGGCGATCTAGATGTTGCGGTCATGGGTGGCTCTCTTCTTTCGAGAACCAGCCTCCATCTCGCTTGCTTCCTGGGCCGTGACGACAGTGGCGAGCAGCGGGGGTGATATGGGGAATACTGCGAGCGTAAATCTGTCAGCCAAGCACTTGTGATCCCGGAGAGGCACCTCTGGCTTAAGGCCCTCCGGTGGCTTAGCGCCCACATTCTCACAAAAAACAGTTTTTAATCTCTCTGGGTGTTTCTCACTGCCGCTCTTACCCTCTACACGATGGTGTTCAGCAACCAGACTCTGAAACCAAGGGTGCGTTGAGCTGCATTGCCAGGCAGGAAAACCAACAGAGCCGATCTCCTCCCCGGAGAGGAAAAGCGCATCCTGGCATCTATCAGATGTTAAGATTGGTTCATGGCAATTGACCTGAAGGACGTTTACTTTCATGTTTCGATGGTTCATGCAGATGTGAATAGCTGTTTGTAATACTGCCACTCGTCGCTTTATCTATTTCTTTAATTTCTTTACTGATATTTGTTTGTTAGCGTTTGTTATTTGTTAGTCAGTCGTTTTGTTTTCCCTTTTGTGACGGAGAAAACAACGACACGGAGACGAAAGTTACAATAAATGGCCCCAGAGGGTACTTTTATTGAAGGCTCCTGGGGAGACAGGGAAAAACACAGAAGTGGTGACGGTCGAGGGTGCTGCTGTGCCTCGGGGAAAGTGTCAGTCGTCTCTGGGTCTCGTGAACGAGTACATCGAGGTATCATCCGGGTCTGTGCTATATCCCGCAGTATGACTCAGGTGGTTCAGGCCGTCGTTCAGCCCTCGGATTCTAGGGGACAACAATACGAGGCGTCAGTACGTTGCTCGGTAAGGGTATGGAGATCAAGCTCACCTTCCCTCAGAATGCCAACAGCTTTTATAGCTGTTGGTTCCCTTTCTGTCGGTCTCTCGACGTTGTGTCGAGAACGACAGATGGGGTTCGCCCTTGAGCACCAATCAACTCTGACTACTATAGAAAAGGCCAATGAAATTTGGCGAATGAAATTTGCATGCCGGGCTCCGCCCCCGAATATTCGGTATAAAAGGAAGCCGGCGTGCAGCATTCATTTACCTTTTGTTCTTCAGAGCCTTCGCTCATGACTACGAACAGAACGAATTCAACGAATTCTTCTTCTTCTACATTGCCGGATCTACGACGTATAGCAGTCCCTACCTGCAGCGACCTTCCCCTGGGCGTCTTGGCAGTCCGAGGTGTGTGAGATTTTATCTAAAAGTCCTTTTCAGGACTGACTGAGCATTCTCCAGCGCGGATGTTCTATTGGGTGTGGCAGGGGATTGAAACGATCGCTGCATTAGGTGTGTGGGCGTCCAGCACACTGAAGCATCGTTCGTTGACACATCTGCGTGCACTGCGGGCAGATTGTCATTTAGAAGTTGCGGTCACGGGTGGCTGTCTTCCTACGGGAACCAGCCACCATTTCGTCTGCTACTCGGGCTGTGACATCTGTGGCTACGGCCCCGATGACCACCCACGTTAGCAGCGTTAGTGATATGGGGAACTCTGCGAACGTAAACCCGCCAGCTAAGTGCTCACGGGCCGATCGCACCCCGATTCGCTCTTCTGAACGTTCCCAACCAGCGGTGGCATACTGTCCGGATTCTCACGCACACACATCGGGAACGATGTGTGACGTAGATGAGATGTCGCTCGCAGCATCGGAGGGAGACTGACATCAGACGAATCTGAGCTCCACCCCCAGTGGTCGAGTTAGGATAAAGCAGAAATTATGTCATTCATGCTAACCCGGGTTTCCGGAGGTGCATGAGGAGCTGTGTAAAACTTGGAGCGCTCCACTCACGGACCGCTCCAGTAAAAACCAGCTCCACCTCCCTTATTTCCCTCGATGGTGGGGCAGCCAAGGGATCTCCGTGCCGCAGCTGACAGCGCTCTACGGGCGACTAAGGCGGCGGCACGGGCCCTGGGTCGGACGATGTCCATGGTAGTGGTCCAGGAGTGACACCCCCGGCTATACCTTGTACAGAAGAGTGACACCAAGGAAGTCCGCTTTCTTGATGCAGGGTGGGTTGTTGGTAAACACCGTCGAGGACTGCGCTCAGCAGTTTTTGACGGTGAAGCAGGCAGTGGCAATTAACCACATTTTTCTCACCGCGACTCGGCCGCCTAAAGGCCTCCGAGATCTCACGTGACGTCTGCTTCCCTGCAACCCAGGACCCCTTCGACATCGATTCCGGTTCCTGTGCCCCCACAGGCGGCACCCCGGAAGCAGAGGTCGTGGGGGAACACCTCCCCCCTGTCAGCAAACTTCTCACGTAAGGGACTCTGACGGGAAGACTCCAGGGAGAACAACATCGGGCCCGAACCTTCACAGCCACGGCTCTGATCGGTCGGTACGAGACGACTCCTGCCTCATCACCAAGGCCGGGCCCTTTTCAGGGCCATGCGCACACTTACTCAAAGAGTTTTTCCGTTCTCCCCGGGTGTACTTGCAGCCGATCGAACACTCCACTGGACTGTGCTCGGCGAACCGACCTCACACCCTGGCGAGGTGTGAGGTCGTACACATACGACAGCTTTCACCACTCTCAAACCGACAGTGCGTACCGTTGTCCCGCCATGCAGGTAAACCAGAGCCAACCTTCCCTCCGGGGAACACCCCCGCAACAGATGGTTAGCTTCGCCAGCCGACGAACCACCCCCCCGTGGGAATGATGAAGCAGACTGCCCCCTTGGTCACCCTGTACAGTCCCTGGGAGCTCGAGAGCTGCCCACACTGTCTCGCTGGCTAATGCGGGCGGTCCGTCTTGGTTACTCGATCTAGTTCGCCAGAGACTCTCCCAAGTTTCAGGGCATCATCTCTCCCTCTGTCAGAGGCAGGGACGCCTCCGTACTTCGGGTAGAGGTCACCACCCTTCTGGCGAAACAGGCATTGAGTTCGTCCCTCAAACCAAGATGTTCAGTGGGTCACGACCTTCATCATTCCCAAAGAAACGGCGGGTTGCGCCCCACCGGTCTGCGTATCCTGAACAAGCACTTTCACAAGCTGCCATTCAGATGTTCACACAGAAGCGCATCATGACATCTATCAGGTGTCAGGATTGGCTCGTGGCAATCGACCTGAAGGACGCTTACTCTAATGTCTCGATCCTCTCGACACCGCCCGTTCCACGGTTCGCGTTCGAGGGGTGGACATATCCGTACAGAGTCCTCTCTTTCGGTCTGTCCCTGAACTGTCTCGACGACTGGCTTATCCTGGCACACTCGTTGGATGTGTTGTGTACACAAAGGGACCTGGTGCTCCGGCATCTAGATCGATTGGGATTTCAGGTCAACCCAGAACAGAGCAAACTCTCCCCAGTGCAGAGCATCGTCTTTCTCGGTATGGAACTGAACTCTGTCGGCGCAGCTGTCCGCAGCACGCGCCCAGTCAGTGTTGGAACTGGAGGCTCCTGGGACACATGGCTTCCTCCGCGGGGGTAATACCCCTCGGGTTAATGCACATGAGACCGCTTCAACACTGGCTACAGAGTTGAGTTCCGAGGACAGCGTGGCACA
The DNA here is from genome assembly GCF_015846415.1 of Triplophysa dalaica. Classification (NCBI taxonomy): domain Eukaryota; kingdom Metazoa; phylum Chordata; class Actinopteri; order Cypriniformes; family Nemacheilidae; genus Triplophysa; species Triplophysa dalaica. The sequence continues at coordinate 24,645,581 of NC_079548.1, read as the reverse complement.
CCGACAGCAGGCACATGGTGATGTCGCCCTGCTGCCGACGCACCCTAACATCTTGGTCTTCCATGACCTTCCTCCGGGCGGGGTTCCCCTCGGGCAGAATACGAGGCACGTTGTGGTGACGACGGACGCCTCGCTGCAGGGGTGGGGTGCAGTGTGCAACGGGCAGGCAGTAGCGGGGCGCTGGACGGTATGGAAGTAAAATAGTGACTAATGTGTTTGAAGCAAAGAGACGTGCTGAATAGCACTAACTGAAAAAAAATGCATTGAATTAACAGTTCTTGCATTTTAAGGTTCTGCAATTCAATATGGTTGTACATTTAAGCTGTGAATATTTCAAATTGAAAAATTTCACACTCGGTTTCACTGTCTAAAAATTAAAAAATCAAAATTCACCTTTTAAATTTCATAAAAAATGTTTTACTTGTTTTTAAATACAACCTTTAATATTCGACGGATAATTTTTAGTCCATATTATTTCGATTTAAAAATTCGCTTCCACAAATTCAGCGGTTCAAATTCGGCTTGAAATTCAAAGTTTCACATCCGGGAATCCAAGGAAAAGCAATAGAGCGCCGATTCTACAAATGCATGATCTCTTCCTGCTGCCTGACCGCTTCACCAACAGGTGGTGTAAGTCGGTTCTGACGTAGATCAAAGCAAGAAAAACAGATACTCTTTAAATGTTTGCCACGGAGTCCTTTCATCTGCTCGATTAAGTGAATTTAGTTCTCATATATAGCTTCTTAAACATCATCAACATTTTTAGAAATTTAACTGAGTCTATGTAGAAGTATGCTGTGGTCAATGGTGTCAAATGCAGCACTGAGGTCTAGCAGCACCAATAACGAAATACAGCCACGGTCAGACGCTAAAAGCAGATCATTTGTAACTCTGATCAAAGCAGTCTCTGTACTGTGACATGCTCGAAATCCAGACTGGAATTCATCATTAATGTCATTCCTTTGGAGGAAGGAGCATAATTGAGTTGAAACTACTTTTTCCAGAACTTTAGATATAAAAGGTAAATTCGATATAGGCCTGTAATTCCCTAGTTCTTTAGGGTCGAGTTTGGTTTTTTTTAAAAGAGGCCTTATAACAGCCACCTTAAATGCTTTAGGCACATGTCCTAATGTCAGAGATGAGTTAATAATACTAAGAAGAGGATCTATAATTTCTGGGAGCATTTCTTTCAGTAGTTTTGTAGGTATAGGGTCTAGCATGCATGTTGATGATTTAGATGATCTAATGATTTTAGACAGTTCATCGTGATCTACTGTAGAAAATAATTGCAATTTCTCCTCAGGGGTGCTGTAGTTAGTTTGTTCAGCGGATTTCACTACAGGTTGCATTGTTATAATTTTTTCTCTTATATCTTGGATTTTACTCGCGAAGTAGTTCATAAATTCATCACTGTTATGCTGATAATCAGAATCTGACGTCGATGACAACTTATTTTTTGTTAATTTAGCCACGGTGTTAAATAAGAACCTAGGGTTGTGATGGTTTTCCTCTATTACTGTTGAAAAGTAGGCGGATCTAGACGTTTTTATTGCATTCCTGTAATTTCGAGTACTATCCTTCCATGCTATACGAAGATCTATTCCATGCAAGATCCTACATATTCCCCCCTTCGGCCGACGGGGTTCGCATAGAAGCTTAGTCGGACGATGATTGTTTGGATCGTAATAGTCAAAGTGACAGGTGGGTCTTATTGGTCCTCCATGCTGTGGCGCACTGGCAGTGGGTCGATCTCGATGAGGTAAGTTTCACAGGCATCGCTGCCTTCTGGATCGTTAGACGGGCATGGTCTGCTCCAAGGTCTCTCGGGGCATCCTATCGGATGCATGGTTGGAGCACCAGTGTAATCAAACCGTTCCCGACTGGTGATAAAGTCCCTTGCCTCTCTGTTGACAGGCCTGTCATTGTGATGCGGCCGGGTGCCCTCTAGAGTCAGCTCTGGGTAGTGTTCAGAGACAGGGAGAATAAAAGGAATTTTAACAGTCTTTTCAGAGGCAGTCCTGTGCTTTACATAGGCCTTATGGGCTAGATCCCGCAGCTGTTGAGTGGTCATGGTGCGGGGGCATGCCGTGACTCCTAAGTGGTGGCTCACGCTAGGATGCAGGTTGCGCAGGAAAAGAGTTCTAAAGTTAAAATCCTCCTCCATCTCTGGCTCATTTCTGGCACCAAAGTAGGTTTGTCTCAGTCTGTTATAATAGGCCTGTAGGGTTTCGAGACGGCCATGTTTTAGGTCCATGGCAGCAACCAATCCCTGTTCAAACTCTGGGTCTGAAAACTCCTTTATCAGAGCCTGCTGCAGTTGCTTGTAATCCCCTTTGACAGTGTCTGACTGCCGGTCCAGGAAGCTGCGCACCTCGCGGCTGGAGGTAATCCTGAGCAAGTACAGAGTGTCTCTGGTGGAAACTTTTGCCATGTTTTGAAGATGAAAGTTAATATCCTGCAGGTAGCCGTGTACGTCGTGTCCTCCTGCAGGGTTTGGGGTAAACGTGGGGATGTTCCTGGCTAGCTTGTCAAGGTCCTTGGGAGCCATGCAGTGGGTTGTTGTAGGGATTCTCTGGAGATGCTCCCATCCCTCAGTGGCGGTTAAGGGCTCTTGGATACTGGTAGGTGATGTCTTTAACCGCAGGCTATCAGCTTCCTCTTTCCCAGATGATGCTTGGCTGGGAAGTCTGGTCCTGCTTATCGGGGGAAGTTCAGGAAGTTTGGCTCTTCCCCCCCTTGGTTCAGCTTTAAACATGTAGAAGTACTTTAGCTCTCCGACTGGAGTTGGTCATGTTGCTGAGCCAAGGCTTGGGCTTCTGCTCGGGCTGCTTGAAAGCGTTTCTCAGAGGCTTTGAATTTTTCCTCCCTCTCTTTCAGTTCGGTTTCAGCCCGTCGTAATAGAGTCTCTGCTTCCCGGAGCTTGCATTCTTGGTCCTCGCAGGCCTGCTTCTCCAACCGTTCTCTGTGCTCGATGTCTGTACGGAGGTCGGTTACGGTATCCTGGAGCCTTTGCACCTCCTCCTTTAGCTCTGGGTGCCGCTCATCCGTTGCCAGCTCCTGGACCTCCATGGTCAGTTCATCTAGGCGGTTCTTGGTGTCTGCCTGGTTCCTGCGAACCTCCTCAGCCTGAAGCTTTAGGGCTGCTGTCTCTTGCTCCAAAAGGGTGACGTTTCCGTCGCTTAGCTTCAACTGGGCGATGAGGTTGTGGGCGAGGGCACCGCTGATCCTAGCCAGCTCCTTGTGGGTGTAGCTCTTTGTTGGATCGGGGGCCATCAACCGGTTCAAATCGTCATCCAGCTGCTCACGGCTCAGGTCCTGTAGATCCCTGGTCGCCTCGGGCAGGAGGGCCTCCGTCATTGCGGTCAGCCAGACCTCTAGCTGGTCCCAGTGGGTGACAGGGCTGGATACTCTGGACATGCTGGCACACTGGGTCGAGAGAGAAGAGCACAAAAGGCCAATGCAAGTCCCTACAAGTTCAGTGAGCTCTATAACGCTTCTATGCTATGTGTTGTGCAGCTAACTGGGTGAACAGTCAGTGGCGTAACTCAAACACCTATTTAACCTAGCGGTGAATTGAAGGTGTGAGTGAGTGTGTGGGGGCCCAGGGAAATTGTTGGAGTAAATGTTTCGATGGGTCTAAACTTAGGGTGTCATTCTAATGACCGGTGAGTTTACTTCATCAACATATTACTGAGAATTCCCTGATGGCTCATGCAGATTCAGTCTTCCAGAAAACAAAAAGTAAAACCAAATTAAATCAATAACAAAACAAAATAAAGAGATAGAAAAGGGGCTAGAGAGGGTTGCTTAACTTGGCTCCGCTGGTTGGGAACCCTAGGGTTATGACAGGGCCTGCCGGTAGGGGGCGCTATGGTGTCATCTAGCCTAGGGAGGCAGCTAAGCTCAAAAACAACAGGGAAAAACTAAACAGTTTAAACGCGGGGGAAGGGAGCGTTCCTACTTCTCTTTCTGCCTATAGAGAAATCTGTAGGGGCTGTACCTTATTTGCATAGACCTGGCGTGAAATGAGGGCTTCCAGATGGGTCCCAGGTAAACAAATCCAACTCTCCAGCATCTCCGGACACACAGCAGCAATCACCCAGACCCCTCGCCCTACACGCCACTCAGGTGCGACCACTCAAACAGTCACAACTCTCAGCCCAACCTGACCGTACCGAGTGGGTTACCGACTGGTGGGCACAGAGAAACCTGGGATTTTACCCGGGGGTGCCACTCGCAACAGACATAGCCCGTAGGCTTTTCTTCCCGCTAAGTGGCACTTCCCGGGGTTATGTACCCCAGAATTTACTGCAGTGCACCACCCATCGGCCCCCACTAAACATAGGAGTGTCAGTGGCTGAAAGTCTCCCTGCGTGCCGTCACCTAGAGCCGGGGACAAAGGTATCTGAGAAATCCACCACCAGTGCCAGGCACGCCAAGAGAGCCGGATCCACTCACAAGGTACCACTGAGGAGAGCCGTCACTTCGCTACCCAGGTGTGCTAGGGGAAGTGCTACCTATAAGGAAACACAAAGGCTGAACAGGGGTAGAATTAATGACATTTAATCCTTTAATCAAATCAAATTAATGATGTTTCTAGGTAGGGGGCTGTATAGGGAGTAATGAAGAAATGAAAACAAATAAACCTACAATGTTGAAAACTGAAACAAAATAAAACAAGTAACCTGAAAACTAATTATTATTATAATTAGTTAAACCAAAACTCAAAATCAAATAAGTAAATAAATAAAAATAAACTGAGAAGTCAAAACAACAAAATGGAAATGAGTGAAGGTGAAGAGACTGACTGAGAGGACCCACAAGGTGGACGTGGTCGAGCCACGCCAAAAGGAAGTCAGGGAGGAAGGGGTGGAGTTAGGAAAGTGTTAGTCACCTACAACACGCTACACTGCCCTCTGGTGTTAGTAAGTCGTAACACCATATCCTCTGACTTCAACGTGATTACCGTGTCGTTTACACAAAGACTTTAACAATCACTTTAATCTGAACATTCAAGCGGCAATTGCTGTAGAAAAGAATTTACATCTAAAATATACGTCAAAACACAAGTCAACCAATAACTTTCTTAACTGGGTCTACAAGACAATTATGCTACAGAATTTGATGTCAGATTGATATAAATTCAAATCAAATCGCCCGCTTTGGGGGGCGTCACGGATGGTGACGTTCGATCTCGGCGGATCTAAGCTACGCGTCAGTTCACTACCTGAACGCGTGCTGCAGGATTTCTTCGCTGCCCAAACTGAGTTTAAAGACACACAGTAACATTCAAAACAAACACACAACGGGATTTCTTCGCCGTCGTACAATTAACTTGATCAAGATTTTAAAACACTTCCCTTTTAACGTTCGTCATCTATTGTTTAACTTCACAACATCCAGTAAAGTAAAGCACAAAAACAATATCCTTACACCTTGTCTACGAGGAAACAAAAAGCACGCATTAGCTAGCTAGGCTAATGGTTCAACTTCGGGAAGGGGTGTATATTTAGCTGAACACTCATTGGAAAATGCATCAATGGCTCTTACATCAGTCTAAAATACACAAAATTCGGCCGTATACATGAAACAGGGAGGAAATCCGCTCCACTATTTCCTTCGCGCTAACAGAGGATTTCTTCGCTCAGATTAGGGCGGTCAACAATATCGTGACTCACTATAAAAGATTTATTCGTTTTATAGGGTCAAATTTGAAATGGCAGTTAGCTCGACCATCATTAACAGTGACTGGAGATTCCTGGAATGAAACTCAGAGTGTGTTTCGGCGCAGTAACTTAACCATTCAATCATTCATACAAAGAGCGAGTTTCAAGTTTCGCTCAGCGCGCATTACCGTTACACACAAATGCCAACACAAATGAAACTGAAACTGGGCTTTGCTCACAAACAACGTTTAAAACTGCCCGCGCATTCTCCACCAATTATGTAGTGTATTTCGGGGGAAACTATGAGTTTGATCACAGTAAAAGACGTATAATTAATGATGACTAACTATACCTGTTTTATACACTTTATCGGATTCGGCAGACCTGATAATAGCGACAAACTAAATTCACTCGTCCAGCGAGTGATCCGCAGATCGTATATCAAATCTAAGAAATATTACTTTCCTGGCCTTGGAAACATAACACTCTTACTGTATGTAGTACAGTACCGCTCCAGAAATTATAACGAAATCAAGCAGTTTAAGTGACGTTAATATGTGATAAAGAAACACAGCAACAATTCGAGCGTGCAGACAAAATCAGGTTTATTGACCACACTAAAGGGAAAACAAACTGACTAACTAAGAAATAACAAATACTAACAAACGAAACATAAAAGCAGTAAAGAAATGGAAGAAATAGACAAAGCAAAGAGTGGCAGTTTTAACAAACAACTATTCACATCTGCATGAACCATCGAGGACAAGTATCCTTAGTTAAAAGGGGTTACAGCTTAAACGCACCTATTTAGGAAATAGTTGATACTTGCATTGGTTTCCTTTTGAGTGTGCTTGGACAAGGTTTGTGCCCGTGGAAAAGTGTTCTCAGAGTCCTGATGGTTTCAAAGCAAGCGGGTGAGTCCGTCTACTTCTTTCTTAGAGCCGGGATTGGCTGACGAAGTTAGCCAAAGTAATTCTGCCGAAAGGAAAAACTGTCTCCGAAGAGAGAGACAGGTCTCAGGAGGTGTTCTTGAACTGAAACGCGCGAACACACGGAAGAGCTGAGCATTGTTTGCTCTGTTCCAGGATGTTTTATGGAAGGCGGGTTCCACGACTTCCAAAGTGAGTTATCCAATGTGATGAGCTGATTTTGGAGCGAGGCCAAGTTTCTTTGTTTTGCTTAGTAGCTCATTTGCATTTAGGATGACTTTAGAAGTTTGGCGCTGTAAAACTCTTAGAATGACATAAAATCGATAGGATCTAAAACACGTTATTGTGCTATACGTTATTGTGAGAAACATTTAGATATAAAACATGCCAGGGTTATAAGTACATTGACAAGAAGTTCGTACAAGAATGGTAATATAAGCAGAATACAACTAAACACAAATGCTTTTGAGGTTATAGGCGAGGCCGAATAACATGGGGACAAACATACAATGTGGAGATGTAGGTTTGAATTATTTTAAACTATTCTTTTGTGGTTAACAAGAGGGAGACTTCAAGACTTGACTGACCATTTGCCCTCATTCCTGTTAACACATCTGGAGTCCATGTTAGTGTCAACGACCCCATCCACCCTGTTGGGATTTCTTTGAAGTCCACGAGTGTTGGTTGGGATTTATCCTGGTCAATTGATGGATGTGTTACAAGAGGACAGTTGGATCAGACTTGCTGGCACCGATTAGAGTTCCACTGAGAGGTCATGTCTTAACAACCCTCAATGGTCCTCTTTATTTCAACACCCGGATCTCTAATCAATGGTGCGACCCCTATTGAGAGGTCAGGATATTTTACGATGTTCCAAATGGTCACCTTTGATCTGGGCAAGATCCTACACTAGTAACATGCAGTTTTTGAGCTCCTCAGAAGACATTTGTTTTGTTTGGTGCATGAATCGTGAATTTGAATAAATGATGGAATCAATTGTAGATTTTGTTAAAGCTCCGACAGAGGAGTTATTAAATGTGTTCCTTAAAGATCAGTTGTGGGCTCTTGTAAAACATTATGAGATGTGGCAGGCAGAAAGCACAACAGACACAGTACTGGTATTTAACACACCCCGGAGGGAGATTTATTAAGAATAACAAGCGGAGTTTGGGCAGATTACAACCAAGTGGGGAATTGGCTCCTCCTTTCTCCGTTCGTGGGGTGTGCGTGAATGTCCCGTGTGAATAAAGTCCCGTGGTGTCAATCGTGCAGTAGTGCAAAAAAGTGTCTGCTCCTCGTTCAGCCACTGGAATCTAAGATACAAAGAACATAAACAACGTTAGTTGGTCAGCTGCTCTCAGGATGACAAGTCCTGCTGCTTCCTGTTTCTCGGCTGCTTATATAGTGTTCTTGATATGTGATTCAGGTGCTGATGACGTGCAGGTGCGGCGTGATTGCGTCGTTTCCATGGCGACGCTGATTGATCCTTGGCCTGCTCGTCACACTCCCCCCCCCTAAGCGTCGACCTGGTACGACTTATCCTATGGGAGTCCCAAGGGTTCTGGGGGGAGAATGTCCCTGACCTTCTTACCAAACCTGACCACATCCTGGAAAGTCCGTCGGCATTCCCGTGTGAGGCCCCTGCCCGGTGTCGGACTTCAAAATGGAAGTCCTGGAGTGCAAGGAACCACCTAGTCACTCGGGCATTCGTATCCTTGGCTTTGGCCATCCATACTAATGGCGCATGGTCAGTGACGAGTGTGAACTTACGACCTAGCAGGTGGTACCTCAGCTCCAGGACTGCCCATTTAATAGCAAGGGCCTCCTTTTCCACGGTCGCATACCGAGTCTCCGCGGGGGTAAGCTTCCTGCTTATATAGACCACTGGGTGCTACTCACCGTCCTTTGTCTGCGAGAGGACGGCTCCTATCCCAGTGTTGGAGGCGTCCGTCTGCAGGGTGAAGGGGCAGCCGAAGTCTGGTGTGTGCAGAACTGGTGAGGACGACAGCGCCTGCTTCAATGTCTGGAATGAATTTTCTGCCTCTGTGGTCCACTGAACTTTCTCCGGCTGCCCCTTTTTGGTCAGGTCGGTGAGGGGACTGGCTATAGTGGAGAAAGCAGGGATGAAACATCGGTAGTAGCTGGCCAATCCAAGGAAAGCACGCACCTGGGTCTTCGTTGTGGGTCTTGACACCTTCTGGACGGCCTCCACTTTCTTGGGCTGGGGTTGAATCATTCCGCGGCCGACCCGAAACCCCAGGTACTGTGCCTCGGCTAGACCCAGGTGGCACTTCCCCGGGTTTGCGGTCAGCCCCGCTCGTCTAAGCTCCAGCAAAACCTTCCGGAGCCTCAATAAGTGTTCCTCCCAACACCCCGAATGGATGACCAGGTCATCAATGTACGCAGCAGCGTACTCTTGGTGAGGTCGCAACAAGATATCCATCATCCTTTGGAATGTTGCAGGTGCCCCGTGTAGCCCAAACGGCAGCACTGTGTACTGCCAGTGACCTGACGGAGTACTGAATGCCGTCTTTTCCTTTGACTCTGGTGACAGGGGCACCTGCCAATAACCCTTGGTAAGGTCTAATGTGGATATAAAATGTGCCTTACCCAATCGGTCCAATAGTTCATCCACCCGGGGCATGGGGTAGCTGTCAAAACTGGAAACCTCATTGAGCCGCCGGAAGTCATTACAAAACCGGAGTGAGCCGTCTGGCTTTGGAACCATGACAATGGGGCTAGACCACGGGCTACGCGATGGTTCAATCACCTTTAGGTCTCTCATTCTTGTCACTTCCTCCTCAATAGCCAGCCGACGAGCTTCCGGGACTCGATAGGGCCGCTGCCGGACAATTACACCTGAAGGTGTTTTTACTTCATGTTGAATAACATGAGTCTGCCCGGGCCGTTCCTGAAACACATCAGAAAACTGACGGACCAGGGTTTCCAGCTCGGTCTTTTGTAGGGAGGACAACTGTTCTCCCATGTGTACCACTGGGACCTCTGTTGCTGCGAAGGCGGCCATCTGGGGAGCTGGGGCAATCCATCTCTTTAAGAGGTTTATGTGGTACAGTTGTTCTTCCTTTATTCGTCCCGGCTGACGGACCCGGTATGTAACCGGCCCCACCTTCTCTAAGATGGTGTAGGGACCCCTCCAGGACGCCAGAAACTTAGAAGTTGCTGTGGGGGTAAGAATGAGCACTCGATCTCCGGGTTGGAACTCTCGGGGTTGGGCGGGCCGATCATATAACCTTTTCTGGGCGCGCTGGGCCTCTACCAAATGCTCCCGTACGAGGGGCATCACCCGGTCGATTCGATCCCTCATGTGTTGGACATGTTCAATTAAACTTCTATGTGGGGCTGGTTGTTGTTCCCAAGCATCCCTAGGCACGTCTAACAGCCCCCGTGGCTGCCGACCGAACAACAGTTCAAATGGGGTAAAGCCAGTGGACGCCTGGGGTACCTCTCTCACTCCGAACAGAACATACGGGAGCATCAGGTCCCAGTCACGCCCATCCTCTGCCACCACTCGCCGCAACATCCTCTTCACTGTTTGGTTAAACCTTTCCACCAAACCATCCGTCTGGGGGTGATAGACTGATGTGCGGAGATGTTTGACTTTCAAGAGGTGACAGAGGTCGGCCATCAGCCGGGACATGAACGGTGTACCCTGGTCCGTCAAGATTTCAGACGGGATCCCCACCCGGCTGAACAACATGAACATCTCCTTTGCGATGGCTTTAGTAGTTGCTTTCCGGAGGGGCACGGCTTCTGGGTACCGTGTGGCGTAATCCACTATCACCAGGATGTGTTCATGGCCACGGGCAGACCTCGGCAGTGGTCCCACCAAGTCCAGACCAATCCGCGAGAAGGGTACCTCTATTATGGGTAAAGGGATGAGAGGACTGGGGGGAGGTCGTTGTGGGGACGTCTTTTGACAGGTCGGACAAGACTGGCAAAACCTCTTTACTTCTGTCTCTAATCCAGGCCAGTGAAATCGGTCACGTATGCGCTGGGCAGTATTGGTGGCACCTAGATGTCCTGCCCTCGGATGCATATGGGCCAGCTCCATGACGATGCCAGTCTTGCTCTTGGGTACCACCAGTAACGTTTTCTCCTCCCCCCGTCTCTGTGCGACACAGTACAACAGACCCTTGTTGACTATAAAATATGGGGTTGGGTGGGGAGCCGGGAGCCGTATTTCTCCATCTATCACTCGTACCTGGTTCCAACAGTGTCGGAGTCGGTCGTCTTCCCTTTGCTCTCTCCCAAATGTTCCTCCTTCGGTTATACCTTTGAAGAGATCGACAAATGGATTAGAGGGTGGGGGACCCGACTCACCTCCAGGGTTGCTTCCGGATGCCAACAGTACGGGCTTCGATCTTGGCGTGCGTCGTCGTCGGGGATAACTCGGTCTCCTGGGGCCTGACTGCACCCCCATGGTAAGGAGCTGATCGAACCCCGGCCAATCGCTGCCCAACAGGACCGGAACCGGCAAATCCTCAATAATCCCTACCTCCACCGGCCATGATCCAGGTGTAGCCGCGATCTCAACTTGGCAACTCCAGACATCTCGGGTCTCACCATGAACGCAGGTAATGGGTAGCCAGGAGGTCTTTTCCTTCTCTCGGGGTAAAATGTCCGCACGGAGTAGCGTCACCGAGCTACCCGAATCAAGGATGGCTCTCCTCGACTTCCCGTCGACCCGTACCATTCGTTCTGGAGCTCCGGAGGGAAGTTTCTGGTGAGCACTACACCCTGCTAACCAAGCTCTTGGTGCGGGTGAGGCTGCCTCAGTGGGCATGGGTTCATCCCGTGGGGTGAGCGCTGGGGTTATGTTGCCTGGTCGCGAGGTACCCTCCTGCGGTCGCCATACCTGAGCTTCCCTCCGGGGTGTGCTTACCGCTCTCTCTCCTCCATCCCGGGCGAACGCGGCATCTGCTACTTTCTGCCACCTGTGCTGCTGTGGACTCCCCCCCAACAGCCAGAGATTCGCCAGTCGAGCCAACTGTGCTGCTTGGATCCTGACGGGGCGATGCTCGTCATACGACCATTGATGAAATTGCTGTGCAGCTGCTATCGGTGACAGACCCACCCGGGCAAGAATCTCCGCTTTCAAGCTGTCGTAGTCCTCACTTTGTGGCGGTTGGAGAGCATAGTAGGCCTGCTGTGCTTCTCCCGTGAGGAAGGGCGCCAGGATCCGTGCCCACTCTCGTTTATCCCAAGCCTCCCATGTTGCAATTACCTCAAAGGTATGGAGGTAAGCGTCCACACTGTCCAGCTCTGTCAGCTTGGTTAAATGGCGGTGGGCGGTTCCTCTGGCTTCCGGGAGTGGGATTTGGGCCGCGGCGGTAGTCATCGTTTCTAGAATTTGTTCCACTCTTTCCTGTCGACGGTTGATCTGCTCCGATACCTGCGTCTGTCGGGCAGAGATCTCTGTAAGGCGCCGAATAACTTCTTCCATTTTTCCTGGTCGCTGAAGTCCAGGGAAAAAAAAAAGGAAGTGAGACAGCGGTTTTCCTGAGGATGAAATAGCAGACAAAATTAGCTACTGTGCTGTGCATGCCCGCATTCTCCACCAACTGTGGCGGGCAGAAAGCACAACAGACACAGTACTGGTATTTAACACACCCCGGAGGGAGATTTATTAAGAATAACAAGCGGAGTTTGGGCAGATTACAACCAAGTGGGGAATTGGCTCCTCCTTTCTCCGTTCGTGGGGTGTGCGTGAATGTCCCGTGTGAATAAAGTCCCGTGGTGTCAATCGTGCAGTAGTGCAAAAAAGTGTCTGCTCCTCGTTCAGCCACTGGAATCTAAGATACAAAGAGCATAAACAACGTTAGTTGGTCAGCTGCTCTCAGGATGACAAGTCCTGCTGCTTCCTGTTTCTCGGCTGCTTATATAGTGTTCTTGATATGTGATTCAGGTGCTGATGACGTGCAGGTGCGGCGTGATTGCGTCGTTTCCATGGCGACGCTGATTGATCCTTGGCCTGCTCGTCACAGAGATTAGAGAATTGGATAAACGCTTGAGAAAGAATGAGTTAAAAACTATTTGAAAAGCTGAGTTGAGTGAGAAAAACATTTTGTCCCTTTCAAAGAATTTGAGTACTGCGGAGGAGATGAAGGAATCGGCAGACCTTTATTCAGGTCTTTCGTTTGAGAAAAAACAAGAGATTTTGGGTATGCAACAATTGGGTGATAGGGAAATGGCTAAAGGTAGCTTGGCAACATGAATTAGAATTGGAAAAGGTGAAAGTTGAAGATTTTCTTAAAAACAAAGTGAAATTGAATTACTTATTGAGTTAGAATTAGAAAAGCAGTCCCAGGAGTTTTAAATATACGTTCAACTGTTAAAGTTAATTGGTGAAGGTAAACTATTAACTGAAGGTGCATAATCAAGTAAAAATTCCTTGAGTGCATTTGATTTGGGAGGTAATGTGGAACGCGATCCTCGTTGTTTGAAAGTATTGCAGAGGAGCGTAATTGGCCAAAGACAGATTTTGTAGTAATGCTCCAGAGTCTCATTTCAGGCCGAGCGCAGGAGGCTTATATGGCCCTGACAATGGAAGATCGAAGGGATTACGATAAAGTTATATTTACTATTCTGAAGGTATATGAATTGGTGCCAGAGGTGTACCGCCATCATTTTAGAACATGGGGAAAGGGGGAGTGCAAACTGGGGAAGTGTGAACGTCGAAATGTAGAAGTATGAAGAGAACTGACACCCCACTTCGATCTTTGGTGCACTGCTTCCAACGTGAGTACTTTTGAGGAATTCAGTGTTCCCCTTCAGTTGGTCTCTCGACGTTGTGTTGAGAGACAGACTGGTGTTTGATCTTAGATCCTATCATTTCCGAGATAAATTTAAAACGGCAATGGGCTTTGGCAAATGGCCCACCCACGCCAGTCTCCGCCCTGTACATACAGGTATAAAGGAAGATGGCAGCGGTCATTCAGTCATCCTTTGTTCTTCGGAACCTTCTCGGCGTAGGGTGTCGAGATTATCTCTTCAAAATTCTCTCCTGCTGGACTTACGACTCAAAGCAGCAGAATTCTCCTCTGCGATCGAAACCTGTCCCTCTAAACAAAGATGTCTTCCGGGCCCTGACTTCATAGTGCCTTAAAAGGGCCACTCTGTATCGACGCCTCCTGAACAAGCACCTACACAAGCTGCCGTTTAGGATGCTGATACAGAAGCGCATTTTGGCAACAAGATTGGTTGTGGCAATCGACCCGTAGGACACTTACTCTTACATCTCCTTCCTTCCACGACATGCATTCGCGGGAAGAGCGTATCAGTACTAGGTCGGGCCCTGTCTCCACGAATGGTCATAGGGACCTCATGCTTCGGCACCTAGGCCGTCTGGGCCTACGGGTTAGCTGGGAAAAGAGCAAGCTCTCCCCAGCGAGGGCTCCTCTTATCTCTGTGTGGAACTAGACTCTGCCCTTATGCAGCATGTCTCATAAACAAGCTTCTGCAGTCGGAGCTGAACTGAATGAAACTGATCAGTTGGACTCCAAGGTCCCGCTGAATCACTTTCAGAGGCTCCTGGGGAACGTGGTGTCCTCGAAAGGGGTTGATGCACATGTAGCCACTTCAGCACTGGCCTCAGAGTCAGGTTCCATGGATCCAGGCGGATTATGATACGCCTCAGTGTCTGGGCACCCCATACCCTGGTCAGATCTGACCCTTCTCCGAGCTGAGGCCCGCTCGGGGAGGTCCGAGACGCGTCTTGACAGATGCCTCCCTGCGGGGTGGGGTGCCGTGTGCGTGCACGCAGTATGGGGCAGTGGATGGGTTCCCAACTGCCTACAGTTTTTTGGCGGTCGGACAGCACGATTGCCGTGGTGTACATCAATCATCAGGGCATACGCTCGCCCGATACCTCCTCCTATGGAGTAAGCAGGTGATCAGTCCCTGCGGGCCACGTTTTTCCCTGGCAAGCTGAACCTGACAGCCGTTGCGCTCTCTCATCAGGGAATGCCCAACGGAGAGTGCCGACTCCATTCTTGCGCATGAACAGATCCTTTTAGGAATAGATCCTGTTGCCTCCCAGAACTCCCCTTTTGCCCGCTTTGGTACCCCCTCACAGAGGGTCCCCTCTGCACGGGTGCTGTAGTGCACAGCTGGCCCCGGGACAAGCGGAAGTAGGACTTCCCCCCCAGTGAGCCTCCTGCACAGAGCCTGTGCAAAGTCAGAGAAGAGTGGCTTCAGGTACTGCTAGTTGTGCCTTACAACCAGACTTCACTTTCAGACCTCTCTGTTCTGACGCCACTCCCTCTGGCCGATTCCCCTGACGAAGATCTTCTCGCAGGGGAAGGCCTCTTAAATCTCCATGCCTGACCCCCGGATGGGACGAGGAGGCCTTGAGTGGCTTGCCGCTGGCGGTCAGACCATCCTCCAGGAGACCCCACCACTAGGCATGTGCACGCTTATAAGTGCCAGCTCTTCTCGTCCTGGTGTTCTCCCCACGGGGAGAACCCACGGAGTTGCTTGATCCGGTCAGTGTTGACCTTTTACAGAGACCAGAGAGTAACCTCTCCCCATCCATGTTGAGAGTGTATGTAGCCGCTGTTTCCGCTCATCACCAGGTGATCACTCATCCTCAGAAGCGCGATTTCGGCAGCGCTCCTTACCCTCTTAGGACTATAAATGGTCCTACAGGGCCTTGGCGGCCTGCGAGCCCCTCGGAGACGTCTCTCATCTTCATTTACGCTGAAGACTGCTCTTGATGGCGCTCGCCTCTACAAGAGTAGGGACCTCCAGCATTCTTCTTGT
The DNA here is from genome assembly GCF_015846415.1 of Triplophysa dalaica. Taxonomy (NCBI): domain Eukaryota; kingdom Metazoa; phylum Chordata; class Actinopteri; order Cypriniformes; family Nemacheilidae; genus Triplophysa; species Triplophysa dalaica. Next base: position 24,630,205 of record NC_079548.1, on the reverse strand, counting down.
CCCATGGGTGCCTAGAATTGGGCGGTAATCTCACATCATCCTCAGACACCGGCCCGGTTACGTGCCCAAGGTTCCCAGAACTCCATTCCGGGAGCAGGTGGTGAACCTGCAGGCGCTCCCCTCTGGGGAGAAAGACCCAACCTCCTATATGTTGTGTCCAGCGCACTGCGTCTCTACTTTGACCGCACACAGAGCCTTTAGCTCTGAGCAGCTCTTGTCTGTTTGGAAGACAGCGTCAGGGGAGGGCTGTCTTCAAACAGAGGCGGGTGCGTTGGATTGTGGACACCATTTCGTGGCGTACCAATCCCAGGTCGCCGTGCCTACTCGCAGAGAGACCCCACTCCACCGGAGTAGGGCCTCCTCGTGGGCACTGGCCCAAGGCGCCTCTCTGGCAGACATATGTAAGCTGCGGGTTGGGCTACGTCCAGTACCTTCGCGAGGTTTTACAACCTCCGAGTGGAACCAGTGTCTTACACCCTACCATGTAGGACAGGAATCTGGCCTGGGCATAGTGCTGCGTAAGCGCCTTCTTCACTCTTCAGGTAATTACAGTGTTCTATATAGCCTCCATACTTTCCCCCATTGGGTGTAGTATAGGCATCCCATCCATCACTAAGCATTTTTTGGTAACAGACTGGGCGGAGTGGCCTGTTGGAACCAAGTCCAATACTGGCAGAGTACTACTCAGGTGGACCCCTTTACTAGGACTATTGCTCAATACGTAGTGACTCCCCCGTTGGGTAGTCCCGTGTGTTGTATTCCTTCCCTCCTGATTCCCCTGTTGGTGAATCTGTGACCTCCCCTCACAACTTCGAGAGACAGACTGAAGGGGAACGTCTTGGTTACGTCCGTAACCTTCGTTCCCTGATGGAGTGAACGAGACATTGTGTCTTCATGCCACAACACTTTGCCGATCCCCTGCAACCAGGAGATACCGCTCAGGTTCCTTAGCAAAAAGGGTGAGTGAATAACCGCCGCCATCTTCCTTTTATACGCGTATGTACAGGGCGGAGACTGGCGTGGGCGGGCCATTTGCCAAAGCCCATTGGCATTTTAAATTTATCGAAGAGATGATAGGTTCTAAGATCAAACCCCAGTCTGTCTCTCAACACAAAGTCTCGTTCCCTCTATCAGGGAACGAAGGTTACAGACTAACTGAGATGATTTCATTCTTTTGGAGCAGTTAAAAAACATTATTATTGACAATATTGCTACATACATAAACGAAAATAAGACTATCAGAGTTGCTGTTAATGATGTTTGTGATGTTAATTACCGAGAGAGTTTGTCTCAGCACTCCCGTAAGTTTGATGGTGTGTTCTTATTTGCTTACTGTCATATGTCAAACAACATGTTATCCCGCAGCATATCCCTTGCGTAAAATCACTACTTAAGCTGTTTTTAAAGCCCAATGCAATTTATATCTGTTTTTGGTATACCAACAATTGTTCAGAGCAATTCGAAGAAGTTAGGGTTAGGGTTACTGTACTGTATGTGGGGAATGTTTGCTAAAATTTTAAAACAGCTTGGGGTGAAACATGATCAGTCAAGTGCGTATCACGCGCAGACCCAGGGCGCTATAGAGCGATTTCACTAATCCCGGAAGGCACAGCTGCACGCTTATTGTGTTGAGTTAAAAAGGGATTGGGAGGACAAGTTGCCCTGGTTAATGCTTGCGGCATGGGAGGTATTTCAGGAGAGTTCGAGTTTTAGCCCAAAACCAACTGTTTTTTGGTCCCAGTACGAGGTCCTATAGACGTATTTGCAGAAGGAATTAAAGAATGACACACTGCATCAAAATGTATCCGATTATGTTAATGGATTTCATAGACTTTGTTTTTGGAAGGGCAGAAAGTGAAAAAACATCTTGCTAAGGCTCAAGCTATAATGAAAATATTTTTTGATCGCACAGAATTGCCTGCCTTTAGTCCGGGAGATTAAGTTTTGTTTTGTTTTTACCCTCCCCTGGATCTCTTATTTGGTCAAGATTTTCTGGCCCATATACAGTCCTACGTCAGGTCTCGGAAACAAAACTATATAATTGCCGCTCCTGACCGTAGGAAGTCTAATCAGCATTGTAATGTTAACCTGCTTTGGCCATATTTTACCCGCACCTCGGCTATTGGGTTAAAAATAAGACCTGTTTCCACTGTAGTGGGAAAAAACTTGAGACTGTTTGCTTGCTACTGTCACATTTATGTCTGTTTCCCGGTTAAGTATTCTCCGTTTTTACCCTTCGACTATATTTGGCCATGATCCCTTACCTCAACCTCGAATGTTGCACCCGCACCTGATGATGTTTCCCTTGACAGTATTTATACCCTGTGTTTTGTCTTGTTCTTTGTCGAGTATTGATGTTAATTTTGTTCTTACGTGTGTCTGATTCCTGTTCTAGACAAAACCTGCTTTTGTGGATCTCGCTTAGTTTTCCTAGACACTTTATTAAAGTCTGTTTACTGGAACTTTAAGGTGTGCTCTCCTGTTTTTGACACAAAGTTTGACAGCTTCAATCCACGTAACATTGACACTCCGCCAACCACACTCCCAAGACCTGCCCCATTTTACTTCTTATTGGCTATTCATGTTTGTTTCGTTGAGTGAGAGTTGAGCTGTGTTCCTACCATTGGAAAATGAAATTATGAACTTGAACAGATATCAAGACACTTTATAAAATGTAATATTTTAATAGTAAATTACTTTTTTAAAGAACCTGTAAATCAGAACGAATAACTTTAAAATAGGCAAATATAGAATGTTATTTGAAATACAGAATTTTCCTTTTGTAATCAAACACAAAAATGTGTATGTGTTTTGCCCTACATTACACCTCCTATGTTGGGACTATTTTAGGACTGGACAATAATTCAATAACTATCACGATAGAATTAATTTCGATAACGTTTTTATATGGTTTTTAAACACATTTTCGATATTTCAATAGTCATCATACGTCTGGGTCTGAGCCCTCGCTCTGCTCCGCGGCAGTGGCTACTGGTGTTATGACAATCTCTAGTTGAAGCCCTTGTTCACACTTTAGGCCATGAACAAACTTGACGTGTTTTTGACAAGAAAAAGTTGACAAAAGCGCTTTTTTAGTAAAAAAACGCTGGCGAGGTCTTACACGTCTTAAAACGTGTAAAACGTCATGTAAAAAAATACAACATTTTGAGGATCACATTTTTGGGTGATCTATCCCTTTAACGTCATTTGTCAATTACTTGCATATTCATTCGATGAACTGCGCTTTGCATATTTTTTTAATGATGACAACTATTTGGCCTGTACTACAAAACTTTAAACCTCTGCAGCACCCGTGCTATGTGCAAAAAAAGTTGCCTTTGTTCTATAGCAATCACTGAGAGTATAACCAAATTCAGGCGGCCGCTGCGGTCACTAGGTAAAACTTGATTAATCAGAATCCGTAACAATTATATTGACACTTCAAATGAAATGTCATTTTAAATCTTCAGACAAATGAAAAATGTAGTCTTCCGAAGGAAAACCACATGACAATGCTTAATTTCAAGCCCTGATGTTATGTTAATATTATACCTTTACTGTATGTACAGCATATTAAGAAAGCATATGTAATTTGGTTGTAGGTGAAAAGATCCTTTTTCTCAACTACGCTATAAAATGTACTACGCTAACCACTCCATTCCCATTGCAACTGCAGTTATTATTGCTACTGTACAAATATTATAATGTAAACCAATATAGTATCTGCTTTAAACAGTGTTTAAACTACTGAATAATAATCATCATTTGTAAAATACCATTGATTGGAAGCATCTGATGCTTATATTTAAACACCTTCTCAAGCTTTGATCATCATCTGTCGAAAATGAACATCAGATTATAAAACACCTTTAAAAACAGACGATGAAACGCACTGTATGTGCGGTTGCTATGATACTCGTCTGTCTCGAAACAGGGATGGATCTCATAGCAACGACACATAGATGATGATGATGATGATGATAATGTTCTTACCAGTACACATTTTCACTATCCTCATCCTCGTTTCATTAACTGCACGCACACTTTCATATAGCAGGACATATATTAACCCGAGCTCATGAGTGTCTGTGTTTATTATCCAATGACAACAGCAGACAGAGCGTTCAGACCAGACGCATCACACACTGAAGCGCGCACGGCTCTGACATCTATTAAAGCGTCTGATATGAAGGGCGTTTTCTGTTTGTTTTCATGAAGCTGCGGGTCACAGGCGCCCTCTTCTGGATGAAAGATGACAGTGAGAAAGGGCGAATAGACCGATTAAACCATACCTTGACGATCGATGTTATCCAAACATTTGTCCTACTTGTTTTATAATTTATATTACAAAATGAAATGAAATGAAATGAAGAAAATTATTGAAAAATGTTTTATTATGGATGAATTTAATCAAATAACAATGTAAAAAAAACTTACAAGGAAGAAACTGCCTGCAAGAGAAAGTGAACAAACACTGATTTGTAGAGGAAGTTTTGAGTTGACAAAACCAGACAAACTTAACCTGGGGCATGTACCATGAAGCTGGTTTAGGTGGCTAGCCAGGTAAGCTTAGGATTAGTTTGGGGCAAGCCTTGGTTTTAGGTACCATGAAAGTAACTCATTTTTAATCAGTGTTCATCGCCGTGGAAAGGTACGCTTTACAGCTAACCTGCTCCGGAGCAGGTAATGATCTAGATAAGAGATCTCACATCGAAAGTGAACCCATCAGCGGCGAGCAAATTTACATATAAGTGACGCAACGAACTCACATGTGTTACAATGGGTCGATTTTTTAAATAATGTACAATAAAATAAAAATACTAATATAAAAAGATCTAAATATATATTACAAAATAAAATCAAATAATGGTTACTATATATGTAAAATCAGATTTTAGAGATAAGATTTGCTGGCATTCTCTTACACTTACATGAAATTAAATTAATTTATATTCCAATCTTTTATTGTACTACATGGGATATGCTTTTTTGCATTGCTTTATTTACCTTCTTGTCTGTGGTGAAGAACATCTAGAAACACTTTCAGTTTCATTGTGTATGGACATTTATTTTCTTTGTCCACTACAGAAACCTTCTATTAAACAGTAAGAAACCATACATTGACAGGTGACAAAACATATATTTTACTTCTGCTATTTTATATCTATTTATCAGGTTACATTAAGCAATTAAGTACATTAAGTAATGTATCAATAGGCCTACATTTTAGAATGTATAAGAAGTTTTTAATACTTTAATGCCTACATGTCACGCCCTGTGTCTCATTACCTGTTTGTCCCTTAATGTGTGTATATATAGCCCTTGTGTTCAGTTGTTGTAAATTCTCCCATTGTTTCCTTTGCCTGGATTTACCCCTTTGTATGCTTTTTGGATTTTGTACTTAATACATATTTACTGAACGTGGATCCGCTCCTTGTTCCCTTTCTGTCGGTCTCTCGACGTTGTGTCGAGAACGACAGATGGGGTTCGCCCTTGAGAACAAATCAACTCTGACTACTTAGAAAAGGGCAATGAAATTTGGTGAATGAAATTTGCATACCGTTCTCTTCCCCCCGGATGTCCGGTATAAAAGGAAACCGGCGTGCAGCATTCATTTACCTTTTGACTACGCTCATGACTACGAACAAAACTACGAACAAAACAAATTCAATGAATTCTTCTTCTACATTGCCAGATCTACGACGTAGAGCAGCGGATTGTCCCTACCTGCAACGACCTTCCCCTGGGCGTCTCGGTGGTCCAGGAGGTGTTAGAGATTTTTTCTAAAAAGGTCCTTTTCAGGACTGAGCATTCTCCAGCGCGGCATGTCCCACTGTTCTCTTGTGTGCGGCACCCTCATCGAGGAGGGGGATGGACACGATCGCTGCATTAAATGTCTGGGCGGCCAGCACGCTGAAGCAGCGTTTGTTGACACATCTTGCCTGCACTATGGGCAGATTGTCATTCAGAAGTTGCGGTCACGGGTGGCTGTCTTCCTACGGGAAACAGCCACCATTTCGTCTGCTACCCGGGCCATGACATCGGTGGCTACAGCCCCGAAGTCCGCCTGTATTAGCAGCGTTAGTGATGTGGGGACCTCTGCGAACGTAAACCCGCCAGCCAAGTGCTCACAGGCCGATCGCACCCCGATTCGCTCTTCTGAACGTACCCCAACCGGCGGTGGCATACCTTCTGGATCCTCAGGCACGCTCGCAGCATCGGAGGGAGACTGGCATCTGACTCTCCACCCCCAACGGTCGAGCTCAGGAGGAAGCAGAAGTGATGTCAACCATGCTAACCTGGGGATGCGTGGTTCCTGAGGTCGGAGCGCGGTGCAAACCATGCCAAACCCGGGTGCCGTTTTTTTCCCGGAGGTGCATGAGGAGCTGTGTTAAACTTGGAGCGCTCCAGTCAAACCAGCTCCGGCTCCCTTACTTCCCTTGATGGTGGGGAAGCCAAAGGCTACGTCGAGATCTCCCGGTCGGAAGGTGCGGCTGCGGTGGCACCGAGGCGGGTATAATGCAGGATCTCCACTTTCTTGTCCACTTTCTTGATGCACCCATCTCGCAGGGTGGGTTGTTTGTTACACCGTCGAGGACTGCGCTCAGCAGTTTTTGACGGTGAAGAAGCACCGCGCTGCACCGCGCCGCAACGCAGCCGACTAGAGGCCTCCAAGATCCTGCGTAACCTCTGCTTCCCGGCAGCCCAGGACCCCTTCGACATCGGCTCCGGTTCCTGTGCCCCCACAGGTGGCAACCCGGAAGCTGAGGTCGAGGGGGGAAACCTCCACCCCGTCAGCAACCTTCTCGCGAGAAGGGACACTGACGGGAAGACCCCAGGGAGAACAACATCGGGCCCGACCTTCACAGCCACGGCTCTGACCGGTCGGTACGGGACGACTCCTGACTCGTCACCAAAGCCGGACCCATATCAGGGCCTGGCGCCCACTTCCTCACAGAGTTTTTCTGTTCTCCCCGGGTGTACTTGAAGCCGATTGCACACTCCACTGGACTGTGTTCAGCAAACCGACCACACACCCTGGCAAGGCGTGAGGTCGAACACACACGACAGCTGTCACCACTCTCAAACCGACAGTGCGTGCCGTTGTCCCGCCAGGCAGGCAATAAAGCGGAGCCAAGCTTCCTCCGGGGAAACCCCGCGACATATGGTTAGCTCCGCCGGCAAATGAACCACCCTCTGTGGGAATGGTGAAGCAGACCGTCCCCTTGGTCCCCCTGTCACAGTCCCTGGAAGCTTGGCAAAAGTTGCCCACACTGTCTCGGTCGCTGATGCGGACGGTCCGTCTTGGCATCTCGATCCAGTTCGCCAGGAACCCTTCCAAGTTTCGGGGCATCATCTCTCCCTCTCTCTGTACTTCGGGCAGAGGTCTCCACCCTATTGGCGAAACAGGCAATCGAGTCCATCCCTCAAGCCAAGATGTTCAGCGGGTTTTACAGCCCGTACTTCATCGTTCCCAAAAAAGACGGTGGGTTGCGCCCCATTCTAGATCTGCGTACCCTAAACAAGCACCTTCACAAGCTGCCGTTCAGGATGCTCACGCAGAGGCATATCCTGACATCTATCAGGTGTCAGGATTTGATCGTGGCAATCGACCTGAAGGACGCTCATTTTCATGTCTCGATCCTCCTTCGACACCGGCCGTTCCTACGGTTCGCGTTCGAGAGGTGGGCATATCAGTACAGAGTCCTCCCTTTCGGTCTGTCCCTGTCTCCATGGGTCTTCACGAAGATCGTGGAAGCCGCCCTTTCTCCCCTTCGGGAAAAAGGTGTGCGCGTACTAAACTATCTCGACGACTGGCTTATCTTGGCACACTCGCGAGATCTGTTGTGTACACAAAGGGACCTGGTGCTCTGGCATCTAGATCGATTGGGATTTCAGGTCAACCGAGAAAAGAGCAAACCTCCCTAATGCAGAGCATCCTCTTTCTCGGTGTGGAACTAAACTCTGTCACAATGATGACGCAGATGACGCAGCTGTCCGCAGCACGCGCCCAGTCAGTGTTGAACTGCCTGGAACACTTCAGGCAGTCGGCGGTCCCCCTGAAACAATTTCAGAGGCTCCTGGGACACATGGCGTCCTCCGCGGGGGTAATACCTCTCGGATTGATGCACATGAGACCACTTCAACACTGGCTACAAATTTGAGTTCAGAGGACAGCGGGCAGATTACGAGGCACGTCGTGGAGACGACGGACGCCTCACTTCAGGGGTGGGGTGCAGTGTGTAGCGGTCACGCAGTAGCGAGGCACTGGACCGGCCCCCGTCTGCGCTGGCATATCAATTGCCTAGAGTTGTGGGCTGTGCTGCTTGCGCTGAAAAGGCTATGGCCTCTAGTGCAGTGCCAGCACGTGCTGGTCTGCCTGGACAGCACGACACCCGTAGCGTACATCAATCGCCAGGGTGGCGTACGCTCACGGCAGCTAACACGACTTGCCCGATGCCTCCTCCTGTGGAGTCAGCAGGTGATCCGCTCCCTGCGGGCCACACACATCCAAGGCGATCTGAACCAGACAGCCGACACGCTCACTCATCAGTATACGCCATGCGGAGAGTGCCGACTCCACCCCCGTGCAGTCCAGCTCATTTGGGTGCTGTTCGGACAGGCACAGGTAAACCTGTTTGCCTCTCACGACACCACCCATTGCCCGCTTTGGTACCCCCTGTCCGAGGCCCCCCTCGGCACAGATGCTCTTGCGCACAGCTGACCGCGGGACGGGCGTAAACACACCTTCCCCCCCAGGAGCCTCCTTGCACAGACACTCTGCAAGGTCAGGGAAGAGGAGCACAAAAATGTTATGGGTAACACCACACTGGTCTAACCGCACTTGGCTTCAGAGTTGATGCTCTGGACAGCGCGTCCCCCTGAACCATTCCCATGACAGAGGACCTGCTCTCTCAGGGGAAGGACACGTTCTGGCGTCCCAGATCAGACCTCTGGAACACCCATGTCTGGTCTCTAGACGGGACGAGAAGATCCTGAGTTGGCTTCACCCAGGGTAGGGCCCCATCTACTAGGCGGTTACACGCCTCTAGACGGCGCCTTTCCATCTCTCAACGAGAAAGACCCACTGAGGTGCTCAATCAGGATTGTGTTGTCCTTCTTACGAGACTGGAGATTAACATCTCTCCTCGACACTGAATGTGTATGTAGTCGCTATTGCCACTCATGACGACTCAGTTGATAGAAAGTTTCTAGGGCAACACGACTTGGTCACCAGGTTCCTAAGGGGCGCGAGAGGGCGGAATCCGCCTCATCTCCGCTCCATACCCTCTTGGGACTCTGGGACCGGTCAGGGCTGTACACATCATTCTCCTAGAAAGCTCTGGAATCCCCCGACCTCCACACTGGAAGGTTACAGTTTCGCGAAAGCTTCGAGCTGACACGCCCAGGCCTGTCACCGTCGCTTCGCTAGAGATTGTGACGCGATACAGCGTTGTGCCATTTTCCATAGGTAACCCCATCTGTCGTTCTCGACACAACGTGAAGAGACAGACAGAAAGGGAACGTCTTGGTTACGTATGTAACCTCAATTCCCTGATGGAGGGAATGAGACTTTGTGTCCCTCATTCCACAAACACGTATTGTATTCTGCTGCAGTCGTGAGAGGCTCTCAGGCTCTTCAGAACAAGAGGTAAATGAATGCTGCACACCGGCTTCCTTTAATACCGGACATCCGGGGGCGGAGACCGGCATGCAAATTTCATTTGCCAAATTTCATTGGCCTTTTCTATCGTTGTCATAGTTGATTGGTTCTCAAGGGTAAGAGCATTTCATAACTGAAGCAAAATTGTTGGTTCAATGCCAGGGGATTGGACATACCTATCTATAAATGTATAGGATAGTACAATATAAATCACTTTGGATAAAAGCGTCTGCCAAATGCATAAATATAAAAATTTAAATGTAAGAACGACAGCAATGGATACAAGTATGAAGAGACATCACTAATGGAGACATTGTTATGGTGGTCGATTCCAATGTCCAATTCCTCGAAGTTCATGGATTCTATGAAGACAAACAGACAGAAATACTTTAATAATCCAAAAGGGAAATTATTTTTGTTACAAAAACTCCAGATATACAAACAACATATTATGCACATGACAGAGACAAGGTGTCTGACTTTCTTAGTAAGCATTTTAATGTTTAATTACCACAGGCAGGAATGATTTCCTGTGGTGCATCTGGGTGAGAGGAGTCTTCCACTGAAGGTGCTCCTCAGCTGGGACAGTGTGTCATAGAGAGGGTGTGGTATAGTATAGACTGGTGGGCGAACTGTAATGCATCACTGAAGAGCCTGACCATGGGCCTTAGCTGCTTCAGGATTAGTCTCTCAAGGGTCTTCATGATGTGGGACATCAGGGCCACTGGTCTGTAGTCCTGAGGGCCACTGGGACGTAACGTCTTTGGCACATGAACGAGGCAAGATGTCTTCCACAGCACATGGACCCTCTGGAGGTGCAGGCTCCGGCTGAAGACTTGACTTAGTACTCCACACAGATGTGGGGCATAGGCTTTCAGTACCCTTGGCAATACACCATCAGGGCCTGCAGCTTTGCCGGAGTGGAGACTCATCAGCTGTCTTCTCACCATGTCAGGCGTGAAGGACATTGTAGAGGTGACAGTGGGGAGGTCCTCAGGTTGTAGAGAACATGCAGTAATGCAGGGGGGGAGGGGTGGAGTTGGGGGGTGTGGACTGAGCTGGAGAGGGGCAGACAAGGGGTCTGTAAGCTTTCCTGTAGCTCAGTGGTAAGAGCATTGAGTTAACAACGCAAGGTTGTGGGTTCGATCCCAGGGGATTGCAAATACCTATGTAAAATGTATAGGATAAAGCAATGTAAGTCGCTCTGGATAAAAGCGTCTGACAAATGCCTAAATGTAAATGTAAGGAGGAGGAGTATGGGGAGGAGTAGACCTTTGGTAGACGCTTTTATCAATGTCCTCTCTGTGAGGCTCAAGGCCAGCCTGTCACTTCAAAGCAGCACTGCAGTGCCTCATAAGTTTGCTCTGACCACCTCCTCACAGTCCTTGTGGTCTTAGGCTTCCTCTTCACCAGGGGCACATAGCAGGGTTTGAGGTAAACCAGGTTGTTATCTCACCTGCCCAGAGGGGGACGATAAGAGGAGATGTATGCATCCTTAATGTTAGCATACATCAGATCCAGGGTCCTCTCCTCTCTGGTAGGACAGCTCACATACTGTTTGAAAGTCGGTAGGACTCTATCCATGGTGACGTGATTAAATTCTCACGAAATGATGATGAGGGCACTGGGGTGTTAAGTCTGTAGTTTGGAGATGGTGGTGTGTGTGGTGCTGCAGGCAGATGTATGGTTTGCAGAGGGAGGGATGTACAGAACAACGATGATGACGTGAGGTATCTCTCTAGGCAGGTGGTATGGATGGAGACCAATGGCCAGTAGTTCAATGTGGCAAGGGGGGCGTGGTTCAGCACGGTCTGCGCCGAGAGGGAGAGACGGGAGAAGAAGGGTGAGTAAGCAGATCACTTTGAAAACATCTACTTTTTGTTTTAGTAATTGGCGAGGAGATGCTTAAAAGCCTGGGCGAGGAGATGAAATATTGAGAGAGATCGGCTGGGAAACCAGACGGGAAGGAAGCCTTGAGACGTTGCGTCCAGGGTTATCAAAGAGAATCTACTACTGGAAAAGTTGTTAAACCTGTTTTTTGTTACGGGGCAGATGCACCCCGGAAGTGATTACGAATAAAAATAATTTTATAAGGTTTCCCAGCCACGCCGACCCCGCCTCCTTTCTTTATAGCGAACTATGTAAGATTGGTGCTGAAACCTGGGAAGAAAGGAGCCAGCCACCGCCAACATGCAGTCCCCTCCAGGCTCGCCATTTGCGGAGTTTACCAGGAGAACCATCAGGCCCTTTTGGGACTCAGAGAGGACCAAGAAAGACGTTTCCAGGCCCTCGTCCAGAACCAATAGGAAGACCGCGAGTCATTACGGAGCTGGTTGAGCCAGGAAAGACGCACGGGATCGCCATCGGCCGCCCCCCAACGATCCCGCTGCATAAGATGGGAGCCCAGGATGATCCTGAAGCATTTCTGGAGCTGTTCGAGAGGTCCGCGGAGCTATCGGGGTGGCATCCATCGCCAGTTGAGCGAGACTGATTCCCCTACTGACGGGAGAAGCCCAGATGGCCGCCCACCAGGTACTCATCTTGAATCTGCTCAAATATGCGGACCTCAAGAAGGCCATCTTGGAAAGGGTTGGCCTGAGTCCGGAGCGGCACCGGCAACGCTTCCGCTCACTGGAGGTCGGGGACCGCGGCCAGCCTTTTCCCTTTGCCCACCAGCTCCTGGATGCCTGCGGCAGATGGCTGATGGCCGATGCTAGCACAGTCGATTCCATCGTGGATAAGGTGACAGTGGAACAGTTAGTGGGGCGGCTGCCCAAGAAGACCGCCCAATGGATCTAGTGTCATCGACCGAGGTTGCTGGCCCAGGCCATCCAGCTTGCGGAGGAAGAGTTGGTGGCGTGCCCAGGGGTCGGCGTAGCCCTATAATTGTTCTCTCTGCCTCTGTATCTCCGAACCTTTCTCCCAAACCAGCTCCATTTCCCAGGTCCAGAATTTTTTCCCACTTCCAGCCCCGTGTGCCCGGACGTCACCAGAAATGGGGCCGCAAGGAGCCTTGAGGACCCCGGAAGGAGCCGCCAGCCAGCAGGGCATCGGCTCCAATGCCTCTCCTCGCCAATTCGGGGGTCTACTTCCTGCCACTAGGGCGGCGGGGACTCCTGGGCCGGCCTGTTGGCGTTGTGGGACCCCGGCCATTTTATCGATCGCTGTCCCATGATGGAGGTCGGTATGATGGTCCGGGTTCCGGACAACCCACAGGCTGCCCTCGGTCAAGACGGGCTGTACCAGATACCTGTGAGTATTAGGGGGGTACATATCAGGCTTTGGTGGATTCAGGGTGTAACCAAACCTCAATTCATCAAAGCCTGATTCAATTTGTGGCAGTGGATATGGGCCGCATGGTTCAGGTGAGGTGTTTGCACGGGGACGTGGTGAACTACCCTTTGGTGCCGCTGACCATACAATTTCGGGGCCAAAAGCATAGTGTAGAGGTGGCTGTTAATAAGCACCTCTGACATCCTCTAATTTTGGGAACAAATTGGCAATTGTTTTCGGTATTATTGGGGCAATTATGCGCAGATGTCTCTTGGTGTAACCAAGGGCGATGGGAAGGGGTGGTCGCCAATTCGAAAACTTCTACAGATCTGGCAGCACAAGAACTAGACACAAAGGCATCCAGCTTTTGAACTCATTTATTTTAGAATCTACAAGCCTTTATATAGGTACCAAAAGACCTCTGGGTGGTTTCAAATGTCCAGGGGTTCACAGAATGACCAAATAAGGTATAGCAGATAAGACAAAGAATGTTTAGCTTAGAAAGAATAAAGTAGTACACAACTGAGTGGACACAATTTTTTTTAGTATTTTATACAAGTACGGGAGATTTGAAATCGGTCTATAGCTTCCAAGTTCAATGGGGTCCAAGTTTGTTTCTTTAATAAGAGGCTTAGTTACAGCCAGTTTAAAGGGTCCTGGGACATTTCCTAGATTAATTGACGTGTTAATTAACGTTATAAATGGGCTCAATTTCAACAGGTAGTAACTCTTTTAATAAGGTAGTCGGACTGGGGTCTAATAAGCATGTTGTCGGTTTGGATGTTGCAATAAGTTAGAATAAAATTTTACTGATTTATAGGAGAAAAACACTGTAGCTTTTCTTTTCATGAATTCATTGCTACCAAGGTGCAGCGGAATAGCCAGGTCAGGTGAAATCCGTTTGTTTGAAAAGAATTAGGTTTTTATTTAACACCGTGGCTAAATTAACAAAAAATAAGTTGTCAGCGACTTCAGATTCTGATTATCAGCATAACAGTAATACATTTATGAACTACTTCACTAGTAAGATCCAAGAAAGTAGAAAAAAAATTATAACAATGCAACCAGAAGTGAAACCCGCTGAACAAACTAACTACAGCACCCCTAAGGAGAAATTGCAATGATTTTCAACAGTAGATCACGATGAACTCTCTAAAATCATTAGATCATCCAAATCAACACATGCGTGCTAGCAAAACTCAGTACCTACAAAACTACCGAGAGAAATGCTCCCGGAAATTATAGATCCTCTTCTTAGTATTATTAACTCATCTCTGACATTATGACATATGCCTAAAGCATTTAAGGTTGCTGTTATAAGGACCCTAGTCAAAAAAACCAAACTCGACCCAAGAGAACTAGGGAATTACAGGGCTATATCGAATTTACCTTTTATATCTAAAGTTCTTGAAAAAAGTAGTTTCAACTCAGTTATGCTCCTTCCTCCAAAGGAATGACATTAATGAAGAATTTCAGTCTGGATTTCTAGCATGTCACAGCACAGAGACTGCTTTGATCAGAGTTACAAATGATCTGCTTTTAGCGTCTGACCGTGGCTGTATTTCGTTATTGGTGCTTCTAGACCTTAGTGCTGCATTTGACACCATTCACTACAGGATACTCCTACACAGACTCGAAAAGTATGTCGGCATTAATGGAATAGCATTGAAATGGTTTAAGTCTTATTTATCTGACCGTTTTCAATTTGTAGCAATAAACAATGATGTGTCCTGCAAATCGCAAGTCCAGTACGGTGTACCACAGGGCTCCGTCTTAGGGCCTCTGCTCTTCGCATTATATATGTATATATATATATATATATATGTATATATATATGTATTCGATAGTAATCTGTCATTTGAGGGCCATGTCGCCAACACCTGTAAAATTGCATTTTTTCATTTTAAGAATATATCTAAACTACGTCATATGCTGTCACTGTCAGATGCAGAGAAATTAGTTAATACATTCATGACATCCAGACTAGATTTCTGGGTAACATTTATAATAACTGCACTCTATGAATCATTAGTTAAGCATCAGTACATAGTTAATTAATCATTTATGAAGCATTGGCCCCACATTAATAGACATTAGTAAGCAGTACAACTATAAATTCTTTGTTCTTGATTTATAAGCATGTATATAATATGCTTAATAATCAAATTTTCATACTTTATTAAGGATGAATTCATCATTTCTAAATTAAGGATTACATTACTTACAAACCAGTTAGTTAGGAGTTGTCAGTGGTTCATGAGATCATTTAGAAAGTGTAATTAAATTATTAATAAACTCTTTGAATGCACATTTATACATCTTATTATTCTGACATATAGTAACAGTTACTTAATTTGTTAATAAATGCTTTTTTAACACACATTCCTGCTGTAATTCATGATTAATTAAGGTAGTTATAAAACATTTACTAGTTGTCAGTTAACTATTTTTGTGAGCTCATCTAATGTGATGACTATGTGTGCCTTGTGAAGCATTTACAAATGTGAGTTAAAGGCTCAGTTATATTCTAAACAGAAATAGGAAAAACACAACACAGAGGGATACAGAACATAGAAATATTTATTTCAAGATGCAAAAGAAATTAAACTGTACAACTGTACATATTAATGAATATAAAACGATTTAATATAAAAATAAAAAATAAACCTCTGCAAAATTAAAATTGTACAACCGAACATATAAATTAACATTAAATGAATTGATATAAAATGAAAAATAAACTTCTGGAAAAAAAAAATCCTGCACACCTCCAGAAAAAATATAACTGTGAAGTGATATGGAACTCTCATTTGTAAATGCTTTACAAGGCATACATAGTCCTCACTGTAGATGAGCTCACAAAAAATAGTTAACTGACAACTAGTAAATGTTTTATAACTACCTTAATTAATCATGAATTACAGCAGGAATGTGTGTTGAAAAAGCATTTATTAACAAATTAAGTAACTGTTACTATATGTCAGAATAATAAGATGTATAAATGTGCATTCAAAGAGTTAATTAATCATTTACTTACACTTTCTAAATGATATATAGCTTCAGCGCTAGTTCTGCCAGGAAGACTCAATCCTGCATCACTCATTGCCAATCAACACCCAACCAATCACCTTCCAACATAAAACACAAAAGATCGCCACTTACCCCTTCCTATGTCCGCAGTCGAAGAAACGTGATTCGCCCCCATCCACCCCACCACCACCAGGAGGTCCCTGTCAATATAACCCCAGGGGGGTTGGCCACGCCCCCGCCTTACCATCTCAAGGCGGGAAGTGGAGGACTTCTTGGCCCTCTGGATGCGAGCCATGGACAGGGCCTACTCCAAAGAACTATAAGCATCTTTATTATAACCATATATATTCTGTCTATCGGCTGTCAAATAAACGTTGAATACTCAACTTTGGCCTTCCGAGTCTTTCTGGTAGAACTCATGAACCAGTGACAACTCCTAACTAACTGGTTTGTAAGTAATGCAATCCTTAATTTAGAAATGATGAATTCATCCTTAATAAAGTATGAAAATTTGATTATTAAGCATATTATATACATGCTTATAAATCAAGAACAAAGCATTTATAGCTGTATTTATAAACTGCTTACTAATGTCTATTAATGTGGGGCCAATGCTTCATAAATGATTAATTAACAATGTATTGATGCTTAACTAATGATTCATAGCGTGCAGTTATTATAAAGTGTTACCGATTTCTGTAAAGAACTTTTAGGTGGTTGCCCTGCAGGCCTATTACAAAAACTGCAACTGGTTCAAAACGCGGCAGCTCGGTTCTTACATGTACAAAAAAGTATGAGCATATAACCCCGGTTCTGTCAACCTTGCACTGGTTACCTTTAAAGCATCGCATTAACTTTAGGATCTTGCTTATTACCTATAAAGCCCTACATGGTCTAGTGCCGCAGTATTTGAATGAACTTCTATTGTATTGCAATTCTCCACGTGCATTACGCTCTCAGGCGTCCAGTCAGTTGGTAAAACCTAGAATTTCAAAATCAAGTGCAGGTGGTAGATCCTTTTCATATCTAGCGCCAAAATTTTGGAATATTCTTCCCTGCACTGTCCGAGAGGCAGACACACTCTGTCAGTTTAAATCTAGACTAAAGACGCATCTTTTTAATCTTGCATACACTACACTTCCATAATATTAATCCTCAGAGGATTTAGGCTGCATTATTTAGATCAACCAGAACCAGGAACACATCCAACAACAAATGATGTACTTGTTGCATCAAAGAGTTCAGAACAGTACTCTACTCTCAGCCAGTCTTGTCTCTTTGTTCCAAGGTTACCGCAGGATGCAGTTCATGCCCAGACCTGATGGCAGAGCTGAGAATGGGAAGCGGTTTTCCCGGTTCCTGATTGCATCGCTGCCGGCGGCTAGTTTGTATCCTCTGACACTTGCTTCACCTCACATTTGTTCTTGGTCTTATTATTAGTGTATTTTACCATCGTTACCTATCAGTGTCGTTGTCGAATTATTTATAACTTTATATTTTAAACCTATATTAATTGAAACGTAACGCCGCTAGCACATTAGCGTGTTAGCTTGCCTTCTGTTTACATTGTGGAATATCATCTCGCCCTATTTGTCTTGTGTGCTAACTGTTTCTCTTTTGAAGTGTATATACTAAGACTCATCAAGCAACCTTGGTAAGTAAGGATTGCACTTCATACCCGGTGAGTTATGGCTTCTATTCCTATTGTTGTTACTTGCACCTTATGTCATATGTTTAGCTTAGCCTTCTCTGTCAGCGGCGAGGGTTTTACATGTGATAAATGCAGGGAAGTAGTTATGCTGACGGAGAAGATCTTAGAATTAGAGTCTCACATCCAATCTTTATTTGAGGATAGTAAGAGTGTCAGGACTGTAGAAAACACTTCGGATGTGAGCAATGTTAGCGCACACATCGGTTCTGGTTGAAAATCCCCTGCAGCTGGGAAACTTTGTGACAGAGAGACGGCATAGCCGCAGGACAGAACATCACTCAACCGTTCCGATTAAAGTCTCGAACAGGTTTGCCCCGCTCAGTGACGCACCGACTGAGAAACCTGCTGAAAGTGCCCTAGTGATCGGTGATTCTATAGTCCGGAATGTTAACATAGAGACACCAGCCACCATAGTCAAATGTTTACCGGGAGCCAGAGCGCAAATTTAAATGTGCTGGCTAAGACTAATCGTAAATTCAGTAAGATTGTTATTCACGTCAGCACAAATGATGTTAGACTCCATCAATCGGAGATTACTAAAGATAATATTAAAGAGGTTTGTAAGCCAGGTGATTATATTACTCTAAATGAATCCGTTCCCCAAGATTATTACTATAAACACGAGCCTCCTCTAAAAGGTAGAGGGGGAGGTGTCGCTGCACTTTACAATAATTTCTTTTATCACATCACAGAAGTCTAATTTTAAATACAATTCTTTTGAAGTCATGGTACTTCACGTATCGACACCTAATACTAAGGACAAAACATTTTTAAAATTTATTCTAGCTATTGTATATAGGCCTCCAGGCCACCACACAGATTTTATTAAAGATTTTGGTGGGTTCTTATCAGAACTAGTACTGGCCGCAGATAGAGTCCTTGTCGTCGGTGACTTTAATATCCATGTAGACAATGATACAGATGCCTTGGGACTGGCTTTCAAAGACACTCTTAACTCCATGGGCGTTAGTCAACATGTGTCAGGACCCACTCACCTTCGTAATCATACTTTAGATTTAATACTTTCTTATGGTATAAATGTGGACGATGTTAAAATCGTTCAGCAGAGTGAAGATATTTCGGATCATTATCTGATATTATGTTTGCTTCAATGGCCTACGGCTGCAAATCAAACTCCTTGTTACAAATATGGTAGAACGATTACTTCAAATACCAAAGATGCGTTTCTCGATAATCTGCCTGAATTGTCTAAAACATCTAGCATGAGTAAAAGCGTTGACGATTTTGACACTACTATTGAAAATTTTAACTCTACTTTCTCGGAAATATTAGACACAGTTGCTCCTCTGCGTTTAAAGAAAATTAAAAATAGCAGCCCAACACCGTGGTATAATGAACACACTCAGACTCTAGAAAAAGCGTCCCGGAAAATGGAGCGCAACTTTAAGAAAACTAATTTAGAGGTATTTCGTATAGCATGGAAGGATAGTACTCGAAATTACAGGAATGCCATAAAAACGTCTAGATCCGCCTACTTTTCAACACTAATAGAGGTAAACCATCACAACCCTAGGTTTTTATTTAACACCGTGGCTAAATTAATAAAAAATAAGTCGTCATCGACATCAGATTCTGATTATCAGCATAACAGTGATGAATTTATGAACTACTTCAGGAGTAAAATCCAAGATATAAGAGAAAAAATTATAACAATGCAACCCGTAGTGAAATCCGCTGAACAAACTAACTACAGCACCCCTAAGGAGAAATTGCAATAATTTTCTACAGTAGATCACGATGAACTGTCTAAAATCATTAGATCATCTAAATCAACAACATGCACGCTAGACCCTATACCTACAAAACTACTGAAAGAAATGCTCCCAGAAATTATAGATCCTCTTCTCAGTATTATTAACTCATCTCTGACATTAGGACATGTGCATAAAGCATTTAAGGTGGCTGTTATAAGGCCTCTTAAAAAAAAAAAACTTGACCCTAAAGAACTAGGGAATTACAGGCCTATATCGAATTTACCTTTTATATCTAAAGTTCTGGAAAAAGTAGTTTCAACTCAATTATGCTCCTTCCTCCGAAGGAATGACATTAATGATGAATTCCAGTCTGGATTTCGAGCATGTCTAAGTACAGAGACTGCTTTGATCAGCGTTACAAATGATCTGCTTTTAGCGTCTGACCGTGGCTGTATTTCATTATTGGTGCTGCTAGACCTCAGTGCTGCATTTGACACCATTGACCACAGCATACTTCTACATAGACTAGAAAATTACATCGGCATTAACGGAATAGCATTGAAATGGTTTAAGTCTTATTTATCTGACCGTTTTCAATTTGTAGCAATAAACAATGAGGTGTCCCGCAAATCACAAGTCCAGTACGGTGTACCACAGGGCTCAGTCTTGGGGCCTCTGCTCTTCGCATTATACATGCTACCTCTAGGAGATATAATAAAGCGACACGGAATTAGCTTTCACTGTTATGCTGATGATACTCAACTTTATATTTCCTCGAAGCCAGCAGTTCCATTGAATAAAGGATTGCATAGTTGACTTAAAAATGTGGATGAGTAACAATTTTTTACTACTAAACTCGGACAAAACAGAAGTGTTACATACTGGACCGAAAACTGCTATGCGTAACAACCAAGAATACTGCTTAATGATTGACGGATGCCCCATAAAATCCTCGTCATCAGCTAAGAATCTTGGCGTTGTATTCGACAGTACTCTGTCATTTGAAAGTCATGTCGCCAACACCTGTAAAGTTGCATTTTTCCATTTTAAGAATATATCCAAATTACGTCATATGCTGTCACTGTCAGATGCAGAGAAATGCAGAGACTAGATTACTGTAATCCACTTCTAGGTGGTTGCCCTGCGGGCCTATTACAAAAACTGCAACTGGTTCAAAACGTGGCAGCTCGAGTTCTTACACCTACAAAAAAGTATGAGCATAGAACCCCGGTTCTGTCAACCTTGCACTGGTTACCTATAAAGCATTGCATTAACTTTAAGATCTTGCTTATTACCTATAAAGCCCTACTTGGTCTAGCGCCGCAGTATTTGAATGAACTTCTATTGTATTACAGACCTCCACGTACATTACGCTCTCAGGCGTCCTGTCAGTTGGTAATACCCAGAATTTCAAAATCAAGTGCAGGTGGTAGATTCTTTTCTTATCTAGCGCCTAAACTTTGGAATATTCTTCCCTGCACGGTCCGGGAAGCAGACACACTCTGTCAGTTTAAATCTAGACTAAAGACTCTTTTTAATCTTGCATACACTACACCTCCATAATATTAATCCTCAGAGGATTTAGGCTGCATTATTTAGATCAACCGGAACCAGGAACACATCCAACAACAAATGATGTACTTGTTGCATCAAAGTAATCACAGTACAGTAATCACATATAATTTAAAACATACCTGTAGGAAACACACCCAGGGCACAATATTATTTCCAGGCAATTCTCTCCACTCCACTCACGTGCTAAACAAAGAAAGCTAATGAGCTAATCGATCACAAAGAACACACTCAATGTGTTAATTCACACTTATTTTACAAAATTCACAGCTGGACATATTTAAACATTCTTGGTGTGAACTAAGTTTCAAACATATTATTTCAAAGATGATGATAATTACCACCACTCTCGCCAGAGAAGTGAGAGAACACCTAACCCCATCAGCACACAATGTGCTTCAGAGGCGAGCCTATAGGAACACAGCAAAAAGCAGCTAGTGTTCCGCTTTTTTGTGCCCTGACGGAAACAACATATAAAATGAATGATTCTTACATAAAACATCAAATATAACCACAGTTGAACATAGAACATGACAATAATTGGGAACAAGTTGACTTAAGTTCACAAAATAAAATACAATACATTTAGACATTTTTAATCCAGCTACACACACAGATTCATTCAGCTGAAGACAGGCATGAGACATAAGCATCCAATAATAAAATCACTTTATTTAATACAGTAAATAATTAACAAGACAAAAATATACATAGGCCTACATATACAAGGGGAAAAAATTAAAACCAAACTCTCAGAATAAGGGGTTGGCATCTATACTCCCAAAGGAGGGACCACAATGCTCTCCTGCGCAAGAGAACAGAACAACCACGCATGCACTCATGCAATAGCAAATAGACTGAACCTCAATAGGGAGCACAGCACTCAGTGAAGGGCACCACCAGCAAGAAGTGAAAGGAATAGTGAAAGTGACCTCATTGACGGTCCGGTCGCTCGTCCTCTTATGCTCCCGATTTTCTCTGTGATATGAGACTGTTCTGTTGCGCGTACAGCTGACGCTTATTATCACTCACTCAACGGCCTCGACTCACGGTCTCGTTCCGCCTACTGCACTGCAGTAACTAATGCAGATTATGCTAGAAGTGTACTACTGTTTTTTTCATGTGTGGGTCATAATTTGTTCAAATTAACCAGACTTTTATTTTGGGGGGCAGCTCCAAAGACTTTTGAGATTCAGTATAAGTAGCTTTTCTCAAAGGAATTGAAATGTGTGTGAAGTAAACTCTCAGGGTAGCTCGGAGATGTTCATGTGTTTACATCTTTATAAAGTTAGACGCAGACACTGACAACTCCATGAGCATCACATATTATTAAGAATTATAGAGCCCTACCTTTTAAGGAACATATTGATAGACTGGGATACAGCAATTCAAAGACTCATTGCAGTCTGAGTGTTTTTGTCTTAAGTATGTAAAGCACCTTGATCCTTGGGAGCGTTGTTTCGTTTCACTGTTCTTGATTTTTCCACATGCCCGTCCACTCCCGAGTGCATTTTACCGGAGAGACTCATCATCTCCACACTCACATGGGAGATTGAATCGAAGGTTTCCAATGCTTAAGAAGGGGTAACGCCCCCGTCCGGTTGCCCACTGAGCCGGTTGTTTGTTCCGGAGGAATTACTGTCCGACTTTATACACCAGGGTCATTGTTGCAATGTGGCTTGCCACCTGGTTGTGAGTCGAATTAGCTTTTTGGATAAACACAATTTTGGTGGTGCACCATGGCTCGAGACATCCGGGACTTTGTTTTGGCTTGTGCGGTCTGCGCGCGTGGTAAGACTTCCAATAGTCTCCCACAGGGGTTACTTCAAACGCTGTCAGTCCCTTCCCTGGTCTCAAATCGCGCTAGATTTGTCACTGCCCTCCCTGCCCTCACAAGGGAATACGGTTGTTTTGACCATAGTGGACCGGTTTTCGAAGGCGACGCATTTCATTCCCTTGCCTAAATTACCCTCAGCCAAGGAGAAAGCGGCTGCTGTCATGGATCACGTCTTTCGTATTCATGGCCTGTCTCCGACAGGGGTCCTGAATTTGTGTCCAAATTTTTACGATCCGGAGGAGAGGAGTTGGGTTCCTGCTAGGGACATCCTGGATCACTGCCTTATTGAAGATTACAGGCAATAGGTCGGTTCTCCTGAGAGCACCAGGGGTTGCTCGTAGGGAGAGCTGTACTGTCACGGTTCATAGGTCTATCACTCACGCCTACTGCCGGTTTAGGGCAGGACTGTAAGTTGTGCTGATTACAAAGTTGAGTCAGCTGTCACTCATCAGCACGACTATATATTACCTCATGTTCTGTTTATCATTTGTCAAATCGTTGCTCTCCTCACCGTGTTTTCCTTTTGTCTGCTGCATTCGCACTAATCCGTCTACTCACTGTAGTGTAAAACCCAGGGCATTGCGGAAGGACTTCTTCCGCTGGTTTCTCTGGTACTACGGATCTTCCCTCCGGGTCTCAACTCAATATTATTTATATAGCTCTTTTTACAATTTTCATTGTTACAAAGCAGCTGTACATGAGACACATTGAATACAAGAAAAACAACTAAAGGCATATACCTTTAAAAACAAGAAAAGGTGAAAACAACAAAAGACAGACAAACAAACGCTCCACACACACAAAATGCATACATTCTTACACACATAGACGCACACACGCAAACACACTCGCACACACACACACAGTGAAAGCACACATTTGAGATAAAGGAGAGAGAACCACAGGTCAAATATGATTAAATTCCACAGGTTAAATTCTAAAGCAGCCCCCCCCGGCCAGGCAAATAGTGCAAAACAATATGCAAACGGTGGTGAGGAACCCAAAACTCCAATCGAGAAAAAAAAAACTCAACCAGGGGATTCCAATTCCCCTCTGGCAAAAGCTCAACAGTGCTTGCACAACAAGGCTAAATAAAAATAAATAAACTTACTTATAAGGTAAATTATAGATTTAAGATTATCATTAACAATCTAATAGCATTTGAAGTGTTGTTGAAAAATCGTGTCAAGTTGCCGCGTCCTTTATCCAGCTCTATCATCTCAGCTCTTGTCAGGTCACCGCTTCCCATTCTCAGCTCTGCCATCAGGTCTGGGCATGAACAGCATCCTGCGGTAACCTTGGAACAAAGAGACTGGCTGAGAGTAGAGTACTGTTCTGCACTCTTTGATGCAACAAGTACATCATTTGTTGTTTGATGTGTTCCTGGTTCCGGTTTATCTAAATAATGCAGCCTAGATCCTCTGAGGATTAATATTATGGAAGTGTAGTGAATGCAAGATTGAAAAGATGCGTCTTTGGTCTAGATTTAAACTGACAGAGTGTGTCTGCTTCCCGGACCGTGCAGGGAAGAATATTCCAAAGTTTAGGCGCTAGATAAGAAAAGGATCTACCACCTGCACTTGATTTTGAAATTCTGGGTATTACCAACTGACAGGACGCATGAGAGCGTAATGCACGTGGAGGATTGTAATACAAGTAGTTCATAAATTCATCACTGTTATGCTGATAATCAGAATCTGAAATCAATAATGACTTATTTTTTGTTAATTTAGCAACGGTCTTAAATAAAAACCTAGGGTTGTGATAGTTTTCTTCTATTAGAGATGAAAAGTAGGCGGATCTAGACGTTTTTATGGCATTCCTGTATTTTCGATTACTAACCTTCCATGCTATACGAAATACCTCAAAATTAGTTTTCTTAAAGTTCCACTCCATTTTCCGGGACGCTTTCTTTATAGCCTGAGTGTGTTCATTATACCACGGTGTTGGGCTGCCATTTTTTATCTTTTTTTAAACGCAGAGGAGCAACTGTGTCTAATGTTTCCAAGAAGGTAGAGTTAAAATTTTCAATAGTAATGTCAAGATCGTCAACGTTTTTAGGCATGCTAGATAGTTGAGACAATTCAGGCAGCTTGTCGAGAAATGCATGTTTGGTAGTTGAAGTTATCGTACCATATTTGTAACAAGTAGTTTGATTTGCAGCCGTAGGCCAGTGAAGCAAACATAATATCAGATAATGATCTGAAATGTCTTCACTCTGCTGAACGATTTTAACATCGTCCACATTTATACCGTAAGATAGTATTAAATCTAAAGTATGATTACGAAGGTGAGTGGGTCCTGACACATGTTGACTAACGCCCATGGAGTTAAGAGTGTCTTTGAAAGCCAGTCCCAAGGCATCTGTATCATTGTCTACATGGATATTAAAGTCACCGACGACAAGGACTCTATCTGCGGCCAGTACTAGTTCTGATAAGAACCCACCAAATTCCTTAATAAAATCTGTGTGGTGCATGGGCGTAAATCCCGGGGGTGGACGGAGGGGACATGTCCCCCTCTATCCGTGGGTTGTCCCCCCCTCGATCATTTAAATTCGCTATTGTCATAAATATATTTATGTTTATCTAATCTAATTGTGTAATTAGTAGAAAATACAAAAGCAAAAATTGCGTTTTAAATTTAGAAACTGTTGAGTTCCCCCTGCCTCTCACAATGGTTTGGCCCAATGCCTGCTATCCACGTTAATCTCACCTGCGCATTGCGCAACACATTCAAGTCAGGTATGCGGCTCAGTTCATCCGTGATTGTTGAACTCCAGTAAGAAGGATATTTTGTTCACTTTAAATGAAGTGATTCTCTTTAATGTTGTTCATGCTGATTCATTAATAAATTAGTGGTTTAAAAAAATGCTGATTACCGATGTATTTTCCATGAATCTGCTATGTTAGCGATTAATACGTTACTTAGCTAGTTAACGTCAGCTTGTTACATAGGACTTCACACACTGCAACTAACACGCTGAAGCCGTTTCGCATTCATTGTTATATTTTAAGGGACCTGGCATGATGTGAACATTAACCGCAACACCTAGCCACCGATCCCGCCATTCAAGTCACACACAGCCGCGAACATACCGGTTACAGTTTTGTGATGTTGGCACTATATCTAGCGTCTACAAAAGGTGCACAGCTTTCATTCAGTTGATGAGGATCGTTTCCTCAGCATCTATTTTGTGCAGTATGTGCGCGGCGGATAAACTAAACATTCAGTTTACTGAATCTCGGGCGATTCATCAACGAGTACAACACAGAATTTAAGTTTGTTTGGGTACACGAACATGAACAATTTTGTTAGCGGAGATTGGGCACTACAGGGGGAAAATAACAACCACTCAATAATGTCGATGTACGGTTACTTTGTCAAACAATGTTGCAGTATAATTCAGGATAACTGTAGTAGAGTAGGCGGGGCGAGACCGTGGTTCGAGGCCGGTAAGTGATTGTTAATTAGCGCCAGTGGTGCGCGCACCGGCCTCGCACCACGTAGGAGATTGGGAGCGTATAAAGAAACAATGGCGACCGGACCGTCGAAGAGAGAGGACCGGGCCCGAACTTGTGTTTGTATTTGTATTTATGTTTATGTTAATGTTATTGCGCCGGCGGTCGTCCGTGAGGGGCCGCCGGCTATTATTACTTTATTAAATGTTTGTTTAAATGTCTTCCGGTTCCCGACTCCTTCCTTCCATACTTGAATCGTATTACAATAACATTTTAAAACTGTTTAAAAAAGTGACTTAATGTCAACATGTAGTATCATGGGTAGTTCCTGTCTTCACAACAAAGACAAAAAATATATATGAATGGAAAAACCTTTATTGTTCACAGTTCAGTTCAGTTATAATATGACTGCAAGTCTGCATGATAAACCTATAAACCTAATGCATATTGTTGCTTAGTGTCGTAGTAAGTACAATTTTGACTGTATTATTTGTGTCCCCTCCAAAAATTGCTCTTGAGAAATTGTATATGTATTGTCCCCCCCCTACTGTTAAATGAGATTTACGCCCATGGTGTGGTGCCTATATACAATAGCTAAAATAAATTTAAAAAATGATTTGTCCTTAGTATTAGGTGTTCATACATGAAATACCATGACTTCAAAAGAATTGTATTTAAAATTAGACTTCTGAGAGGTGATAAAAGAATTATTGTGAAATGCAGCGACACCACCCCCTCTACCTTTTAGACGAGGCTCGTTTTTATAGTAATAATCTTGGGGAACGGATTATTTTAGAGTAATATAATCATCTGTCTTTAGCCATGTTTCTGTCAAACAGCTCATGTCGATTTTATGATCGGTTATCATATCGTTAACAAAAAGTGCTTTATTTGAGAGAGATCTAATATTAAGCAATCCGAGTCGTAACAGTTGATTATCTGTATTTTGTTCATGTTTGATTTGTTTAACGTTTATTAAATTACTTTCAAGAGGTTTACGCATTATCTTATGTTTGCTAATCCGGGGGACAGACACAGTCTCTATTTTATGTTGTTTGTGAGAAGGGATTATTACATGTTGTATATTTTGTGTATTCTGTAACATGAGACGGCAAGCAGACAGCAAGCCTTCCTGAACTGGGCCCTAGGTAGTCAGCCTTTAGCATTATTAAGACTGTGTGCCAAATTTCTAGAGAGGAAGGAAACCCCATCCAAGGAGGGATGGAGACCATCTCGTTTCAACAGGTCAGGTCTGCCCTCAAAACTCTTCCAGTTATTTATAAAATCATATTATTCTGCAGGCACCACTCAGACAACCAGCCATTTAGTGATGATAGTCTGCTATAAATCTCATCACCACGGTAAGCAGTGAGGGGGCCAGAGAAAATTACAGTGTCTGACATCGTGCTTGCGAGCTCACACACATCTTTAATATTATCTTTAGTGATCTCCGATTGACGGAGTCTAACATCATTTGTGCCGACGTGAATAACAATCTTACTGAGTAATCTTAGTATATACGCTAAAAAAGAGAAACAGTTAGCACACAAGACATATAGGGGGAGATGATATTCCAGAGTGTAAACAGAAGGCCAGCTAACACGCTAATTTAGGAAAATACACTAATATTAAGACCAAGAACAAATGTGAGGTGAAGCAAGTGTCAGAGGATACAAACTAGCCGCCGGCAGCGATGAAATCAGGATTATCTCTGCAAAGGATTATCTCGGTGGACTTACTCTCGCAAAGATACTACTGCAGCTTTCTCGGACAACACGAGGAGGACCCAGTCTAGATTCTTTATTCTTGAATTCTTGTTTATTTGCCGTGTTGGCTTTATTCAATAAACATTTATTATTTCTTTATTATTTCTCTCTCCACTGAATCCTCTTTACCCCTCATCAAAAACCAACTTAAGATCAATTGGAAGTATAACTTCAGAATATCTTTCATATATAATTGAAGTGCTACTTGTTTCAGTTTTTCAACACTACACAAAGGTTAGAAAAAACACAGTGAACAGAATATTTAGACCTGAATAGAAATAGAAAATGCTTACAAACGTCGGTAGCACTAGGTCCGGTTAGAGCTATCTGTGATAGTTCATATGGTGTCCCGGTCCAAGGAGGAAGGCTGCTCTGCCCAGCCAGTGCTTGCTTAGTGATGGATGGAATGCCTGTTCTTAACCAGTGTTAGGGTAAGAAGGAAGGTTGGTGAGATACCTGTTCTTAGCCATATGTTTGGGTAAGAAGAGAGGTAGATAGCACACTGACCCAACCTACTGGAGGGTGGAAAGGTGCTTTCGCAGGTATACGCCCCCCCAGATGCCAGTCCTACATGTCGCCACGCAGGACGTGGGCTGACACCGGGTTTACGCAAAGGTTGTTAACCCTTTCGAAGGTGTTTGGGCGTACCCAACCCGCAGCTCTACAGATGTCTGCTAGAGAGGCGCTTCTGGCCATTGCCCAGGAGGTGGCTATACCCCGTGTGGAGTAAGCCCTCACTGCCAATGGGCATGCGAGATTTTGAGATCGGTATGCCGTCGTAACGCCATCCACGACCCAGTGCACCAGCCTCTGCTTGGAGACAGCATTCCCCTTCTGCTGTCCTCCAACAAAGACAAGGAGCTGGTCAGAGCTTCTGAGCTCTGCGTGCGGTCCAGTTGGAGGCGCAGTGCGCGGACTGTACACAACACAACATCGGCGTGGCCGATTCCCCCAGGTGGCAGCCGTGCATCGCAGCCGCACACTCCACCCGGGGATCTCGACATAGCCTTTGGCTGCCCCACCATCGAGGGAAGTGAGGGAGCCAGAGCTGGTTTGACTGGAGCGGGCTGTGAGTGGAGTGCTCCAAGTTTTACACAGCTCCTCATGCACCTCCGGGAAAAAAATGGCACCCGGGATGGGCGAGAGAGCGGGAGAATGCTCAGTCCTGAAAAGGACCTTTTTAGAAAAAATCTCTAACACCTCCGGAACCGCCGAGACGCCCAGGGGAAGGTCGCTAGAGGTAGGGACGATCCGCTGCTCTACGTCGTAGATCCGGCACTGTAGAAGAAGAATTCGTTGAATTTGTTTTGTTCGTAGTCATGAGCGAAGGCTCTGAAGAACATAAGGTAAATGAATGTGGTGGTAATAATGTTTGTGGAGTTGAAAAAAAACTCCTTGTAAAAACTATGAAAGTTTACTGTTTATTTCCCGAAGAATTTTACAGTGTTTCTGTCTTTTTTTTTTACAGACGTTTTCTGACAACCGTTTTTTTGTTTGAAAACTACAGAATTTCACTGTTAAACCTGGATTTGTGGCTGTTGTTGACGTCACTTTGAATTATAAATTGTGATATTAACAGTCTGTGTTCCCCTGTCCTTTGGACTTTTAGTTTGTAGTTTTGGTTGTTTGGTTCCTGGTTCCTGTTTCCTGTGTAGTCCTGAGTAGCGGTTTAAACTGGATGTTAAAATAAGGATTCTCCACCAGATCTATCAAGATCACATCCATTAAATTAGTTATTTAAAACATCAATTTCAGTCACATTGTAATAATCGTCATTACATATACATATTTTACAATTTCTGATTAGCAGTATAGTGATAAAAATCCTATATGTTTTCGTCCAGCAAATGCATCAATCATTTTATACACTAACGTTATCTCATGACGTCAGTCAGTCCGCCGTTTCCTGCTCCTCACCATCATGGCGGTTGGCAGCAGGATTCCGGCTCAAGGCCAACGGCCCTGACTCCTCCGCTCCCTCTTGGACGGCCGCCACCCCACCTCGACCCAGGAGCACGGCAGCGAGCTCTCCGTCCCAGCCGAATCCCTGCTCCAGAACCACCGCCTCGGGCAACCACTGGCGGACGTCGCTCGTCCGCGCTGCCCGAACTCCTCAGCACCGCGATGCCCCTCAGCAGCGAGGGCTCTCCGACAGCATGTCTCTCCTTCCTCCGGGGTTTCGGCACCAATGTAATATGATTCAGACATGGAAGGAAGGAGGCAGGAACCGGCAAACATTTAAACATTTAATAACAGAAATAATAAAAGCCGGCGGCCCCTCACGGCCGACCGCCGCAAACAAAACAAATCACAAGAACATAAATATAAACTTAACATATGTTCAGGCCCGGTCCCCTCTCTTCGACGGTCCGGTCGCTCGTTTCTTTTATATGCTCCCTATCTCCTACGTGATTCGAGCTCGGTGTGCGCAAAGCTGGCGCTCATTCACAATTACTCACCGGACTCGAACCACGGTCTCGCCCCGCCTACTCTACTAAATGTGTTCAATGGTCACACAATGTATCAAAACAAAGAGGAATTGTAAAGACAAACATTTAGATTTCAAACATGGATAGTCTAATTGCATCAAGTCATGATTCATTCGGACATACGAATACCAACAAAACCTGAATTAAACCTGTATATCTAACAGTTACAGACTATTTAAAAAAGGCACTAGCGCCAAAACACAACCTAGACATTAAGATACATTTACAGAAAATGATAGTTTAAATCACATAAGTTCCTATTTGTCAGAGAAGTTTCTCTGGTTAGCCTCAGATGTTAAGTTAGAGATGAGGCATAGACTTCTCACCAATGCTTTGAAGCTTAGGGGTCGTAAATATCCTACAGAGAAACCAAAGGGTTATCAAACTCTCGTTGAGAGTTCAAGACCTAAAACCAGACCCCTGGAGCCTGGAGTTCTTTTAATGATGGTATTTAGAAACCAGGACAAAAGGGAGTTGGGGGGGTTTATAGCGCTTCTTTCCATGATTCTGACCATTTGGCTTATGCCAAATACCCTACACCTGTGTAGTCCTGTGTAGTTATTTTAATAATTATATAATTCTATGTAATAACTCCTCCTTGCATGAAATTTGCTTTGTAGCATCTGGTGACAGTGTTGACAAAGTTATTAACTCTTTCACCGACATTGACAAGTTATCTCGTCATTTAAAAAAGACGAGTTATTACGGCAATCACTGTTTGTACTGTTTTACAGCAGGTGGCGCTATTACACACCTTTGGGAAAAAGTACAGAACCTAGAACGTATGTTTCTTATCGGTTTTTAATGATTGTTCTGAGTGTAATCTGGGCGGAATCTTTGACAAAAACCGTTAATTATCTCAGCGGTTTAAGAAACCTACCCACATCTAAGGAGTGATAAAAAAATAACAAATGAAGATAGAAGAATACGGTTTCTTTTGTGTAAAAACAGAGACTCTGTTCTTTCATTAGACATATGGTCCATATTGTCCATATATTCCTTACAGACAATGTACTTTGAGCCATTAATTCTGGGTAAAAATGTTAAAAAACGCTGGCGTAGGCTGGCAACTTTTTTTTCATCAATTGGTTCTCGTTTTATATTTTAAGTTACTCTCGCTACTGAGTAAAATTTAAATTAATATTAAAAACGTTGACAGGCATTTTAGTAGCAAATCAAGATATCCGATAATAAACAGACACATTTTTGTACCGGAAAGGCATCCATTGCAGAGAAATTTGTAGAGCAGATCATCGTGAGCTGAAGTCGTTCATATGCAAGTGTTGGGTATGCAAGTGTTGGGTATTTGAATGTTCAAAAAGCAGACACATGCAACACAAACGCAATACCTGTACCTCCTGATGATATAGTAAGAGTTTATGAGGCAATTCACAAGATTTATGAGAACCTGAACATTATCTACAACACTTTAATTATTTTATTTTAACTTTATAAGACATGAACATGTGGACTTGCATTTTATGAAAGACCATGGACCACAATTCAAGGTAAAAATCGTTTAAGTACTACCCAAGAAATAATGTCACATTCATCTTGGATGGCTTGAGGTTGAATAAAATAAACCCTCCACCGAAGGACTCCTAGGACCTTCGTTAATCTTCAGAAAACAAATTAAGGTAGTTTAGAAGAGGTCTGGGAGCTTTCTGACTTCTAAATAGAATGCAACGTAACCAAACTTCAAAGCGCTGAAAGTGAGTGCAGACATTATTGAAATAGACCATGTCACTCAAGTGGTACAAAGTGACGAGGAAACGTTTTGTGTGCAGACAAACGAAGATACTTCTGTATTCAACTTAATTCCTGACTTCCATGTTACTTTCCAACAGGTGTTTAATTTCAGTGCTTTGAAGTTTGGTTGCGTTGCAGTCTATGGAGGAGTTAGAAAGCTCCCAGACCTCTTCAAAAGTTTTCATAGTTTTCATTTTTCGGCGGATGGTCCCTTTAACAGCCAGCTCCTCTATATATATTTCCTTTTAATACTTATTGAATAGATAGACAAGAGTTTATGTTTTAAACACATAAATTGTTATTTTGTTTGAGTTTATCCATTTATGTGCTTTACCCATAAAAAAAAGATTTGTTTTGTTAAAAGTAGCCATTTTCTACATATATCTGCAAATTTAATTTATTAATAATTATTAATTGAACAGGACAAGCTAAAAGAAGCACTCTGAGTAATGTTTTGAGAAGAGCCATTTTTTATTATATTCAATTTCTTTTTAACAATTTTACTTGAAAAATGGAGTATAATTTCAGCAATGTACTTCCAACAGAGGTGGAACCAAGTCATTGGTTTGCAAGTCACAAGTAAGTCTCAAGTTTTTGCATACAAGTCCCGAGTCAAGACAATCAAGTCCAAGTCTTCCTCAAGTTTAACTTCAAGTCTTTAACAAGTCCTTAGTTATCTTTCCCAAATCAGTTTCACTGTATTAAATAGTATAGTAGATTTATATTAATTTATGTCAGAACAGCTTCACAATGTTTTATATAAGATAACTAAGGGCACTGTGCGGATGAAATTGACTTCAAACACCTGATTTAAGATTATTTTATAGATAATAGCTGTGTGGGTCACACCAGCTATTCTAATTTTGGGTCTGACCTCTATAACTGTAATAATACTGTGAACAGTATGTAGTTTATATTATAAAATACTGTAGAAATTTTAATTTAGGCATTAATTAAGTTATAAAATTGTTGTTCTTTTGTCTTGAATAGTATATTCAAGGTTTCCTGAATATTATTTTTTATCACAAACACATTGCAATTTTCTTTGAATGATACATTTAAAATACGTTTAAAGTTCTGATTCACGGTTTAAATTTTTTGATTTACGCTTCTTATATTTTTAAATATGCCCGCAATACTTGTGACGGGATTCTGATCCCATAATAACGTTACACAATTTCAAAATTGTTACTTTAACATTACATTCTACAATTATACTTTTGGTTAGCTTTTATAGCTAATTACCGGCAAAACTATAGAGTTTGTATTCGAGAAATATGTTATGACTGTCAACGAAAAATATAATGCTGTATGCTTCGGATTGCACAGAATGAGCAAGCAATCATAAATTAAGCATTCTAGCAACCGTTAGCTAGTTTGAGAGTGCAATTATCTTAAATATTGTATAGGCCTACATGGAATGCATTTAGACGGACTAGCAAACAAGTTGAAATCATCACAAAAATACCTTATACTGTATGAGTTTCTAAATGACATGTTTCATAAAACAGATTTTCAGTTTGGCACCTCCCGCTCCGTTTTACATTCCTCCATTCATGAAACGACGCATGCGCAGAAATGTGGATTTTCTTATATTTAGGTTTAACATGTGTACATCTATTTTGTGTTTTAAGGTAGAACATCATTTGATGCCAGGCTATAAGAGCTATGCGCTGCAATTCAGTTAAAGTCTGGCGAATTTACAACATGCAAGCTCACCCATTGCTCCCAACATTAAATGAATGGTTGGGACAGGAGCAAGATGGAGACCAGGGAAAATAGTGAGCTTTATTATTTTGTATACAATTGGATACCTTTGAGATTAATAAAACATCTTAAATCGAGTCCACACCTCTGACTGGATGTTGCCATGCACTCTTACTAGACCATCTAATTTAAGTGTTTAATGTTGAGAAGGATTTAAACCACCAAAGCTTAGAAGTACTGCTCTAGTTTGGACACTACTACGATGTGTGTTTGTGTTTATGAAACACCTGTACCCTTTCTGTCGGTCTCTCGACGTTGTGTCGAGAACGACAGATGGGGTTCGCCCTTGAGAACCAATCAACTCTGACTACTATAGAAAAGGCCAATAAAATTTGGCGAATGAAATTTGCATGCCGGGCTCCGCCCCCGGATGTCCGGTATAAAAGGATGCCGGCGTGCAGCATTGATTTATCTTTTGTTCTTCAGAGCCTTCGCTCATGACTACGAACAGAACGAATTCAATGAATTCTTCTAAGTTGCCGGATCTACGACGTGTTGCAGCGGATCGTCCCTACCTGCAGCGACCTTCCCCTGGGCGTCTCGGCGGTTCCGGAGGTGTTAGAGATTTTTTCTAAAAAAGTCCTTTTCAGGACTGACTGAGCATTCTCCAGCACGGCATGTCCCGCTGTTCTCTTGGGTGCGGCACCCTCATCGAGGAGGGGGATGGACACGATCGCTGTGTTAGGCGTCTGGGCGTGCAGCACGCTGAAGCCGCGTTCGTTGACACATCTGCCCGCACTGCGGGTAAACTCTGCACCATGATGGCGCAGCTGTCCGCAGCACGCGCTAAGTCAGTGTTGAACTGGAGGCTCCTGGGACACATGGCATTCTCCGCGGGGTAATACTCCTCGGGTTGATGCACATGAGACCGTTTCAACACTGGCTACAGAGTCGAGATCCGAGGACAGCGTGGCACCCCGACAGCAGGCGCATGGTGATGTCGCCCTGCTGCCGACGCACCCTAACCCCATGATCTTCCATGACCTTCCTCTGGGCGGGGTTCCCCTCGGGCAGGTTACGTGGCATGTCGTGGTGACGACGGACGCCTCGCTGCAGGGGTGGGTGCAGTGTGCAATGGGCACGCAGTAGCTGGGCGCTGAACGGGCCCTGTCTGCGCTGGAATGCAATTGCCTAGATAACACTCCTCTTCCCTCTTCCCTGACCTTGCACAGAGTTGTGGGCTGTGCGGCTTGCGCTGAGAAGGCTCCGGCTTCTAGTGCAGGGCCAGCACGTGTTGGTCCTCCGGGACAGCACGACAGGCGTACCGTACATCGCCAGGGTGGCGTACGCTAACGGCAGCTAACACAACTTGCCCGACGCCTACTCCTGTGGAGTTAGCAGGTGATCCACTCCCTGCGGGCCACACACATCCCAGGCAAACTGAACCAGACAGCCGACGCGCTCTCTCGTCAGTATACGCCTTGCGGAGATTGGCGACTCCACCCCCGGTCCAGCTCATTTGGGTGCTGTTCGGACAGGCACAGATAGACCTCTTTGCCTCCCGCGACACCACCCATTGTCTGCTTTGGTACTCCTTGACCGAGGCCCCCCTCGGCACACCTTCCCCCCCAGGAGCCTCCTTGCACAGACACTGTGCAAGGTCAGGGAAGAGGGAAGAGGAGTGTTATTGGTTACACCGCACTGATTTAACCACTCTTGGCTTCAGAGTTGATGCTCTGGACAGCGACTCCCCCTGAACCATTCCCCTGACAGAGGACCTGCTCTCTCAGGGGAAGGACACGTTCTGGCATCCCAGATCAGACCTCTGAGCTTCCCATGAGCTTCCCCAGGTGGACCTCCACTTCGCGGTTAACTACCCAGTCCGCACGTTCCATGTGTTCTCCTCCAAGGACGAGACCATACTTATATCCACCATATTCCTCCCCACGGGTAGGAGGTGGCCTCCGCAGGGCTTTTCTGATTAAGAGTAGCGCTCACCCGGTGTAAACTCGAGCCGGACGGCCTCTCGCCAGTAGAGAGCTAAGGCCCCGTCTGTGAAAGGTTACCGGTCAGGGCTGTACCCATCTTTCTCCAAGAAAGCTCTGGGACCCCCACAAACACAATCATAGACGCTTGCGCCTGTCTTAAATGCTGTTGTGTGATAGAGAGAGAACTGGCTTCCTGTAGCTCAGTGTAGTTCCCTCCATCAGGGAACTTCCTGTAGCCCCCGACCACCACACTGGATGGTTACAGTTTCACGAAGCTTCGAGCTGACACGCCCAGGCTTGTTACCATCGCTTCGCTGAGATTGTGACGCGATACAGCGTTGTGGCGTTTTCAATAGGCAACCCCATCTGTCGTTCTCGACACAAGGTCGAGAGACCGACAGAAAGGGAACGTCTTGTTTTACGTATGTAACCTCAGTTCCCTGATGGAGTGAACGAGACGTTGTGTCCTTTATGCCACAAACACGTATCATATTCTGCTGCAGTCGTGACAGGCTCTCAGGCTCTTCAGAACAAGAGGTAAATGAATGCTGCACGCCGGCTTCCTTTTATACCGGATATCCGGGGGCGGAGACCGGCATGCAAATTTCATTCGCCAAATTTCATTGGCCTTTTCTAAGTAGTCAGAGTTGATTTGTTCTCAAGGGCGAACCCCATCTGTCGTTCTCGACACAACGTCGAGAGACCGACAGAAAGGGAACTGAGGTTACATACGTAACCAAGACGAAATCTACCTGCATTTGGCAGGTTGGCAAGTGTTAATCTCAATTCCTGAAGAAGACATGTACTAAAGTGGCAATGTACTCACTCTCCATTTAATATAAATATTCATATAAAATATGTCCATTTGTGTCAAGTTAATTAAAAAAAGAGAGGGCAGAAGTCTAACATGGATTCAAGCAAATTAGGAAAAGATTCAAGGCATGCAGATCAAGAGATCATGAAAGTGAAACAGATCAGCAAATTGCCAAAGGCTGTGCCATGACTTTACACAACCTACATGGATAAAAAATAAAATCTTATAACAAATCAATCCACCAGCAATAAAAATTATTAAACACCATATCAGAATATCTCCTAATAGTAAACAAATCGTGTTTCCAGTAAAGTAACCTAAAAAGCAGTCAAACTAATGTGCAGATTGTCCGCCATTCTTCCAGCATTGAAATATTGAATGTGAGCACGCTGTGGTGCTGATGACATATGATGTCTGCCTGAACAGGGTGCGCAGTGGTATGCACAATATGATGGCTGAAAATGTACACAAGACCAGTCACAGCGTTCGGCCAGTACTTTTTGATTGGGCAAACGTTTTTTTTGGTTCTACTTCTTTCACGGATGAATTATAATTATAAACACATTATATGACCATTAAACTTCTTGATTTCTATTAGGATATAAAGAGATTTCCAACCAACATGACAAAAAAAAACCTGGACTGGATCACCCACCATGCCTTTTATGTGAACATGCCACTGTGATCAACATCTGTGTCCAGTACCTATACTGTGTGTCAAACAGTCCTGTGGTAAAGAAACTGTAACCCACTCAATGTTGCCATGGACATTACATCGACAGTGAAGTAAATAAAAAGTCTGAAATATCTGCCACAGTGAACTTAACAACTGAAAGAGGGAACATGCTTCAGAAAACAAACACCATCTGGTCAACAATGTGCATCAAAGGTTTATTAAAACTTACCTACCTACCTATATCTCTACCAATCTGGCAACTGGTTTTCAGACAGCAGTGGTCAAGGGCACCGTATCAGATTCTGAGAAGTCCAATTGGCCACCAGTAAATAACACAAGGCGTCTTTATTATCTACAAACCGTTTCTCTTTTCATTCTTTTACAGCTCATTATTGTTTCGCTGAAATCATGGAGCCTTTGAAGTGTGTCTTCAAAGATGAGGTGGAGGAGCTGCACACTTTTTTCTTGTATCTTTCAAGCTTGGTCTTGCTTACAGTGTGCTATTCTTAGCCATGATTTAAGTTGATGTTTAGTGTTTGGTTCATCTTCATTTAACGCAACTCAAAGTTTTGAGTACTGACAACTTTAATTAGTCTGCAACATTATTTAGTGAAGTGACGTGTGGTATTCCATGCTCGGAATAAGTGCTCTGCATTTAACCCATCCAAGTGCACACACACACACACAGCAGTAAGTAACGCATATACAGCGTGAACACACACCCAGAGCAGAGAGCAGCTGTTGCTGCAGGGCCCGGGGAGCAGTTGAGGTGATCGGTGCCTTGCTCAAAGGTCTCACCTGAGCCGTGGTCTTGAAGGTGGAAGAAAGATGCTAATCCTTGACTCCCCCCACCTACAATCCCTGCTGGTACTGAGGCTCGAACCGGCGACATTCTCTAACCATTAGGCCACGACTGGCATATTTTTGTAGACCTCGTAATTCAAAGTAAAAATGAAAGCGTCTGAGTTGTGTACGTTCAGCTACGATGTCACATTTTGGTAAAACCGCCACTAGAGGGCGAATGTTTGAAATTAAAATATTTGAGTATGTCTGAATTTGTTTCAATTCACCTAAACTCTAAACTTTAGCATAGTTGTAAAACCTTGACCTGATTTTACCAAGTGGAGGATGTCCTCTGGACAACATTTTTATAAATAAAATCTAATCCCACACCAAACCCCATCCCTAACCATAATATACCCCTAAAATCAGAGGGAAATAACAAATGAAAAACAATGGTCTAGAAGCACCTAATCCTAGTTGGAAGATTAAAATTAAAATAAACTGTAAATTTATTTCTGAAATCTGATTGGTTGATTTAAATGTTGTCCCAGGGTCAACATGATGTTGTCCTAAGGATATCAACCACTTGGCAAAAACAGGAGAGCCCCTGTAAAAATATTTACTGTTAATTTAAATCTATGATATAGGTTGATTGAACTCAAAAATAATAGATAGTTCAACTTTTTGTCACATTTTGAGAACCAGGTAATTTCCATTATAATTTAGTTATACTGTTTGGGTTTAGAGTGTAGTTTACTTCAGTATTTACTATAGTGTTCTGTAGTATATTAATTACCATACAGAAAATTCTGCTGTAATAACTAGCAAATTGATAAATTAAATATCTAAATATGATTTACTATTTACTATAGTAAACTGTACTATATTATAGTAATTAACCAACTGCAACAATTGCACACCTCCGACATCCCGTGATTCTGGGTACGAATTGATCAGCTATTCATAAATTATTGGGGTTTCTGTGTGCGGATGTCTCTTGGGGTAAGAGGAAGCGAGGAAAGGGTGCGCTCATGCAGGCAGTCGAAGCTGAACCGGGTCCGTCTGTAACTGAACCAGGGGAACAGAGCGAAATCGAGAGGCTGATCCTCTTGGAGCGCAATGACTTTCCCCTGGAACAGACTCAGGACGAAACCATAAAACGGGCGTTTGAGCAGGTCAGCTGCATCGACTGCCAGCCGCTCCAACCCGCACGACCGCTTTCCTATACGTATTTCGCTTTTATGAACAACCGGTTGTATACAAGACCCTCAGACCAAGGAAGATACAAGCCAACTATTAGTTTTGAAAAGCCATCGGGAAATGATTTTCCAGGCGGCTCATTATGATACAATGGCAGAACATTTAGGCCTGACAACATCCTAAATCGCCTCATGGCCCAATTTTTTTGGCCAGGCATTCACGAAAACGTGCGCAGGTGGTTAATCCACCAGCCTACCCAAAAGCGCCATCGCGCCCACTTACGATAATGCAGGTCCCCTTCGAACGAATTGGTATGGACCTCATCGGACCATTAGAGCAATCAGCGAGAGGAAATCTTTTTGCCTTGTGGATTATGCAACACGATATCACGAGGCGGTGCAGATGCACTGTTTCGCTTAATTTCCCCCGTGGGGATTCCGCAGGAAATCCTCACGGATCTGGCCACGGCGTTCATTTCATGTACGTTAGCGAACTGTATGAGTTATTGGGTATTAAATCGATTTGCACCAGCGTCTTTCACAAACAAAGGGACAGGCTGGTGGAACGATTTAATCGCACAAAAATTGGGACCCCACTTATTCGCTGTACGAGGGGTCTCACAAGCCTCCACAGGGTTTTCCACCTTTGAGCTTCTTTACAGTCGTCAACCAAGAGGGGTTCTAGATGTCCTAAAAGAAACTTTGGAGGACGGACCTTCTCGAAGCAAAAATGAAATTCAGTGTGTCCTGGACCTGTGAACAAAACTCCATACACTGCGGCGGCTATCTATGTAGAATTTGTTACAGGCTCAGGACAAGCAAAGCCGTTGACAAATTGTTTGATCGGTAGGGCACCGCTCGTTTTTATTCGACACTGGATATAACAAAAGGGTACTGGCTGATCCCCCTATCGCCTGTATCTAAAGAAAAATCAGACTTTACAACGCCGTTCGGATTACACCAATTCGCCACCCTTCCGTTTGGATTGTTCGGGGCGCCTGCCACTTTCAGCGCCTCATGGACCGTATCCTCTGTCCCTATGCTACATATGCCGCTGCTTATCTAGACGATATTATCATCTATAGCAATGACTGGCAGCGGCATATGGAGCATCTGAGGGCAGTCCTGAGGTTGCTGAGGGAGGCTGGTCTCACGGCCAATCCGAAGAAGTGTGCAATTGGGCGGGTAAAGGTCAGGTATCTGGGATTAATAAAACTGCAGCAGTTGTAACCTGTCCGAGACCCTAGACAAAAAAGGAGGTGAGACAGTTCCTCGGGCTTGTTGGGAGACGAGCAGTAAGTGGGTCAAGTGCAAATGACAAACACCTGTGTCACATTCCAGTAAGTGGCGTTTAGGAGCATAAAGGCTGACAGGAAGCAAAGTTACAGCGAGAGAGATAACGACTACTACTGGCGACAAGAACACTGGACTGCTCGAGAGAGATTGAAGGATTCTTACCCCAAGACTGTGGATTATTATTTTAATGTGATACTTTTGATTGACGCAATGTCGGGTGAAACACAAGTGATAATAAAAGCCAGTAGTAGTCAAGCCGACCTCGTCCTCTTCCTTCCTTCCTTGCTTAGAACCTGTGTTACACTGATCAATTCGCTTAATAATGTATACGTGTATAAGAGTTGAGAAAAAAATATTTTGGAGAGGCCAGACTCAAACTGGAGAGACAGTTATACTCTGGAATATTAAAATAACACTACTGCAACTATAGAGAGAATAGTTACTGTAAACTGTGATATTCATCTGAAACAGTTCGCCAGGCTGGTTAATAAAAAGAGGAAAGAACTAGTAAGGAGATATTTAGATCTGTCCAATATTATTCTGGTTCATGGATGTCTGTAGGACAGGTTGTGGCTGTAGTTGTCATCAGGTGAATTGCCCATCATCACGAATATCTGGCTCTACTGGGAAGAGCATCAGGTCGGAACTGGTGCTTGGACTGACGACTTCTGGTGTCTTTGGGAACCCGAGGACGGGACATGAAAAGCAAAAACCGATAACATAGTTGTGGCTTCTCACAAAATGTGTAAGAGAGTGAAAAATTATGATGGATGTGTGTGTGTTCGGTTCCGACAGGCTAACTATATTGCTGCATTTACTGCTCACGGTGAGTTTACCGTTTTATCATCGAGTAAGGTGAATGAGGTTTTTAGTCTAGTTTAAAATTTATTGAGTGTGTCTGAATCCCGAACCTGGCTGGGGAGGCTATTCCAACGTTTAGAAGCCAAGTATGAAAACCACCTTAAGAAGACTTCGATATCCTGGGAACTATTAACAGACGTTGTGTCGAGCCCGACAGATGGGATTCGCCCTTGAGAACCAATCAACTCTGACCACTATAGAAAAGGCCAAGGAAATTTGGCAAATGAAATTTGCATGCCGGTCTCCGCCCCCGGATATCCGGTTTAAAAGGAAGACGGCGTGCAGCATTTATTTACCTTTTGTTCTTCAGAGCCTTCGGTCATGACTACGAACAAGACGAATTCAACTAATTTCTTCTCCTACATTGCCAGACCTACGACGTAGAGCTAGGTGTCTCGGCAGTTCCAGAGGTGTTAGAGATATTTTCCAAAAAGGTCCTTTTCAGGACTCAGCATTCTCCAGCAGGGCATGTCCAGCCGTTCTCTTGGGTGCGGTACCCTCATCAAGGAGGGGGGATGGACACGATAGCTGCGCAGCTTTCGTTGACACATCTTGCCCGCACTGCGGGCAGATGGTCATACAGAAGTTGTGGTCACGGGTGGCTGTCTTCCTCCGTGAAATCGGTGGCTAAGGTGGCGATGTCCGCCAGTGTTAGAGGCGTTAGTGATGTGGGGACCTCTGCGAACGTAAAACCGCCACCCAAGTGCTCACGGGCCGTTTGCACCCCGACTCGCTCACATCCCGACTGTCCCCCAACCGGCGGTGGCAAACTGTCCGGATCCTCAGGTACGCACTCGGAAACGATGCGTGACGTAGAAGAGATGTCGCTCGCAGCATCGGAGGGAGACTAGCTGACCCTCACTTCCCTCGATGGTGGGGCAGCCAAAGGCTACGTCGAGATCACCCCAGGTGGAACGTGTGGTTGCGGTGCTGCCACCTGGGGGAATCAGCCACGCCTAACGTCCAAGGTGTGTAGGACTTCGGCATCACTGGTGTTGAAGGCTTGCGCTGCCATGGGCCAGGCTGCCTCCTCTTTCCACGCCATGGCCATTCTGCAGGTCCACCAGGCCAAGGCGTTGAGAGAGCTACCCTATTTAAAACTACTCTAACTAGCCCGCACAAAACATACATAAACGCACAAAACATACATAAACATACATAAAACATACATAAACATACACAACATAAACGCACTCACTCCTAACTAATGTGTCTAATACAAAATAAGACAAACCTACGTGTGAACAGTGTATGTCGCGCGACTCTGTCCAGTTTCTCTCCCCCTCGGTACACAGAGGAAACGAGACTCCAACTAGTGGAGTCAATCTTAAAAGCTAAGCACAAACATAATAGTGACAATAGTCCGTGCCAAAACGCAATCGCTGCTTTGCCTCGTCTCGTCTCTCTCTCGCACACGTTCAATCCTGACGTCCTTTTAAAACCGGAACTCGATCGACCATTGGTGGAACGATCAGCGATATCATTATTGAAGCCCGGAGATTGACCCTTTAATGGACCAATGGCATGTTAACAGGCGTGACCTGAGAAGAGACAGCGGAGATGGAGAGAAAAGGAACTGACAAACAAGTAAACACACTGACACTCTCACAGGGACATAACACTAACCCAGCTTTACAGGGGCAAACAGGAAAAACAGAAAAGTTAAAACACAGCGCAGTGC
Source organism: Triplophysa dalaica (assembly GCF_015846415.1). NCBI lineage: Eukaryota > Metazoa > Chordata > Actinopteri > Cypriniformes > Nemacheilidae > Triplophysa > Triplophysa dalaica. Next base: position 24,586,933 of record NC_079548.1, on the reverse strand, counting down.
ATGGTATTTATACAACGAGTATGATCATTCTAATAAATAATATCTAATTTCGAAATAAATGAATGAATGCAGTCTCCCGGTGAGCAGGCCAACACTGCCCTGCTATGGAGAGGAACCCAAACTCCAATAATTGATTAATGGAGAAAAAAACCTCGGGAGAAACCAGGCTCAACCGGGAGGGCCAGATCCCCTCTGACGTGTCATAGCTGCACTCAAACTGGTGACATGTGATTTAAGTTTAGCATTTAATACCAAATATTGTAACTTCAGCATTAATAAGACAAATAGTCCGTCTTTGCTCTTGGTTGGGGATGTAGTGGTCTGAGCTGGGATGGTCCGATGGTCATATTTCTTTTGTCTGGTGGTGGAATTGCCTTAGATGGAGCTGGGATGGTCAGTCAGTCTGCAGCTGTAGCTGGCGTAATCTCAAATTGAGAACAAACACCAGTTTCTTCCCACATACAGTACAAAATGCATGACAAATGTTTGTTAAATCCTGGAAAGGGCATCAGCTAGGACATTGTCGGTACCTTTCTTATGTTTAATTTCTAGATCAAAGTTCTGTAATAACAGAGACCAACGCATTAGACGCTGATTCTGGTTGTACATGCGAGACAAGAAAACTAAAGGGTTATGGTCAGTGAAGATGAGGAGTGGAAGATTACTGGAACCAACATAAACCTCGAAATGTTGTAAGGCAAGTATAAGAGCCAAAGCTTCTGTCACGGGGTGACAAATAATCCCCGGAATTTATTCACCAGAGAAGTGTTTCCGCGGGGATACTCCCAGTGTAACACTGTCCCCGGGCCTGTGTGTGTGTGTGTGTCTGTCGCCATGGCAACTAACCGGCAGATTGGCAACAGGTGTGGGGACTTCACTCTGAGTGTCTGATTGAGGCCACGGCAGCATTCTTGAGAGGATAAAACACAAGGGGAAGAGAAGGCTGGGGGGGGTTGCACTGTACTGTGTTCTGTTCTGTTCTGTTCTGTTCTGTTCTGTTCTTCCCTTCCTTCTCCGTTGATCTGGAGTGTTCTCTCCCGTTGGGAAATGCTTGTGGAGTATTACAGCTGAAGAGTTATCGTGAAGAAAGAGGAGTGTGGCTTGCGGGACCCGAGGACAGTAAAAGGAATTCGTCGCCTGGACTGGGAGAGAATGAAGGATTATCAGTGAAAATTCAAGGAATATCGTCAGCAGTGGGAAAGACGCCAGTGATGAGTATTTGATCAGCCGTTTATATGCACTACACACTGAAGTGGTGTTGAGAGTTTGGATAGTGTGTGGCACGAGTGAACCGAGTGGATTGTTGATCTGACTCTAACTTCTGTCCTCCCCTTTGCCGAATGTGACAATAGCTGCACCCGTCTTCTGCTTTTCTCTGGAGAGAAATTGAACCCTTACAAGGACGAGATTTGATCTGGTGGGAGAAAGTCCGGAGGGGTGAGTGCTGGCCCGAATGCACGGTGTGCGAGTGAGATGCAGTGCCTGAAGTGACGATTCACACGGTTTGTGTTATGGAGTGAAGTTTATTGTGTGGAGAAGTAATAGTAGTCTGCTGTGCACCCTCCTCCCAGTCTTTCATCCGCTGTCTCCAAGGAAGGGCTTTTGATACCACAAAGCGCCCGATTTATTACTTCGAGTCAATCCGGCTCTGTTAATGCTGAAGGTTTTATATGCTGTTGAACAGTTAAACTGGGCTGTATCGTTCCAGTGTATAGCCGAAGTGGAGCGTTCCGCCCAAAGTGTCCTCTCTGCCTGGTGGTCTCCACATGCCCCCGCCGAAAGCCTCTGGCCTGGTCAGACAGGAAGAAGGTATTTCAGCTGAATGTTTTGTATGCTGTTGAGCAGTTAAATCCTGCTACATTGTTATTGTGTACAGCCGAAGTGGAGTTCCGCTCAAAGTGTCCTCTCTGTCTGGTGGTCTCCACATGCCCCCGCCGAAAGCCTCTGTCCTGGTCAGAAAGGAAGAAGGTATTCCAGCTGGATGTTTCGTAGACTGTGGAACAGTTAAATACTGCTAGCTTGTTACTGTTGTGGCGCTGAAGCCCATCTGCATAGCGTGAAGTATCTGTCCCCTGCCACACCCTGTCTGTCCCAGCGAAAGCCCCGCTCAGCTTGTGACATGAGTCTGTTGCAGCTCTGAAACCCATCGGTGTAGTGTGAAGTACCTGTCCACTATTCGCCACTGAGTCCGGCGTCAGCACCAGAAGGAAGTGAGCTCCGACCCACCTGTTCCCTTGGGACACCCACCTGTCTCTTACTCACCACTGTGAGCCCGGCGTCAGCGCCAGAAGGAAGTGAGTCCCGATCCACATATCCACCTGGGATACCCACCGTCTATTACTCACTACCGTGAGTCCGACACTGTCGCCCGACGGAAGCGAGCCCCGATCCACCTACGCACCTGTGTGGTCCCCGCTGGTCTGCAACTTACCACGGTGTTGCTTTGGATTCCTGGGAAGAGGAAGGAAGAGGATTTTAGATTAGGGTTTTCAAATTACTTTTAAATATTAAATAAAGATGGTGATTCTTTTATTCCCGTCTCCTGCCTCCTCCTTTGACACGCTCCTCAGGGTGATCCTGGTCTAGTGGTGGGTGCAGTCTGGCTTGACCCAATCCGACCTGTGACACTTCCTTCTCTATCGTATAGTAATTAAACTGATGTTTGTTAAACTTTCAGGAGAAATAACTCACAGGGTGATCTATACCATTTTTATCTTCCTGGAGCAGGACCGAGCCAGCGCCAACACCACTGGCATCAACCTCTAATTTAAAAGGTAAGGCGCAATCTGGGACTGCGAGTACAGGTGCAGTACAGAGAAGTGCTTTAACACTTTCAAAAGGATGCTGACAATCCGTAGACCACATAAACGGTTTGATGGGCTGAGTAGTGAAGTGAGAGGGTGAACTACTGTAGAAAAGTTCTTACAGAAACTGCGGTAATAACTGGCCATACCAAAAGATTGGCGCAACTCACGTCGCGGGGACTAGAAATTCTGAAATGGCTGTGACCTTAGCCTCGACGGGGAAGACTTGTCCCTGTCCAACCTCTTTACCGAGGTAAGTAACAGTTGCCTGGCCAAATTCGCACTGAGCTAAATTAAGAGTTAACAAAGATTTATCTAGTCTTTCGAACACTGTTTTTAGAGAACTGACATGTTCAACCCAATCACCTGAATAAATAACAAGATCATCCAGGTAAGCACTACAGTTTGGTGCATCGGATAGTACTACATATACGAGTCGTTGAAATGTTGCAGATGCGTTACGAAGACCAAACCGCATGGTTGTGTATTGGAGGAAGTTATCAGGGGCTGAAATTTCAAAAGCTGAAATTTCAGAATCTGGGGGTGTAAGTGGAACTTGTCAATAACCCTTTAACATATCCAATTTAGAAGCAACATTTGCTGAACCAACATTAATAATACAGTCTTCCATGCGTACCGTCACTGCATTTACCTTGTGGTCATCGGTGCAGTGAATTTTCTGAGCTGGGCTGCTTTTTAGTTGACAACTCAACTGTAACACATCTCAATAAAATGGAAGGAAGGAGGCGGGAACCGGCAAACATTTAAACATTTAATAAAGTAATATAACAGCCGGCGGCCCCTCACGGACGACCGCCGGCGAACAAAACATAATATAAATACAAACATAACATAAGTTCGGGCCCGGTCCTCTCTCCTCGACGGTCCGGTCGCTCGTTCCTTTTATATGCTCCCATCTCCTACGTGATTCGAGGCCGGTGTGCGCTAATTCAAAATTACTCACCGGACTCGAACCACGGTCTCGCCCCGCCTACTCTACTACATACCCCCATCACCCCTCACAGGCCGGGGGGTACCCCCGCGACTGTGCAAACTCCCTCCCCCTCCCTCAGGGGGGGTGGGGTGGGGGGTATGCAGCGACGAGACGAGACAACGGAGACGGGAGCCCTCGGAGCGACCGGAAAGAGAGAGGGGAGAGAGGAAAAAAAAAAATCCGGTTCCCCGACATGCTGCCGCTCGTTCCTCAACCAGCCGGAGTACTCTCCTTCGCGGTGCCTTGCGGTGGCCCTGGGGCTTCGGTGGACGGCTCGACCGTCCGCCCCCTGGCGGCCGGCGGTGGCTCCTCCTTTATCCGGGAGTCGGGGCGGGTTCCCCGTCCCCTGTTCCTCCCCCTTGGGCGGACAGACACAGGCTCCGGCCTCTGGCAGGCGGTGGCTCACCCGGCACTTCCGCCCCCTGCTCCTCCCCCTCGGGGGACGGACACAGGCTCCGGCCTCTGGCGGACGGCGGCAACCCCCCCGCTCCCACTTGGACGAAAGCCACCCCACCTCGATCCAGGGGCGCGGCAGCAAAGGTCGCCGTTCCACCGAAGTTTTGACGGTGGCCGCACTGTGCACTTCCGTTTCCCAGAGCCACCGCTTCGGGCAGCCACTGGCGGACGCCCTTCGTCCGCGCTGCCCGAACTCTCCGGCACCGCGAGGCCACTCGGCGGCGAGAACTCTCCGACAGCATGTCTCTCCTTCCTCCCGGGTTTCGGCACCAATGTAACACATCTCAATAAAATGGAAGGAAGGAGGCGGGAACCGGCAAACATTTAAAAATTTAATAAAGTAATATAACAGCCGGCGGCCCCTCACGGACGACCGCTGGCGAACAAAACATAATATAAATACAAACATAACATAAGTTCGGGCCCGGTCCTCTCTCCTCGACGGTCCGGTCGCTCGTTCCTTTAATATGCTCCCATCTCCTACGTGATTCGAGGCCGGTGTGCGCTAATTCAAAATTACTCACCGGACTTGAACCACGGTCTCGCCCCGCCTACTCTACTAAATCAACATCTAACAGGGTCTTGCCAACCAGAATTGGGGTCAAGAATGAGTCTGCCAAATCAATGACATCAGCACATTTTCCCGACTGAGCACGAATAACGGCGAAGGCAGGAAAACATCCAATTGAGATTAAGATAACTCTTTGGAGTTAGAGTTCAGATCTGGGTTGTCAATCACCTCTAATATTGGCATTATTTTACCCCAACAGCAAGGTCATGCCAAGAATAAAATTGACTTCCTGAATGGGAAGTGAAGGATGCACAGCAACTCTCATGAATCCGGTAAATAACTCACTTTGTAAATGCAAATTGTGTAACTGGGATTTAACAAAACCCATTTCAATACCCTGTGTAATTACACTTGAACCAGAGAACATTTTATCAGAGAAAGGTAACATATCAGCCAGAATAAATTACTGTAGTGCACCAGTGTCTCTTAACATTGTTATCTCTTTTTGTTCACCAGAGTTTCCAGTTAGGGAAATTAACCGCTTAAAGACAAATGGTCGATTGCTCTCATCTATACAGACATCGCTCATAAGTGTGGAATTAACAGTTTTTACAAACCCTTTAGGCTGGGTCTGTTGTTTGCGTTTTAACGCTTAACAGTCAGCTATCACATGCCCTGGCTTGTGACAGTAAAAACACTCTCAAACCTCTCTAGGTTGGGACGAATTTACCTTGGGACGAGCAGACTGAGTGTGCGGAGGAACAGGAGAACTCTTCTCCCCGCGGGCAGAAATAAACACATTCTTGTGCGTAAGCACTAACTTGTCTGCCAGAACAGCAGCTTGGGTCAATACATTTACCTTCTGCTCATTAAGGTACACCACAACACGTTCGGGCAGACACCCTTTGAATTCTTCTAGTAACATAGGTTCTCTTAACGATTCAAAATCCTTTGTTTTGCTAGCCGTGCACCACTTATCGAACAAAACTCCTTTGTCCCTAGCAAACTCAACAAAAGTCTGGGCAGAACTTTTTTTATGGTTTCGGAACCTGTCTATAGGCTTCCAGGACCAGCTCATAAGCTCAAAGAATAGCAGCCTTTACCGTATCATACTCTAAACTTTCCTCCAAAGAGAGTGAAGAACAATCCTCCTGAGCTTTACCAATCAGTTTACACTTTAAAAATATAGACCAGCCTCAATCTCGAGCTTGCGAATTTCCAAACGCAACTTTAGCCAGCTGTACATGCATTTGCTTTCTCATGTGCTTCTAACTGTAGGTGGCTTAACTGGACTTTTAGCCGCGCCCACATTCGAGTCCAAAGACCCAAGAGAGAACGGCTCAAAGGGCGACAAACTGGGCTTGGCATCGGCCTCCGCCTTAGCTTCACCACCAGTAACACTACCCCGTTCGTCCACCTCCTTCACAACACCGTCATGCCAATCTCTCGAAAACAGCAATCTCGTCAGCCTCATCAGCCTTATAACCCAATGCAAGTGTTGTAAAATTAAATTTTTCATCTCAGGTTTTCGCATTTGTTTGCCCAGAGTAATGTGATGATGCTTAGCTAATAATACAAGTTCTGATTTCCTGCACAAACCAATCTGTTCCACCGTAGGATGATTAATAAAATCCTGTAAATTGAACAGTGCCATGATGTCTGACTACACAACTACACTAACACACACTGCAGCCTAAACAAGTGGATCACAAACAACCAACCAAACAAAGCGCTACCAAAATGTGAGACACTATCCGAAAACACACACCCAGGGAAAAAAATTCAACTGTATCCAGGATTTTAAGATATTCCGGACGAGTCCCCATTAAATGTTACGACCCCAGGTGGAATCTAAGGGTTTGGAGGTGGAAACATTTAAACTGAATGAACTTCCGTGGGTGTTTGTGTTTGCAGTGGTGAACACAAATCCTTCAACCGAATAAAGATTTATCAATTTAATAAACTAAAAGGTGCACGTAGTAAAGTTCATTAATATAATCATTTAATAAAGAAAATCAATAATGATAACAAAATGTTGTCAATAAAGAAGAACATCAATAAAAAGAAACTCATCCATTTACAATAAATATATACATGAAATAACATACACAAGACCAAAAGGGAAAATCAGGACGAGAGTTGTGCCAAATCAATGAAATCAACAAAACAGGGAAATTTACAAGTGATTATCCCTTCTACTCTAAACTCATTACAAAGAAACAAAAAGAGGGTATTCAGCGTACAAATGCCCTATTTAAAACTACTCTAACTAGCCCGCACAAAATATAGATGGGGTGGCACTCACTCCTAACTAATGTGTCTAATACAAAACAAGACAAACCTACGTGTGCACAGTGTATGTCGCGCGAGTTCTCTCTGTCCAGTTTCTCTCCCCCTCGGTACAGAGAAAACGATACTCCAACTAGTGGAGTCAATCTTAAGAGCTCAGCACGAACATTATAGTGACAATAATCCTTGCTTAAACACATGTTTTCATGTTCATGTTTTATCATCTGTACGTGTCCTTGCATGTTTACAAAGACATGGTATTATGAAGCTGGTGCAACTCAATTGAATAATGGCCGATGGAAATCAGTGGAAACCCAGAAAGAGGTGACGGGATAAAAGTATTCACGTGTGATTGAAAAACTGGTAGAAGAAATTGTTTAAGCATAACCAAGCTGCATTAGGAAAAACATTGGACTAGGATTTCCTTCAGACATGAGAACTGAACTGGACTTTCAAAAAATAAGAGCTCTGCTGCTGTTTAGCGAAAGGCAAGAGGATTAATCAGCAGGATCAATTTTATCTTTTGAAACTCCACAGTTAGACTTGTTTGAAACATCATCAAAGAAAGCTACATATCGTGTCATAGTTAAAGTTTTGCATCAGGATTTGCTCAAAGGACAAAAGATCTCAAGGTGTTCTCGTGAGAGACAGGTGGTGAACCCTGTATAAACAGCCAGTAAAGAAGCGAACAGCGAATCTACAATGGAGGATTATTCACGGAGCAATAGCTACAGACAAACATGTGGCACCCCTGAACCCAGCAGAAGGGGTGGAAAGGAAGAGATTAAGAGCATTTGTTTATAAAATGTAGATGAATGAAAGGTTTTTCTCTCTCTCTGTCCCTCAATAACTGTTATATATGTGTAAAGCCTAACTTCAGGTAGCTTAGGGATGCTGGACGGTGCTTGTATTTAGTACGCACACGCTTGGATTGAGTTTGATCAAACCGGCTCCTGTTTGCTGAGAGAGCGTGGTTTGAGACAGAGCTCCGTCAAACTTTTTCTAAATATATCGTTTATTCCTGTTATTTCTTAATATTTATGTTCTAAATTGATAACTCACAGAGGGTTAAACCTATCCTTAAGTGTATCCCATACCAAATATCATCATATAACGCACAGATACATTTGTTTTGTACGACCATTCGCTATTAGCACTCAGGCTGTTAGCATTCCCAGCCTTTATTTTTCTGAATATTGCCTCTATATTGCCACTGTTCTCATAATGACACCACTAATGGATAATGATTCAGATATGTGTTTAACGTTACCTTTGAGTGCAGATGATGAATCTTTCTTCGCACTTCAGTAAGAACGGGAAGCATTTGAGAAGCAGATCCACGATCTACTTGAGAGGCAAACACGTCTGCGAGAACGAAAAATGGTGCTGGAAACATCCCGGGCTGACGCTCGCAAAGTGTTCGACGTGATTGTAATACTCCTATAACTTCTACTCCGTGTTTTTCTATGCACAGAGCCCAGGCTTCAAGATCACGACGAGCCGAAATGAATTTCACTCCTGCACCTGCACGGCGAGAGGCGAAATCCAGGACCGGAGCGATGAACTCTCCCCCACCGCCGCCACCGGTCTTCGAGATTTCTACGAGGAACCGCTTTGCCGCCCTCTGCGAGACGAAATCCAACGCTGTGGTCATCGGAGACTCAATCGTCCGGAACGTACGCGCCTCCTTCAATGAAGGTAAAGTGCGCACTCACTGTTTTACTGGCGCCCGTGTTTTCGATGTCTCTGCGCAGGTAACTGCGATTCTGAAGGAGGATGCAAGTGTGGGAGCCGTAGTTCTGCACACGGGGGTCAATGATGTGAGAATGCGGCAGTCGGAGATCCTGAAGAGGGACTTCAGGAGTCTGGTCGATACTGTTCGCAACGCATCGCCCTCAGCCAGGATCATCGTATCAGGGCCGCTTCCTACTTACTGACGAGGGAACGAAAAGTTCAGTAGACTATTTACGCTTAATAATTGGTTAATGTCATGGTGTATTGAACAGAAGCTGCTCTTTGTAAATAATTTTGATCTGTTCTGGGAGCGACCAAGGCTCTTCCGCCCTTACGGGCTGCACCATCTTTAGAGACTTTCTTACCGTTACTCGGAGAACAATGCATACATTTAAATCATTTGAAGTGCTTGCGTTGAACATAACTGTTCCAAATAAAAGTAAAAAACCATTGGTCTCTCTTACATTGGTTACTGTGTATAGACCCCCTGGGCCTTACACTAATTTTCTGCAGACTTCTTATCGGATCTATTGGTTAACGTCGATAAATTACTGATTGTTGGAGATTTTAAAATCCACGTAGATATTGCTAACGATCCATTAGCTGTGGCGTTTAAAGAACTGCTAGACTCTTGTGGTGTAACACAATACATCAATAGACCTACTCATCGCCTTAATCATACCCTAGACTTGATTATATCTCACGGAGTCGATCTAACCAATATCGATGTTATACCTCAAAGCGACGATGTTTCCGATCACCATCTTATAACATGTACACTGCGCACTGCAGAAATCAGTTGTATATCTCGTTATCGACAGGGTAGAACAATCACCTCAACTACTAAAGATAGTTTCGTAAAGAACTTGCCAGATCTGACTCCTCTAATAACATTTCCAACTAATATAGAATCGCTCGATGACATGACCAGCAACATGGGCACTATTTTCTCTAATACAGGGGTTCTCAACCTTTTGCAAGCTGGGCCCCCCAAAGCTGCTTCATTGCAGTTGGGGCCCCAGCGCCCCCCCCCCACACCACACAACCTTGGATGGATGGAAGGATGGATGGCCGGCCGGCTATTATCTTTAGGCCCACATTATTATTATTATTATCATCAGTAGCTGTAGGTAGGCCTATTATCATTACTAGGCTATTGTTATAATTGGCAGTAGAACCAGACTTCTAATGTGAGCTTGCAGACATTATTATTATTATTATGAGTAGTAGTACGCCTATCATCATTACTAGGCTATTGCTATATAATTATATGAGGTTAAATGCTTTATTGTTGTTGTTGTTGTTATTATTATTATTATCATCAGTATAGGCCTATTATCATTACTAGGCTATTGCTATAATTGGGAATTTGCACCAGACCTCTGATATTAATGTATGCTTTATTATGGTTATTATTACTAGGCCTAATAGTAGGTATCATCTGCATTTTGTAACAGAAGCTTGCAGGTACGTGATGTTAATGCGAGACCTGAGCCTGCTTTGCCTTGCAAAGATCCCCAATTCTTGGCTCAATGTTTGATAAAGATAGTCTCAGATCATCCTCGATTTGTGCACGATTGCGGTATTTCGTTTTGAGTGCAGTCATTTTTGAGAATCCTGCCTCACACAGATATGTCGACGCGAAAGGAAGGAGAATCTTCATGGCGACGTCACAGAGTTCAGGATATTCCTGCATCAATGCTGCCCAGAATGACGAAAGAGGGCAGGAGTTAAAGAGTTCCTTCAGTCTACTGTCACTCTTCAGCTCAATAAGCTGTTCCTGCATATCAATTGATAGCTCGTTTGCTGTGCACACAAACGGATCTCGAACCCACGCAAAAGAGCGATAATCCTCTTTAAAGTACGTCGCAAATTGTTTTCTCATTGCTGACAGGTGCTCAGACGCTGATTGAAATAGGGATGAGAAATCGTGTGACGTGCCTGCATCAGTGATAAAGTCTGCAAGGCTGGGAAACATGTCGCAGTTCCCTTGACTGATGCGGCCATGCCAGAGGTCTAGTTTTTGTGTGAAGGCGTGCACTTTGTCTGCAAGGATCAAAATATGAGTTCCGCGGCCTTGCAAAGACAGGTTGAGGCCATTCAAGTGGTCAAATATATCGACCAAATAGGACAGAGACGCAAGCCACATAGTGTCATCCAGATGCTTCGCCAGATCTGATTTGATTTCTGTCAAAAACCACTTCACCTCCTCTCGAAGCTCATACAACCGCTGTAGCACCCGCCCCCTGGAGAGCCAGCGAACTTCAGTGTGCAGAAGCAGCTGTTCGTGCCCTGACCCCATCTCCTGGCAGAGGACCCCAAACAAGCGAGAGTTTAACGGCCGTGATTTGATAAGATTTATCATTTTCACGGATTGGTTCAGCACGGAGTCAAAAAGAACCGGCATTTTTTTAGCAGCTAGTGCTTCGCGATGGACCATGCAATGTGTCCATTTCACAAGTGGAGCTACTTGCTGAACTCGAGCAGCTAGGCCACGCTCACGCCCCGTCATTGCTTGCGCACCATCCGTGCATAGGCCAACGCATCGGTCCCAAGCCAAACCATTTTCAAGGATAAAAATATTAAGGACATTGAAAATGGCTTCTCCTGTAGTGTGCAACTGAAGAGGCCGGCAAAACAGTACATCCTCCTCAATCGCCTTGTCACGTAGATACCTGACATAGGTGAGGAGCTGTGCCTGCCCAGCAATATCAGTGGATTCGTCCAGCTGCAGCGCGTAGTAAGGACTCTTTTTTACAAACTCGATCAGTTGCTCTCTGATATCATTGGACATGTCTACAATTCTCCTAGCGACTGTGTCATTGGACAGTGGTACTGCACCGAGTTTGGCTGCTGCACTATCGCCTATCATTATTCTGCACATGTCTTGCGCTGCCGGCAAAATGAGAGTCTCTGCGATTGTATGCGGTTTACCCAGTTTACCGATTCTTTTGGCCACTACATACGATGCCTCCAAACACTGTTTAGACACAGTGCTGTGCACTGAAATGGTTGCCTGTTGCTGATGGAGGCCATCAAGCTTTCTTTTAAAATATTCAGCTGCTTATTTTTAATGCCAGGATGCTTTGTTTCGAGGTGCCTTTTTAATTTGCAGGGCTTCATACTGTCGTTTGCCAGCACCTCGGCACACACGACACACTGAGGTCTCAGATCAGCCGTAACTGTAAACCCAAACTGCAGGTATGCTTCATCGTACCTTCTAAGCTTTTTTGCAGCTGGTGGTGCGTCGGTTGGCTTGTTGGTCCGCACAAGAAATTTCTTCATTTTTGTTATGTGTTTTAAATAAAGTTTAGGCAATATGTAACTGTGTGTGTGGCTGTGTTGAGAGACGTATCAGGGGCTAATCAATCGGGACTTAGGGACGATCTTTAATTAAACGAACAAAATAATTATTTTGCAGACAATTCAGATTTTATTTGAATACTTAAAGATTGTAGTGTGTGTGTGTGTGTCTTAGTCGTGTGGGTTGTTTTAGCTAAGTGTAGCTACTGCCTAGCAGTTAAAAAAAAATACTGGCAAGGGCTGAGATTTGATCTAATCTTTAACAAAAATGTTTGTGGGTTTAGTCTTTAAAAAGACTGTTGGGGTTTTGTAGTAAAGGCCTATGTAAATCGAGATTGATAACAGACTAGCGAGAGCTGGCACAAGTGAACTTGGCAAGAGACTAGACTAGAGTGAATGGAGAGCTATGTCTTGAGTCAATTTAAATCGCAGTTATTTATTTTTGTATTTTGAGTGAGTGAACATTTACATTTACAACCCGCTCTGCAAGCTAGGGCGGGAACGGCGGCGGCCATGCGCATGCGCGATTCATTTGCAGCCTGGACGCGGAGGGGTGTGTGTCTCCTCTCTGCTCTGAGTGCTGCGTGAGGCTACTGAGAGTCTGACCGCCTTGAAGTGCTTTTGGACGGGAGAGGGGCTAACGGCAGCACCCGCTGCTCGTTGTGAACAGTAGGCCTAACTGCAGAGTGACTCGTGCTTTCGAGTCTCCAAACACCACAAAAGTCTCCAAAAACAACAGTAAAATTCGCTGGATTTGTCACATTGACAAAAACAAGTCGCCAGGAGGATGATTTGTTTGTGTTATAAGCAGTGCTTGAAGTGGGGGAAAAGGTGCCGGTACTCTCTTTGCATTGGCAAATCATTACATTTTTACAGTGAAAAACAAAACTTGGAGATATTGCTGTTACAACAATTTAGTGTTTTTTATTTATTAACAACATAAATGTATTTAAAAATGTTTTTTTGTGTGCGTGGCTGCGTGTATTTCACAAAAACTAAAGGAAAGCTTTAGCTGTAGCCTATATTCTGACTAGTTTATTCGTTTTATATATATATATAGGCTATATATATATAACTAAATAGGACCTCAGGTTTTATATGTTTGCAATCTCTGAAACTTCCGCCCGTCATAAAAATTAATTCTGATGGTTCAATTTTCTGCATTTTTCGCATCCGTAGCAATTATTTTGAGGGTTGTTTTTGACAATTGAGAGCCACCAAATGACGAATATGAAAAAACGAATAAGACAGTTTCGGACTTTTGAGGCTTGCGCAGCTTCTCGAGGAGAAATCAAACAAATGAGCGCCGTTTTCTAAAGTCTATGAGCGCAGCACACACAAATAAACTAAATTGAAATAGTGCAGTTAAATGTGGTGATTTTATATTTATAACTTTTGAATGCAGTTCAGCAACATGCATCACACGACCTGACGACCAAGAGAGCTGACAATTGACCGTCACTTAATTTACCATCACCTCACGATTGAAAATGTGACATTGATTTCATATGACAGTTCAACAAACAAGTTATTTACATTTTTGACGAAATAATGACTGTTTTGGTCTATTTTAGCAGCGAAAATAGATCCGATGAATCCAAACAAAGATCACAGCATAGCGCATCTCACAGCAACAATCAATCTTGTTTTGAATGATTCAGTGTTTTGAACGAATCGATTGAGTCATGGATTCAATGACCCATGCACAAACATCTGTCTCATTCTTGATGAATCGGCCGTTTGAACGAATCGTTTGAATGAACGACTCAATGACTCGCTTAATAAAACCGCTTTTCACCTGCATTTGCGCTCACTATCCACAAACCAATCAAATTTGTTCAAAACTCTTTTTTTTTAAATCAGTCCAAACACATTTTAATTTTTATTCAGGAGTTATGTATATACACAACTACAACTTTTTATGAAAGTAGTTTAGTGATAAAAAAAATGTAAAAAAAAAATATATATATTTTTTCAGTTTTTTTTTCTCTCCCATCCTGTAGTCTACTCGCGTCCCCCCGGGAGAGTGTCCGCGCCCCCCCGGGGGGGCGCGCCCCACCGGTTGAGAACCAGTGCTGTAGACCATAAAATACTACTAGATCGTTTACACAATTATATCTGTATTCAGGGACAGGCACTGCAATGGTTCAGATCTTACTTAACACAGTGGTTCACCCGGGGGGTCGCGTAGTGGGGGGCCGGGGGGTCGCGAGATGATTTACAGAAACTTAATTAAAAAAAAAAAAAATGTATATGTTAAAAAAGGTAGTAATGATGCGAGTATAAATTTAGGATAATTAAAATAAACTGGAAATAAAACTTCCCGACCAATATGACTGGATAAGGTCACCATTTAATGTAACCACGGAAAATAATCTGGCGTCAGATATGGAAGATGCGCTGATAGAACTGTTCGAGTTCTGGGTTTCTGTTGCGCTGGAATATCCACAGTCGTCGAAAGCCGCATTGGATGTACTCATGCAATTTGGCTCAACGTATTTATGCGGAAAGACATTCTCCGCGCTGACATTAAGAATAAACACAGTTCACGGTTTAACGTGGAATATGATCTGCGGGTGGAATATGATCTGCGGGTGGCGATCTGCTTTGCTCCGCGCACAGCGCCCATCCATCACATTAGGCGTTTTTTTCTGAATACAAAGTTATTGATGTATGCGTGTTACAGGCAGCTTGTTCGTATTCTGTCTTTATTTCACAGTTATGGGATGTATTTGTTTTTATCCATAATTTGTTAATAAAATAGCCTGTCTTAGAGATTGTGTTCCTTTTTGAATTAGCTCTGTCAGTATGTAACCAAATCGCAAATCCTTACAAGCTGTCGGAGGAAAACACAAAGATGAGAAAGGAGGGGGAGGAGGGGGGGGGGGTCGCGGGTCGTCAGCAGTCTAATATCGGGGGTCGTGGTCTGAAAAATTTGGGAACCCCTGACTTAACAGACAGATATCAATACGTCCATTTAAATGGGAAATCGTCGAATCTTACGCAAGTAAATTATGGATTACCTCAGGGATCGGTTTTAGGACCCTTGCTTTTCTCCATATACATGCTGCCCCTCGGCAACATTATTAGAAAACATGGAATTAGCTTCCACTGTTATGCAGATGATACTCAGCTATAAATCTCATCAAGACCAGATGATTCCTTTAAGCTATCCAAACTGGCAGAGTGCATCGAGGACATAAAACATTGGATGACTAGTAATTTCCTCCTTTTAACCTCTAGCAAAACAGAAATATTACTTATAGCACCAAAATCAAGTAAACAGAATATTTCTGATTACAGCCTACAAATTGAAAGCTGCACTGTTACTCCAACAAATACAGTTAAAGACCTAGGCGTTATATTAGACGGCAACCTGTCATTTAAAAATCACATCTCAAATATCACAAAAACAGCCTTCTTCCACCTTAAAAATGTTGCCAAATTACGAAATAGTTTGTGTGTTGCAGACACAGAAAAGCTTATTCATGCATTTGTGACCTCACGGCTTGACTATTGTTATGCTCTACTTAGTGGTTGTCCTGTATCATCGATAAACAAACTACAGTTAGTTCAGAATGCAGATGCCAGAGTTCTTACTAGGTCAAGAAAATACGATCACATAACACCAGTTTTATCATGGCTTCACTGGCTACCCATTAAGTATCGTATTGATTTTAAAATTATTTTAGTTACTTACAAAGCCCTGAACGGTTTAGCCCCTACTTACTTAACCAAGCTTTTATCACGTTACAACCCATCACGCTCTCTAAGACTTTTGACAACACCTAGAATAACTAAATCCACCAAAGGGGGTCGAGCTTTCTCATACGTAGCACCCAAACTCTGGAATAGCCTTCCTGATACTATACGAGGGTCAGACACACTCTCCCAATTTAGATCTAGATTAAAGACACATCTTTTCAGCCAAGCTTTTACTTAATGCATAGTAAATGAACAGCAGCTACGCTAATTGTTCTCTTTATTCTCTTTCCGCCTCTGCCTCGGGATGCCCGTCCCGAGGTAGGAAGAAGTTCCACCATGTCCAGACGACCGACAGATGCCCATCCCCAATTTGAGATTACGCCAGCTACAGCTGCAGACTGACTGACCATTCCAGCTCCATCTAAGGCAATTCCACCACCAGCCAAGAGAAATATGACCATCGGACCGTCCCAGCTCAGACCAATACACCCCCAACCAAGAGCAAAGACGGACTATTTGTCTTATTAATGCTGAAGTTACAATATTTGGTATTAAATGCTAAACTTAAATCACATGTCAGCAGTTTGAGTGCAGCTATGACACTTCAGAGGGGATCTGGCCCTCCCGGTTGAGCCTGGTTTCTCTCAAGGTTTTTTTCTCCATTAATCAATCATTGGAGTTTGGGTTCCTCGCCACAGCAGGGCAGTGTTGGCCTGCTCACCGGGAGACTGCATTTATTTATTTATTTAGAAATTAGATATTATTTCTCAGAATGATCTTACTCGTTGTATAAATACCATGCACTGTGCTGTGTTTTACCTTTTCTGTTTTTCCTGTTTGCCCCTGTAAAGCTGCTTTGAAACAATCCACATTGTGAAAAGCGCTATATAAATAAACTTGAATTGAATTGACCGTCAATAAGAAAACGATCATAATAAAGGCCTTGCTGTACCCTGATACCAAAGAGATCCTCTATAGCAAGGATGTGCGGTACTGGAATTGTCACTGAATGAGGATTACCAAAAACCCGAACTTCCTCTGACAGTTGTGCTGATTTTGCTGTTTCTTGGATGCTGTTCTGCATATGATAGAACAGTTTTTTGACTGTGTCTTTGGCATTCTTCATGTGCTTGTCAGCCTTGGTTGTAAGGTCTCTCCATTTGAGGAATCTCTTGACTATCTGTTGTTGGACATGTGTGGTTCCATTAAAGAACTTCAAGAGTGTACCATTAAAAGACTCAAAAGAAAAGGTGGATGTAGCCCACAAAGGTCCCCAGTTTCTCACACTTGCAGAAATGTGTGTCATCAAGTGCACATTTAATGACATATTTTCTTTGCCATACAACTTATCAAATTCCCTACGAAATTTCTTTAGTTCGTTCTCTGCCCTATCAACCTCAACCATTGATATCTTTTCCTGAAGCAGAGAATAAATACCAAAAACAGGAAGGAAAAGATGGTTCCAGTATTTCTTAGAAAGAATACCACAAAGCACTGGTAGACGATCTCCATTCAGAGGCCTTCCAATATTTACGTTCTTTTATAGATCTTGGAACTCTAGTTAACTCTACTGGAGGCTGGATTGATAGTAACTGCTTATCAATGGCTTCGGATTTTGTTCCAAGGTACCATGGTTGGTCATGGTTGAATCCAGTCATAATGTCATTAGCTGCTGTGTTACTCCTAGGCAAACACTGTGCTGGTATTCAGGCACAAACCCATTAACCATCTGAAAGTTTGCTAGTTTCATTAAAGGAGAGGGACCTTTCACTCCCATTACAGGCTGCTGAGGAGTTGCAGCCATAGCATGTTGAAAATGCTCAGATTCGCATCCGAGAGAAGGTTCAGGACATGTGTAAGAGTATGATCTCCTATCCTTATGATAGCAAAAGTCACAGCCATATATGCCATTAAAATTTTTTGTGTTTCGAAATTGGGGACGAGCCACTGAATCTGAACTACAGATCAGGGCATGCACCTTAGATGAATGTTGCTGGTTCTGTGTGTCTGTCCATTTGATTCCAGTTTGCTCCAGTTCTTGAAGCTCATCAACAAATGGAGTTAACAGAGTTGCCATGTTAGGTTTCTTCTCTCCAAACCAAATACAAGGAATGCAAATATTATTTTTCCGTTCTTTTGGATCCAGTTCAATGATCTGGCACTGAATGGGCCATAGCTGAGACTTTGAGCTCTTGAAAACTGGGATACCATCACAGTTCCACAATAAACTCACTTCCTCTTTATCAATTTTACCAGCCCTTATTAGCTTTTCATACTCCATTCCTGACTTTATGTCATTTATAATGCCATTAGTTGACATTTTTCTCTCTAAAGTATTCTTGGGACTTTCCAGAATGTCCTTAATTTGTCCAGATAATTTTAAAACCAGAAAACACGACCCGTTTTTAAATAGGTGTCTGCATCAAACGTCATGTGACATACACAACACTGTGTCTGACCATTAACCTTACCTATATAGTTTGTGCATCCAGAGCAGTAAAAATGTGATTCATATTGTCCATACTGACCATAAGCTTTATGAAATAGGTAAGAAGTAGCTGGCACAGTTTCTGGGAAATGTTCATTAAACAACTTGAGGAGGTCTTCCAGAGCTGTCCCTGAGAGGTTGTGTCTCAAAATAAAGGACATTAAAAGCATCAAACTCTGACCTCTGGAGGCAGGTGCTACTGGGTAAAGTAGGTCATCCACCTCTGATCCCTACAACAACAAAAATAAACAAATGAATTAACAAACAGATTAGTAACTAGATGGGCACTTGCACAAAGCCTGTGACAATGCAGAAAAACAGTGATCTATCTAACAGTTTTAACGAAAACTGTCCGGGATCCATCTCTTTAACAAATTTCATTCAATTCTGCAACAAACTGACCTGAAACCTTCCATTGGTTCCAGGTACTTGGTAGATAAAATTTTATAAAGAACGTAATGTGCAACTATGTTATTTAAGTTTATGTTTGGTGCAATTATAAATTATTTTCCAATGGTGTGGGCCAATCATAATAATTAGATTCCTTTTATGTAATGCAGGATTTTAGCCACACTCATCAATAATTTACCTGCGATGGATTTGAGCTTGGTCCTTGGTTCAGGTGAGGTATCTCAGGTGCTAGTTGCAAATCAGTATACTCTTGGTGTCCACCACAGACAATATATGGCCTGTCCTGAATTGTCTGTTGAATAAAGATTTGTATATCTGAGTGGCAAGTTCTGCAAACAGCTTTTATTTGAATAAATTTAGAGACATGTTTAGAATATTAAAATGACCCATTTAAATGACCTGCAATAGTTCTATAAATATTTCAAAGCCACTTCCCTTAGCTGTAACAATTATGTCTGTATTTGTCTTAAATCACAAGTCCATCTGGAACCATCTAAATTTTTGTGACATGCTATTTGTAAAATTAACTTAAATATATGAATGGAGGAATAAATAAGTAATACGTACAAAAATAAACTCATCTAACCCTCACAGTTCCAAAACCTAATTTATAAAAGCCAAGTCATATAATATTGTCATGTTGTGACAGTCGTCTATCTAGCCACATACAGTATAATGTAATTGTCGATGTACATAACAAATAATAATAATATATTTACCTGAGAGTGTTAGTTGGCTTCCTGATGATGAATCTCAGGAGACTGGCACAAATTGGTCTAGTGAGGCAGGCCTCTGCCATCATTAGTAGTCACTTCATTAACACTCTATAAAACATACATTTACATATGCAGGCCAAATGATGGATTACTGTTTTGTCATTATATGACATATAACATTATATGGTGTTTGATTTTAAACCTGTGACGTAAAAATATTAAAATAAAAAAACTGATGTTGATAAACGTTTACCTACCCACTCAACTATTTCCTGCTCTGGGTTATCCGATTTGAATCTCTTTGCTGGTCTTGGGCACTGAGTATAATGAACATTGTTATTTTCCTTGCTGGCCTCATTGTTATTGAAATTGACTGGGAGCTGAAAGATACCAAGCTACTGTAAGTATCATAAACTTTACCTTGCAGCTTCATGAATCAATTAATACTGATATAAATCTCTAGTACTAGCAGCAGGCTTTGAAATACTCAAATAAAAAATCATGAGATGCAATACCCTGGGATCCAATGCTCTTACCACTGAGCTACAGGAAAACTACAGTCTACAGATAGCCTAATGCCTATTTACCAGTTTTTTCCTTCTCATGAATTCAGTTGTTCTTGGTAATTCAGAATCATTGCAGCACACATAGTCTTTGTAACCACTCGGCGTGAATTCTGCAAAAAAGAAATTGACAAAGATGTAGAAATACTGTATACCACAGACAGACGTGCAAATACAGCATGTTGTATGTAGCAGGAATACCATGCAGAATAAATAATATAATATATATAATTTGTTGCTAGTCTGGCTACAATTTTCAAACTGTGCTTGAAAATATCATTTAACTAAAAAACATTCAAATAAAACATACCTCTTTATTTGCATCCAACTTCTTAGAGCGGTGATTTGTCGTTTTTGGAATCTCATTATCTTGTGAGTCCAGTTAAGATTTGTATTTCTTCATTATTGTCACTTCAGTGCCAGAGGCATTCCAACTGATGTTACAGCGACGGAAGCAGCAATTATTAATACCATCAACAGTAGTTTATACTACTTTTGCAGTGAATGCAATTTCGCAGGGCATTCAGTTTGACGAATAAGAGTAAAGCATTTCAAATCATATTAACACTCACTGTCCAATCAGAGACAGCCAATTGAAAACTTACGTTTTGACCGGTCGTTTCGGCTGGGTGACCGACGGAAAATAAATGTCAGCAGGAATCATGTCGTTTCCAAAATATGCTTTGTTTTATTTCCCTGACTCTGATATCGTGAAAGTGGACAGCACCGATATAATTTAATTTAATTTAGCACAGACTATCAGAGTTCATGGTCGGTTCACGCGAGCAACTTCGAAGCGAAGAGGGCTATGTAGAGGTGCGCCTCTCAAGTCGCAGCAGACATGGACAGACCAAGACACTGCCAGCAAAAATTCTACTTCTTAGTGGTAAGCTTAATCATTTTATCGATTAGTGTGACTAGCTTTAAGATCACTTTGGGTTTAGAAACTATTTTCCCACGTAAACATCATTTCAACGTTTGTTAGCTTTTAGCTCAATGTTAGCTAAATTACGTGGATTACTGACACAATACCGACTTGCTTGAATTCGGTCTAGTAAATTTAGGCACCGATTGTTGATGCTTCCTCTAGAAAGTGAGTTTTTCTGTTTGATATAACCGCTATAAAACCGTTGTCCATTCTTTGCATTAAAAATAATGCTTGCTTATTAATCGGCCTTAAGCCTTGTTACAATATTATTCTATTTATTAGTAAAGTTATTGTAGGGGAAAAGTAATTATTTATTACAAGTATTTTAAAGTATTTAGATATACTCAGGATAGTGGCGCAGTTGATTCGCCTCAACCTGGGCTTGTTAAATGTGTGCATGGACGTGATCTATTTCTCAGTTTAAAATGTTTTTATATTATAATTTTGTTATTTAACTTTTTTGTTTTTAATGACAGATGTTTACAAAGACTTAATTGTGAAGAGAGATGCTTTTAAGAGAGGAAAAGACATCTGGAAGACAACCACACAGCAGGGGAAAAAAACAGCTGAGGCCTTAAAGGTTTTGGATTGTCCTTTCTTTCATAATTATCGTATTTTTACAATAATGAATGACCTGCCTGATCCTTTTTCAGTTTCTTTATAAATATTATTTTTGCTGGTGAAATGTAACATAAGAATGTATTATTTTTAGATTGCAAGTACTTCTCAAGGTGCAGCCGATGTTGCAATGGGAGACAAACTCAAAAGAGACCTTCAGAACTTACAAAGAAAGAAAGCAGTACCCGTAACCTCCACTCCAATGTCCGATGATTCAGATAACACAGACATTGACATGTTTGAAAAGAACGAGCTGAGAAGATCAAGAAAAAGAGTAAGCAATGTTTTAATTTCATATAAAATTGAAACCCATTCATTTCAATTGCTATCTCCATGAATGGGTGATGTGATGTGATTTGATGACATATGTCAATTCAAGTTGGCATGTCAGGTAGCTTTAGGTAGGTAATATGCCTGTGAAATTCTCATCTAGCCTCCTCCACTACTTTGAAATAAAGCTCTTTTGCTATAGAAACCGTGTAGAATTCCCGCCGTTTTAAAACTCTGCATACTTTGCTCCAGCCAGCGCAGCGCAAATTGAAGGGCTATGCTGAACCTAGCGGCCAGTGTAGCGCATTCTGTGTCCTTTGTAAAGGCCGCATAACTTTTGGGCTACATTTACCTCAGTTTTTATACTTTGTCTGAAAAGGAGATTCATAAAGCATGTTTTAGTTTTCCTTTAATTAGACTGGAATCAAATGTTTAAATGTGTCCCTGTGAAATCCAGGCTAAAGTAAAAAAATCTTAATTGGGTGATAAGCATCAAAGTTTGATTTCAGCTATTAATTTAACTATGATGTAATCTGTTTACAAAGCTTTACTTTTTACATAATGTTCTTTACATTGTGTGGAATGGTTTTATGTAAGAAAAAACAGCACATCACCCACAATGACTTTTTACAGGCAGGGTCACAACTATGTAAAACATTTTTATGGGAGCTGCAGTGAGTTTGGGATAGTCACACTTCTTTTTGCATGCAATTTGTGTGTTTCACCTGTTCCCTAAATTCTGCCGAAGAGTTGAATCCTTGAGATTTCGCATGAAGCCCTGGCGTCCCAGTAAACACAATAATTAAAAATATAAATTGTAATTATGCAACCATTAACATAACATTTCATGTCATCTAAACTGGTTACATACAGTTGAAAGAAAAAGTATGTGAACCCTTTGGGCTTACTTGGATTTCTTTATAAATTGGTCATAAAATGTGTTCTGATCTTCATCTAAGTCACAACAAAAGAGAGAAACACTGTCTGCTTAAACTAATACCGCACAAACATTATACGTTTTCATGTTTTTATTGAACACAACATGTAAACATCCATAGTGCAGGGTGGAAAAAGTATGTGAACCTTTGGGTTTAATAATTGGTTGACCCTTCTTTGGCAGCAATAACCTCAACCAAACGTTTCCTATAGTTGCAGATAAGACCTGCACAACGGTCAGGAGAAATTTTGGACCATTCCTCTTAACAAAAGTGTTTCAGTTCAGCAATATTCTTGGGATGTCTGGTGTGAATCGCTCTCTTGAGGTCATGCCACAGCATCTCAATCGGGTTGAGGTCAGTACTCTGACTGGGCCACTCCAGAAGGCGTATTTTCTTCTGTTGAAGGCATTCTGTTGTTGATTTACTTCTATGCTTTGGGTCGTTGTCCTGTTGCATCGTCCATCCTCTGTTAAGCTTCAGTTGGCGGACAGATGGTCTTAAGTTTTCCTGCAAAATGTCTTGATAAACTTTGGAATTCATTTTTCCATCGATGACAGTAATCAGTCCAGGGCCTGAGGCAGCAAAGCAGCCCCAAACCATGATGCCCCCTCCACCATATTTCACAGTTGGGATGAGGTTTTGATGTTGGTGTGCTGTGCCTTTTGTTCTCCACACATAGCGTTGTGTGTACTTTCCAAACAACTCAATTTTGGTTTCATCTGTCCACAGAATGTTTTGCCAGTAGTGCTGTGGAACATCCAGGTGCTCTTTTGCAAACTTCAAACGTGCTGCAATGTTTTTTTTGGACAGCAGTGGCTTCCTCCGTGGTGTCCTCCCATGAAGTCCATTCTTGTTTAATGTTTTCCTTATTGTAGATTTGTCAACAAAAATGTTAGCATGTGCCAGAGATTTCTGAAAGTGTTTAGCTGACACTCTAGGATTCCTCTTCACCTCATTGAGCATTCTGCGCTGTGCTCTTGCAGTCATCTTTACAGGACGACCACGCCTAGGGAGTGTAGCAACAGTGCTGAACTTTCGAAAACGTATAATGTTTGTGCGGTATTAGTTTAAGCAGACTGTGTTTCTCTATTGTTGTGACTTAGATGAAGATCAGAACACATTTTATGACCAATTTATGAAGAAATCCAAGTAAGCCCAAAGGGTTCACATACTTTTTCTTTCAACTGTAAGTGAATACAACATCACTAACTTACTGTAGGTTTTCGTCGAGCCTCTTCTAACCTTGTGTCAAATTTAACACACAGGCTGCAGTGGACAGTGACAACGAACAAGATGGTGATAATGGAAACAAGGAATTTGAGAACAGTCTTTTGCAGAGCACACCTCCGTAGAACACTGTCAAGCTTGATGGTGATGTTGTCAAAGCTTTAAAAGATAAATTATTAGTTAATTGAAATGTAAATATGACGTTTTTATTTAATGATTTAAGCCGACTGAGTCAACAATTTTTGTACAGTTTTTTTTTTTGTCAATCAGGTGAACTCAATCTGAAACATACTTTTAAATCTTGTGTAGCTTCCTTTAATAGTATCATCTCTCAAAGATGTCTTTGAGTCCATTAAAAGAGGCTCATACAGCTCAGGTTCCAGTTCCAGTGAGATGTCTCTTGCTGAATCCTCAGAAATGGTTAGAAAACTTTATTAAATGATAATAAAAAAGTCATAGTAGTATTTATCATATATTTTTAGCTGTCTTTGTTTGCTCGCATACACTCAAATGATTTTACTTTAAGCCATAAAATATTTCCTAATACTGCTTGTTTCTTATTACCCAGATTTCTATAGCCGATTCTGATGTGAAAGTCCCCAAGAGGATGTATGACAGACTGAATAAATCACGGGTTTCTCTTTTTGCACAAGATTTGGCATCTCTAATTTTTGGAAAAGATAAACTGGTAAGATGTACTCTTACTGGGAAATCAGGAAACATCAAAAGACCAATTGGACCCTCACAAGGTCACCGTTCTTATTGGTATGTGTACTTATTGTTCATCATCACATTTTTGCCCTCTTCACAAGTCACAAGGGACTGACCACAACTTACAGTATGCCAAAAAAGATTTGTCATGTATTATAGTGTAATTGATGGCAGGCTACTTTTCACTTAAATGTTTTTTAGTTTTTTCATGAATCAAGTTCACAGTTGTTCAGCAAGACTTCTTTTTCCGTCCATTTTACTTTCACTAGCAATTCATATTTAATATCTATTTTTACATTAAGAAGTGAGCAATACATACGGTTGCCATGTGAAAGAACGTTACATTTATATCAATTAACAAAATATAAATTTCAAAACATTCTGTTCTGTTGCAAAAATAGTTTTCTTAAATTGTGCTTTAATATTTAAAGTTTATTTTCCTCCTATTCTCAGACACTGTGATTAAACAGTTCCCGAACACAACAGTGTCTGAGGTGCGAGCGCTCATTCGCAGGAAATGCAACAACGAGTCAAACTCAAAGAACAGTCGCTCTCCACTGGAAGGATGAAGACAGTAACGTTTCAGATGCTACAGTCCTTGGTTAACTGTTTGGTTATTGCCAGTTTGTTAAAATAAATTCAATTTATTGACTTCCTTGGTTCTTCATTTGATTCCTCTGTTTGCAGCTCGTAAAAATGCACTTTGATTTATTTAAGTGTTTATTTTTTAAGGTATTTTAAATTTTTATTTATCTAAGCCAATTAAGTTTTAAGTTACATATCTGTATGCCACTACATTGTATGTCATTGTGGAGTTTACATTTGCTGGTTTTTAATGTATGCTTGTTGTAAAAATGACATTAAAATTTTGTAGTTTCAAAATGCTTGTGTGTAATTTACAGTATTTTTACTGTCTGTTAATGAGTATTTTGCATTATATTTTAATAAACTGAAAATATAAATTGTCATAATAAATAACCATTTGTGTAATACATTTTTAGTATATAAATAGTACCCCTTTAGTGATCTGCAAATACATTATCAAGGAGCTTTAAAGATATTTAAAATATAGTGGTAGAGCAATAATGATCAACTGAAATTATATTTTCATTATAGTTCTAGTACAGCAATTAAGTGTACTATAAGCATAATTTGGGTTCTTCTATAAGTATAATTTCTGCCTGCATTTGGGTTCTTCTTTGCCACGTAAACCGTGACAGAAAGCACTCACTCGTCCTTCGGATGAGACGTTAAACCGAGGTCCTGACTCTTGGTGGTCAATAAAGTTCCCATGTCACTTCTCGTAAAGAGTAGGGGTGGCCGGTGTCCTGGCCAGATTCCCTCAAATGGCTCTGGTCAATCATGGCCTTCTAATATGCCCCACCCTCTGAATTGGCTCTATCTCTCTCCTCTCCACCGATACCTGGTGTGTGGTGAGCGCATTGGCGTGGTTGTACTTGTGGTTGCCGTCGCATCATCCAAATGGATGCTGCACACTGGTGGTGGGTGAGGAGAGACCCCCGCATATGATTGTAAAGCGCTTTGGGTGTATAGCAATACATAACAAAGCGCTTTATAAATGCCTCATTAATGTTTTTCCTGACTGCAGTATTATTTGTAAAATAGAGACTTTACGAATGTGTGCATACGTGGTTACAAGTGTGACAGTTAACATTTAAAAACAACATTGATTTAGGGAAATAAGCAAGTGTCTTACCCCGCATCAGACTATTTGGATGTTATTGGTAGTTTAAAAACATCTTAAAGCACATGCGATTGATGGATTAGTATAACTCAACATTACTTACTACCGTCTTGGTTCCCTTGGTTACCTGATGGAGGGAACGAGACGTTGTGTCTAGAACGACAGATGGGGTTCGCCCTTGAGAACCAATCAACTCTGACTACGATAGAAAAGGCCAATGAAATTTGGCGAATGAAATTCAAATGAATGCAGCATTCATTTACCTCTTGTTCTGAAGAGCCTGAGAGCCTCTCACGACTGCAGCAGAATACGATACGTGTTTGTGGCATAAGGGACACAACGTCTCGTTCCCTCCATCAGGGAACTGAGGTTACATACGTTAATTATTAGTACATAACAAGACGTTCCCTTTCTGTCGGTCTCTCAACCTTGTGTCGAGAACGACAGATGGGGTTGCCTATGGAAAACGCCACAACGCTGTATCGCGTCACAATCTCAGCGAAGCGACGGTAACAAGCCTGGGCGTGTCAGCTCGACACTGTAACCTTCCAGTGTGGTGGTCGGGGAGTCCCAGAGCTTTCTTGGAGTAAGATGGGTACAGCCCTGACCGGTAACCTTTCTCGGACGGGGCCTTAGCTCTCTACTGTCAAGAGGCCGTCCGGCTCGGGTTTACACCGGGTGAGCGCAACTCTTAATCAGAGAAGCGGTGCAGAGGCCACCTCCTACCCGTGGGGAGGAATATGGTGGATATACAGTTGTGTTCAAAATCATTGCTGTAAATGGTTTAAGGGAATTTAGTGTACATTTGTAATTGTATTCAGAATGAAATCCTACAAGGACTTCTTAAAGAACCATATGCAACTAAAATGACATCAATTAGTTTTGTAATACAGTAGTAAATGTTTCTTTTGTGAATTCTTCATTGACATAATTATTCAACCCCTTAAAGACTACCACTCTGAAGAACGGAGGTTCAATGAAGTGTTTGCAATCAGGTATTGAAAACACCTGTGGATATCAGGGAGCAGCAATAAAGCCCAATAAGCACCAATTAGGCAGCTTTAAAATGACTGTGATACTCAGCTCCTTCTAGACATTTACTGGTGTGGTTACAAACATGGTGAGGTCAAGAGAATGGTCCAGGAAGACAAGAGAACAGGTGATTACTCTTCACAGGAAGGGCAATGGCTATAAGAAGATTGCAAAGATGTTAAACATACCAAGAGACACCATAGGAAGCATCATTCGCAAATTCAAGGCAAAGGGCACTGTTGAAACCTGGTCGTGGCAGAAAGAAGATGCTGACTTCGACTGCTGTGCGCTACCTGAAGCGTAGAGTGGAGAAAAGTCCCCGTGTGACTGCTGAGGAACTGAGAAAAGATTTGTCAGATGTGGGTACTGAAGTTTCTGCTCCGACAGTACGGCGCACCCTGCGTAATGAAGGCCTCCATGCCAGAACTCCCAGGCGCACCCCCTTGCTGTCCCCAAAGAATAAGAAGAGTCGACTGCAGTATGCCAAAAGTCATGTGGACAAACCACAGAAGTTTTGGGATAGTGTTCTGTGTACTGATGAAACAAAATTAGAACTGTTTGGGCCCATGGATCAACGCTATGTTTGAACAAGGCCTATGAAGAAAAGAAGACCTTGCCTACTGTGAAGCATGGCGGGGGACAATCATGCTTTGGGGCTGTTTTGCTTCTGCAGGTACTGGGAAGCTTCAGCGTGTGCAAGGTACCATGAATTCTCTTCAGTACCAGGAGATATTGGATGACAATGTGATGCAGTCCGTCACAAACCTGAGGCTTGGAAGACGTTGGACCTTTCAACAGGACAATGATCCCAAACATACCTCCAAGTCCACTAGAGCATGGTTGCAGATTAAAGGCTGGAACATTTTGAAGTGGCCATCGCAGTCACCAGACTTAAATCCGATTGAGAACCTCTGGTGGGACTTAAAGAAAGCAGTTGCAGTGCGCAAGCCTAAGAATGTGACTGAATTGGAGGCTTTTGCCCATGATGAATGGGCGAAGATACCCGTAGATCGCTGCAAGACACTTGTGTCAAGCTATGCTTCACGTTTAAAAGCTGTAATAACTGTAAAGAATGTTGTACTAAGTACTAAGATTGAATGTCACTTGGGGGTTGAATAAAACTGATAATGATGTGAGCTCAGAAAAGACATTTGTGGTTATTTCATTATAAATGTTATGTTATATTTGTCTGACCTACACGTGCCTCTTTGATTTAATTGTAAGCAGGATGACTGAATGATCATAATCAATGTCAAACCGACCAAAAAAATCAATTTCAGTGGGGGTTGAATAATTTTGAACACAACTGTAAGTATGGTCTCGTCCTTGGAGGAGAAAGCATGGAACGTGCGGACTTGGTAGTTTACCAAGTGTGGCCCACAGGGAGCTGATCACCTGCTAACTCCACAGAAGGAGGCGTCGGGCAAGTTGTGTTAGCTGCCGTGAGCGTACGCCACCCTGGCGATGTACGCTACAGCTGTCGTGCTGTCCCGGAGGACCAACACGTGCTGACTAGAGGCCGGAGCCTTCTCAGCGCAAGCCGCACAGCCCACAAATCTAGGCAATTGCGGGTCGTGACCCACATAACATGGTTACCTATTTTGCCAGAAGGGTGGTGACCTCTACCAGAAGTACGGATTCGTCCCTGCCTCTGACAGAGGGAGAGATGATGCCCCGAAACTTGGGAGAGTCTCTGGCGAACTGGATTGAGTAACCAAGACGGACCGCCCGCATTGGCCAGCGAGACAGTGTGGGCAGCTCTCGAGCTCCCAGGGACTGTGACAGGGTGACCAAGGGGACGGTCTGCTTCATCATTCTCACAGGGGTGGTTCGTCGGCTGGCAGAGCTAACCATCTGTCACGGGGGTCCCAGGAGGGAAGGTAGGCTCCGCCTTTTTACCTGCCTGGCGGGACAACGGCACGCACTGTCGGTTTGAGAGTAGTGAATGCTGTCGTAGGTTGTGAGGTCGGTTCGCCGAGCACAGTCCAGTGGAGTGTGCGATCGGCTGCAAGTACACCCGGGGAGAACGGAAAAATTCTGCAAGTAAGTGGGCGCCAGGCCCTGAAAAGGGCCCGGCTTTGGTGACGAGGCAGGAGTCGTCCCGTACCGACCGATCAGAGCCGTGGCTCTGAAGGTTCGGGCCCGATGTTGTTCTCCCTGGGGTCTTCCCGTCAGTGTCCCTTCTCGAGAGAAGGTTACTGACAGGGTGGAGGTTTCCCCCTCGACCTCTGCTACCGGGGTGCCGCCTGTGGGGGCACAAGAACCGGAAACGATGTCGAATGGGTCCTGGGTTGCTGGGAAGCAGACGTCACGCGGGATCTCGGAGGCCCCTCGATGAACCTCATCACTTCCTGTTTGCTGAGAGAGCGTGGTTTGTGCAGAGCTCCGTCAAACTTTTTCTAAATATATCGTTTATTCCTGTTATTTCTTAACATTTATGTTCTAAATTGATAACTCACATAGGGTTAAACCTATCCTTAAGTGTATCCCATACAAAATATCGTCATATAACGCACAGATATATTTGTTTTGTACGACCATTCGCTATTAGCACTCAGCCTTTTAGAGTTATCACAACTAAAAGACTCTTTACCATCCACACTGGACCCATACCAATTTGCCTACCGTAGCAACAGGAGCACAGATGATGCGGTGTCCATGGCGCTGCACTCGGTGCTCACACATCTGGATAATAAGGAAACTTATGCACGCATGCTGTTTGTAGACTTCAGCTCTGCATTCAATACCGTCATCCCTTCCAAGCTAATCATCAAACTTGGAAACCTAGGCATTAACAATTCAACCTGCAACTGGATTATGGACTTCCTGACGAACAGGCCTCAGCTTGTTAGGTTAGGCCACATCTGCTCCACCACCATCACCCTGAACACTGGTGTACCACTGGGCTGCGTACTGAGCCCCTTTTCTACTCCCTTTTCACACTCGACTGTAGACCTGTGAATGGACCTAACTCCTTCATCAAGTTCGCAGACGATACAACAGTGATTGGTCTCATCAGCAACAACGATGAGACTGCTTACAGGGAGGAAGTACGGCACCTGGCCACATGGTGCTCAAACAACAACCTGCTCCTTAACACCTCCAAGACAAAGGAGATCATTGTGGACTTCAGGACGGCGAAAGGAGGCACACACGACCCCATCCACATTAACGGGACGGCTGTTGAACGTGTTTCCAGTTTTAAGTTCCTGGGGACCAATATTTCGGAAGACCTGTCCTGGACCACCAACACCTCATGCCTGGTCAAGAAGGCTCACCAGCGTCTCTTCTTTCTGAGGACACTTGAGAAGAACCAACTGTCTTCAACTATCCTGGTGAACTTCTATCGCTGCACGATAGAGAGCATCCTGACCAACTGTGTCACAGTCTGGTACGGGAACTGTTCTGTTGCTGAGCGCAAGGCACTGCAGCGGGTGGTGAAAACAGCCCAGCGCATCACAGGAACTACACTCCCTTCCATTGAGGACATCCAAAAGAAACGCTGTCTGCGTAGAGCTCGCAGCATTCTCAAGGACTCCTCTCACCCCGCTCATAGACTATTTACTCTCCTGTCTTCCGGCAGGCGCTTCAGGTGCCTCCGGACAAGAACCAGCAGACTAGGAAACAGCTTTTTTCCCAGAGCTGTTTCATTATTGAACTCTGTCCCCCACTGATTCCACTACCCCTCATAACTTTAACTGTAATGCCGCTATTACATTGCTTACATTGCACTACAGGGCTGCCATGCATGACTGAACTGTACACACCAGTACTTCATGTATCTGCTCTATCGGACTGTTTACACACACATAGCATCATTTGCACTCTATACTGCTCACTTGCACACCAGGAATATTACACTGAATGCTCATTTGCACTAATGGACTACTCTTATAACTGCATTACCTCATCTACTGCACTGTAACTTTCTACTGCACTGTAACTTTCATAACTGCATTACCTCATCTACTGCACTGTAACTTCAATAACTGCACCAACTTCTCTACTGCACTGTAACTCATCTATTGCATTACTGCATCTATTGCATAACTAACTGCATCTACTCATCTATTGCACTATAACTTCAATAACTGCATCTACTCATCTATTGCACTATAACTTCAATAACTGCATTAACTCATCTACTGCACTGTGACCTTAATAACCGCATTAACGCATCTACTGCACTGTAACTTCAATAACTGCATTAACTCATCTACTGCACTGTAACTTCAATAACTGCACTAACTCATCTACTGCACTGTAAATGTATAACTGCATCTACTCATGTATTGCACTATAACTTCAATAACTGCATTAACTCATGTACTGGACTGTACCTTTAATAACCGCATCAACTCATCTACTGCACTGTAACTTTAATAGCCAATGTCTGTAACTAATGCACACTCAAGTCACTTGCACTATTGTATAGTCTATATTGTTATCTGTTCATAACCACCTGTACATTAATGTTCACAGTATATAGCCTTATGTTTATATTGTTCATAGTACATACCGACTGTCATATTTTCATAGTACATGCCCATTGTATAGTTGTAGCAGAGTAGGCGGGGCGAGACCGTGGTTCGAGTCCGGTGAGTATTTGTGAATTAGCGCCAGCTGTGCGCACACCGGGCTCGAATCACGTAGGAGATGGGAGCATAAAAGGAACGAGCGACCGGACCGTCGAGGAGAGAGGACCGGGCCCGAACTTATGTTATGTTTGTATTTATATTTATGTTCATGTTTTGTTCGCCGGCGGTCGTCCGTGAGGGGCCGCCGGCTGTTATATTAATTTATTAAATGTTTAAATGTTTGCCGGTTCCCGACTCCTTCCTTCCATTTTATTGAGATTTGTTACATTGGTGCCGAAACCCGGGAGGAAAGAGAGACATGCTGTCGGAGAGTCCTCGCCGCCGAGTGGCCTCGCGGTGCCGGAGAGTTCGGGCAGCGCGGACGAAGGGCGTCCGCCAGTGGCTGCCCGAAGCGGTGGCTCTGGGGAAACGGAAGTGCACAGTGCGGCCACCGTCAAAACTTCGGTGGAACGGCGACCTTTGCTGCCGCGCCCCTGGGTCAAGGTGGGGTGGCTTTCGTCCAAGTGGGAGCGGGGGGGTTGCCGCCGTCCGCCAGAGGCCGGAGCCTGTGTCCGTCCCCCGAGGGGGAGGAGCAGGGGGCGGAAGTGCCGGGTGAGCCACCGCCTGCCAGAGGCCGGAGCCTGCGTCCGTCCGCCCAAGGGGGAGGAACAGGGGACGGGGAACCCGCCCCGACTCCCGGATAAAGGAGGAGCCACCGCCGGCCGCCAGGGGGCGGACGGTCGAGCCGTCCACCGAAGCCCCAGGGCCACCGCAAGGCACCGCGAAGGAGAGTACTCCGGCTGGTTGAGGAACGAGCGGCAGCATGTCGGGGAACCGGATTTTTTTTTTCCTCTCTCCCCTCTCTCTTTCCGGTCGCTCCGAGGGCTCCCGTCTCCGTTGTCTCGTCTCGTCGCTGCATACCCCCACCCCACCCCCCCCGAGGGAGGGGGAGGGAGCTGGCACAGTCGCGGGGGTACCCCCCGGCCTGTGAGGGGTGATGGGGGTATGTAGTAGAGTAGGCGGGGCGAGACCGTGGTTCGAGTCCGGTGAGTAATTGTGAATTAGCGCCAGCTGTGCGCACACCGGGCTCGAATCACGTAGGAGATGGGAGCATAAAAGGAACGAGCGACCGGACTGTCGAGGAGAGAGGACCGGGCCCGAACTTATGTTATGTTTGTATTTATATTTATGTTCATGTTTTGTTCGCCGGCGGTCGTCCGTGAGGGGCCGCCGGCTGTTATATTAATTTATTAAATGTTTAAATGTTTGCCGGTTCCCGACTCCTTCCTTCCATTTTATTGAGATTTGTTACAATAGTATTTTACTAATATTGTATTCTGTATTTATTCACGCTGTATATCCTGCACTTGCTAATTGCACTTCTGGTTAGACCTAAACTACATTTCGTTACACTGTACTTGTATATGTGTAATGACAATAAAGTTGAATCTAATCTAATCTAAAATCCCAGCCTTTATTTTCTGAATATTGCCTCTACTGCTTAACCCACTGTTCTCATTATGATACCACTAATGGCTAATGATTCAGATATGTGTTTAACGTTACCTTTGAGTGCAGATGATGAATCTTTCTTCGCACTTCCGTCAGAACTGGAAGTATTGGAGAAGCAGATCCACGATCTACTCGAGAGGCAAACACGTCTGCGAGAACGAAAAATGGCGCTGGAAACATCCCGGGCTGAAACTGGCAAAGCTGCGGTAAGTGTTCGACGTGATTGTAATACTCCTATCACTTCTACGCCGTGTGTTTCTATGCACAGATCCCAGGCTTCAACATCACGACGAGCCAAAATGAATTTCACTCCTGCACCGGCACACGCACGGCGAGAGGCGAAATCGAGGACCGGAGCGATGAGCTCTTCCCCACCGCCGCCACCGGTCTTCGAGATTTCTACGAGAAATCGCTATGTTGCCGTCTGCGAGACGAAATCCAACGCTGTGGTCATCGGAGACTCAATCGTCCGGAACGTACGTGCCTCCTTCAATGAAGGTAAGGTGCGCACTCACTGTTTTCCTGGCGCCCGTGTTCTCGATGTCTTTGGGCAGGTAACTGCGATTCTGAAGGAGGATGCAGTAGGAGGAAGTGTGGGAGCCGTAGTTCTGCACGCGTGGGTCAATGATGTGAGAATGCGGCAGTCGGAGATCCTGAAGAGGGATTTCATGGGGTCTGGTCGATACTGTTCGCAACGCATCGCCCACGGCGAGGATCATCGTATCAGGGCTGCTTCCTACTTACTGACGAGGGAACGAAAAGTTCAGTAGACTATTTATGCTTAATAATTGGTTAATGTCATGGTGTATTGAACAGAAGCTGCTCTTTGTAAATAATTTTGATCTGTTCTGGGAGCGACCAAGGCTTTTCCGCCCCGACGGCCTGCACCCCAGCAGCATTGGAGCGGAAATTCTGTCTGACAACATCTGAAAGACTCTACGCACCATTTGACTTGTAAGTACAAATTTTAACCATAGTCTGTGTTCCTCTCACCCAACTGTTAAGAATGTTACAGTTAAGAATGTTATTGCTTTCAAATGCATAGAGACTGTGTCTGTCCCCCGAATAATACAATCAAATAATAATTTATTTAAAAGTATGAGAAAAAATCTTATCACGATTAAACCAAAAGACTATAAATTTAATGAGCAAAACCAAAACCTAAAGTTTGGGCTACTTAATATTAGATCACTTAATCCAAAGGCAGTTATTGTAAATGAAATGATCACAGACAACAGTTTTGATATACTTTGCCTTACTGAAACCTGGCTTAAGCCAAATGATTACTTCGGTCTAAATGAGTCTACTCCACCAAGCTATGGTTATATTCATGAGCCATGTCCGGTTGGTCGAGGTGGTGGTGTCGCAACAATCTTTAGAGACTTTCTTACCGTAACTCAGAGAACAATGCATACATTTAAGTCATTTGAAGTGCTTGCGTTGAACATAACTGTTCCAAATAAAAGTAAAAAAACATTGGTCTCTCTTACATTGGTTACTGTGTATAGACCCCCTGGGCCTTACACTAATTTTCTGATAGAGTTCGCAGACTTCTTATCGGATCTATTGGTTAACGTCGATAAAGTACTGATTGTTGGAGATTTTAATATCCACGTAGATATTGCTAACGATCCATTAGCTGTGGCGTTTAAAGAACTGCTAGACTCTTGTGGTGTAACACAATACATCAATAGACCTACTCATCGCCTTAATCATACCCTAGACTTGATTATATCTCACGGAGCCGATCTAACCAATATCGATGTTATACCTCAAAGCGACGATGTTTCCGATCACCATCTTATAACATGTACACTGCGCACTGCAGATATCAGTTGTATATCTCGTTATCGACAGGGTTGAACAATCGACTCAACTACTAAAGATAGTTTCGTAAAGAACTTGCCAGATCTGACTCCTCTAATAACCTTTCCAACTAATATAGAATCGCTCGATGACATGACCAGCAACATGGGCACTATTTTCTCTAATACATTAGAAGCGGTCGCACCTATGAAGTCAAAAAAGATTATTGAAAAGATCATAGCACCATGGTATAATAACATCACTCGCGCCCTAAAAAGAGAAACGCGTAAACTGGAGCGAAAATGGAAACAAACCCAATTAGAGGTCTTTAAAATTGCATGGAAAGAGAGTGCAAGCTGTTACAAAAAGGCACTAAAACCAGCAAAAGCCGAGCACTTCCGTAACCTCATAGAAAATAACAAAAACAATCCAAGGTTTTTGTTTAGTACAATTGCTAGACTAACAAACAAACAGACTCCACCTGACATGGGTATTCCGCCGCACCTTGGTAGCAATGAATTCATGAAGTTTTTTACTGAGAAAATCTAAATAATACGAGACAACATGGCTAAAACCAAACCTCCAAGTGTGTCGAAAGAATTAGTTTCAACCGTCACCCAAAAAGAACAGCTAGCGTGTTTTTCTCCTATATATCAGGAAGATTTAATAAAAATTATTGCAACATCCAAACCGACAACATGCTTATTAGACCCCATTCCGACTACTTTATTAAAAGAGTTACTACCTGCTGTAATTGAGCCCATTTGTAACATAATCAACTCGTCTATTAATCTAGGACATGTCCCAGGACCCTTTAAGCTGGCTGTAATCAAGCCTCTTATCAAAAAACCAAATTTAGACCCAAATGAACTTGGAAGCTATAGACCGATTTCAAATCTCCCGTACTTGTCTAAAATACTAGAAAAAGTAGTGTCAACTCAACTGTGTACCTTCCTACAAAATAATGACATGCACAAAAAGTTTCAGTATGGCTTTAGACCGCATCACAGCACTGAAACTGCGCTCGTTAGAATTACAAATGACCTCCTTATTGCTTCAGATAAAGGTAACATCTCACTCTTAGTCCTGCTTGACCTTAGTGCTGCTTTCGATACTGTAGACCATAAAATACTACTAGATCGTTTACACAATTATACCGGTATTCAGGGACAGGCACTACAATGGTTCAGATCTTACTTAACAGACAGATATCAATACGTTCATTTAAATGGGAAATCGTCAAATTTTACGCAAGTAAATTATGGATTACCCCAGGGATCGGTTTTAGGACCCTTGCTTTTCTCCATATACATGCTGCCCCTCGGCAACATTATTAGAAAACATGGAATTAGCTTCCAATGTTATGCAGATGATACTCAGCTATATATCTCAGCAAGACCAGATGATTCCTTTAAGCTATCCAAACTGGCAGAGTGCATCGAGGACATAAAACATTGGATGACTAGTAATTTCCTCCTTTTAAACTCTAGCAAAACAGAAATATTACTTATAGCACCAAAATCAAGTAAACAGAATATCTCCGATTACAGCCTGCAAATTGAAAGCTGCACTGTTACTCCAACAAATACAGTTAAAGACCTAGGCGTTATATTAGACGGCAACCTGTCATTTAAAAATCACATCTCAAATATCACAAAAACAGCCTTCTTCCACCTTAGAAATGTTGCCAAATTACGAAATAGTTTATGTGTTGCAGACGCAGAAAAGCTTATTCATGCATTTGCGACCTCACGGCTTGACTATTGTAATGCTCTACTTAGTGGTTGTCCTGTATCATCGATAAACAAACTACAGTTAGTTCAGAATGCGTGTTCTTACTAGGTCAAGAAAATACGATCACATAACCCCAGTTTTATCATCGCTTCACTGGCTACCCATTAAGTATCGTATCGATTTTAAAATTCTTTTAATTACTTACAAAGCCCTGAACGGTTAAGCACCTACTTACTTAACCAAGCTTTTATCACGTTACAACCCATCACGCTCTCTAAGATCTCAAAACTCAGGACTTTTGACAACACCTAGAATAACAAAATCCACCAAAGGGGGACGAGCTTTCTCATATGTAGCACCTAAACACTGGAATAGCCTTCCTGATACTATTCGAGGGTCAGACACACTCTCCCAATTTAAATCTAGATTAAAGAAACATCTTTTCAGCCAAGCCTTCACTTAATGCATAGTTAATGAACAGCAGCTACGCTAATTATTCTCTTTATTCTCTTTCCGCCTCTGCCTCGGGATGCCCATCCCGAGGTAGGAAGCAGTTCCACCATGTCCAGACGACCGACAGATGCCCATCCCCAATTTGAGATTACGCCAGCTACAGCTGCAGACTGACTGACCATCCCAGCTCCATCTAAGGCAATTCCACCACCAGCCAAGAGAAATATGACCATCGGACCATCCCAGCTCAGACCACTACATCCCCAACCAAGAGCAAAGACGGACTATGTGTCTTATTAATGCTGAAGTTACCATATTTGGTATTAAATGCTAAACTAAAATCACATGTCACCAGTTTGAGTGCAGCGTCAGAGGGGATCTGGCCCTCCCGGTTGAGCCTGGTTTCTCCCGAGGTTTTTTTCTCCATTAATCAATCATTGGAGTTTGGGTTCCTCGCCGGTTTGGACCGCGCTCCGACCTCAGGAACCACGCATCTCCGGGTTAGCATGGATGACATCACTTCTGCTTCCTCCTGAACTCGACCGCTGGGGGTGGAGCTTGTATTCGTCAAAGTCAGATGCCAGTCTCCCTCCGATGCTGCAAGCGACATCTCATCTACGTCACACATCGTTTCCGAGTGTGTGCGTGAGAATCCGGACGGTATGCCACTGCCGGTTGGGGAACGTTTAGAAGAGCGAATCGGGGTGCGATCGGCCCGTGAGCACTTGGCTGGCGGGTTTACTTTGGCAGAGTTCCCCATATCACTAACGCTGCTAACATGGGTGGTCATCGGGGCCGTAGCCACAGATGTCACAGCCCAGGTAGCAGACGTAATGGTGGCTGGTTCCCGTTGGAAGACAGCCACCCGTGACCGCAACTTCTAAATGACAATATGCCGCAGTGCGGGCAGATGTGTCAACGAACGCTGCTTCCCGGACACCTAACGCAGCGTTCGTGTCCATCCCCCTCCTCGATGAGGGTGCCGCACCTAAGAGAACAGTGCGACATGCCGAGCTGGAGAATGCTCAGTCAGTCCTGAAAAGGACTTTTTTAGAAAAAATCTCTAACATCTCCGGAACCGCCGAGACACCCAGGGGAAGGTCGCTGCAGGTAGGGACAATCCGCTGCAACACGTCATAGATCCGGCAATGTAGAAGAAGAAGAATTCATTGAATTCGTTCTGTTCGTAGTCATGAGGCTCTGAAAAAGGCTCTGAAAAAACAAAAGGTAAATGAATGCTGCATGCCGGCTTCCTTTTTTACCGGATATCCGGGGGCGGAGCCCGGCAAGCAACTTTCATTCGCCAAATTTCATTGGCCTTTTCTATAGTAGTCAGAGTTGATCGGTTCTCAAGGGCGAACCCCATCTGTCGTTCTCGACACAACGTCAAGAGACCGACAGAAAGTGAACTTACAGTCAACAACACTACATTTAAATTAAGGTAAAATAGTAAAAAAATCATATGAAATTTAATGGAATCAGAACCGGGAATCATTAGGAAAAACTGGAACCAGAATTGAAACCGGAAAATTTGCAACGATACCTAACTCTAGAGACAAGTAACTAAACATTCGGTAAAGGTGGAGTCTGGGTGTTGAGACAATTCAAGTGACAAACGACAAATATTCACGGGGGTCGACGAGTAGTTTTTTGTGTTTTTATTATCAGATTTAAATACAGGGTATACAACGCCCACCACAGTAATTGCATACATACAAAAACGGCAGCGCTGCCCTGTGCACTTGGAGCTGTTGAAATTTGTTGATTGCAGGACATGCTGTGGTGGAGTGAGTGAAAGATCTGCACACTGCGCATGATATGTTACGAACACCTAAGAAGACTTGGTTGTGGACCTCAGTGTCCAGGGCCTCCCAATAAGGAAACTGGTTCCACCGGGCCACCCTGATGGCGGATTTTGCGAAGAATAATTAAAATTTTCAAAAATAATAAAAAGAGCAAATACCTTCTTCATAATGTGAGCTCCCGTAGTGATATGGTGAAATTGTGTCCCACCCCTGAAATATAATGCAAATGTTCTTGCCATAAAAGCAAGCATGGAACTTCATTAGCTACATTAATAGTAGTACAACAATAATATAACATATTGCTTTTAAAAGTAATGTTCCTCAATCGTGGTTCTGACAGCATGATCGAGGTCGAGTTAGATCAACCATTGTATTCTTATTAAGGGGGGAAAGCACTGGTGCAAAGCAAACCTCTTAAATTGAGAGTATGCACACACACACAAAGCTTTGTCCCCAGTTCCCCAGCTGGTCAGGGTCACACAGGCTCTGAGATCCTCATATCTTGCGATTAGCTTGTGTGCCTGTGAAGGAAGCCTTTGAAGTAACACCAAAGTCAGCCTCATGTATCTCTCATCTAGGATCTTTCTTTTAACCCCATAGTACCGACATTTCAGGCGTCTTCTCTTTGTGTGCATTATGCTTTGAATTCTTTTTAAACACTAATTTCAAATTCTTCAAGGCTGTGGCAAAGCCTCATAGTTAAGATTCCTTTCTTTGACATCTTCCTTTCGAGCCAAATAACAAACGTTCAAAGGTAGCTCAACTCTTCAAACACAACAGAGGGTGATGTGCGGCGTTTTGATGTTCTAGGTCATTGTCCTGTGGCTTGTTCTGTTGCTGCCTGGAGCTTGAAAATCAAGCTTAATATGTCCAATTAATAAAGGCTGATAACTTTACTGAAGTAAGCTAATCTTAAAGGTCATCCACATTTAGAAAATCATTAGCATTTTTGTATATGTATTGTAAATGTATTTGCAAATGAAGACATTGATCCAATGCTTTGGTCTTAAAAGTGGTTGCCCAGACTTTTGCTTGAGTAGCCTATTAAATACTTCTTTCACAAAGTCAGTGGTGTTTTTATTATTATTATATTTTTTTGTTTCTGAACAAATCGGCTTAATTAGGAGAGGTGTGCTATGACTTTTATAAGTGATTGTGCATATGATGTTCGTCTTGCAGGCAAAAAAATCCCATAGACAGGATCTTTGTGAACATATCGAACCATGCCCTAGCAATTTTGGGCTTATAGATCGCCAATGGCTGACAGACATCAAGAGTTGAGTTGTGATTCCAAGAAATGTTTCAGTTCCGTTGTAACAAATATGAACAAGGCTAAGGGGCTTATAAACTTGCGCTGTAATGTGAAGCTTGTGTTTTATAAAGAGGACACACAGTTAGGGCACAGAGCTGCCTGACTTTATATCTGTGAAAAAAAGACTTGTCTCTGCGCAGCCCGTGTTGTATAAAGACGCACCGAACTTTATAACGCCACAGAGCGATGCCCAACCCTACTAGCAATCATTTAGAGCACCCTAGAAACCACTTTGCAACCCTTGCAATGACTTTAGCAACACCACACAACCACCTAGCAACACAAAAGCAACCGAGTGCCAAGTTAGTAAGTAAAGCTTTTTTTGTACGTTTTACATATTTCTGAATTTTCACATTTTCTACTAGTTTTTCACACTGTCTTATAACTTACATCTTCAAGTTTATATGGTAAGAAGTCTGACCTGGGTTCGAATAAAATGAATTCAAATTTGTGGAACTGAAATCCTTCCTTTAAAAATAAAGTGCATTTAATATATTTTGATTTGACATTTTTTTTTACTTTTGTGGAGAAGGGTGGATTAAGGATACTGGACAAGGATTATTTGTGACTAAACTACTCGACTACGCCACCCGGAAAACATCGGGAACTCACAGTTTAAGACCACAGGTTCATGGTCAGAAGTGGAGTGAGCATAAATTAACCTAAAACAAATTAGAAAAATAGAAACGTTTAATGCCCTCTGTCACCGGTTCTGTTCATAATTTTTATGGATAGAATTTCTAGGCGCAGCCAGGGGCCGGAGGGTGTCGGGTTTGGGGACCACACGATTTCATCTCTGCTCTTTGCAGATGATGTTGTCGTCCTGGCCCCATCAGACCATGACCTTCAGCATGCACTGGGACGGTTTGCAGCGGAGTGTGAAGCGGCTTAGATGAGAATCAGCACCTCCAAATCCGAGGCCATGATGCTCAGTCAGAAAAGGGTGGCTTGCCCACTTCAGGTTGGTTGAGAGTTCCTGCCTCAAGTGGAGGAGTTCAAATATCTTGGGGTCTTGTTCACGAGAGAGGGAAGGATGGAACGGGAGATTGACAGACGGATCGGTGCAGCTTCTGCAGTAATGGGGTCGCTGTACCGGTCCGTCGTGGTGAAGAAGGAGCTGAGCTGCAATGCGAAGCTCTCGATTTACCGGTCAATCTACCTTCCTACTCTCACCTATGGTCATGAGCTGTGTGTCATGACCCGAAAGGACAAGATCCCGAAATGAGCTTTCTCCGCAGGGTGGCTGGGTGATCCCTTAGAGCTTGGTCACTCGGGAGGAGCTCAGAATAGAGCCGCTGCTCCTACACATCAAGAGGAGCCAGCTAAGGTGGCTCGGGCATCTTTTCCGGATGCCCCCTGGACGCCTTCCCAGGATGGTGATCCGGGCATGTCCCACCAGGAGGAGACCCCGGGGAAGACCTAGGACATGCTGGAGGGACTATGTCTCCCAGCTGGCCTGGGAACGCCTCGGTGTCCCCCCGGAAGAGCTGGAGGAAGTGTCTTGGGAGAGGGAAGTCTGGGCATCCCTGCTTAGACTGCTGCCCCCTCGACCCGGCCCCGGATAAAGTGGAAGAAAATGGATGGATGGATGGAAATGTTTATTACAAAAATCACAATCTGAAAGGAGGACAATTTTGTATAAAGCCTAATCAAATGACTTGAAATAACCAATGAAAACGTCTTGGTTACGGAGGTAACCTCAGTTCCCAGATGGAGGGAATGAGATGTTGTGTCGAACCGACAGATGGGGTTCGCCCTTGAGAACCTATTATTTCGATTTGTTTAGAAAAAGGCCAATGAAAATGACGAATGAAATTTGCATGCCGGGTATAAAAGGGAGACGGCATGCTGAATTCATTTACCTTAGTTCTGAGAAGTCTGAGAGCCTCTCACAACTTCTGCAGCGGTTGGCACGTGTTTGTGGCAAGAAACAAGTCTCGTTCCCTCCATCAGGGAACTGAGTTTACATCCGTAACCAAGACGTTCACTTTCTGTCGTCTCTCGACGTTGTGTCAAACCGACAGATGGAGTTCCTATTGAAAACCCCCACAACGCTGTGCCGCATCACAATCTCTAGCGAAGCGACGGTGACTGGCTTGACGTGAGCGCTTTTGTGAAATTGAAATCATCCAGTGGATAGGTAGGCAGAGGGTCCCAGAGCTTTAAGAACAGGTGGGAAGCCTCTACCTTTGGTCCTCACGGGCGACAGCCTTAGTGCCATAAGGCCACTGGGTAAATGCACTCCTCGAATGGGGAACGCACTACCACTTCCTACCATTGGGAGGAGTTCTAGTGGAGACACCCGCTTGGTGTCAGGGGAGAGCTCATGGGAAAAATATGCTAACTGAAGTATTTAACCGCAAGTTGGAGGTCCACCTAGGGAAGGTCATGGGTTACCATGGTGGGAACCAATCATGAGGATATATCAGAAGGAACCGCCCGAGTGGGGGAGTTACAATGCCCTGTAGCACTAGGTCTGGTAAGAGCTTTATTTGAATAACTCCGAAAGTACCCAGCCTAAGGGGCAGGGCTGCTCTGCCCAGCCCGCCCGCAGGAGGTGCTTGCTTAGTGATGGATGGAATGCCTGTTCTTCACCCTGTGGGGGAAAGAATGGAGGCTAAGTAGCACACTGACCC
The DNA here is from genome assembly GCF_015846415.1 of Triplophysa dalaica. Classification (NCBI taxonomy): domain Eukaryota; kingdom Metazoa; phylum Chordata; class Actinopteri; order Cypriniformes; family Nemacheilidae; genus Triplophysa; species Triplophysa dalaica. The sequence goes on along the minus strand of NC_079548.1, from coordinate 24,543,695 downwards.
ACCTATGGAAAGGGGGGGAAAGGTGCTTTCCCAGGCATACACTCTACCGGCTGCCGGTCCTACATGTTGCAATGAAAGACGCGGGCTGACACCGGTTCTACGCGGAGGTTGTAAAACCTTGCGAAGGTGTTGGGCATAGCCCAACCCGCAGCTCTGCAGATGTCTGCCAGAGAGGCGCCTTGCGCCAGAGCCCACGAGGAGGCTATACCCCGGGTGGAGTGAGCTCTCACTGATAAGGACACTGGCGATTCTGGGATTGACACAATCCAGTGCGCTACTCTGTTTGGAGACAGCCCTCCCCTTCTGCTGACCTCCAAAACAGACAAAGAGCTGATCAGAGCTCCTGAAGCTCTGCGTGTTGTTCAAGTAGAGGTGCAGTGCACGATGACATGACCAGCAACATGGGCACTATTTTCTCTAATACATTAGAAGCGGTCGCACCTATGAGGTCAAAAAGGATAAATGAAAAGATCATAGCACCATGGTATAATAACACCACTCGCGCCTTAAAAAGAGAAACGCGTAAACTGGAGCGCAAATGGAAACAAACCCAATTAGAGGTCTTTAAAATTGCATGGAAAGAGAGTGCTAGCTGTTACAAAAAGGCACTAAAAGCGGCAAAAGCCGAGCACTTCCGTAACCTCATAGAAAATAACAAAAACAATCCAAGGTTTTTATTTAGTACAAATACTAAACTAACAAACAAACAGACTCCACCTGACCTGGGTATTCCGCCGCACCTTGGTAGCAATGAATTCATGAAGTTTTTTACTGAGAAAATCGAAATAATACGAGACAACATAGCTAAAACCAAACCTCCAAGTGTGTCGGAAGAAATAGTTTCAACCGTCACCCAAAAAGAAAAGCTAGAGTGTTTTTCTCCTATAAATCAGGAAGATTTAATTAAAATAATTGCAACATCCAAACCGACGACATGCTTACTAGACCCCATTCCGACTACTTTATTAAAAGAGTTACTACCTGCTGTAATTGAGCCCATTTGAAACATAATCAACTCGTCAATTAATCTAGGACATGTCCCAGGGCCCTTTAAGATGGCTGTAATCAAGCCTCTCATCAAAAAACCAAACTTAGACCCCAATGAAGCTATAGACCAATTTCAAATCTACCGTACTTGTCTAAAATACTAGAAAAAGTAGTGTCAACTCAACTGTGTACCTTCCTACAAAATAATGACATGAACGAAAAGTTTCAGTCTGGCTTTAGACCGCATCACAGCACTGAAACTGCGCTCGTTAGAATTACAAATGACCTCCTTATTGCTTCAGATAAAGGTAACATCTCACTCTTAGTCCTGCTTGACCTTAGTGCTGTTTTCGATACTGTAGACCATAAAATACTACTAGATCGTTTACACAGTTATATCGGTATTCAGGGACAGGCACTGCAATGGTTCAGATCTTACTTAACAGACCGATATCAATACGTCCATTTAAATGGGATATTGTCAAATCTTACGCAAGTAAATTACGGATTACCTCAGGGATCGGTTTTAGGACCCTTGCTTTTCTCCATATACATGCTGCCCCTCTGCAACATTATTAGAAAACATGGAATTAGCTTCCACTGTTATGCAGATGATACTCAGCTTTATATCTCATCAAGACCAGATGATTCCTTTAAGCTATCCAAACTGGCAGAGTGCATCGAGGACATAAAACATTGGATGACTAGTAATTTCCTCCTTTTAAACTCTAGCAAAACAGAAATATTACTTATAGCACCAAAATCAAGTAAACGGAATATCTCCGACTACAGCCTGCAAATTGAAAGCTGCACTGTTACTCCAACAAAAACAGTTAAAGACCTAGGCGTTATATTAGACGGCAACCTGTCATTTAAAAATCACATCTCAAATATCACAAAAACAGCCTTCTTCCACCTTAGAAATGTTGCCAAATTACGAAATAGTTTATGTGTTGCAGACGCAGAAAAGCTTATTCATGCAGTTGTGACCTCACAGCTTGACTATTGTAATGCTCTACTTAGTGGTTGTCCTGTATCATCGATAAACAAACTACAGTTAGTTCAGAATGCAGCTGCCAGAGTTCTTACTAGGTCGAGAAAATACGATCACATAACCCCAGTTTTATCATCGCTTCACTGGCTACCCATTAAGTATCGTATTGATTTTAAAATTATTTTAATTACTTACAAAGCCCTAAACGGTTTAGCACCTACTTACTTAACCGAGCTTTTATCACGTTACAACCCATCACGCTCTCTAAGATCTCAAAACTTAGGACTTTTGATAACACCTAGAATAACAAAATCCACCAAAGGGGGACGAGCTTTCTCATACGTAGCACCTAAACTCTGGAATAGCCTTCCTGATACTATTCGAGGGTCAGACACACTCTCCCAATTTAAATCTAGATTAAAGACACAACTTTTCAGCCAAGCCTTCACATAATGCATAGTTAATGAACAGCAGCTACGCTAATTATTCTCTTTATTCTCTTTCCGCCTCTGCCTCAGGATGCCCATCCCGAGGTAGGAAGAAGTTCCACCGTGTCCAGACGACTGACAGATGCCCATCCCCAATTTGAGATTACGCCAGATACAGCTGCAGACTGACTGACCATCCCAGCTCCATCTTAGGCAATTCCACCACCAGCCAAGAGAAATATGACCATCGGACCATCCCAGCTCAGACCACTACATCCCCAACCAAGAGCAAAGACGGTTTATTTGTCTTATTAATGCTGAAGTTACAATATTTGGTATTAAATGCTAAACTTAAATCACATGTCAGCAGTTTGAGTGCAGCTATGACACGTCAGAGGGGATCTGGCCCTCCAGGTTGAGCCTGGTTTCTCCCGAGGTTTTTTTCTCCATTAATCAATCATTGGAGTTTGGGTTCCTCGCCACAGCAGGGCAGTGTTGCCCTGCTCACCGGGAGACTGCATTCATTCATTTATTTATTTATTTAGAAATTAGATATTATTTATTAGAATGATCTTACTCGTTGTATAAACACCATGCACTGTGCTGTGTTCTAACTTATCTGTTTTTCCTGTTTACCCCTGTAAAGCTGCTTTGAAACAATACACATTGTGAAAAGCGCTATATAAATAAACTTGAATTGAATTGAATTGAACTGGACATAACACGTTCACCACCTGGTCCTGAAGAGAGTGGTAGGAACTTTGGGCACGTAGCCAGGCCGGGGTCTCAGGATATTGTGAGAATTGCTGGGCACGAATTGTAGGCAATCAGGGGACACAGAGAATGCTTGTAGGTCCCTTACCCTCTTGATGGAAGCGAGCGATATCAGGATAACAGTCTTCATCGTTAATTGAGGGAGAGCGTCATCTCTGAGTGGCTCGAAGGGAGGCCTCTAAAGGCCCGCCAGGACCACGTCAAGGTCTCAAGAGGTTATGGAACACAGACGAGGTGAATTCCACCTTCTTGCGCCGTGCTGTCCCAGACACTTTCCAGCAACTGAGTAGTGATGAGCGCCAATAGAGGCTACATAGACTCAAGTTCAAGTTCATTTAATTTGTATAGTACATTAACAACAGCCACCAGGCTGACCAAAGTGCTTTACAGGAGAAAAGATTTATACTACATATACGAAAACAGACCATACACAAATTTGCTATATTATTGTAGTCAACAATTTAATACAACCAGAATAAAAAATTTAAATGGCCAAATCACAGTAGTCAATAGACTTAAGGAAAATACAGTTACAATAAAATACAAAAAGCATGTGAACCCTTTGGGCTTACTTGGATTTCTTCATAAATTGGTCATAAAATGTGTTCTGATCTTCATCTAAGTCACAACAATAGAGAAACACAGTCTGCTTAAACTAATACCGCACAAACATTATACGTTTTCATGTTTTTATTGAACACAACATGTAAAAATTCATAGTGCAGGGTGGAAAAAGTATGTGAAACCCTAGGCTAATGACTTCTCCAAGAGCTAATTGGAGCCATGAGTCAGCCAACCTGGGGTCCAATCAATGTGATGAGATTGGATGTGTTGATTAAAGCTGGCCTGTCCAATAAAAATGCTGTTCTGAAGAAGCGTTGTCTGATGTGAACCATGCCTCGCACAAAAGAGCTCTCAGAAGACCTACGATCAAGAATTGTTGACTTACATAAAGCTGGAAAGGGCTACAAAAGTATATCTAAAAGCCTTGATGTCCATGTGTCCACGGTAAGACAGATTGTCTACAAATGGAGAAAGTTCAGCACTGTTGCTACTAGGCGTGGTCATCCTGTAAAGATGACTGCAAGAGCACAGCGCAGAATGCTCAATGAGGTGAAGAAGAATCCTAGAGTGTCAGCTAAACACTTACAGAAATCTCTGGCACATGCTTGTTGGCAACATTTTTGTTGACAAATCTACAATAAGGAAAACATTAAACAAGAATGGACTTCATGGGAGGACACCACGGAGGAAGCCACTGCTGTCCAAAAAAAACATTGCAGCACGTTTGAAGTTTGCAAAAGAGCACCTGGATGTTCCACAGCACTACTGGCAAAACATTCTGTGGACAGATGAAACCAAAATTGAGTTGTTTGGAAAGAACACACAACGCTATGTGTGGAGAACAAAAGGCACAGCACACCAACATCAAAACCTCATCCCAACTGTGAAATATGGTAGAGGGGGCATCATGGTTTGGGGCTGCCTCAGGCCCTGGACGGACTACTGTCATCGATGGAAAAATGAATTCCAAAGTTTATCAAGACATTTTGCAGGAAAACTTAAGACCATCTGTCCGCCAACTGAAGCTTAACAGAGGATGGACGATGCAACAGGACAACGACCCAAAGCATAGAAGTAAATCAACAACAGAATGGCTTCAACAGAAGAAAATACGCCTTCTAGAGTGGCCCAGTCAGAGTCCTGACCTCAACCCGATTGAGATGCTGAGGCATAACCTCAAGAGAGCGATTCACACCAGACATCCCAAGAATATTGCTAAACTGAAACACTTTTGTAAGAGGAATGGTCCAATATTTCTCCTGACCGTTGTGCAGGTCTGATCTGCAACTATAGGAAACGTTTGGTTGAGGTTATTGCTGCCAAAGGAGGGTCAACCAGTTATTAAACCCAAAGGTTCACATACTTTTTCCACCCTGCACTATGAATGTTTACATGTTGTGTTCAATAAAAACATGAAAACGTATAATGTTTGTGCGGTATTAGTTTAAGCAGACTGTGTTTCTCTATTGTTGTGACTTAGATGAAGATCAGAACACATTTTATGACCAATTTATGAAGAAATCCAAGTAAGCCCAAAGGATTCACATACTTTTTCTTTCAACTGTAAATATGCTTTTAGCAGAGACTTAAAAACAGAAAGAGAATGGGCCGTTCTAATTTCTAGAGGCAGGTCCTGCCACTGCAAATGCACGTTCACCTCTATCCTTAAGCTAACGACAGGGATTACCAACAATGCCTGTTCACTTTCAGTGTGGAACGGGAGAGGCTCAAGTCTCTCTTTTAGGATGGACAACACGTTCCCGATCGAGCAACTCCGTGGGTCTTCTCTGTGAGAAGAACACCAAGACGAGAAGAGGCGCTACTTATAGGCGTATAGCCGCCCTAGCCTGAGTAGTGGTCTCAACCACCACTGGGGGTAGGCCACTCAGGATCTCCTTGTCAAGATCTCACTCAGGGCCAGACATGGAGGTTCCAGAGGTCTTGCCTGGGATGCCACAACGAGCCCTTCCCCTGAGAAACCAGGTCCTTCGTCAGGGGTATCAGCAAGGTGGGAGTTGTCATCAGAAGCATTAGCTCTGAGAACAGGGTCCTGTTGGACCAATACAGGGTCTTTGCAATGAGGCTCACTGGGGGGAAGGTGTATTTCCGCTTGTCCCGCGGCCAGCTGTGCGCCAGAGCATTCGTGCCGAGGGGGCCCTCGGACAGGGAGTACATTAGCGGGCATCCGGTGGTGTCCAGAGAGGCGAACAGGTCTACCTGAGCTTGCCCGAACTGCACCCAAATGAGCTGGACTGCGCGGGGCTGGAATCGGCACTCGAGGCAAGCTTGAGAGAGCACGTCGGCTGTCTGGTTCAGGTCGTCTGGGATGTATGTGGCTTTCAGAGAGCGGATCACCTGGTGACTCCACAGGAGAAGGCGTCGGGCGAGTCGGATTAGTTGCTTTGAGCGCATACCACCCTGATTGATTTACGCTACAGCAGCTGTGCTGTCCTGCATGAGAGGTTGTAGCCCCTTTGGTGCAAGTAGCACAGCCAACAACTTTAGGCATTTCATATGCCAGCGCAGACCTTCCACCGCCCCGATTCTGCTACCCATTTCACACTGCACCCCAACCCTGCAGGAAGGCCTCCTGTTCGCTGAGAGAGCGTGGTTTGAGACAGAGCTCCGTCAAACTTTTTCTAAATATATCGTTTATTCCTGTTATTTCTTAATATTTATATTGTAAATTGATAACTCACAGAGGGTTAAACCTATCCTTAAGTGTATCCCATACCAAATATCGTCATATAACGCACAGATAGATTTGTTTTATACGATCATTCGCTATTAGCACTCAGGCTGTTAGCATTCCCAGCCTTTAGTTTCTGAATATTGCCTTTACTGCTTAACTCACTGTTCTCATTATGACACCACTAATGGCTAATGATTCAGATATGTGTTTAACGTTACCTCTGAGTGCAGATGATGAATCTTTCTTCGCACTTCAGTCAGAACTGGAAGTATTGGAGAAGCAGATCCACGATCTACTCGAGAGGCAAACACGTCTGCGAGAACGTAAAACGGCGATGGAAACATCCCGGGCTGACGCTCGCAAAGCTGCGGTAAGTGTTCGACGTGATTGTAATACTCCTATCACTTCTACTCCGTGTGTTTCTATGCACAGAGCCCAGGCTTCAAGATCACGACGAGCCGAAATGAACTTCACTCCTGCACCTGCACACACACGGCGGAAGGCGAAATCCAGGACCGGAGCGATGACCTCTCCCCCACCGCCGCGACCGGTCTTCGAGATTTCTACGAGAAATCGCTTTGCCGCCCTCTGCGAGACGAAATCCAACGCTGTGGTCATCGGAGACTCAATCGTCCGGAACGTACGCGCCTCCTTCAATGAAGGTAAGGTGCGCACTCACTGTTTTCCTGGCGCCCGTGTTCTCGATGTGTCTGCGCAGGTAACTGCGATTCTGAAGGAGGATGCAAGAGTAGGAGCCGTAGTTCTGCACGCGGGGGTGAATGATGTGAGAATGCGGCAGTCGGAGATCCTGAAGAGGGACTTCAGGAGTCTGGTCGATACTGTTCGCAACGCATCGCCCACGGCGAGGATCATCGTATCAGGGCCGCTTCCAACTTACCGACGAGGGAACGAAAAGTTCAGTAGACTATTTATGCTTAATAATTGGTTAATGTCATGGTGTATTGAACAGAAGCTGCTCTTTGTAAATAATTTTGATCTGTTCTGGGAGCGACCTAGGCTTTTCCGCCCCGACGGGCTGCACCCCAGCAGCATTGGAGCGGAAATTCTGTCTGACAACATCTCAAAGACGCTACGCACCATTTGACTAGTAAGTACAAATTTTAACTACAGTCTTTGTTCTTCTCACCCAACTGTTAAGAATGTTACTGCTTTCAAATGCATAGAGACTGTGTCTGTCCCCCGAATAATACAACCAAATAATAATTTATTTAAAAGTCAGAGAAAAAATCTTATCATGATTAAACCAAAAGACAATATATTTAATGAGCAAAACCAACGCCTAAAGTTTGGGCTACTTAATATTAGATCACTAAATCCAAAAGCAGTTATTGTAAATGAAAGGATCACAGACAACAGTTTTGATATACTTTGCCTCACTGAAACCTGGCTTAAGCCAAATGATTATTTTGGTCTAAATGAGTCTACTCCTCCAAGCTACGGTTATATTCATGAGCCACGTCCGGTTGGTCGAGGTGGTGGTGTCGCAACAATCTTTAGAGACTTTCTTACCGTTACTCGGAGAACAATGCATACATTTAAATCATTTGAAATGCTTGCGTTGAACATAACAGTTCCAAACAAAAGTAAAAAATCATTGGTCTCTCTTACATTGGTTACTGTGTATAGACCCCCTGGGCCTTACACTAATTTTCTGATAGAGTTCGCAGACTTCTTATCGGATCTATTGGTTAACGTCGATAAAGTACTGATTGTTGGAGATTTTAATATCCACGTAGACAGTGCTAACGATCCATTAGCTGTGGCGTTTAAAGAACTACTAGACTCTTGTGGTGTAACACAATACATCAATAGACCTACTCATCGCCTTAATCATACCCTAGACTTGATTATATCTCACGGAGCCGATCTAACCAATATCGATATTATACCTCAAAGCGACGATGTTTCCGATCACCATCTTATAATATGTACACTGCGCACTGCAGAAATCAGTTGTATATCTCGTTATCGACAAGGTAGAACAATCACCTCAACTACTAAAGATAGTTTCGTAAAGAACTTGCCAGATCTGACTTCTCTAATAACCTTTCCAACGAATATAAAATTGCTCGATGACATGACCAGCAACATGGGCACTATTTTCTCTAATACATTAGAAGCGGTCGCACCTATGAAGTCAAAAAGGATAAATGAAAAGAACATAGCACCATGGTATGATAACACCACTCGCGCCCTAAAAAGAGAAACGCGTAAACTGGAGCGAAAATGGAAACAAACCCAATTAGAGGTCTTTAAAATTGCATGGAAAGAGAGTGCAAGCTGTTACAAAAAGGCACTAAAAGCAGCAAAAGCCGAGCACTTCCGTAACCTCATAGAAAATAACAAAAACAATCCAAGGTTTTTATTTAGTACAATTGCTAAATTAACAAACAAACAGACTCCACCTGACCTGGGTATTCCGCCGCACCTTGGTAGCAATGAATTCATGAAATTTTTTACAGAGAAAATCGAAATAATACGAGACAACATAGCTAAAACCAAACCTCCAAGTTTGTCGGAAGAATTAGTTTCAACCGTCACCCAAAAAGAAAAGCTAGAGTGTTTTTCTCCTATAAATCAGGAAGATTTAATTAAAATTATTGCAACATCCAAACCGACGACATGCTTATTAGACCCCATTCCGACTACTTTATTAAAAGAGTTACTACCTGCTGTAATTGAGCCCATTTGTAACATAATCAACTCGTCTATTAATCTAGGACATGTCCCAGGACCCTTTAAACTGGCTGTAATTAAGCCTCTTATCAAAAAACCAAATTTAGACCCAAATGAACTTGGAAGCTATAGACCGATTTCAAATCTCCCGTACTTGTCTAAAATACTAGAAAAAGTAGTGTCAACTCAACTGTGTACCTTCCTACAAAATAATGACATGCACGAAAAGTTTCAGTCTGGCTTTAGACCGCATCACAGCACTGAAACTGCGCTCGTTAGAATTACAAATGACCTTCTTATTGCTTCAGATAAAGGAAACATCTCACTCTTAGTCCTGCTTGACCTTAGTGCTGCTTTCGATACTGTAGACCATAAAATACTACTAGATCGTTTACACCATTATATCGGTATTCAGGGACAGGCACTGCAATGGTTCAGATCTTACTTAACAGACCGATATCAATACGTCCATTTAAATGGGAAATCGTCAAATCTTACGCAAGTCAATTATGGATTACCACAGGGATCGGTTTTAGGACCCTTGCTTTTCTCCATATACATGCTGCCCCTCGGCAACATTATTAGAAAACATGGAATTAGCTTCCACTGTTATGCAGATGATACTCAGCTATATATCTCATCAAGACCAGATGATTCCTTTAAGCTATCCAAACTGGCAGAGTGCATCGAGGACATAAAACATTGGATGACTAGTAATTTCCTCCTTTTAAACTCTAGCAAAACAGAAATATTACTTATAGCACCAAAATTAAGTAAACCGAATATCTCCGATTACAGCCTGCAAATTGAAAGCTGCACTGTTACTCCAACAAATACAGTTAAAGACCTAGGCGTTATATTAGACGGCAACCTGTCATTTAAAAATCACATCTCAAATATCACAAAAACAGCCTTCTTCCACCTTAGAAATGTTGCCAAATTACGAAATAGTTTATGTGTTGCAGACGCAGAAAAGCTTATTCATGCATTTGTGACCTCACGGCTTGACTATTGTAATGCTCTACTTAGTGGTTGTCCTGTATCATCGATAAACAAACTACAGTTAGTTCAGAATGCAGCTGCCAGAGTTCTTACTAGGTCAAGAAAATACGATCACATAACCCCAGTTTTATCATCGCTTCACTGGCTACCCATTAAGTATCGCATTGATTTTAAAATTATTTTAATTACTTACAAAGCCCTGAACGGTTTAGCACCTACTTACTTAACCGAGCTTTTATCACGTTACAACCCATCACGCTCGCTGAGATCTCAAAACTTAGGACTTTTGACAATACCTAGAATAACAAAATCCACCAAAGGTGGACGAGCTTTCTCATACGTAGCACCTAAACTCTGGAATAGCCTTCCTGATACTATTCGAGGGTCAGACACACTCTCCCAATTTAAATCTAGATTAAAGACACATCTTTTCAGCCAAGCTTTCACTTAATGCATAGTTAATGAACAGCAGCTACGCTAATTATTCTCTTTATTCTCTTTCCGCCTCTGCCTCGGGATGCCCATCCCGAGGTAGGAAGAAGTTCCACCATGTCCAGACGACCGACAGATGCCCATCCCGAGGTAGGAAGAAGTTCCACCATGTCCAGACGACCGACAGATGCCCATCCCCAATTTGAGATTACACCAGATACAGCTGCAGACTGACTGACCATCCCAGCTCCATCTAAGGCAATTCCACCAGCTGCCAAGAGAAATATGACCATCGGACCATCCCAGCTCAGACCACTACATCCCCAACCAAGAGCAAAGACGGACTATTTGTCTTATTAATGCTGAAGTTACAATATTTGGTATTAAATGCTAAACTAAAATCACATGTCACCAGTCTGAGTGCAGCTATGACACGTCAGAGGGGATCTGGCCCTCCCGGTTGAGCCTGGTTTCTCCCGAGGTTTTTTTCTCCATTAATCAATCATTGGAGTTTGGGTTCCTCGCCACAGCAGGGCAGTGTTGGCCTGCTCACCGGGAGACTGCATTCATTCATTTATTTATTTAGAAATTAGATGTTATTTATTAGAATGAACTTACTCGTTGTATAAATACCATGCACTGTGCTGTGTTTTAACTTTTCTGTTTTTCCTGTTTGCCCCTGTAAAGCTGCTTTGAAACAATACACATTGTGAAAAGCGCTATATAAATAAACTTGAATTGAATTGAATTGAATCACCACGACACGCCTCGTGCCGCCTGAGAGGGACCCCTGTCTGTAAAAACATGCGCCTACTGCCGGTGTGCCACGCTCTCCAGGGAACTAGACTCTGTAGCCAGTGTTGCAGCGGTCTCATGTGCATCAAAGCATACATTTTAAAGTTAGACTTATAGTTTTGATGTCGTTTCCATTATTGAATATGTTACACAGTATTTAGTTCAATTACATCAAAAGTAACTGTAATTAACATTTTAACAAACTAAATCTAGTGATACGGGAGAGGCCATGCATGCTTGGGCACTTCATTGCTTCATCGATCACCCGTTTTAGCCCCGCCCAAAAAATTGTGCACAGAAATTCTGAAAAACTGGGTTAACTCCACAATTCAGTACATACTTCTGAGTCTTTGTTATGTACCTAAATTGGGACATTGACTCCATTAGGAAAAAGTTTAATTTTTATCCTTCTGCAATGTCTGTACTTCTGCATTGGAAGCTTCCATTACTAACTCTTTGCATGTGTAAACACACTTGGCAGTAAAGCTCTTTCTGATTTTGATTTTAAAAATCTTTATACGATTTACTTTGATGTATAGTAAATCGTCTAGGGAATCTCAGTTAGTAGTTCTTTGCTCATACCTTCAAAAGAACACATAGCCTCATATTTTATTAAATTTGCTTGGGTTGTATTAAGGTTAGGATAAACAAGACTGAATAGCCACAGTTTAAAAATCTGAGCATGTAAAATGACAAACTGTTTAGATTTAAGAATAAAATTGCTGGTCTGTTAGACCTTAAACCTTAAGTCGAATTTTCCAGAAGGACAGCTTTATCTAAAAGTCTTAGAAGAAGAGAGACTTGCTCAAGGGAGTACTTGACTCGACAATGGCAACAAGCACAGTCGCTTACCTTTAAAGACTCCAAGGGGCTCTTTGGGTATACAGGGTGACCTTTCATGATGAAAGTGGAGAAAATGGTATTTTAACAATATTTTGATGACCTTTCAATATGAAAGGCAGAATAAGAATTGTTCTGAAGCTATCCACTCAATTGAGAGGATGTGAGAGGGACATGAATGTGTGAGCTTTCTGCACCCCTTGCGCACCCCTTTCTAGTTTTATAGCCACAAATAATAATGTATCTTGCTTTTTAATGTGTAAAAAACAAAATTTCACATGTTGAAGATGTCAAGCCAAAAATTATTGTGAAACTATCATCTTTAGGGATGCAGTTACTGTGTATTCCTTAATAGTGCAAATCTCAGACAAAAAGTAAATTGACCCGTAAGAAAAATCACAGATCAGATCTTTATTATATCTGAGTTGTTTCTCCTAGAGATAAATGTGATTAAATGGAAAGCAAATGGAAACTTTAAATCTACTGCATTACTGATGTTTCTACTAAAGGTCAAATCACACCACACAGACAAATGCCAAACAACACCAACAGACAAGTTGGCAGTTGGCAGTTGGGTTTAGAATTGTGTGTCATGAGTACTGCCCTGACAGACACAGACAAACTTGATTGACATTGAGCCAGGTGGCTTTAAGATCTACTGTATTGTAAGGATCTAATATAATGGGTGTGTCTCAATCAGCTCCCTTGTTCAGTTGTCAGGGCATGGATCAGAGAGTCTGCAATTTTGCAATGAAACGTTCGTTCGCTAAAAATTTCCACAATACAACACAACACAATAACCAGTGAGCATCGATGCTCCCTATGTTTCCTTAACGGAAATCATGTGACTATTTTTGAAGCTGTTTAACCGAAGTTGCACAAGCCAACTCAAAAATGAAACACGATTTAACTTTCGAAAAGACAAACATTTATTTAATTTTATATATAATCATGCATTGCTAGACAGGCAGGAAATCAAATATATTTAGTTAACAGTTAAAGGGGTGATTGAACGCGAATTCATGTTTTACTTTTGATTTAGTGTGTTATATAACAGTTTGTGCATATAAGAAGTCCAAAGACACAAAACTCAAAGTTTTGCACAAAATGATTTACTCTGACTAAAAGAAGAAGTCTGAACCAGATCTGCCTAAAATGACTCGGTCAATCACGGCCCTACATTTCACGTTAGTTAGTGGTAATGTTTGCATGAAGCGCCTCAAACTCGCAAAGCTTATCTTCAGTTATTACAGCCACGGTGCTGCAGCCGTGATGTCACAGTTGAAATGCATAAGGCTGAGTTCAGAACGTCAGTGACTGTGTTGCTGTGGGTTGCTATGAGGTCGTTAGATGGCGTTCCTTGCTTTGGTTGTCCTGGAAACATTGAAAAACGAACCCTGCAGTAACTGAAGGGAGTTGGATGATGTGAGCTCAGCTACTGTACTCCTTTGTCAAGTCACTATACACGCCCACTTCCTGTCCCCAATGGTCACAATCGCTCGTTTCGCTGGGCTACCATTGAAATGAATGACATTGCCTGGCTTTGTCGCTGGCAGTGTGAACGGGGGCGCAAGACAAACCTCTGTAAAATGTCCTTCTGGTTTATCCGTTGGTTTCATTCTCCTAACTAGGTTTGAAGGCAAAACCATGTTGGTTTTACTCATTATGCACTTATGTTCTTGTATTTATAGCTGTGTATCGTTTGAGAAGACTACGTCCTCCGGAGGTCTAATTCACAGACTTCTACTTCATCGCGGCTGTCTTGTTTCATAAAAGCAGCGAGGACATCAAAATCAAATGTGACATTCTTTCACTGGAATTCGGAGGACACAGGAGGTGCATCCTTTGTTGCTAGAGATAACCCACAATTCGTTGCGTCGCCCAATGTCTTCTGTTTGAATAAACAGCAGCAGCTGAACATTCAATCAAATTTGTTACGTTCAAATTAAACCGTTTACAATTTGTGTTACGTTTTTTTTATAGCAGGCATATGTAGTAAATACGATTTAAAGTGTTTAGTGACTTTTAAACTTTTAAAACTGTAAGGCAAGTACATTATTCTTCTGCCGTTTTTTAGGGTAGATATTAACCGACTTTTCACCTCTTAAAATCATTTGACAGGTGTGAGAGCATAATGTATTGTCATAGCAACATGGTACTTCCTGTTTCATTTTCTACCAGTTGTGTAGCTGTGTCCCAATTCAGGGGCTGCGTGCTTTGAAGGCTGCATTTAGGCTGGTAAGGCTGTCCCGCTTTAATGGATGATGTAAATGCAGGACCATAATGCAACCATATTTCCGCAGGTTTTTATGGATAGAAGAACGAATGTATCCTTCACAGCTATACCGAGATTCACTGTGCCTGTAACGTCTTGAAATTTTTTAATCATTCAAAAAATTAGTTAAATAAAAGTGTGTTATTCACAAAAACGGTAAATTTTCGTGTTTTTTTCAATATGCATTCTCGGCGATCTTCTCTCCTCGTGTTCCCGCTCTACCTTCTCAGTAGCTGTCAAAGTCCGTTTCATTACTCAAGAACACAAGAACAGAGAATGCATGAAAGTACCCGGATGTGTTCTCGATATCAAGGATTCATCGAATGCAGTCTTGCCTGTATACGGAACCTGCTTGAAGTCCCAGGAGCCCCACTGTGGCGCGTCCATCCATGTTTGTGCTCAAGAGCGGTCTCCATGAGAACACAATTCCGCTCTTTGTGTTCTTGCAATTGAGAAACGGGCATGCTATTTATTATAAATGGTTGCGGTTAGATCCGCTCATTTCATTTTTAAACTGACACTGCCAATGCAAGATCAAATCAAAACTGTGTTACTAAAATCTCTTATTGGGATTCAAGAATAATTTTACAGCTTAGTGTTTATTAGAATATACAACATAAAAGAGTGCACACAGAGCAAAGTGCAAGAATGAGCTTCAGGAAAAAATACAAATAAATCATTGCACTACTGTAAGGTAGATGAAGATGATCTTACAAGACAAGAAAAGTTAAAAAACCAAAGACCCATATGAACTGGTTATGCAACACAATACATTATACAGCTTCACAAATAACATTTACATTCAGATATTTAGTAGGTCCTGTGACGGCTCAGTGAGTGGTTGTGAGTTGCTCCCGAGTTACAGGCTGATTGCTGGAGGGCGTGGCTTTACACCTGAAGGTAATCATGGCACTTTAAAAGACACCGGGGTAAACAGAGGAAGGAGAGTGCTACTCGCTGGTGTTGCTGTTCATTGAGACTACCGGAGAGCTGACGGGATGTGTGGGTTACGGGGGAGACGCAAAGCCTCGTCGGAGTCCTAATCATGTGATTCATTTTCCTATTATGTTTTGATTTGGACCTTTAGTTGTTTCTGTTCGGTTGAACTGATGTCATTTGAACTTGCTACTGACCCTTACATGCTGACCCTTACATGCTGACATACATTTACACTGATCACTTGACATTTCATATTTCTTAAGTTAAATAAATCTCATTATTTATACAGTGGTTGTGTGGCGTCTCCCTTACTTTGTTGTGATCTAAGAATTAGATCGTAACAGTCCTTTTATCCAAAGCCACTTAAAGAGAAGATAAAGGAAACTATACAGTGAAGTGATTTGTCAATAGTAGGCAATGTAAAAAAATATGGCATCCTCTGCACCTTTGGCCCAATTTAGTAAAAGTATTCAGTATTTTCTGCCAAAATGCAGAACAGGTAAAAAAGGGTGTACACGTGCTACAGTTTATTGCATAAAGAATAGTGAAATTTCTCTCATATAGAGTGTACTGTAATTATACTGTATTTTAACAGTAAGTTAGGCCCTGTAGATGATTCTAGGATGCACAATGGCCTGTGCTCCTTTTGATATTGTTCGGAGATTCTTATGGTGTGTCATCAGTTTTCCCTCTGAGTGTTTACTGTTGGACAAATGTGTGCTATATGAGTTTACATCTTGACATTTTTATGAAAACCTCAAATTTGTCTCAAAATTAGATTACTGCCCATTCCGAACCATGATGCTGCACGGGTCACAAATTATTTTGGGTTTATTATTACTCTGGGTTTTCCCCAGACCTCTGGTTTAAGTAATTAGCGGTGTTGATTAATTCAAGACAATATTTTCGAATCAGATGCTCCACTATAAAAGAGCTTATTCCTGAAACATCATAAATGTCCAGTTTATACTTTTTTGGAGGATCTATTGACTGAAATACTATATAATATTCAAAATGATATCTGTAAATGTTATGTTTTTATTACCTTAAAAACTATTTTAGGCCTAAACGAAATACAATTGAGAACTCAAAAAAACAGCCTTCTTCCACCTTAGAAATGTTGGCAAATTACAAAATATTTTATGTGTTGCTGACGCAGAAAAGCTTATTCATGCATTTGTGACCTCAAGACTTGACCAACAAACTACAGTTAGTTCAGAATGCAGCTGCCAGAGTTCTTACCAGGTCAAGAAAATACGATCACATAACCCCAGTTTTATCATCGCTTCACTGGCTACCCATTAAGTATCGTATTGATTTTAAAATTCTTTTAATTACTTACAAAGCTTTAAATGGTTTAGCCCCTACTTAATTAACTGAGCTTTTATCACATTACAACCCATCACGCTCTCTGAGATCTCAAAACTAAGGACTTTTGATGACACGCAGGATAACTAAATCCCCTAAAGGGGGTCGAGCTTTCTCATATGTAGCACCTAAACTCTGGAATAGCCTTCCAAATACTATTCGAGGGACAGACACACTCTCCCGATTTAAATCTAGATTAAAGACACATCTTTTCAGCCAAGCTTTCACTTAATGCATAGTTAATGAACAGCAGCTACGCTACTTATTCTCCTTCTGCCTTCGCCCAACTAGAGATTACGCCAGCTACAGCTGCAGATTGACTGACAATCCCAGCTCCCTCTAAGGCAATTCCACCACCACCCAAGAGAGATACGACCATCAGACCATCCCAGCTCAGACCACTACATCCCCAACCAAGAGCAAAGATGGACTACTTGTCACATTAATGCTGAAGTTACACTTCAACAGTTTGACGTTATAGCTGCATTCAGTGGCCCTGATTGGAGGTTGTTGGGTGAGTGTTTGTGGGGAGTGGGGGGGCTCGTTGGTTGTGGGGATTCATCTGCATGGGCTGTGTGGGTCCGGTTTGGCCTTGTTTTGTGGTCCATGTCGGACAACAGAGGAATAAAGCTACAACATGCCATTACTATTTTCCCTGGTTGTTCCTCTGTTTTCTTTTGTCGATCGTGGAGTGGGACCGGGTTGAACCTGCACGGTTTTCGGTGAGTGGGACTTTCTGGGTTGCAGATGGTGGGCTCTTCCTCGTGGATATTTGCTCTTTGGCTTTTGGTCGGGGTCACTGAGTTCAGCACGACAGAGGGGATCTGGCCCTCCCGGCTGAGCATGGTTTCTCCCAAGGTTTTTTTCTCCGTTAATCAATCATTGGAGTTTGGGTTCCTCGCCACAGCAGGGCAGTGTTGGCTTGCTCACCGGGAGACTGCATTTATTTATTTATTTATTAGTTAGATATTATTTATTAGAATGATCTTGCTTGTTCTATAAACACCATGCACTGTGCTGTGTTTTACCTTTTCTGTTTTTCCTGTTGGCCCCGTAAAGCTGCTTTGGAGCAATGCACATTGTGAAAAGCGCTATATAAAGATATAAAGATACATAAAGAACTCTACTAAGAAGAAGCTATGAAGAAGAAGCTATGAAAAAGCAACATCTGAGCAACAGCAATTCTGGGAATCTTTAAACATATCTGCAGTGAGAACATTCTAAACTAGATTGGGTATGTTCAGGCATAGCAATATATCAGGTCAAGGGATTTTGGATTTGCTTTAAAGGCATTGATATGACATTAAAGAAGCACTCACAAAATGTATCTGCCCCACCTCAAATGACATGAAGCAAAGCGTCATTAGGGATTGAACCGCAGCCATGCAGCAAGTGTACACATGACATATTCATCTACTGGCTTCCCGAAAACGAGCCATTTGAAAACCTGAACACTTTAATTTATTTAAACTCTCAACTCACTCACTACTACCACACTATGCTGTTCCTTTAAGGGAAACCAGATGAGAATATTTGTGTCCTCGCAGGATTGCAGCCAGGCTCCGTTCCTCTGTCTGTCTTTCTTCTCGTCTTCCTGATGCAATTCTTTGCCTTCAGAAACCATTAGTGCCCATTCAAAATAAACATCAAGGGAGCGCTTTGATGTGTCTCTTGGCAGTAGCCCATGTCTCCGTCTCTGTCCCACTCTCTCTCTCTTTCGTCTCATTTATCCCGAACCTCTCTTAACCCCACCCCCTTCCCATGTTTCACATCTAAGCTATGATTTTACCTGGCAAATAAATATATCAACAGATACCTATTTTTGGCAGAACCAGTTTGGAGCCCCCCTCTTTAGAGGATCAAAAGCAAGATAGGACAATGGCCCTGGTTTGCTATACAAGCTAATTTTGGTTTGGAAGTGATCTAAGGCACACACACACATACACACACACACAGAAGCTAGTTAAAGCCGCCCGAGTAGTACTTAATGGCAATTATCACCCCATACAATAAAGTAAATTAAACAGTTAGCGTCCTCATAGCAAGCTCCTGGCACACACCACATGATATGGATACTGTGTTGCTTCTCATGTGCTAAATTTTGTGCTTTGGGATATGAGAGCGCTGATATCATCAATCTAGCAGCAGGTTAAATCAGACGACACCTGCAATCAACTCTACAGAAACGTTGGGATGTTATTAGAGGGTATATAGATGGAAAGGCCATGGCTGGACAGGAAAATATAACCATGAGGCTCATAGATGGTCTAGGATCAAAGCACAGGAAACTTTAAAAACAATTTGCTGGAATGGACAATTAGGGAAATGGGAAGTGATGGTCAAGGGTCAGGCATGCTCTGATGTCTGCCAGAGAGAAAAAACTCAGACAACCCCAGAGCGTTTACAACTTCAACAAATCTCTGACCATGCACACAGGCAAACAGGACTCCAGTGGGTAAATTACCTCTGTATGTATTTATGTTCTACAAGCAAACAAATTAAAGGCTGATCATAGGAACAAATATGGAGGATATTTTCTCACCGGGGTCTAAAGTGTTTCATTATGCCACACCATTGTCTCCGAGCACGCACATGCTTTCTGGGGCATACTAATCCTACAGTTATCCCCAGGCAAACCAGTTGCCCCGGTCTTGGAAAAGCTTACATCTTCCAGGGAAGAGGCAAAGGCCAAGGCTTGGTCCAAGTGTGTGAAAGCATGTCACTATTAAAATCTCATCCCCTCCATTTGATGACAAAAACTTGAAGTACTGAGCTAAGATAAAGCCATTTAAACATTTAACTTTTCCAAAACGGCAACAATAACAACCTGATGTCCCCTCCCCACAATCTGGATCTTGAGAAATCCATTTGAGAAAGCAATAGGAAAAGGCCTTCACCTTGGAGTTGGTTTCTCATGGACCGAGCAATTATGCTCGAATTATGCTGAGATTTCTATTATGCATGGAGGGCAGGGATTTAGGGGAAAGAACACTACACTCTAACCCCCAACTGGCAAGAACCCCGTCTGGACTTTGATGGATGGGATTAAGAGCCAATCAGGGAGTCTCTTTATGAAATCCCTGTATAAGAGATACAAAAGCCACTCTCGGATGCTTTAAAAGCCGTTCTCAGGACAGTCTAAAATAATCAAAATGATCAGCACTGCACAAGAGAAGACTCCTTTTACTTGCACATCCACACTGTGTTCAACATCATGTGCAAAGTGCAAGGTCAAATCTGTTATGGACTTCAGTGTCAGAGGGATGTGAATACCCAGGCTAAGGAGCATAAGGATCTGAAAAATGTTATTAAAATATACTGATATTATGAAAGTACTTTTGATGTAACTTATTATGAACCCGAAGTAATGTGATAAAGAGAAATATTTGTGAATACTATGCCATAGGTGATAACCTACTAAAACTTATTCTGGTGATCATATCTGCAAGACTAGGAATCCAACGTGCAACCTGTGGGTTATAAAATATCTCTAAACATAAAATAATAATATATAAAATGTAATCTGTGCTTCCACGGCAACTTGATTCTCTTCAAATTGCACACATGCGCAGACAAGCTCTGAAGCTTAATGTTTCCTTAAAATGAACAAACTCTGGAACATAAAAGATTCCTGTTCTGGAGGAGGTTAGCTTCAGAAAATGAGTTGCTATGGTTACTTACGCACCTAGAAAGTTACCTCCCTTTGAAGTTATCGGCCAAACTACCCTTAAAGTCACCGTGCAATTAAACATTATAATGCAAATGTTCTTACACAGAGTTGCAGTGATTATTATGAATGATTTATCCATGCACATCAATATTTTTGTAAAATTGATTTGCACTTGTAATCAATCAAAAACATGAAACTCCTCTCCCCCTCTCAACAACATCTCTTCTCTTCATGACGTAATTCCTGAACAAGCGGTAGGACTATACAGACTGTCCAATGAGTGCTGGGGCCCGTTTCAGAAAGAAGGTTTAGTGAAAACACTGAGTATATCAACCCTGAAATTAGGGAAACTCTGGGTTTTCCGTTTCAGAATGTGAGGTATGTCAAACAAGAGAGAGCAGTTTAAGTCAAGCCCCTTTCTAAAAGAGAGGTAACTTATACTAAGAGTCAGTACCCATAGTATCTTACTCTGTGAACTTAACCTGGTCGGGAGCAGGTTTTCTTTGGTAAACCCAGAGTTTCTCTCCATCTCCTCCCCCTTTTTAATGCACAAGTGGTGTAACTCATTCATTCATTCATTCATTAATACAGTCATTCATGGCACACATCTTGATCACACAGAGACCATCTCAGTGACTAAAATGTCATATGTGCTTTAATAGAGGATCCTGTATGTAAAGAGGCTGCATATGGATGTTCTTTGATTTCAGGAGAGGAATTTAGGATCCGAGTGAAATTTTTGTCATTTCAATGTGCATTTTTATTAACACTGTACCATTTTTCTTAAAAGTGAATAAGACTTTTCAAAATATATCTCATCCATCCTTATATCAATAACATCAGCCATCCTGGCTGTGTCTTACATTAGATCAGATTCTTTCCCTTACATGTTTTCACAATTGTTAGTTTTCTATGGAGTATAAGAAATGGCTTAATAAAGTATGCAAATAAAGTGCATGAATAAAGAAATTAATAAATACAGACAAATGCATTGATAAAGGTTATAAACAATTAATTTAGACGTGCAGCCATTCCTACCCAAAACTGCTCCGAGCAGGGTTCGAACTGATGATCACTGAATTTAACACAAGAGTCTGACACACTGACAAGTGTCCCATACACCATGATGTCTCACAAGGTTCACTGAAGTACTCATGACGATTATTACTCACTATTTCTGTTGTTTCATTAATTTATTCATTCCTTTTCTGATTAATTTGTTTGTTTATTGGTACATTTATCTTTTTATCTATTTAAACTTAAGTCATTTACACATTAAAGCAAATAAGTAAATCAACTATATGCAGAGCGGAAAGTGTGCCTCGCTCTCAAGCACTTCCTGTCGTCATGTTGCTTTTTTTGGTGCCGTTGCCATGGTGAATCATGATTTTGTAGCTCCATTGATCATGGCTTGTCGTAGAGGTGGTGCATGCACTTAACTCAAGTTGAGTCTACACAGAGTTGATAGAACTAACTCAACTACGCTGTTCTGTAACCCAAAACTCAAGTTTCGCATCTCGGTTTTAAACAACTCAGAGTTCAGATTTTAACTTGGTGTTGGTTGAACCTCCTTATTGAAACTGCCCCTGGGGGTGTAACCAACTTACAACAATCCTATCGATTAGGGGAGGGCGACATGTAGTCCCGCCCTACATTTTCAAATTTCAGAAGCCGTTTCACTTGGATGTATGTCACGATACGGAAAAGAAGACAATTGCAGCTTCCGTTTCACAGTGACTTTAAACTTACCTGGTTAGGTCACATAACCACATAACTAGGGACAATGTTTTGCTTTCACTTGTTTGGTGGGTGTGACAAAATTGTATGCCCAATCAGTAGCATCATGTTTATAAACCACGCGGTACTAAAGATACAACTCTCACAATAGGTCCAGGTAAAGTTGTTTACAAATGTGTCCGCTGTAGCTAGGTTTACCCAACAATTGAAGATATTAGAAGACATGTTTGTGGTAAGAGTTTTATAGTAAAAATATAGCATATCAACATGACGATGTAGTTTTTTGTTTGTTTGTTTATTTAGGCCTATATACCAAATGTCATACAATGGTAATTAAGTGCTTGAAAATGAGAAACAAAATACAAGGCAAGGGCAGTCTGTAACATCAAGTGTATTTTGCAGTATTAAACAAATATTTATAAAGATTTTATTAGGCTAAATAACTGTCTAAAAAGAACACAAAGAATGGCCTTCTCAGCTGCCATTGTTGCAACTCCTGTGTCATCAAAACAGGGTGAACAGTTTCTGCTTAAAAAGGCTTTGTCGGGCTGAAGGGAGCATTGTTTTCTGGAATACTCCCCTGACATACTAAAGTCAAAATCTAACTAGCATGTACGCACTTGTATCTTCATCTTTATGAAGTGTTCAACATGTCTATTTATTTTTCTTTTTTTAGTACATGTGCTTTGATACAATGCAAATTGTAAAAAGTGCTATAAAAACAAACTTGAAAAAAATAGTAGGCAGTCTATGTAGTCTTTACAAATTAGTAAGCTTTTCGAAAACAGCCATGTATCAACACAAACGTAAGACTCAGGATGCATTTAAATAGCTAAAGAGGGACTTCCAAATAAATTAACACATAAGGTGTAAAGATGCAAAACCAAAGGTCTCTCTCAACCACAACCATTCACACAAAATCATACAACCATACTAGTGTTCATTTAAAAATATAACTTTTAATAAAGGCTACATCTCTTCATAATTACAATAATTAAAGTACCAAGTCATCTTTAAAACAAAGCTCTATATAATGCATAATTTACATTTAAGTGAAACCCAAACAATTTCCTTGGGGGAAGAAAACATTGAAACAATGTCATGATTGAAGATATTTAAGCTTTTAAAATTCTAAAACATAAACCCCTCAGAAAAGTAAGGGAATATTCACACCCTGAAACAGGGCAGCACACAGCATGGTATCCATGGAGGCACAAGTACTATATAATATACCAAAGATGGCACGTTCTTGTCCATTTATGCAAGTGCATCGCAAGATTTTTCCCTGGAGCTCTGCCTCGTTTTAATACAGTACATTAACACTTTCCACACACCCTCTGATCTCCAAAAATAGTGTTCAACTGAACATTTTTAAGTATTTTGAAATGGCATAACCTCATATATCAAGGGTTTGGAACTGGTTCCAGCAGAAAGGATATTGGTTCCTGTGCAATGTCTGGACCTTACACCAAAGGCACTGAAGATGCAACACATAATCGGGCCACTCAGTGGAGACACTCCACTGAGAAGTGTGCTGATCCGCCACACGGTTCTGTTTGTTGGCCAGTGGAGAGATTCCTGGCAATGTCCATCATGGTAAGGAGCATGTCTCTGGACATGCGTGTTCAACATTGGAAAAAATATCTCCCAATCATATAAGCAGCTTGTCCATCATCTGAACACGGGTACAAGGGGAATGACAGTTTAATAAATAGCAATAAAGTTTTTTTTACTCGACAGGAGCATATTATAACTTGTGTACACGCTCTCAAACCCCACACAAATACAAACATCTAGAATTATCACAAAACGTTGGTCAGCAGTCCATGGTATGGGGACACACGGGCAGGTTGTAGTCCAAACGAATGTTTGCATTGTCAGTGGTCATAGTGTGTCCTTGGATTTCTCATCAGTTTCCCACAATTCTTAGCTGGTTCTGATTCCTCTGTACTTCATTGGCTAGTATTCCTTCAACAGCTTGGCAGGCCAAATGTCTTAAAGGATGATTTAACTTTATCTTTATTAAAAAAATACATCTTTTTAAGAGTCTTGAGTGCTAGGTATGCCCAGAAGTTGTCTGTCAGGTTCGTTTTAGTCAGCTTTAGTCCATTCATTCCACTTTGCCAAGGATTTTGCCCTCATACATTGGCAGAACGGCGCAGTCATCCCAGACCTCCTCAAACACAGCGCCACACTCAAACTCACTACTGGCCTTCTTGAAGTAGTACCTGAAACAAAGAACACACAAGGTTAAAAACAAACTGCTAAATTTCCATACATCAAAATTACTTTACAACAAACAATTGACCATAAAATCCTAAATGGATTCATTCTAGAGATTTCATTGGACTAAAACAAATGAAACTCCAAACATTTTGTAAGTGTCGTGAACCAGATATGATCAGAACTTAATGCCACAACATTAAAATTGAATGGACTTATCAAATTACCTTAATCGTGTAAACTCACAAACTGCATAATGCAGTACAGCCAAAGAGGTGAAGTAAAGGCTAAATTGTAGGGTCTGTTAAACTTTGCTGCCCTTCAGGACTCCAGTGTATAATTGGTAGCTTTGTCAAGTGAAGGGGATCCTTTACAAACGTTGACATTTTGGGGAGCCATGAAGTCTACACAAACGTTTGTAAAGCAGCGAGTCTGAGATTAATCTTGTGTTATATCTCGACAGATGACCTCTTTGTCTCATTTATATCGTCCCATATCCTTCCCTAATTAATGGGACCTCCTTTAGCATGGGAGGCAAGGAGTGATGAGGGTTGCCAATACAATTGCCTTTGTAATGGAAAATGCCCACTACTACTATTATCTTTTTACAAGCAAACATATCCCAATTCTCAGAAACAACACACATAAAACACATACTAGAATTACTGACTCAAAACAACAACAATAATTTTTTTATGTCGGAAACAATCTGTTGTTCTCCGACTGCCCGGCCCCAGCTTCATAAACGAAGAACTAACTGGAATACTGCGACATGGCACATAATTACATCCTTATTTCAGGAGAATAAGCTATATCCTCCTCCACAAGATCTTCAAACAGAGAACATAGAACAGAGAGAGAGAGAGAGAGAGAAAGAAGTCTTTCCACTGGAACTTGTTTTATGTGGCAAGATTTTCTCTTTGCAACATCTGGCACCAATATCGTCTGGCAACTCTGGTAGTACTGTTCTTTGTTGAAATTCTGCCATGTTGAAATGACCCAGCTCCACACGTTTTCTGCGATTAAAACCATCAGCTTTGAACCTTCTTTTCCTCAAAAATGTGCAAAATATGAGAGCTGTCCTAAACACTGAAAAAAGTAGCTCTAGTCGACAACAAATTAGTACTCCGTACAGACTACCCAGGTTCATCTGGAGGGGTGAACCTGTGGCCACATGTTTAACACATGAGTCAACTGTTAAATAATCAGAGCCTGTTAGAGATACTACCAGCAAATGTTCTTTAACTTTCAACGTATGGGACTTTTCAGAGACAACATGATGACAGTGTGTCAATGCCCCTTTAAATTAAAGATCCTTTGATATCAATGAGATATATGTATAAAAAACGTCTAGTCTTATGTAAACACACAGACTCAAGTGTATGAGACCAACGTTGCTTGATACAATACAGTATGTGAAGAATGTGTGGAAGTCTTTGTGCATAAAATGAAAGGCCTGGGCTTCAAAGGGCCGCTTATTAAATGTGCCTTAAGATGAAATCAATACCAGATGTGATCAAATGGCTGAAGTTAAAATTTCTTTCTGCCCCTTCACTCTGTTCGGCTCTTTACTCCAAGCTATTGCACATAACTTGCAGTTAATATTGCAGGCTTTTGAGCAACCAACACAACCATCACAACCAGTGTCAAAAACAAATATTCCAATATAAAAACTCCATCTTGGTATGTGCAAAACAAATACAGTTGTGGCCAAAAGTATTGGCAGTGACATAAATGTCAATTATTATACAGAATGATCAGATGCATTTTAATATTTGAAAATAAAAACTCACCAGATCAGGGATGCACCGAAATAAAAATCTTTGCCAAAGCCGAATAAAAATGAAACGCTTGGCCGAAGGTCGAACAGGTTTTTTTATTCCATTTCTTTAGCCAACTTTTTGTCAGTCGCAGGTCCCGTGTCATGTCTTTCTCTCACACTTTAAAATGCTTCCACACACTGCCGACATGTTTTCTGCATGAATAAAGTGTACTGGTCTCTCTCTCCGCGCTGGTTGCTGCTAGATCGCATCAGACGTCATATTCGGTAAAAGTGTTCAGCCATATTTTACTTATTCACTTTTTTAGATATTTTCGGCTCAATAATTTCGGTTGCCAAACATTTGGTGCATCCCTACCCCAGATGTCAATCCCATATGGAGAAAATGTGGTCAATCCTCAAAAGGCGAGTGGATAACCAGAAGAGCACAAATTGTGATCAACACAGAATGCTAATAAGGCAAGAAATGTTCGCCATCAGTCAGGTTTTGGCCCAGAAGCTAATTTCAGCATACCCTAGCGAATTGCAGAGGTAATGAAAAACAAGGCACAACACTTTAAATATAGACTTTTTGCCAATAAACACCTTTAAAACTTAAGATATGCTTATCATTGTTTTCCAGTATACCATAGAAACATCTGGGGAAGATAATCTACAGATACAGAATCAGCAAACTTTGCAAAACACAAAATCTATGTCACTGCCAATAACTTTGGCCACGACTGTAGTCAACGTTTGTCTTAAAAAAAAATATGCGGGTTTACCTGTAGATGCCTTTCTTTCTTAGCTGTTCCTTAAAGTGTCCAAGTGTGAGGCTGTGAGATTTCATCATCCTGCGGTATGGGATCTCCTCACCACAGAAGAAGTACGTAACCACAGTCTCTGAGCCCAAACCGCCGTGGACAGCTGACACCTTATTCAAGTTCTTTGATCTTTAAAGGTACAACACAAATGTCAATTGCTAGGCCTCAAAGTCCTAAAATGGCATTGAAACTTATTTCACTTTTGTAATTAGATTAAGTCATATGGATTTGGGACGCCATTAAAATGAGTAAATTATGAACCGTTTGTTTTCTTGGGAATTGTTATTATTTTTTTATGTTTCCCCCATCCATGTGGCTTTGATTACATCATCAGAAAGAACTGGTGATATGCATTGTTCGATATACGTGACCCTGGACCACAAAACCATTCTTAAATAGCACAGGAATATTTGTGGCAATAGCCAACAAAACTTTGTATGGGTCAAAATGATTGATTTTTCTTTTATGTCAAAAATCGTAAGGATATTAAGTTGAAATCTGGTTCCATGAAAATATGTTTTCAATTTTGTACCGTAAATATATATATATCAAAAATTACCCACTTAAATTTGGTATCCATGTGAAGCTTAGAATTTAAGCTTTCTGGTTCATCTACTCTTTACAATGTCATCACAGCAGTAAGCCAATAAAAAGTGTTTAAACAAACCCGTTTCTTCTTAGCAACGGACTGCTGCAGTGCCTCTAATTAACAAATTCAAAGGTGATTTTCTCAATATTTAGATATTATGCTCCCTCAGTTTGCACAGATTTAAATAGTTCTTTCTTTGCCAAATATTAGAAAAATTTAACCATAAGACTGGTTTTGTGGTCTAGGGTCAGATTTGTGCTTTTGGAACTCGCGTTGGAGCACCCGTTTACATCCATTATATGAAGCACATCGCACTGCAGATTTAGGTAAAAATCTTAATTGTTTTACTCAAGAAAAATTGTCACCTATATATCTCAGATGGCCTTGGGGAGAGTAAATAAATAGCTGATTTTTATTCTGCTGTTAACTATCGCTTTAATTAAAAATCATATCAAATGCAATGGTAATGCTATTGTAGAAGACCAAAACAATGGAACGAGAGATGAATGTCAAATCATTCATGCCGTCAATCTCTCTCTTGCTCTACCTTGTAGAAGCACTTCAAGAAAGCGGCCACTAGCCTTAGACAGTTCCTGGACTGAAGGTCACCCAATTAAAAATTAAATAAAGAATTTTTCCACTACGCGCCAAGTAGACCGCAAGTATGGACTTGAAAGTTTAACAACAGAAGAAGAAGATGAATGATGAAAGTACATACTCGTCAGTTTGAAGCGCTGGACTGACATTTTGCACATTTACTGGGTGACTCTTTTCTCTTTGAAGGCTTGATGTGGAATGCCTGTGAATACCAATCAATATTTGTAATATTTGTATCTGGACACTTTCTAACAATGTTGTATATACAGAGTACGGTATAAAAAGTGGTAGAGAACTGAAATCGTACCTTTGTTTTGGGGGTTTGGAGACTTCCTCCAAGCGTCTACGGGCCTCTTCAAGCTGTGCAAGGGTGTTTGGAGGGGGTAGGGGTGGCATGGCAGGGTCCTGGACAAAGGGGTGTGCAGGCTGGTGGGTACGGAGATGGCCGCTGCTTCCGCCTCCTCCCCATGTGTGTACACGCGTGGAATCTAAACAGTGCGACTTCTTAGTGTTTTGAGTGCTGCAAAGAGGGACAAGTTTGACACCTTGTAAGTACACCAAATAAATACTTATGGGGACACAGATTTCAAAGCATAACAGTAGATCATGGCTGGAATAGAATCCTCGTTTTCGAAAACTTGCGAGATTTAGCAACAGACCTGTGGGGCTTATGCTTTGTTTGTCGATCACTCTCCAGGATCCACTGCCACACATTATGAGATCGGTCCGTACTGTCAGTAGGCAGCTGCAGAAGAGTGCTCTCCATCCCCTCAGTGTTAACCTCCTCTCCAGACTTACATAGACGCTTGGATAAAGAGCTGGAATGCCTGAAGGAAAAGGGACACTTTACATAAAACAGAATCTGCAGACAAAAATGTGACACTCTTTTAAAAGAACAAACAAGTATGTAGCAAAAGCAAACTGAAATTTACCCCAAAATTTCTGAAGGGCTGCCGCACTGGTCCCTGCCCAGACTTCGGCTACGGATATAGTGGGCGGCGCCACATTCAGATGCTCCGTGACACAAACAATGTACCCGTTGGGCAGCCTCTGCCTCAATCTGCTCCTTGCTTTTGGGCCCGGCGTGGTGATGGATGTAGTGGTGATGGATGTGCTTTGTGGACTGTCTGGATAGAATGGTCTTGGCGGCTGTGTATCCACTCATGGATGCAGACTGGGACCTGATGCCAGGAGCTCCCCGTGGAAGGGGGCGCTGTTCAGGGGAACGAGAGCGTGGGGAATGGCGAACCATGCCCGGAGACTGACAACCAGGGGTCTTAAGGACACGGGAGAGGTGTTCATCCAGGATGGCCTGAGGGTCTTCCTCCCAGGAGCCAGGAGGCAGTAGAGGCAGAGAGTGGGACACGCTGCTGCCAGACACCTCAGACTCGTCCCTTTCCTCATCCTAGGAAAACAGAGATGGGCAATTTAAAAATTGTCAATCATCCCAGACACATACTAATACAATATGTAACCTGGGCCCAAGCATTTTCAGTTATACAAACCTCCTGAATCTGTTGTAGTCTTTCCTCCAGAGAGCTCATGGTCTCCTGTTCCCGTTTCAGATGTTCCAATCTGGCTATTAGTTGTGCGGCGAACGCTGCTGGCTCCACGGGTGTCATCTCCTTAGGTTGCTGCCGTGTTCTCTGCACAAAATCAAAGAGATTTAGATTAGCGAGAAGAACGGACAGGAGAGGAGGGGTCGATGTCTACAGCTGCCCACCCAGCACATACACAAACACACTGATGGCATTGGCCGTTGCAGGCATGAGCAGTTGGTCACACTAAGGAGCCTCGGCTTGTTCCCTCTGTAGTGCTACCAAGCCATCAGCCTGGCCTGTGAGGTTAGGCAGCTTCAAAGAGTCGTCGTATAAATAGCAAACGCTCACCAGGGGCAGCAGGGACACTGGCTTAACATCCAGCAATAAAAGTCACATATCGACGGGGAGAAAGAGGGAGGTGACAGAAAAAAAGAAAGAGAGGGAGATTAAAAACACAATACTAAGTAAGATGGTGAGATGTGTGGCACTGCTAGAGGAGTCAAACGTTGGAAGATCAGAAGTGCAAAGGTAATTTATCCCCCCCATCACAGACGGCAACCTTAGAGCTAGCCACCACATTATTCTGCCCCATGTGAATCTTCTTTTAATATTTTTTTCCTTTTTTGATTCAGCTTTTTTGTTCTTATCTCTTTGTAAAGATGATAAAGGGAGAGACGAAAGAGGGAGGAAAGCAAGACGGGCTGCTGGTGAGACTCACAGCCGCTCTGAGCCCCTGCTGCCTAAAAGCAGATGCATCCTGGGAGAGGCAGGCATTGCCAAATCAGAAGGGAGACATTATACAGCAGAAGAAAGAGAAGAGATAACTTACTGGATGGCAAGTCTTTTCAATCCACATCCAGACACTGAATGTTTAAGAGAAGCCAAGTACAGAAATGGTGATAGAAGGTGGAAGAAGAAACTAAAAGAAGATAAAGGAAGAGGGGACACTGATTTGTTTGACTTGTTTATCAACCTATCTGTCCAAACTCTCCCTCCAAAGACATCAATCAACCATTTGAGGCAGGGAGAAAGAGGGGGAATGGAGGGTTCTGCTAAAGGAATAAAAAGGGTGCAGCTCAGTTGGAAGTTGTCACTTCCCTTGAAGTCGGCTCCATTCATCTGCTGATCAAAGCGCTCTCGGAGAGAGACAGTTGATTTTGGTGCCCCGGGATAAAACAGACTCATTTAGCGCGGCATGGCAGTTTATTTAGAGTCATTATCCAAGAAAGAGGACAACAACATAACTAATCACAACCTTGAGAAGGTAACATTTTTAATTGGTTTGTGTGTGTGTGTGTGTGTGTGTGTGTGTGGGAGGGAGGGGTTGGAGAATGCAGTGACACTTACGAGAAACGGTGGCAGACACACTTGGCCGTTCATCCTCATGTTACGTTGCATCTCTCTTTGTAGATGTTTCTTACTTCCCAGCTTGTATGGAGGGATGCCATCTCTATTGACAGAGAAAAAGATTAAGTTTATCCAGTGAACCAGTTTAATACACCAAAAAAAATTGCTCTCTAACCAAGTTTAAATGAAAAATTACAAGCCCCATGGTTTTTCCTTTCAACAGCACCTTGAATCCCAAGTTCTTCATCCATGTTAGACATTGTGCTACACTTTCAATCAAGCAACACCAACATAATGCCATCTAAATGACGTTACCAATTACGATAGGAGACGGCTTGTGTTTCAAAAAACACTACTAATCCATCTAATCCACTGCAGAGCACTTTCTAAACCCTTAGCTTCTCAATTGTGCCTTTTATTTCCCTCTAAAGGCAGACATCTTTCTCATCCACCACTATGCTTTTTTTAAAAAGCCAGGCCAGTTTCCTTTGCTCTGTTCTGACTCTGAAGTGTATGACCTAGCCCAAATGCAGTTTCCAGCATGTCTTTGAAGGCTTACAGTCATGCGCATAAAGCCGTCGCTCCAATCTTCATTTGGCAAGCGCTCGGCAGTCAGCCTCTGATCTCACACACATCAAAAGGCTGGTTTGTAAGATAAGGTAATGTTTGAAGTCTGCGCAGCGGCATTCCCTAGCGTCCAAGTAAATCCATAAATAAGATATAAGCAAAATTTCCCCCTCTTCTCTTCCCTACCCTCGCTCCCTCCCTTTATCTGGAATTCAGATTCTTTCAGATTTAGCGCAGTGCCTTTTAACTTGAATAAAAACGCAGATTTTCCAATCAAATCGCACTCTAAACAAAGAGCAAAGCGCCTGTTTTGTCACACCCCACTTTAAAGTGACAGATTAAAAAATATACAATCATACAACGACTGAATGTGGTTAAAATATGTAAGACAAACTTGTAAAAAAGTAGATGTTTATTTAGTTACCAGATATTTTTTACTTACCAAATGATAACTAAGATTTCAGGACATTACGTTTAAAGGAGAAGCTAACCAATTGCGATCAAAAGACCAACTTTAGCTCTCTCTCTTTGCTTACATTTACGCATTTGGCCTATGCTTAAAAGCGACGTACATTGCATTATCCTATACAGTTATACTTAGGTATGTGCAATCCCCTGGGATCGAACTCACAACCTTCCGTTGTTAACGCAATGCTCTTACCACCGAGCTAAAGGAAAGCTTTGCTCCCTCACGTTATGCCACAGTTTTTGGAAAAATTATAAAATCTTTTAAAAACAAGAAAGGTGTGGCCGAGCCAGCAGCCCTACAAAAATATGAATCTTTGTTTCAATCAAGCCACCTTCCTCAAACACCCATTGCGTCCCTGCTTTAAGGTGTCACAGGCTGGACATGCTTTATGGGAATCTCCTATTCACTAGTGCAAGTAATTTTCAAAGCAGCCAGCCACCCTCTTATCCCTCTAAGCTCCCGAGGCCTAACAATGGGCTGAAAGCGATTCAGTTAAGCCTTTCATCCAGCATGCACTTTATTTCTCACTCTCTGCACTTAGCTATACACTCACACAATTGGCTCTGCCACAAACACATAGGGGGAGGGCTGCTTTCGGCCGGAGGTGGGGTTGAATGGGTGGCGTGTGTGAGGGACTGGGGTATGGGGGGCTCCAAAACACCCTAATCCCAGGTGAACTGCTCTTGCATTCCAAAAATGGCTAACCTCGAGAAAGCCTATCTGACACTGGATCCCTCTTTTCTAGCTCTAATGTGATCGGCCCAAAACGTTCGTGCGATTCCTTTAACTGACTGCCAAGCACCTCAACAGGTCTTACAGTCCGCACAGCAATCTAACCCAGCACAAAGAGGACACCAATAAATGATGTTTTTTGGGGACCTTGTCGTGGAAAGTGCAAATAGAAAGACATTTAAGATCCAAAGAACAAGCAAAAGCAGAGGAAAACCCAGCCAGTGTTATTTCCTGTAAAGGAATTTTGCAGACATTAGCATCAATAATTTTACAGAGGAAACGCATTATGTGAGGGATCTTCTCATGGGTCCACTCTATTCTCAAAAGTCTGCACAATCTCATTAACAGCCACAAACAACTGAGCCATACTTTTTGCAAAAAACAACTCTTTTGTGATCGTTTTAGGACACCTACAATGGACGTAGGTACTTGGTTAAAAAAGAAGATAAAGAAAAAGAGAGACAGTAAAATACAATCCAAGCATAGTGCGTGATATTGACAAATGGAGACTTACACACTGCTGTCTGTCATAGACAGAGAGTCGTCCGTCATGGCATCACTGGAGACCTCGCTGTCATTGGCACTGGTGGCAGGGGCAAAAACATAACCAGACTTGACATGGTAGGGGTTTGCAGGGTCACCACGTCTGTAGCCCCTGAGGAGACATGAAACATTTTGGCATTTAGTGAGTGATGTTCAAGGGTGGTAACTGAATAGTTGCTAGTTTGATCCATGAACATCTCAGTTAGATTTTAAATATCAAAGTGGATTACATTGGATCTTTTAAACTAAATGTCTGGTAGTTTCTAATTCCAACTAAGGAAACAGAGAGGCTTGTTTATTATATTTCCTGTATTACTATTTGGATAAAGCATCAGCAAAAAGCCAAATGCAACCCAAATCAACAGTTTGGGGCATTAGGAAGAGAGGTCGAGCTACTCAAAGTCGCTTTTTCCCCTTTCTTAGCATGGTGGGGGTGGAACTCAAGCACAGTTTGTGTTTCTCTCCTATTCCCTTTCATGTCCCTCACCCTGCCTCCCCCCGGGGCAGCTCGGTGAGGGCTGATCAGGGGGAAAGTTAAGTGAACAGCACATCTGTGTGAATTGCCAGCGCCACTTCCCCTCAGCGGAGCATATCTGGGGCCTTTTGTTTGGGCCATGCACTCCATTCCTCACTTTATCCCACCCTCCCCCTTCAAAGTTTCCTGTTACATGTCATTTCTCCTTCTCTTTTGCTCTTTCCTCTACTGGGGCACCTCCTCCACATACCCACCAGGCCGGCCCTCCCTCCCTCTCCATACCCCTCACTCCTGCTGTGACACATTCCTGCTCCACTGGAGGAGGAGGAGAACCTGAGCCAGGCTGAGAGCAAGAGAGAAAGAACGAGATGAGAGAGCGGAAAGAAAGAAGTGGGGGGGGGCTCATCTTTATGAGAATGCCTGCAGCCAGCAGCGTTGTGAGGGGAGACCCAGCAGGACTGTAGCCTACGGCCCCAACTCAAACCTGACCTTTGGAAGTTCTCGCTCAGAGTCAGGTATTTAGCACAGCTGGGTTCACATTCTTCCCTCGCTCACCCCTCATTCATTTTTTCTTTCATGAGGAGCCTCGCCCCCCTCTGTCCTTCTTTTCCGCTCGCTTGAAAAGTGTGCTTATTCTCCATCCGTCTGTTTTTTTTCCTAGATAAAAGCGCAAGGGAGGCAGTCGAAATCAGAGGAGAACTGTGGTAAATAAGAAACGGAGGAGATGAAGGCCACAGTCTCTGTGACTTACAGAGGAAGCGCTGCCGTGTGTTGTTTTGTGAATAACTCAATTCAGAAACAGAGAGAGAAATAAGTTCCACATGCTTTAGATGAACAAAAAGTGCCCCGAGAGAGAGGGAAACAGACTGCTCGAGGACCGCTCATCAAAAAGAAATCGGCGAACAGGATCAAAAAAGAAACTTTGCTTACTCTCGTCTGGTTCCTAATCATCTTCTACATAAACAAGGCAGCCGAGATAAGAGATGAAACGTTCTGTCGCCTTCTTCAAGATCAGCCTGACAATGAGCTGTCTTTGAGATGGATAAACATTCGTCTGGCACCACACCTTGATGGGTCACCTCATTTACAACCTTAAATAGTGTGACGGGAATGAAGTGTTAATTTATCAAAGCGGATTTCCTCTGCCGTATCATTAAAGGCAAGACTTTTATTGTACTGTTATCAACCAAACCAACAACTTATCAACACAAGTCAAGGAAGGCACCCCGATGCTCAAAGTAATCAAAACGCAAAACAACAGTATAATTTTTGTTTTGTTTTTTGAAACTGTGATATTTTTGACATGTTGCACTCTTTTTATTTGTCTGACACCCAAAACCAATTTTGTATTGCGAACTATCCTTGATCCTTACAGATGATCCTAGGCGGAAGGATTTCAAAGCAGAGGAAACTGTGTGGAGCCAGCAGAGGGCCTGGTGCTAGACAATATTTACTTGAAAGGAAGAGCTGCTCTATTGATGTCTCCCACCCGCCTAAACCCCCCCCCCGGCATAATGCAAGCCAGGTGAGAGCAAACCACTCTAAACTTCGAAGAAAGTGCCTCTAATGTCAAATCAAAGATTCAAGAACAATGCACAAACAATAAGAATAAACAGCTTTAAAATCTTAGACTGTCTGACTTTATTTCTGTTAACTTGGAGTGACTTACTGTACACTTATGCACAGTATGCTATGTTTAGTGCGTTTATGAAGAATACAATGTTGATGATTTCATACATCTTTTGGGATACCTTTTGGAATTGTCAAATATACAACTTTCCAAGTTGGATTAGGCTAAACTAGGGGAGTCTATGATACCTAAAAGAGTTCAATGAAAGCATTAGGAATGTTGTAGGCTTATGAATACATAGCATGTATATATTGTAAATTGAAGAGTTCTCACCTGTAGCCTTTCTCCAAAACGTCCATCGCTCGAAGGGAAGGAGGTGACCGTAACGCTTTGGCAGAAAGTCCCACTAAGGTGGCCAGAGCTTTGGATTTAAAATCATTACAACTCCATTCCTCCTCTTCAATCACAGTTGGCAAGTATCCACAGACTAGTTTTAGACCTCCTAATCCATTAGGATTCACATGGTTAGGGTTTTCACAACCTGTTCGAACATACTCAAGGTAAATGTCTGAAGTCAGGAACATCTGATAAGCATTCTCCTCCATTGCCGTCTGGATCTCCATTTGAGCCTGATCGAACATTGCAGAGTCAATCTGTTGACGCTTAATATTATCCCTAATAAAAGTCTTAGTGGCTGGTTTAAGCTGCTTGGACACCACGCTGTTATTCTCAATATACCGTTTATAAATGGCTTTGGCAACTCTGTGAGTTTTGGTATCCTTAAGGTCCATTTGCCTGAAACCATTACAGGCAAACCAGAAATCTAAAGTGTCTACGCATTTCTCGCGTTCCAAATATGCCCGGAAAAGCTGAGCACCATCCTGGTCACCGAGAAGAAAATGCAAAGATTTGGTCCACCGGGCGATAGGCGAATCCGGCGACGCGCTTCCCTCGGGTTCCCCAAGTCCACCATCATCTCTCCTCGCCATTGAACAGTGAGGATCTGACGCAGTCGACTTAAAAGGATCCTTAGGTCTCATCGTGGCCAGTTTGCTGGGATGGTGACATGTCGTCTCACCCTCTTCCCCAGGGACCGGAGGACGAGGGGCATCTTCTCTGAAGCTGCTGACCATAGGATCTGCTAGTGTCCTATTCATGGCTCCGGCAGCAAACCTTTCAGTGTGAATCGCGGCTGTAATCTGCTCTCTCTCTTAAATCAGCAGAGGAGCTTCTCTCTGTAACACAAAGTATTGATCTCATCAAAACCAGATCCGCCCCAAAAACTTCAAAAGAGTCACTTTTGACTTCTATATGTAACGCGCGCTCTCGAAGTATGCTTCGTCAACTATAGAAGAAAATATTGGGTTTAATTGCGTACGGAAATACACCACATTACATAAATTAATATTGGAAAAGGAACGCAATCACAGTTCAATCGAGTTCCTTTATAAATGTTGAAATCGCCACGTATTAAACCCGACACTTCATTGCGGTGAAAAAAGTCTATAAAACAAAAATAATTTCGCGAAGATTACGCGTAAAAAAAC
Source organism: Triplophysa dalaica (assembly GCF_015846415.1). Taxonomy (NCBI): domain Eukaryota; kingdom Metazoa; phylum Chordata; class Actinopteri; order Cypriniformes; family Nemacheilidae; genus Triplophysa; species Triplophysa dalaica. Next base: position 24,506,718 of record NC_079548.1, on the reverse strand, counting down.
TTTAATTGTTTTTACAAACCCAATTGCGGAGTAGGCAACTCAAGTTTAAAAAGCCAAGAAACTAAAGTCAAAAACTAAACTCAAAATAATGAGCTATTAAAACAGGCTCAAATAATAATTCGCTTTTTAACGAATATTAGTATATTAATTATAATAATTCACGACTGTGAATTACAGATTTACAGATTATCGCTCTTAGATACACATCGATTATAAAAAACATCCTGCAAGATGTTATGTGAGCAATAAGACCTAAATACGTTAAAAATATTAAACGGCGTCTTAAAACATGTAACATAAATCTAAAACGCATATTTCTAAACTGCTTTTGAGTTCTTCAACGGGTCTTCCCTTACCGACATGAAGAGACCGCTTCCCATCAATGAGAAATAAACCTTCAAAACAGCGAAGAAAAGTGTGAGATCAGGAGGGCTGAGATCCTCCGATCCAACATCTCTAAAAACACCAATCTAACGTTAACCTTGAAAACAATAAAGCGGCTGTATTGGAAGCGTTTTAGGGGTATGTCTATCCGATATACCTCATTGTACAGCGACACATGACTTCAAAGTCAGTAAACAGAAGATCAAAGGAATAGCGTGGGGCCAGCGCTGGGAGAGCACACACACACAGTTCTAACTCACCATCCATCCATGAGTTCAGTCCCACAAGAACCCACAGTATTTTCAACAACGTAACGAATATAATCCACAATATGTCCGATTGAGCGCAGTCCTCTGAAGTTGTGTAATGTCAAGGCAGATGCAGGGTTTTAAAAGCGCGCTTCATCAAGTAAAACAACACACTAGATGTCTTTGTAGTAAATGTGGCTGTGCTCTTGTCTCTTATTCCAGTCTGCACTGAGCTCAGTGTTTAAGAGCGGACATCAAAGAGCGCAGCAGACCGCACGGTCCCGGCAGATACATATGACACAATTTCCTTTTCTCGTGCTTTGAAAGCATCAGGATTGAACGAAAACTGTTTTTAACCGATCCGTTTCGGGTTTGATCAACTCGTAGGGAAAAACTCGCGCAGAGTGATTGCGATCCGCCTGTTCGTCTAAATCCGTTGGTAAACAGTTTTAACCGAGGCGCAAGGACCTTATCAAAGCGGAGAGATCTTGAGCCGCCTCCCCTCGAGCTGTTGAGCGTCAGGAGTAGTGATCTGCCGCGCCGCGATCCTGCTGTTTCTACAGAAACTTTAAAGACACAGGCCGCGTTTTCCTCGCAGGAATCCCAGTTAACCCCTTCATCACCATATCAGTCACAGTTAACTCCTTCATCACCACAACAGCCACAGTAGATCCTTTGAACACAATAACATTTACTAAATTATGTTATGTGCTCCTACTATGAAGATAATGTATGTCTTAAAATATGAGAAATAAGAAACTAATGTTTTTAAATAATGCCTAGCCTATAATATTTGTTTGCTTTTATCACAATTACTCTACAGACACTGACATTTGTCAACAGTTTTCTTGTTTTGTTTTACTTACGTTTTCATTGTTCACATGGCAACATATAGAAATGCATATTTCCCACATTTTTCGGTGAACTAAAACCTTTGGAAAGTACAATATATTAAAGACACATCTAGGCCTCATGAAATTGTTTCCAAATGCATAATGTTAAATACATCAAACTTAATAAAACATTTTTTTTTTGTCAAATACCCTGATAGACATTGTTCGAAATGTTGCAAGTACTTGCAGCAGCAATATAGTTAAATGTCTGAGTTAAAAAGTAAAACTAGCAGAAAAGCTTGTCCTGCATGTTGAACTAGTGAGGGAGGACGTTCGACTGATTCAATTCATGATACTTCAAAGGCCTGAGCACTTGCTTTGATCTTCTACATTCACTTTAAGAAGCAAGATATTTAAAAATGCACGCATAAGTGTTCAATGTGATGAATTTAAAGAGCAGCTGACAAGCGGTATACAGCACTCATACTAGTCATACTAGGTTGACCAGATAAAGTACATGAGTCACATTGACATAGAATTATCATTACAAAACGCGTCTGGTCAACTCTTAAGGCAAGACTTTAACATTTCAAACACGGCTTTACCACACTCTGCCTTCTAAATCGATGGCCGATGTCTGCAGAGGTAACAGTCCGCAAATGAGATTTTAGTTCTTCTCTAGAATTTCTTCTCTAGAATTCAAATGACAAAAGTCTTTGTTCAAGAACGATTGTCTCAGAATGGACCATTTACATACTGTATGTAGCCTGACTTAGCTGGGTGTGCATTTACCTGACTTTATTCAGATCCAGTAAAACTTCATTCTAACAGTATAAGATGTTTGACTGCATTAATTTTAGAAAATTAAGCTTTTAGAAAAGCAACACATGCAAACCATTCACATGTGTAATCAAAGGCAACCCTATTACCCTCAATAATTAATATTACAAATATTACAAAACTGTGTATCACAATGTATACCAAATGTGGGCAGTACCAGCACTACTTTTCTTTAAACGTATGATTATTTTTAAATATAAATTTATAATTTATACGTGAGCAATCATAGCAATGTCAATGTATAACTACAAAAATTAACAATGTGTAATGAAATTCTAGAAATATTAGCATTACGCAGTTAAACGAGCTCATCAATTCTGACAACAGGGCGTTATCATTTCACACCTCCATGACTTCCTGCAGAATACAAAATAAGATATTTTGAAAAATGTTGGTAACAGAACAGCACAGCCCCCATTTAAATTCTATTGTAATCAATGCAAGTGAAAGGGGGGCTCTTAACAACATTCTTCAAAATGTCTTCTTTTGTGTTCTGTGGAAGAAAGAAAATCATATAGGTTTGAAATGTCAAGAGAGTGAGTAAATGATGACAGACTTTTCATTTTGAAGGTAAACTACTCCTTTAAAGGTTGAATAAAAAAACGACTACTCATTAAACTATTAACAAATTGTAGTGGCTGAATCAAAAAGATCTTTGATAATGTTGCCAGTCTTAAATTGAAAAAGACAATTCAAGCTCATAAGTCAAAATGGAAGAGGATTTATGGTAACACTTTAGTATATATACAATTCTCACTATTAACAAGTTGCTTATTAGCAAAAATATTATGCATATTATCAGAATGCATATTATTAGAAGATTGGTTTATTAGTAACTATAAAGCACATATTCTGTATGGCCATATTCTACATCCCGAATCCTCCCCAATACCTCAACCTAACAACTATTATACGAACTATTAATAAGCACTAAATTAGGAGTTTTTTGAGGCAAAAGTCGTAGTTAATGGTTTGTTAATTGTGAGAATTGGACCTTAATATAAAGTGTAAGCGGATTTATTTTCCTACCATTAAAATGTAAGTACAATTAAAATCATTTTTAGAAAAGGTAATTTTCATTTGTAAAAAATACACATAGTTTTTTTCTTAAGGTAATGTAACATGAAAGAATATTTTATTTGTAAGAAAATCAAATAACTTTACTTTTCTACCAGTACTTTATCCGTCAATTTACAGCCATTACTGTTAATATTTTACAGACATTTCTATTAATGCTAAAACACAATGCAATGTAGTGCTAAGTGTAAAACACAGTTGGAACAACTGTAATAAATCTATATGGAAAATTCCTTCCTATTTATACATTATATTGTGTCCTATTTGAGCAGATTGTTTTGGAGTTTAGAGCGAGATGTTCAGAAGTGGCTTTAAATATTGCTCATCTCTGTTAAAGTGGGCACGTCAGAGAGCGTCTGTAATCACTAAATGCTCTCAATAACTGCATTGTCTGCTGCTCTTTCAGCTCAGGGTTAAACTCTCAACAGTTTGCTTTGAAGTGATTATCCCTTTATCACAAGCCAGAGCAAAGACTTTAGGGAGAACAATAGAAAATGAAAGCAAGTAGAAGGCTTATGGAAGCTATCAGTAGTGCAAATGTCCATTTTTCTGAACATCCTCAATGACTGGTGCCTAAAACCGAGAATGAAGAGACTCAAAAGTTAAAGTTTTTGTCTCGTTTTCCAGTACAAATATGCATTAAGTCTGTTTTTTCAAACGTATATATATATTTATAGTATGTGTGACCCTGGATAACAAAACCAAGCTTTCTATTGATGTATAGGACAATATCTGGCGGAGATACTTAAAACTCTGGAATCTGAGGTGGCAAAAAATCTAAATATTGAGAAAATTGCCTTTGAAGATAATCAGAGGCGCTGTAGCAGGCCATCCACTCACAAAAATGAAGTCTTTATTTTCGGTAGGAAACTTACAAAGTATCTTTATGGAACAAGATCTTTTATCTATTCAATAATTTTGACCCATAGAAAAAATGGTAACACTTTAGACCGGTAAATGTTTTTTTTCAGAAGAAAACAACACTTTTTTTATTATGCGTTTTGGGCAAAAATGCACAACTTATATATATTTTTTGTTCATAATATCTTAGGTGTTTTTTTTCTCGAGTAAATGTTTATATATTTATACTGTAAAAACAAAACAAAAGAAAGTAAGAAAATCTTGTTTTCTGTTTGTGAAACCCTCAAATAGACAAACAAGCACTTTTATTATATTTGCGAATTCATTAAAAATCGAACCATTGTCCACACCTCTTTTTGGAGCTTCTGCAGATTCAAACCACTTGATGTTACTGCAAATCTGCAGTCAATCAGTGTTCATTTGTTGAGAATGGCATGAGTCTTTTTAAGTGAACTATTCCTTTAAGTGTACATGGACCAAAAGATAGGATGACTGGACCCTCAGAAGAAGAAAGAATCTGTATCGTAAGTGTCATTGTCAGCAGAATCAGATGGCATGCTGGGTGCCGGGGGAGATAACATTAAAGTGTGGTGTTAAGATAGACTTTGAAGTTAGACATGGTGTCTTAGATGCCTCCAGATGAAGAGAGCAACAATTCAGCAGCTTGTTACGGCCTCTTAGGAGGATTCAGTTAGAAATGGGACATTTGAAGAGAATAAACTTGAATTTGGTCCTGGAATGGCCTTTGAGCTGATCACTGACACAAAGGTATCCATATGTGTATTTGAAGCCGCTTAAGCCCTCCGCGGGCTGGGGGGGTTCTGAAGGTTATTATCAGCATTTTTGTGATGTTTTAATCCTATTTTGCGCATGACTTTAAAGTCAAACAATATACAGAAACAATGTGTGATGTTTTCTCTAATCCCGTTTTGGCCATGAAAGCAAGCACTTGTGTAGTAATGAGTTTCACCTCCTTTGCCAATAGTGGTGGGTGATGCTACCCGAAAGGTTTCTCTTTGCTATCTCTCAATGTATCCGAGATGAAAACATAAGAAAATCCTACAGTAAGCACCTTAAATGTACTTCAAGTCTAAAAATCAAAGTACAAAAACAGCATATAAATCCTCTAGTGTTTTGTGATACATCAAGTTTCAAGCTCAGTAAAAGTATACTGTTAAGTATCTACATCAAACTGCAATATCATGAATAAGAAAGCAGTGTGAAAAAAGAGTTCGTGTCAGATCAAGACACTTATTGTACTGTATGTGTCCGTCTAATTTGCTGCAATGGATTTGTCCATAACAGGACAGATTGATTCATAATTATTTACTAATAATGTAAGAACATTTCAGAGAAAGCTCATACAACCACAGACCGACAGTCACAATGACCTTAACATTAACAGCCAAATCTGTGTAACTGAAAGCCGGCTTACACAGGCAGTTATCTGTGTCATTATGCAACACATCAATATCAATGATAGGAAACAGAGTGCTGTCAACTCATCTGACCCGACACAAACAGAGAAGAAAGAAGGAAGTCTGTGTCAGGTCTGTTGAGCATTTACTCTTAAGCATTAGCATTAGACCGCCCCATTGCGCAAGGCTAAAAGCTGGAGTGACCGTGCCTTTGCAGTGGCGGCCCCGAAACTAAGGCAGATAATTTGCCTTTGCATGTTAGGCAGGCTCAAACTCTTTCTGTTTTTAAATAACACCTTAAAATCATTTTATAGAACTGCATTTAATTAATTATGAGAGCTGCTTTTAATCTGCTGTTTCGTGTCTTTTTTTAACATGCGTTTTTGTATTTTTGTTATATTCATATTATTATTATTTTTTATGCATTTTGCCAACGCTTTCATCCAAAACGACTTACATTGCATTTTATACATTTATACTAAGGTATGTGCAATCCCCTGAGATCGAACCCACAACCTTGTGGTTAATGCAATGCTCTTACCACTGAGCTGCAGGAAAACTCTTAAATATTATACTTATTATGTCTGTACAGCACTTTGGTAAACACTTGATGTCTTAAAAAGTGCTTTATAAATAAATATATGAAAAAAAAAATTATATATATTAAATATTTTATTTAAAAAAATGACTTCACATCTGCACTGAAAAGAAACTGCTCTGACACTAAATATGAGAGACAAAGGAATAAAAGAGACTATCTTCATTGGATCGCAGTGGCAGGTTCCTATAATGGCACACTCATAAACACAATAGCAAAAAAAAACATGGCCATGATGTTAAACGGCTGTGCACAATGAAATGTTAATAAAACAATGAAATGTGACCCTGGATCACAAAACCAGTCTTAAGTAGCACGGGAACTTTTTAGTAAAAGACAAAAATACATTGTATGGGTCAAAAATATATATTTTTCTTTTATGCCAAAAATAATTAGTATATTAAGTAAAGATCATGTTCCATTAAGTTATTTTGAAAATTTCCTGCCTTAAATATATGAATTATTTTTGTGAGTGCATGGGCTGCAACAGTGCCCCTGATTAACAACATTCAAAGGCACTTTTCTCAATATTTTGATTTTTTTGCACTCTCCCTGAGCTTTAAACGGTTGTATCTCAGCCAGTTCTATCAATCCTGTATCTTGTCCTATTCTAACAACTCATGGATCAATAGAAAGCTTATTTAGTTATCTTTCAGATAACTAATCGAAGATCAATTTCGAAAAATTAACCCATATGACTGGTTTTGTTGTCCAGGGTCACATAATGTGAATAAAAGCAGAATGTGCACCCTATATAACATGACGTGTAAAGCTGCACATTTTGGGTCAGTAGGTATTTAATATATGACTGATGTACCTGCGCATTCGTTAATCCAAATCATCAGCTCATATATACATACATCTTCAGATGAATTCAACTGGACACTCTACTCTCTGTCACTGAGCACAGGGACAGTAGCAGATTATATGTCCATATGAAATGAATTTAAGTGTAAAAGGAGGTTTTACATTGAAAAGACGTTGTCACAGCCATCAACCACATAACCAGAATTGTGTGCATTTAACACAGTCCCATCTCAAAACAATGGCCTTTGAAAATATTTCAACATAACATTTTGTGTAGGTGCTTTAAGCTTTAAGAGTTTCGGTTTTCTGCCCTGTAACCCTTTAAACCTGCTTGACTGCTAGATATCCATTGCATACACTGTAAAAATAAAGGTGCCTCAAATATCCTGTTGTGTAGTCAAAGAACTATAAACTGTGCTTTAAGTGCTTCAAAAATCATTTTCTAATGAATGGGTTATTGGTGGAACCATCTATAGCAGTCATCCTCAATTGGCGGACTGCAGGCCGGATCTGAAGTTTTGATTTGAGAATCACATCACACACGCTATCAGAAACATAGATGTAGGTATGATGACAAAATTTTCAAACACCCCTAAGCTCAAAATGGATCACATGACGAGACAGAGCTGAAAATTCCCTTTCCGACGACACCTGAATTGTGAAAATCGGTTGAGGATTGCGAAAGTTATGATATTTATAATAAAGAGGAATGTAGTAAAATAGTTAACATTAACTAAAATAGAAGTCGTGTGACCGAAAATGCTTATTATTCACACATTTTTGCTTTTAACTTCCTTATCTTATCAGATATTTGCATGAAATTTGAATAGAAGGTAAAATTTTGTTAGTTCTTTCAAATGAAATCATGAAAATATACAGTTTTAGCTGGAATGGGCATCAGACCCTCAAAACAAATAAAATTAATAAGCGTTCATTCATATTCATAAACATTTATTTTGAGAATACAAGAGAAAACAACAATACACATCAAACTTAATTGTTAATTCATATTCATACAACACATATGATGTACGTATTTAACTACATAGCATCAGTAATAATTTCAAGAAAAACACCGTCAGAATGAGTTGAATACAGACGATGTTTTTTTTTTTAGAACGGCGCCTGCAGTACATTCGCTAATCTACCCGCCACAAACGTGACTACACAATTTCCGCGATTTAGTTTAATACTTTCTCCTCGATGGATTTCGATGGAATTTCGTAAGTAACAAGATAACACCTATGTATTTAGGTCCATCTACCTTTCATTAGTGTCCAAAGCTTGGATGAAGCTTCTGAAAGCCGCGGTGATCTGAAATCACATTAGGGGTGAAATCCCGAAGTGTCCAACGCTTCAGGGGCCCACACTCGATGTAGTTATCGTCGTATTCAGGAAAAACATAATACCACCAGGCGGTCAGGGGTAGATATTGAATGACATACACATTTTAGTACCAGGCGGTTTGGAACACATTTTTGAGTCAGAATGTTCGCTGCGAGTGGTTACGATGTCATCATACCTAATAGATGTTATTCAACTTTTGCCGCTATATACTCCAACATCTTTATCTAGCGCCAAACGAGCTTGATATTAACCCTTACCGCTCCGCACGCGCTGCTTCTCTCCCGTCAAAGATTACTTTAAAATATGTATTTTATGTATGATGTGGCGGTCACACTTGAATTTGCGCGTGCAAAATTCTTTCGGACGGTGCTGCGAAAATGGGCGAGAACAATCAGTAACAACCCATCACATAAAATTACACGTTTCACTTTTTAAACTTGACCACCCTGTCCTGTTTGTATTACCACCGCAAACCAAGCCGCTTCTCTCTTTTTTTTATATTTTAAAGTTATATTGTACAAAACGGGATTCCTCCATTTTTTTTTGTACCGAGAGGTCACGCTACGCTATGATGTTTTGATCTTCTATTGGTCTCGCGTGACGCGAATTCGCAGATCAGAATTTGAATTTTGCTACGCAGCGACATGCGAAATAATTCCGAACGGGATTGCGTTTCCGGTCTGTCGCATTCGCATGCGTATGAATGGAAGTCAATGGAGGGAAAATTCAAGTGTGACAGCGGTTGAGTTAGGTGTTTGGGCAAGTTTGGAGTCTGCAGACCTGGAGCATGCAGTTTGCAGGAGTATGCAGTTTTACGCCCATGCTGTATAATTCATTCAAATTCATAGAGATTTATTTTTCTAAAACTTTTTGAAATAATATAGTACAACTGCATGATCATTTAATATTTATTTATTTATTTCCAAGTATTATTACAAATGAGATCAATAATATCACAACATAATAGGCCTAATTAGCCAGCCAACAACTACTATTAAGAAAACAAGATACATGATTAATTGAGCACTAACAATCACAAACGTGATAAAACCCACATAAGGTGCACATACATTTTAATCCAGATCATTAAGTTGAAATATTCAATGGAAAATATCAAAGAGGTATATTGTATGTACAATAGATAATTGGATCATCTCTTTAACAACTCAAATCAAGATCCATATGGGACTTATGTTTTCAATTTGAGTTTGAACATGTTTGTGGTTGTTGTTCCTCAATTGTTGATTTTTTTATAAAAAAAAACTTGAATACGTGTGCAGCTAAACTGAAATGGTTTATATACACTCACCTAAAGGATTATTAGGAACACCATACTAAAACTGTGGTTGACCCCAGAACTGCCTTAATTCTATGTGGCATTGATTCAACAAGGTGCTGAAAGCATTCTTTAGAAATGTTGACCCATATTTATAGGATAGCATCTTGCAGTTGATGGAGATTTGTGGGATTTGTGGTCCCTTTTAGTACAGTGAACTCATTGACATGTTCAAGAAACCAATTTGAAATAATTCGAGCTTTGTGACATGGTGCATTATCCTGCTGGAAGTAGCCATCAGAGGATGGGTACATGGTGGTCATAAAGGGATGGACATGGTCAGAAACAATGCTCAGGTAGGCCGTGGCATTTAAACGATGCCCAATTGGCACTAAGGGGCCTAAAGTGTGCCAAGAAAACATCCCCCACACCATTTCACCACCACCATAATTTTATTAATGAGAAATTGAACAGGTGTTCCTAATAATCCTTTAGGTGTTATAATATATGTATAATATATAATGCAAGTTAACAGGGTCAGAAGAATATCTTACCAGGAAAGGCCATATCGCATTTACTACAGAGACAAAATGAGAATCAATTATAAAGAAAATAAATATGAAAATGAGTAAGAGATATCAAGTTGGCATACACGTGGTTAGCTAAGGTTGATCCAGACACAACATGGACCTTGTCGCCAATAAGTATTAACTGCATTGTCTTTGAGTTTAAATTAAACACAAACATATCTATATTATATATATATATATATATATATATATATATATATATATATACGTGTGTAACCGGGACGCTCCGCACCGATCTAAGCGGGCCTCGAACCGGCTCGGTCCGGCATGGGTGTCGGGCGCTCTAACGAGGAGGCTAAAGGCCGCAGTCTCTAGCTAGAGCATCCTTGTGGCCGGGGAGTGAGGCTTGCACACTGCACAGCACTTCACTAGCTTGCCTCCGTTACATATATATATATATATATATATTTATATATATATGTTAAGATGTTTAAATTAATTAATACAAATGTCAATTAATCGTTAAAAAAATATCCATGTTGTGCCATTTCTTAGTAATAAAAACGATTATTTACCATACCTTTAACTCGCGATAGACCACAAAGTTTTCTGTTAGGTCTGTACTAGTGGTTCATAATGAACAGCGAACACCTATTGGAGAAATAAGGAACAACAGGGTCCTAAAACTGCATAGGGCGTAAAACTGCCTGGGGCGTAAAACTGCAAGCTCCAGGTCTGCAGACTCCCCCTTCTCGGTGTTGTTACAAAAACATGGCAACCCTGGTCTTGCCCAGGGTGGCGTATAAATTGGTCTGTGTGTTTAACTTTTTCCTGCTGTTCAAAGAAGCAGACCGATCACCCTATAACAAAATAAAGCATACGGCATTAGACAATTCTAAAGCATACGGATGTCATATGCCGATTGGTCTATGATCAAGCATCTGTCTGTGGTACGAAGTCCAAATGTTACTCATCATTTGCGTAAAGTTGAGCAATTCTCACTTTGTCGCGTAGCTAGATACGCCCACTTCCTGTCGCCAGGGGTAAATTTTCACTTGTGTCGCCGTATGTCGCCAAACTAAAAAAGAATTGAATTGTTGCTGCTCGTCGCTGGCGGTGTGAACGCCAGTAACGGTGTAAATGTATGGCCTTTTTTTTGGTTTTAACCATTTATTTAGTACACAGTGTAGGTGGCACTTGTTTTTGCCAAGATGTTAATGAATATAATGAAGCTTGAGGGGCTAAATGGGTGGTGTTAAATCACAAACGATGACTTTTAGTCACTTTTGGCACACATTTAGTCACATAATAATGTTTACTTTAAGTGAATGTAACGATTAATTTTTATTAAGCTACTTATAATGGTCATTGTTGTTTGTGTTTCCCAACCCATGCTACAAAAATGGTCCGTAATTTTAATTCCCACTGCATTTGATAATTGTATCACTTAAAACTAATCTCTAAGCATTAAAAGAGGTTATATACCTTTGCTTCATTTTGTAAACGTTGACTCATGAGGTCCCCGCCTCCATTCAATCATGTGACCATTGATTGTAGGTCCATAAATGCTTCATTTGATTTGTGAGCCGCACATGCTTGTGTTGTAGAAGCAGAGCTGAAACAGCAACGATTGTTTTAGTGTCATCCTTATACATCTATCGCTAAAATCTGTTAACATGATTGTTCATATGGTTATTATGACGTAAACAGAGGTAGTTTCAACCTGCATTTTCAATCTGTCTACGGTAAACTGCAGTTTTATGGAGAATATAGTCAGCAATGGTTTAAAATGATGAAAAGGCACATGGTTTATATTAAAGCATATTATAAACACCAACTTGACAGAGGTTACAGTATAAACAATATCGGGGACATACACACTGCAAAGTTTCGGGTTACTCAAAATATTGGAGAGATAAGTTTAGCCAAGTAACGGTTCTTCTGGGTTTCTTTAGCTTGTTATCAGAAATAATGTACAGACACTCTATTATTTATGAATGTGTAGTGGAAGTTAAGGGCAGTCAATGAACGTGCACATGCACAGTTTATTTGCAAAGTTTTTATGTTGTTGCTTTGAAACCGTTTATAGATCTTAGGAATCTATGTCATTGTGCATTTCATTCTGGGCCGTCGGCGCCATATTTTAGAACACGCTCAGCAGTGTACAATGATAGCAAATAGAAATCACCAGAGGAATAAAGGACTGTAGTAACATACACATTTTTAAGAGTTGCATGCACTTGCTTAAAATAAATGGACTAATATTTAAATTCCATGTTAATTCAAAGAAGCGCTCCATTATGGGCACGGAGTGATGCAAAGAGCTACATCAGAAATGACACGTCTAAACATGTTTCGCACATTTTTCACGGTGTGAGCACTTATATATTCAGTCGAATCACAAATTATGAATCTGTATCAATAAATACAAATGACAAAGCCCCATTTGTCAAATGGTTAATTTTCATTATATTGAACTTTCACCATTGTGTTGTTTCTAAGCGGCAAAGCGCAAACCTTGTCCCCTCCGGTCGTTTGAGCAGATATTGCAGTTCATGACACAGCAAGCGTTATACATACAAATGTGTTTTAACTGTATCATATAAATTTAAACATCTACCTCCAATATTTTCCAGTATCTACTGCAGTGACGGAGTCCAAAAGTCTAAGGATGCATTGTGCTGCCAACGTCACGTTCCCATTATCTATTCGGTAGTAAAATGTATTTTTAAACCCGAAAATTAGTGAAGTGTGTATAGAACAGGATTAAGCACTAAAAACTAAAGTGACAACTGAATTAAGATACGTGGGCATTCGATTTTTGACTGCAAAATGGCCATTAAAATTAGATTTTTGACTCCTTCTTTCTTTTGTCTCAATGTCTTATTCCCGAGGACACCCAAAGCCAACAGACCCAGCTTCAGCCCACCCTGATTCTCGAACTTGCACTGTTTGGGACCACTTATGCCAACAGGCGCAGCTCCTGTTCTCTTTTTGTCATAAATACATATCTACTTTATACATATGTGAAGCGGCAATACAAAAATGAAAAATTATGAAAATAATAAATTTGACTTTGACAATGATTACATGGACGCTCACCTGGTAATAGCTGAAAACCCATTTGGAGTAGACAGCATTGTGATAACTACATTTTGCTGGACTTTCAGAAGAAGAGCATCATTTTAAGCTGTCTTGAGTCTTATCAATTATGTCAAATGTCCCATGTTAATATTATCTAACACTTTTTTTATAATTATATATTTTTTGCAGGTACCTGAAATATTTCGGTATTTAAAGTAAAGTCTAATTATTTGGTTACAGATTGATGAGAGATGAACTTAATTTCACTACATATTAATTACATTAAATGTTGTGAAAATAAAGAAGTTCATATAAACAAAGTGGCACACTGAAGAGTAACAGCTAAAGATTTACAGTTTTTAATAATGCCTTTTAACATCTCCGTTCATGAGTCAACAATATGTTAAACATTGAACAGGGATGCATGGTCTCCATGGAAGTGCACAGGAAAGAAACAGGACAGGGCAGACTCCAGAGGCAGGACCTCAGGGACTGTTTCAACAGGCACCTCTGGGACCACTGGAGAAAGAGGCTTTGGTGAGATCGCTGCCACAAACACAGGGCATGCAGGCATCGAAGATTGGCCCAGCTCCTTGGCCAGCGAAGTCTGATGCCAACTGGTCCCCGAAGAAAATGTTTAGGGCTGACATCCTGTTCAGCCTCTTCAAAAGTTTTGCAGTGCAAAAGTGAATTAGAGCGAAATCGGGAAAGTCTGTCAGGGAATGTCTAGCAAGGTTCAGGAAATCTTGGGTGTTAGTCCTCAAGTGATTTGTTCTAAATATGAGTTCTACTGCTGGATCTATTGTGGTCAGTCATTCTGTTACAAAAAGAGCAGCCATGCAATGGCCGATCCTCATACAGTAAAACTTTAATTAAGATAAGAGAAAATGAAAACAAGAAACCAGGTACTCAACAGTACATTTTTTATTCTTTTAATTTTGTCAATTTATGCTTTCCTTCTATATGGGAAAATGAGATCTTAACAATATAAGTTTGCACAATAGAGTAAAGCATGCTAAAACACAAGGCTATTTATAGACAGGCGAAAACAAGATGACAAGACACACCTGGGAAATTTCAACAGGACACAAATGAACAAAAGGACTACACTGGTAAAAGGAAGTGACAAAATGCTTCACAAAGCCCGTAAGAAAAGAACATGGAACGTGTAACAGAAGCAAACTTATAGTTCACCCAAAAGTGAAAATTCTGTCATCATTTACTCACCCTCAGGTTGTTCCAAACGTATAAAAGTCGTTGTTCTGCTAAACACAAAGGAAGATGTTTGGAAGAACAAGAAAAATTAGCTCTCCTTTTAATTATATTTGTGTCTACAAGGCATAGTTTTGAAATCATATATAATCTGTGTTCTTATGGTTTACATCCACCAAGCACATCAAACACTAAAACACAATACTAAATATATTCTAAATAATTTTTGCTAAAATCTGTTGTTGCACATCAGTTCAGAAGTGGTGTGGTGTGCAATACATGTATCAGAGATGTTTCTCAGCTCACCGTTAAATGTTTTGTTTGCATGAAGACTCTGCTGCTGTTTTTGCAACTATTATTATATTACCAACCACATAGAACAGAAAGTAACATAAGAGAGAAAATTAAATGGCTTGTAGAGACAGTCTTGAGCTCTATTGCCAAACCTTGACCCGTGATTATCCAGATAGCGTTTACTGAGGGCATTATAGTTGCTTCCGACATGAAAGGTGTTTTAAACAGGCTAAACATTGTGTTGGCTTCTAAGGTCTGTTAGATCCTCTTCATCATATCTACAGTTGAAAGAAAAAGTATGTGAACCCTTTGGGCTTACTTGGATTTCTTCATAAATTGGTCATAAAATGTGTTCTGATCTTCATCTAAGTCACAACAATAGAGAAACACAGTCTGCTTAAACTAATACCGCACAAACATTATACGTTTTCATGTTTTTATTGAACACAACATGTAAGCATTCATAGTGCAGGGTGGAAAAAGTATGTGAAACCCTAGGCTAATGACTTCTCCAAGAGCTAATTGGAGCCATGAGTCAGCCAACCTGGGGTCCAATCAATGTGATGAGATTGGATGTGTTGATTAAAGCTGGCCTGTCCAATAAAAAACACACACCAGTTTTGAGTTTGCTGTTCTGAAGAAGCGTTGTCTGATGTGAACCATGCCTCGCACAAAAGAGCTCTCAGAAGACCTACGATCAAGAATTGTTGACTTACATAAAGCTGGAAAGGGCTACAAAAGTATATCTAAATGCCTTGATGTCCATGTGTCCACGGTAAGACAGATTGTCTACAAATGGAGAAAGTTCAGCACTGTTGCTACACTCCCTAGGCATGGTCGTCCTGTAAAGATGACTGCAAGAGCTCAGCGCAGAATGCTCAATGAGGTGAAGAAGAATCCTAGAGTGTCAGCTAAACACTTACAGAAATCTCTGGCACATGCTAACATTTTTGTTGACAAATCTACAATAAGGAAACTATTAAACAAGAATGGACTTCATGGGAGGACACCACGGAGGAAGCCACTGCTGTCCAAAAAAAACATTGCAGCACGTTTGAAGTTTGCAAAAGATTACCTGGATGTTCCACAGCACTACTGGCAAAACATTCTGTGGACAGATGAAACCAAAATTGAGTTGTTTGGAAAGAACACACAACGCTATGTGTGGAGAACAAAAGGCACAGCACACCAACATCAAAACCTCATCCCAACTGTGAAATATGGTGGAGGGGGCATCATGGTTTGAGGCTGCTTTGCTGCCTCAGGCCCTGGACGGATTACTGTCATCGATGGAAAAATGAATTGCAAAGTTTATCAAGACATTTTGCAGGAAAACTTAAGGCCAACTGAAGCTTAACAGAGAATGGACGATGCAACAGGACAACGACCCAAAGCATAGAAGTAAATCAAGAACATAATGGCTTTGTAACAAGGTTCATAGAATGTGGAAGAAAGGAGTAAGGGTCGGCGTGGCTGGGAAAACGATATGAGAATTTATTGTATAATGGTTCCGGATTTCACACTTCCGGTCTTCAAAATAAAAGTCACACTTGATCTCTCTGGATCGTAAGATTCTTTCTGCCAGATGTCCTCGGACGCAACGTCACTCTCCTCTGGCGCGCTCGTCTTCCCAGCCGCTCTCTCTCACCTCCTCCCGATCTGCCTTGGAGTTTTAAAGCGTCTCCTCGCCAATTACTAGAACGACAAGCAGGTGTTTTCACTAAAGCGTTGATCTGCCTACTCACGTCTTTCTCCTGACGCTCTCTCCCCGCACAGACCGTGCTGAACCACGCCCCCCTTGCCACATACCCCCACCGCCCGACTCAGGCCGGGGCCCCATCCGGCCTGCAGCTCCCCCCCCCCCCTCCTGGAGAGGAAGTCGGCCACAGCCATCTGCGTCCCCGGCCTGTGGATCACCTTAAATTTGAAGGGTTGTAATGCGAGATACCAACGAGTGATCCGCGCGTTGGTATCCTTCATGCGGTGGAGCCATTGGAGAGGCGTGTGGTCCGAACAGAGCGTAAACTCCCGCCCCAGGAGGTAATAGCGAAGGGTGAGGACCGCCCACCTGATCGCCAGGCATTCCTTCTCGATGGTGCTGTACTTCGTCTCCCTCTGTGAGAGCTTACGACTGATGTACAGCACCGGACGGTCCTCTCCTCCCACCTCCTGGGACAGAACCGCCCCCACGCCCCTGTCCGATGCATCAGTCTGCAGGAGAAAGGGAATAGAAAAGTCAGGAGAGTGCAATAACGGCCCGCCGCACAGAGCAGCCTTTACCTTGGTAAACCCCTGCTGGCACTGCTCCGTCCATTGGACGGTATCTGGTGCTCCCTTTTTAGTGAGGTCAGTCAGCGGGCTGGTGAGGTCCGAATAATTGGGTACAAACCGCCTATAATATCCCGCCAGCCCCAGGAACTGCCGCACCTCCTTTTTGGTCTTGGGTCTCGGTGCGGTCGCAATCGCAGCTGTCTTATTAATTTGGGGACGCACCTCCCCGTGACCCAAGTGGAAACCCAGATACCTTACCTCTACCCGCCCAACTGCACACTTCTTTGGGTTAGCCGTTAGCCCCGCACCTCTCAACGAAGCCAGGACCGCTCTCAGGTGTTGCATATGCCACTCCCAGTCATTACTATATATGATGATATCATCTAGATACGCGGCGGCATATGCAGAGTGTGGTCGGAGTATGCGGTCCATGAGGCGCTGAAAGGTCGCCGGAGCTCCGAATAACCGAACGGAAGTGTAGCAAATTGGTGTAAACCGAACGGCGTGGTAAAAGTCATCTTTTCTTTGAATAATGGAGATAGAGGGATCTGCCAATATCCTTTCGTCAAATCCAATGTCGAATAAAAGCGAGCTGTACCTAGTCGGTCTAGTAATTCGTCAATTCGTGGCATTGGATATGCATCGAACTTCGATACAGCATTCACCTTCCGATAGTCCACACAGAACCGGACGGAGACGAGATCATCTTCTCTGCTCACTGTCGTCGCCAGCATCACGGTGTTCGCCTCGCTCCACTTTTTGAGGAGATTGAGGTGATAAATCTGATGCGCTCCGCTCCTATCCGATCGAACTACCTCATAATTGAGATCTCCTACTCGTCGTGTGACCTCGAACGGTCCTTGCAACTTGGCGAGTAACTTAGAACTGGACGTTGGGAGTAATACAAGCACCTTCTCTCCCGGAGTAAATTTACGTAGTCTGGCGCCCCTGTTATACTGCCGACTCTGTCTGTCCTGGGCCTGTAACAAATTCTCCATTGAGAGCCGCCCCAGTGTATGGAGTTTTGTTCGCAGGTCCAAGACATATTGGATTTGGTTTTTGCTCGCGGAAGGTCCGTCCTCCCAAGCCTCTCTTAGGACGTCTAAAACCCCGCGAGGCTGACGACCATAGTGGAGGTCAATGGGGGAAAACCCCGTGGAGGCTTGGGGGACCTCGCGGACCGCAAATAACAGGGGTTCCAGCCACCTATCCCAATTTTTGGCGTCTTCGTGAACGAACTTCCGGATCATGGTTTTCAATATGCGATTAAAACGTTCGACCAGCCCATCGGTTTGTGGGTGGTAGACGCTGGTCCGAATCGTTTTAATCCCCAATAATCCGTAGAGTTCGCGGAGGGTCCGTGACATAAACGCCGTGCCTTGATCGGTGAGAACCTCTTTCGGGATTCCCACCCGGGAGATGACTCGAAACAGTGCGTCCGCAACACTGGTTGCTGAGATATTGCGTAACGCTACTGCCTCAGGGTAACGTGTTGCGTAATCCACGATGACTAACGCAAATCGATGCCCTCGTGTGGATCGCTCTAACGGCCCGATCAGGTCCATACCAATTCGTTCGAAGGGGACCTGCATAAGCGGAAGCGGGCATAACGGTGCCCGTGGAGTGGCCGGTGGGTTTACCAACTGGCATTCAGGACAAGACGCGCACCACCTGCGCACGTTCTTCTGAATGCCCGGCCAAAAAAATCGGGTCGTTAGTCGATTTAAAGTGGCAGCCTGTCCTAGGTGCCCTGCCATTGGATTACAGTGAGCCGCCTGGAAAAGCATTTCCCGACGGCTCTTTGCTACGACCAATTGGGTTGTATCCTGTTTTGACTGAGTGTCTTGGGTCACTCGATACAATCGGTCTTTCAAAATAGCAAAATATGGGTAGGACAGCGGTTGTGCAGGGTGGAGAAGTTGTCCGTCGATGGAACGGACCTGATCAATTTTGAGTGAGTCATCCTGAGACTGCTCCAGAGGAAAATCATTACCCTGGGAGAGATTTATTTTCTCCACAGCGCTAATTCCCTCTGAGCCAGTCGTCAGTGGTCCCGGCTCAACCTCTCCCACCTGCGCGACCGCCCCTCCCCATCGCTCTTGATTGTGCCCAGAAACATCCGCGCATAATTGTCCCAGAAGTACTGAAAATAATGGCCAATTCGTTCCCAGAATCAGCAGATGTCGGAGGTGCTCGTTAACAGCCACCTCCACTCTATGCTTTTGCCCCTTAAATTTGATGGTCAACGGCACCAAAGGGTAATTCTCCACATCCCCGTGTACACACCTTACCTTAACCATGCGGCCCGTATCCCTTGCCACGAATTGAATCAGGCTTTGATGAATCGAGGTTTGGTTACACCCTGAATCCACCAAAGCCTGATATGTACCCCCTCTTATACTCACCGGTATTTGGTACAGCCCGTCTTGACCGAGGGCAGCCTGTGTGTTGTCGGGAACCCGGATCATCATACCGACCTCCATCATGGGACAACGGTCGATAAAATGTCCGGGGTCCCCACAACGCCAACAGGCCGTCCCAGAAGTTCCCGCCGCCCTAGCGGCAGGAGGCAGACCCCCGAATTGGCGAGGAGAGGCTTGGGAGGTTGACGGGTGAGAGGAGAAATTAGGGCCTTGGTTTTGTAGGTTCCCTGCTCCCTCGAAAGTCCTGGCGGCTCCTGGGGGTCCCGTCTCTGAAAACATCCGGGTACGTGGGGGTGGCCGTGGAGAAAAAATCCCCCGGGTCCGAGGAAATGGCACAGGTCTGGAAGGAGGGGACGGGGTGACAGGGAGAGAGAGAGATGACGATGACGATATCAGGGGTCCGCCGACCCCAGGGCACGCCACCAACTGGTCCTCCGCCAGCTGGATGGCCTGAGCCAGCGTCGACGGTCGGTGGTACTGGACCCACTGGGCGGTCTTCCTGGGTAGCCGTCCCACGAACTGCTCCAGTGTCACCTTATCGCCGATGTCGTCGGTAGTGCTGGCGCCGGCCATCAGCCATCTGCGGCAGGCGTCCCGGAGCTGGTGAGCGAAGGCGAAGGGTTGACCGCGATCCCTGAGTTCCAGAGACCGGAACCGCTGCCGATGCTGCTCCGGACTGAGCCCCACTCGCTCCAGGATAGCCGTCTTGAGGTCCGCGTACTGTAGAAGTTAGCTACTGGCAGCTGCTGGGCGGCCAGCTGGGCTTCGCCTGACAACAGGGGAATCAGACGGGCCGCCCACGCATCTTGCTGCCACCCGGATAACTCCGCGGACCTCTCGAAGAGCTCCAGGAAGGCTTCCGGCTCGTCTTGGGCCCCCATCTTGTGCAGCGGGATGGTGGGGGATGCGGTCGACGTTCCGCTCGGACCTCTCTCCTGGCTCGCCCAGCTCCGGAACGCCTCGCGGTCCTCCTGTTGGGTCTGGACGAGGGCCTGGAACCTCCTTTCCTGATCTTCTCTCAGACCCAACAGGGCCTGGTGGTGTTGCTGATGGAGACCAGCGAGGGAGGCGATAACCTCCGCAAATGGCGATCCCTGCGGAGTCTGCATGGTTGGCGGCGGCTCACTCCTTTCTCCCGGGTTTCGGCACCACTGTAACAAGGTTCATAGATGTGGAAGAAAGGAGTCAGGGTCGGCGTGGCTGGGAAAACGATACGAGAATTTATTGTATAATGGTTCCGGATTTCACACTTCCGGTCTTCAAAATAAAAGTCACACTTGATCTCTCTGGATCGTAAGATTCTTTCTGCCAGATGTCCTCGGACGCAACGTCACTCTCCTCTGGCGCGCTCTTCTTCCCAGCCGCTCTCTCTCACCTCCTCCCGATCTGCCTTGGGGTTTTAAAGCGTCTCCTTGCCAATTACTAGAACGACAAGCAGGTGTTTTCACTAAAGCGTTGATCTGCCTACTCACCGTCTTTCTCCTGACGCTCTCTCCCCGCACAGACCGTGCTGAACCACGCCCCCCTTGCCACAGGCTTCAACAGAAGAAAATACGCCTTCTGGAGTGGCCCAGTCAGAGTCCTGACCTCAACCCTATTGAGATGCTGTGGCATGACCTCAAGAGAGCGATTCACAACAGACATCCCAAGAATATTGCTGAACTGAAACACTTTTGTAAAGAGGAATGGTCCAAAATTTCTCCTGATCGTTGTGCAGGTCTGATCTGCAACTATAGGAAACGTTTGGTTGAGGTTATTGCTGCCAAAGGAGGGTCACCCAGTTATTAAACCCAAAGGTTCACATACTTTTTCCACCCTGCACTATGAATGTTTACATGTTGTGTTCAATAAAAACATGAAAACGTATAATGTTTGTGCGGTATTAGTTTAAGCAGACTGTGTTTCTCTATTGTTGTGACTTAGATGAAGATCAGAACACATTTTATGACCAATTTATGAAGAAATCCAAGTAAGCCCAAAGGGTTCATATACTTTTTCTTTCAACTGTATATATTCATAGATCTGGGAATTCCCATAATGCATTCTAATAAGCTCAGCAAAAAATGATACATTTTACAATGAGAAACACAAATTTCTATGCCACACTTCCAATAAATTTATGGGAAGTGAGAAAAATAAATAGCTTTCAATGTGTAATACATTAATCAATTTCACATTTGCAGTTGCTTGATCTGAGAAACGCAGGTCTGAGGTTTCTAGCTCATTAATAGCAATCGTGGCATCACCGATGGCCAACAACAATGACAGAAGTGGAGTGTGGTGGCATTTCATTTTCGTAAGGGCGGTTTCAACAACCAAAATGGGGCAAGACACTTTGGTCTTTTGAGAGATTAGACCGATTTAGTACATTTCAGATATTGTACTAAAATGCACCTGTCTGTTTTTCAATTTCCCAAAAATGTTGATAACTAACTACATCAGCAACATTTTTTATAAACGTTGTGTATTGAGATATTACGTAAATGATTACATCTTAACATAAATGAATGTTATAATGTTTTTTTTTTACTGACATGAGCATTCGAATGAGGTGCAGCTAATATTTGCTTCTGAATTCACTTACTTGTTCACTCATTCACTATTCCCTTTAAAGTGGATGCTTAATAGTCTACTATATGGGGAAGAAGTGAATGAGTTTGACAGTACTGTCAAGGACATTCGTCATAACACTTATATTACAAATGTGGGACTTTATGGATTGTTTTGAAAAATGGTAAAGTACATTTTAGAACAAAACAAATGTTTGCCACATTTATTTACACTTATATTTATTACGTTTAATACAATTACTTAATATATTAAAAAAACACTGCTATATATAACATTCAATTAATCAGTTTATTCTCAAAAAGTAGAAAATACCTGTCAACAAGAACAAACAAAAGTATATAAAAGTATATTCGTCGCATTAACGGTTGAATCTCCTCCAGCAGATTCTAATCAGACCGTTGATCAGACGCTGTATCACGGGAAATATGAGTGAGCGAGTACATCGGATGTACACTTAAAATCAGAATGCATTGTGGACTAAAAAGTAGTGACGAATGTAGGGAATAAGTTGTTTACTCAGAATTCGGACAACACTACAAAACAGCCGATATAGTGCACTATATAGGAAATAGGGGGCAAATTCAGACACGACTAATGTCTTGTACCGTCACGTGGATGGAAGATGATATAATGCATTGTAACAAGACACTGTAAGGTGGTATGAGATGTAATTGTGGGTTATCTCTAGCACCTCATGTGTCTTCTGAATTCCTGTGAAAGAAGGTTGCATTTGAAGGGCGCATCCGGAATGTACAATCTGCTTTAATGAAACAAGACAAACTCGAAGCAGCCTTCAAATGAGTTTTCCGGAGGACGAAGCCTTCTGATAGGAGACACAGCTATTGGCAGAGTTTGCCAAATAAAAAATTAGCGCTGAAAAGGTGTGGACAGGGTTGTTTTTGTGGTTGACCTAATAGCATTCGTAAGAGTTTTAGATGCAAACTTTATGAGATGAGGGTATTTAAATGACATATACATTTTACATTTACATTTAGGCATTTGGCAGACGCTTTTATCCAAAGCGACTTACATTGCTTTATCCTATACATTTTACATAGGTATTTGCAATCCCCTGGGATCGAACCCACAACCTTCCGTTGTTAACGCAATGCTCTTACCACTGAGCTACAGGAAATGAATCGCACAATGTGATTTATTAAGGTTGAACTCGTCAAGTTACTGATATTTGCAGCAAAAAGAACGTCTTAAACCCAGCGTAAATTTTTGCTGCTCCTAATAAATTGCAAAGGTCATTATGGGAATGAGATATTGTTTCTTTGTTTTTTAATTTGCGCGTTAGTAGATCACCCAAAGAAATGTACACTCCCATCAGCGCATTTTAAAAATTGCGCTCTCATGCTGTTTGGCCCTGTTTAGTTAATCTCGCCTTATAATAAGTCATATCCTGAAACCCAACAGAAGACTGACCAAGTCAGCCACAGATGAATCTAAATCAAACTGTAGAAGAGTAACACAACGCACATGGCATTCTGAAACAGCCAGGTCCAAATATAATATCTGAAAACATAGAATTCTTTCACTGTATTGAAGCTAGTGTATTAGCAGCACAACATATGAGTCGGTTGGACGGGTGAAATAAAATGAACAAACAATGTCTATATGGTCACTATAAAAATAAAGCTCAAGCTAAAAGCACCACAGTCCCGTGTTTCAAATGTATTACGTAAGTATTTTGTAAAAAATGTAAGCAATGTAAAAACTTTTGGTAAATAAATGCTAAACTTTAACAGATGATATGAGAAAAAAAGAATAATGTGAAGCAAGAACTTTAAAACACAATGTCACATTTAATAAAAGTTAAGCATATTTCATAAAAAAACAAAGCAAATGGACATCAAGCAAACTTATAAATAACTAGAAAGACAACAATACAATGAATGAGCATGAATATGCTGGTGTTTGCAGAAAATTAAATCACATTGTGTGTGGATGAGGACGCTTCTGTACATCTTGTACATGACGTCTTTCTTACACATCTGCTCGACTCACATCATTTTATTGCCTACAAGAGACAGAGGGACAGTGGCAGTTATAAACATGACATTGGTTTCATAGTTTTCAATTGCCAATGCAAATCCATATATTAAACAGAGTAACCGAAACAGCGTGTTCGAGAGAAGACTACTCTATATGTTTGCTCTCGCGGTAATATGATGTCACTGGCCATGTGCACCGTCGGATGAATGCTAACCAGCCTATTTTGGAGGAGGCTGAATCAGGGGTTTTATGTAGGGAGACATCTTAAACATTATGGGAGGGGAACAAGGACTGGAACTGAGAAACACTGGTATATAGTGAAATGGTGAAAATGGATGACAATATGTTTGATGCCTTTTGAGGAAAAGAGTGGGACAGATTATGAAATCAAGTGGACAAACACTGAAGTGTATATGTAGACGGACAATACAACATCAAGCTCAATGTAAAAGTATGGACTCTCACCTGCTGACAACTCCTCCTGTAAAACAGTGGCTCTCTTCTGGAGGAAGTTCACCTGCACAAAAAACACACGACACAAGTTTAGGGGTGCGAGACAGGCTTCAGGTCATAAACCTGCAAAAAACTCACTCCGGATTTAACCGAATGTGACGAACAACATTTATTTGTTTTGAACTCCTTTAGGACTTAGGACTTCTTTTGGATTGTTGTTGTTTGTCGCTGGAAAAAACTGTAAAAACAAGCATGAGCGCTGTCTAGAATGACAGCTGTAGTAATTGATGGCATGTTTTCCATCAATTTCCATTGATACGGTATGTTATATCAATCTTTTCTCCCTTCTCCACAGCCTTGTGATTAAACAGCTGTATGGCTGGAAGGCACATTGGTGACAGGGATCTTTGTAACTTCCCTGTTGTAGTGAATCGACCAGATCAAATCACAGAACAGCAAAATTATTTATGCATGACAATCTTCAAAATAATGTGAACAAATCCTTTTTTTAATGGTATATATTACTTCTTGAGGCAGAAGTAATACATACTATAAAAAAAATAAAAAAAGAGGAGGAGTTCAAGTATCTGGGGGTCTTGTTCACGAGTGAGGGAAGGATGGAACGGGAGATTGACAAACGGATCGGTGCAGCTTCTGCAGTAATGCGGTCGCTGTACCGGTCTGTCGTGGTGAAGAAGGAGCTGAGCCGCAAGGCGAAGCTCTCGATTTACCGGTCAATCTACGTTCCTACTCTCACCTATGGTCATGAGCTGTGGGTCATGACCGAAAGGACAAGATACCGGATACAGGTGGCCGAAATGAGCTTTCGCCGCAGGGTGGCTGGGCGATCCCTTAGAGATAGGGTGAGAAGCTTGGTCACTCGGGAGGATTTCAGAGTATATCCGCTGCTCCTCCACATCGAGAGGGGTCAGCTGAGGTGGCTCGGGCATCTTTTTCGGATGCCCCCTGGACGTCTTCCCGGGAAGGTGTTCCGGGCATGTCCCACCGGGAAGAGACCCCGGGGAAGACCTAAGACACGCTGGAGGGACTATGTCTCCCGGCTGGCCTGGGAACGCCTCGGTGTCCCCCCGGAAGAGCTGGAGGAAGTGTCTAGGGAGAGGGAAGTCTGGGCATCACTGCTTGGACTGCTGCCCCCGCGACCCGGCCCCGGATAAGTGGTGGAAAATGGATGGATTACTTCATCACCTGTCTTGTGTGAGCAAGTGTTTGGAGCCACCTTACTAACAGCCTAGCGTATGTTTTAAGAATGTTTATCCTGCTATGTCATTACCTACAGAAGATACAATGAAAGCACAATGTCATGAAAATACTTTTCTTAGAAGAATAATCTTGGTTAATTTTGGCTTTCCTAATTTTGAATAAGCCTACCAAAAATGTCCATTGTTCTGGGACGGCTTTCTTGGAAAGAAAGATAATAAGTACACAGTAAAACCTCAAAGAAATCTAATGCTTCCATCCTTGCAAATGCACGCCTTTCTCTCTGAAAGAATGACTATGGTTAGATTCCCTGGTTGGGCCACTGGTTTTGTTAAAATAATGCACTGCAAAGTGCAATGCTGGAAATACTCAAGGACAGGGGAAGGCCACACTGGTTACCAATTACAACGTATAAACATATCAGATCACAGAGCTGTGGCTGCTTATGCCAAAAGAATATAGTCAGAGCTATTCACAGGAATGCACCGTGGTCTTTGAATTGTGATCCTGAAATGTTGTTTGAGAGGCCCAGGACCATGTCCTGAAAAAACTGGTTTGAAACGTTTAACAAAAACGCTCATGCCGCAGACTCGTGTAGAACCAGGCTGAATGTAACTAATAAGAAGCCCGGTCAGAGCCCTTGAAGACTGTATAACTGTGGCTGGCATGTATAATTGCACATAAGGAGATGAACTGGACTAGAGACTTCAAAGCCTAATTAGATCCATGTCTATGGAAGAACGGCTACCCCCTCCCCTGTCCGAGAAATCAAATAAACAAGAGGCACTTGAGTTCAAAGACACAAGGTTTGACTACTCAGCGTTATTAGTGAAAAGATGGCAAGTGTGCTAACATACAAAACACAGAATGTGGCGGTATTGAAGCCTACTGATCACAGGCATAGGGACACAGAAGGTCACATGAGGGGCTGACCCTAAAGATCAAACTGGTAAAAAATACATTTCAGAGCTCAAAATGTGTTTAAGAGTATCAAATGTTTTCAAATATTGTTGTGCTAGCCTACATTTTTCTTTGACAAGACAGCATGAGATGAAGGTCTAGACCAGATCAAGATACAGAATGAAATGTAAAGCAGGATTTGGCATTCTACGAAGAGCTGTCGTATGACATGAAAGAATTTTAAAAGGAGGCATGGATGTTGCTGGTTATTTGGAAATGAAAGTTGCTGTAGTTTTGCTGGGAAATACGTAATATTCAGTTGAATAACAACAAAATCACAACACGCTGTACTTGACAAGAGAAACCATGCAAACAAACAACAGTTTCAAGCAATCTGATGAACTACAAAAGTTTGAGGTAAATCAGACTTGCTGGGACAGATTTAGGCAGGTTAAAAAGGGGTTAATGCTTACATCTACTCAACTCAACTCAACTTTATTTATATAGCGCTTTTTACAATTTTCATTGTTACAAAGCAGCTGTACATGAGACACATTGAATACAAGTATGAATTCTAAATTCTAAAGCAGCCCCCCCGGCCAGGACAATATGCAAAAGGTGGTGAGTAACCCAAAACTCCCATCGAGAAAAAAAACCTCAGGGGAACCCGGGCCCAACCAGGGGATTCCAGTTCCCCTCTGGCAAAAGCTGCTGCCTCTGCACAGGCTCAACAGTGCTTGCACAACAAGGCTTAATAAAGATATAAAAATTAAGGATTTAAGATTATCATTAACAATCTAATAGCATTTGAAATGTTGTAGGAAAAACAAAGTTGTCGCGTCCTTTATCCAGCTCTGTCCTCTTAGCTCTTGTCAGGTCACCGCTTCCCATTCTCAGCTCTGCCATCAGGTCTGGGCATGAACTGCATCCTGCAGTAACCTTGGAACAAAGAGACAAGACTGACTGAGAGTAGAGTAATGTTCTGCACTCTTTGATGCAACAAGTACATCATTTGTTGTTGGATGTGTTCCTGGTTGCGGTTGATCTAAATAATACAGCCTAAATCCTCTGAGGATTAATATTATGGAGGTGTAGTGTATGCAAGATTAAAAAGATGAGTCTTTAGTCTAGATTTAAACTGACAGAGTGTGTCTGCTTCCCGGACCGTGCAGGGAAGAATATTTCAAAGTTTAGGCGCTAGATAAGAAAAGGATCTACCACCTGCACCTGATTTTGAAATTCTAGGTATTACCAACTGACAGGACGCCTGAGAGCGTGATGTACGTGGAGGTCTGTAATACAATAGAAGTTCATTCAAATACTGCGGCACTAGACCATGTAGGGCTTTATAGGTTATAAGCAAGATCTTAAAGTTAATGCGATGCTTCATAGGTAACCAGTGCAAGGTTGACAGAACCGGGGTTATATGCTCATACTTTTTTGTACGTGTAAGAACTCGAGCTGCCGCGTTTTGAACCAGTTGCAGGCATGGAAAATGGAAGAGAATATCAGAATGTATTAACATTCGATTCCTTTGGTTTATTTTTTCAAATGATTAGTTCTGAGATGTTATCAGAGATAGAGATGTTTTGAATACTACTTCATTATTGTTGTCAAACATGAGTTTTGCATGATGTCTATTGATCTGTCGAATGGATCGTTTTTCCAGGTAAGCGGTTTTAAGGCCCTGCTAGTGGTCCTCAGTGGTCTTCACACATCATAAAATCACTTCAATGATTTTATCACCCCGAAGGCGACAAAAAGATATTATAGAGGAAAGTTTTGCTCCTTGTAATTCTTAAAGATTGTGGGACTAAACATGGGAAGTGGCAGGAGACCTTTTATCTCCATTGACGAACACCACAAAGCGAATGAACTTAATGAATTTTAAGTTTGAAACAGAGGACTATTTCAGCAGTGCAACACGTTGATCCCATCCAATGTAATCAGGAGGACAAACCTACTATGGAAAAACATGCGGTGCAGTCTATCTTTAAACAGGTATCTGGCAAAAAGTCCACAGGCCCGGATGGCATCCTGGCTTTCTTGAAGACTTTGGCTGAGGAACTGACCCCAGCCTGGTGGCCTGTTTTTCAACAATC
This sequence comes from Triplophysa dalaica, assembly GCF_015846415.1. Taxonomy (NCBI): domain Eukaryota; kingdom Metazoa; phylum Chordata; class Actinopteri; order Cypriniformes; family Nemacheilidae; genus Triplophysa; species Triplophysa dalaica. The sequence goes on along the minus strand of NC_079548.1, from coordinate 24,477,973 downwards.
TATTGGCACTTACACTGTCCTCAGCTTGTGGAAAAAAAACTGTTATTACACCTGTCTTCGAGAAATGGTGTCCACGTGATAATTACCATTATAGACCAATAGCGTTAACATCTGTGGTAATGAAAAAATTGTGGTTTCTCGGCACAGAGTTGATTTTGAGCCAGTGCAGGATCCCTTACAGTTTGCTTACAGGACCAGAAAAGGTACTGATGATGCTGTTAACAGTATCAGGCACTTGATTTTAAAACATCCAGAGGACAGCAAAGCTTATGCAAGCTTCCTTTTTTCTGGTTGATTTTGGTTCCGCTTTTCATACATACCAACCTCTCCTTCTTATCCAGAAAATGAGCCAGTTGAATATAAACCCCTTTTTGATCAAATGGTACTACTCTTTCTTAACCAGCCGTCCTCGAGTTGTGAGGATTAATAACACCCTCTCAGATTCAAGAATAACACACATAGATGCTCCTCAGGGCTGTGTGAGCGCACCTGCCCTCTTTTCACTATATACCAATGACTGTGTAGCTTATTACACAGGGGTTGGGATGCCAACAAATTGTTTGTAAAAACAGAAGAGATAGTGTTCGACCCCAGAGCACTTGGTGCTCACAGCCCTGTTGTTATTCATAACACTCAAATCAAAAGGTGTGCTCCTCTAAGAACCTTTGCATCTACATTGATAACATGCTTACATGGCATATATTTATGTAATAAAATCCAGTCCTTTTTGAGGAGATCAAAACTTTGTGGCGTCAACAAAAATAATGTTGACTGGCTGTTCTGGAGATATGGTAACCTTTCTGTCCAGTAAAACAACAGACTTTCTGACATTTTCCAGACTGCCATGAGAATTGTGGGGTGGAATGAGCACCAATTGATGCAAGCATTATATGAGCAGTCTGTGTACAGAGGTGCACACAGGATACTGGCTGACCCCTCTCACCTCCTGCACTTCCTTTACGTTTGCTTATGCCTTTAAGGAGAAGGTATAGAGTGCCTTAATGTCGATTGAGCTGGTACAAAAACTCTTCTAGAATTTTGAAGGGCAGTTTCTTGTTTGCACTAACCATTTTAATGTTTTATATTTTCATTCTTATGTACTGTTGGTTATTGTATTGTCTAATGCTTTATCTACTGATTATTTGATGAGTAGTTGTGCAATAAATGAGATAATGTACACTCAGCAAAATAAATCTCTTTAGGATGATACAAGACCCCTTGACACTGTCTTAATAACCCTGTCAGGATTTATGATGACAGGTTGGCTACGTTATGCCTTAAAAGCTCCCCGTTTGTTTATGAACCTGTTAAGGGTGTGAGGTTTGTGTCACGGTTCTTCAGGGAAGACATGGCAGGAGAACCCAATTGCAGGCACACTCAGACGTAGGGGGTAAACAGGGGTATTTATTACAACAAGAACAAGCACTACAAAAAGGCAAAACAAAACCCACAATGGGGAAAACAGTACCGGATAAATTAAACAGAACTCAAAAGACACAGACTCACTAAAGTAGACTTACTAGACACGGGGTACAGGGGCAAGGCAAGGCACCAAACAGCTAAAGGACAGCTACAGCATACAGCTACAGTTTACAATGACCGAGCACAGGACAATGAACACGAGGATGTTTTAAAGGGTGACAAACACAGGATCATTAACGCGGACAAGGTGCTGGGGATTAAGCACTAAGGAGAGGCTGACGAGGAACGAGATGATGGGAACAAAGACCAAGACCGGAGAGAGAGAGAGTATGGCCAAATAGGTGCCAAAATAGTCTCTCTCCCACCACATAACTAAAGGCTATGCCATGGCTCCACAGCAAAACAAGAATGAAACATGAAATGATAGTGGAACCATGACTGATTTGTGTGCGAATATTAAACATTAAGCAATGTGCTACCTACCCTTAAAAACACCCAAATAAAAATTTACTTGGATTTTACCTGAAACAATTTACACTAAAGAAAAGAAAGTGAAATCAATGTTTTGATGTTTGATGTCCAATGTTTATATGTAAGTAACAAAATAAATGTGAGTAACTCAAATATTTGTATTAGAATTCACCAAAAATATTAAGTGTATATTAAAAATAAAATTTGTTAACGAAATACTTAAGTAAAAGTTTTAAGTAAAAATATGTACAACTGTTGGATTTTGTATCAATCTTCGACCCACTGAAAAAATCTGTTAAATGACTGTATTAAAAGATTGAATTAAGTTAATATAACTTTTAGAGTGCAGACAGGCAAACAATATTTGTGTGCGATCTAGCAGGGTGTGTGTTTGTCTGTTTGTTTGTTCAATCACCTGTGACTTAAGGGAGGTAATGGTGTCCTCCAGCTCTTGCCGCAGCTCGGCAGGCATCAGGCCTTTGATCTTGAGCTCACACTCCTGCCGGACATGTGTGATCTACAAGAAGAGATAGAGGAAGAGAATGCTCACTAATAATCCTTCGCCAGCAATCAGAACATTGCTTGGCCAACAATAAATATTGCATATTGACCATAAACACCAATATGAATAGGATTCAAAACATGACAACTTCATCCGGTATTCAATGATGGGCAGAAAGCTACAGTATAACCTTTCAGTTAAACTTGGTGCAGCGATGTGTAACTAGAACAACTTCATATATCTGTGTTTTACTGAAAAATAATGCACAACCGTAGAAAGTTCGTCAGCCAATCAGAATGAAGCATTTAACAGCCCTGTGGTAGTAACACCAAAGTAAAACCATAGTAAACTGCGTTGTTCTAGCAAACCACTTGTTCTCCACGCTACTACGTTTTGGTTAGTTGATTAGATCATTTCGGGGAATAGCACAATGGCATGCGGTCAACTAATAAAGCATTGTCTGTTTGTTGCAGCTCGTGGAGTAGAGCCAGGCACGACTACAAACAAGGCTTTAAGGACAGGTCATGTTTAGAGATGCACTGAAGGATTCTTAACATCTCTTGACTACTGTCACTCATTTCATTCTTCTTTCACTATTTTGCAAGGTGGCAAATTTTTATAGATTTCTATGATCTCATTCAAACATTTTGGCACAATACGATTTTGTCCCAGTGAAGGGTTCGAGATTGGAGCGTATTCTTTATGGAAGTTTTAGCCCAATTCCTACAGATTTGTCACCTCATAGAAAACGTAAGCTTTCCTGTGAGATCAGGACAATTTGAAAGGTTTGAAAGAGATGGTTCTTTAAAGAACCTTTCACTGAACCAAAAAAGGTTCTTCTGTGGCATCGCTGAGAACAACCTTTATTTTTAAGAGTGTAGTCTTGGCCATCATCATATTTCCTATTTAACAAATGTTACATGTGGTTTACCTCTCTACACAGACGATGAATTCGCAAAATCAGTTTGAGCAAAAAAGAACTGTCTCATTTTTGAATGACTAGAGAATGACAAGAACGATTATTGCCTTTCCCAAAATAATTCTGTGGTGGATTTAACTGACTCTCTGTCTGGCGTTCTGTAATGAAATCTTTCATGGTACAAGGAAAAGATTGGAAGCCACTTCGAAGAGGAAAAGTACACATTATCTGAAGACTACACACTGTGCTTGTTTTAGTCCCATACTGTGCTGTAGAATGTATTGTATACTGAATTGTAGAATGGGAAATCGACATGAAGCATCTCGTAGGACACAGCAGATGACCTGATAACAGCATTCTTGACACTTAACTGACCTCTGACAAGAAGACTCAATTGCCCTCTTCATCATACACATTCCATTCAACACAACCAGTACACACCACAGCAGACACAGTCCTGCATACTGTATCGGGAGGCCCACATGTAATTAAAGTTGACATGCTGTGAATGTTTGCCTCATAGTGTAGGAGGAAAAGGCCTCTGTAAGGAAACGGGGTAGTGGCTTTCAGATAGATCTTAATCTGAGCTCTCGAGCAGCGAAGTGTCTGCCTAACAGTCCATTTTGTACAGCTCCATTTTCACACCATTTCCAGTGCTAACAGCCACCTGTGCTTACATGGACTATGGGAAGAGTTGGATTGTAGAATAATTACCTTAAAATGTCGCTGCTAATGCTGTAGACAAGAGTGCAGAAGAGTGCAGTGCATCAACAGCTGAATGCTGTTTTTCTGACATAAAGTGTTGTTTGAGGCTGGGAAGAGTCTAACTAGATGTTTACATGTTTTGAAGAAAATGAGATTGATGCCAGGGCATTGCTATGCTAATCGAAATGCTTGGAATTTACACACCTCTCAGTTAGCCACGTGATTTGTCAAGAGCATAAAAGGTGCGAAACAAAGTGTAATTCACATGATGGAAATTAAATTCCGTAAGGATGATTCTTACATGGCTCCCTGGAATACTGAATGGTTAGTTGTGACGTCAAAGGTGTGTTATTCTCCAATAACAGCTGGAATACTGTGCATCCAGCTGGTTGATATTGAGAAATATAACTCTTTAGTGTGATGCACGACATACAGTATGCAGGACAGTACAAGCCCTCATAACCCTGGTAGAGTTTATTCTGCATTAATAACAGCCCAATGTACCTCATCTCTGAACTGTTTAAAGAGAAAACACAACATAGATCATAACTGAGACAATGTCAACCGTATGGTCAACAATACAAATATACTAGGAAATAATCTCTCTCTCTCAATTTCTAACAATTGATTTTCTGTTTGAAGGAACAAAGATTATAGGTTCCTAAAGCATAAACTCTAAATGATAATCTGGACATATTCTAAGGTTATACATACTGTAAGGATGTGTTTGGTTTTTGCTTTTTTTACCTTCCATTTTTTCATTTATGAACTAGATGTTAAAGCTGCAAGTTTTCACGGCTGAGGAATGTGACTAGAAGCAAATTTAATTTCACTCTTTCAAGATGTTTTCTTTGTTGTTTCTCTTAATAACCCGTTCTATGTTTTGAAGACTATGCACCGAACCTTTTCTTCGTAACATTTTCACTTAAAATGACACCCTTTCATCTATCTATAGTGCTCTCAGACTGCAATTGCATTTGACTTTATGCAGCGCTGGATGTGTCACACACACATACACACATGGGGGTTTTGACAGCTACCAGCTGAAAGCAAAAAGATCTCTGCATTTTCAGTGTTCAAATGAAGTTTGTTGTGTCGTCAGGAGCTAGATTTATGCTAATAAAGAGATGGAGGGGAGAGAAAGAAACACTATACAGTGACAAAAACACTGTCAGAATCACAGAGGACATCCAAAACGTGCGTCTTCTTCGCATCTCAGAATCGGCGGCTCAGGAGTCGGGAACGTGTGAAGCTTTGTGAATAGCAGTGGAAGAGCAACAGTGATTTTAATGTGAGCAGGAATTAGAGGCTTGGGGAGTCTCTTTATGAAGTTATGAGGCAGAAGTATGATTTATGAAGGGCCAATCGAGTGGAGTGGGCCGCTGCAGTAATGGTAAGTTAATGGAAATGACGGTACTTACTCAATAGTCTGCTGTCTGATCTTACATTTAGGTTTTCTTTTTAAGAAGAAAATGCAGAGCTCAATCTAAAAGTGAATCATGATAAAACAGCACTAGCTATATTTTTACACAAAATTTAAATTCATATAAGCAGGTAATATAACACTGTGTCTACACCAGACGTGATGTTGCAACCTATTCGAAAAGGTGTATGTGTCATGTTTTTTTTTTGGTGCTGTAGAAATTTCAAGAAACATTGGGAAATGATGGAAATTGCTCTTTAACAACCTTAAACCTCCTTTTATAATGCATACAATGACATCACTGAACTTTCATGCTTACATGAAAAGCCTGATTTCACCACTTCACCAGCACGGACAGGATGAACCTGTCCAACAATTAGCATGCAGTGCGGAACTCCTGTTTAACAAACATGTCAAATCTGCCCTAATATGAAAATAACATCTTGCCGAGTCTCAGGAGAGAACCTATTGGAGGACTCCAACGCTTGACAGTTTCGAAGGCTTTGTGTATGTAATCGTCTCATCCCGCGTGCCATGCGAAGACTGCGCAGAAATGCGCCGCTGCCATGCCGCCATTTCATGCCAAGCAGGCGTGGAGGGGCCCGGAGCAGCCAGGCGAGGGACATCTGTTTGAAGTCTGGGCAAAAAGTGGGCTGCTTTTGCATGCTGTGGATTGCATTACAAAGACATGTCTTGGAAGATAAACTGGGGCAATATCACAGCACTGAAAAGAGAGGAGGTCTTTATTTCCACACAGTCACTTTCTTTCAGGCACACACACACACAGTTTTATGAGGTGGGAGTAGATGTTGTTTGCAGGCTCTCTGTCTCTTAAGGAGGTACGGGGTAGACGATAACATTCCTGAGTGGATGTCTCCTCACTGGTTCTCTTTCGACTATTTTTAATTGCTAAAATTATCATCCTTCTTAAACCTGTATGCTGTTATATTGTAAATGAAACAAAAAAAAAACACACACAGCTCTTTGCCAAGGACCAGTTTATACTAGCCACATCTGTTTTTCTTTTCTTTCTTGTCTTTCCAAAGCTCTGAAATCTCATTTGCATTCAGTGTTGTGTCAGGTTGACGTCATTGATCGCCTGGGTTTCTTGCGCGTGTTGCAACTGAATACGAGTGTGCTGATTAGAACATGCAGTGTGGATCATAAGATTTGACAACTGTTGAAAGTTTTTTCCTATCAGAGGAAGCTAAGCTACAAGGTACAAGTCCTGGTAAAAGCTATAGTTCTGTCCAGATTGGACTAATAGTCCATTGTTGTACAAGCTGGAAGGCCTCTCAAAAGCGCATTATAATAAAAATGCACTTTTGAGAGGCCTCTCAGCTGGTACAACCAAACGTCTGCAAATTATGCAGAATGAAGCGGCAAGCGTGGTCTTTAATGAGCCAAAGAGAGCATGTTACACCAATCTTCATCCGGTATCATTGGCTCCCAATAGCCGCTCGCATCAAATTCAAAGCTCTGCTTTTGGCTTACAAGTTGATCACTGGTTTGTTTGTCATGTCTCGTCCTCAGGTTCCAAATATGTGGGTATGTCTGTCTTCTGTGTTTTCATCTTTTTCTTGTTTTTACAGGTATATAACTTACAGTCAATATGTCTCATGTACAGCTGCCTAGTAACAATGAAAATTGTAAAAAGCGCTATATAAATAAAGTTGAGTTGAGTTATCAGGCCTACTTGCTACTCTAAAATATCACAGCTGACAAATCGTACTCATCCACTCTGTAGTTGCAGCTGTGTTACGTTAATATGGCAGAGGATAACTGGCCCGTCCGGTCTGGTCACTTTTGCCTCCACACTTAAACATATTTATAGTGGAGTTTTGTTTCCTTGCGACAGTCGCCACGGGCATACTCACTAGGAAACTGCTGATATAGCTTCTTGGGGTTTATGCTCCATAAACATCTTGCATTTAACTTTTAACATTCTATTTGCATGTAACGGTATTATTTCAAGTTTATCTGATATATTATCATTTTAAAGGCCACGTATTATAGGGTATTTCAAGATCTTGATTGTGTCTTTTGTTGTGTGCTATAACAGATTTTCAATCTTAGTTTAATTTTTTTTTACATATTTTACTTTAATTCTTCTTTTACCAAAAGTCTCTTTTCCCTTAAATCAATAAATATTTTCCAGTTTCTAAAACATCCCTCCTTCTGAGATGCTCTGATTGGTCAAGCTGACCCAATCTGTTGTGATTGGTCATCCGCTTAGAGCGTGTGGTGGAAATGTCCCGGACCTTACCATATTAGCGAGTTTCTGCTTGACAGTCTGTTGTGATTGGTCAAACAAACCTTTGTGGAGATTGTTCCGCCTTACCATTCCTTGCGCCAGCTCAGTAACAATGTTAAACAGTTTAACACACAAATCGATCAGTAGCTTTTTTAGTGTGCATGTTTAAGCGTTGATCCTTGTGAAGAGATCGCGATTGTGATTTAATCATTCTATGGCGAAGTCGAGGTGCACCGAATCTCTTCAACTATGGCTAGGGACTGCGTCAGACTGGTAACACAAACAGTAATAACAGTAGCGCCAGTTATGATATTTCAGTTCAGACCCGAGTTGAATAATAAAACAAGCAGATAGACCAGGAGACATTTGACAGCAGGAATTTAAAAGGACATATAAGTGGTTTAGAGGTATTTTAACACACGCGTAATATGGGTGTATTACACAAAACCGCTTTTACATCAGATGTTAAAGTCATGGATTGAATCGTTGACCTTACATTACGTCTTTTAGAATGTGTGTAGCAGAACCTTTTCACAAGAGCTAACAGCAATAATCCGAGATTGTGATATGAGTGATTGTAAGTGTGCAGCTAAATCAAATACTGCAGAGGCAGTCTCTCTAAAGGAGCTCAACATGACCTCACCCCTTTTATTTGCATGTTTCCTGGGGTGAAGGTTATTCAAATTCTAGGCTATTGAGAGGTATGGATCACTGGAAAAAGACACTTGTAGTTCATTTCTGCTGATTGCTGTAGTAAAAGGTGAATAAAGAAAATCTCCCTTTGCAGTGAACTTTGAGTATTGTAACTTAATTACCAAAAAACAACATACACTGAGTTTGGCCTTTAGGTTTTCAGTATTGACAACCATGTTTACTGATATTGTGTTAATACCTTGAACATCATACTATTGTAAATAACCCAGCGTCAGTAACACTATTAATATTATTAACCACGATGAATAATATTGTGTTGATACTCAGCACATCATTATATTATGAAAATACCAGAAGCACAAAATGTCATGTTATCTGTGATTACAAATACAATTAAACAATTGACGGATTCTAAAAATAAAAGATTTTAGTTAAGGTTCATCAATGAACAATGCATAGAGAACACCGTGCAAAAATAACATAATATTATTTATTATATTTTATTGACTATGTCATGGACCAAAAATTTGGCACCCTTGGTAAATATGAGCAAAGGCAGCTTTGATCTGCTTTGTTGCTTCTTTTGACCGTTGGATAAAAAAATCTACAAAATTCCAACATACTAAAACCATAATGTTCTCCACAATTATTAGCCCCCTTGTATTCAATACTTTCTGCAACCTCCATTTGCAAGAAAGATTTAGTCTGAAAGAGGTCTGAGAATGCATGGAGAGCTCCGAGTCTATTCCTCTTTACAGAATGTCTCCAGATCCATAAAATTTCGGTGATCTCTCTTCTTTGGTTCACTCCACTAATGTTCTATAGGGTTCCGATCAGGGAACCTGGATGGCAATGGGAGTTTGTTTTAAACCAATTTCCTGAAGGAAGATATGACCCATTATGACATTTCTAGAAGAGCAAGTCAGGTTTTGCTTTTTTTTATCTGTTGGTATTTGAATTAATCCATAATGTCTTGTATCTGAATAAGACGTCGAGGTCCTCTGGTATAAAAGTAGGTCCACAAGAATAAAGGTCCGGTTATATTTTTAACAGTGGACATGGGGCAATTTTTTATCCCTGTGTGCAACAAACTCATCTTGTGTTATTGCTCAAAGAAAAAACTATTTTCATATGGCCATAGAACTCAGTAATGGTTGAAGTTCCTGTGGTATATTAATATTATGAACAGAGCAGAAGATTTGTTTCTAGAACAGCGTTGAAACAACTTGTGGGGATGGAGGTGCAGTTTACCTTCAAAATTCAACTGAATTCTTCAATTCTCCAATTGAGATCCTTGAGACGTCTTTAGCTACTCAATTATTCTCCTCGGTGTGCATTAAGCCAACATTCCCCATTATCAACATCTCCAGCCGGATTGTTTATAGTTTCAACTATCTCTCGATTTGCCACTTTTCTATTTTGTGTAGTTCAACAATCTTTTGCTGCATATCAGATCTATATTCTTTGGTTTTACCCATTGAGGTTAATAATTAAGAGGATTTAGGGTTTGTATATTTATTCTCCTGTACTGTCTTGTTTAATGTTATTTTTGGTTGGTGTTTTATTTCTCTGCTGTAATTTCTGTCCTTACAGATTTTGCTCGTCTGGTACCCTGTTAGGCACTCCATCCAGGGTGTATCCTGCCTTGATGCCCGATGACTCCTGAGATAGGCGCAGGCTCCCCGTGACCCGAGGTAGTTCGGATAAGCGGTAGAAAATGGATGGATGGATGGATGTATGGTACCCTGTTAGCCTCCTTGTTTTTACTAATTACCACCACCTGTTCCTGATCGCTCCTTTCTCTATTTGAGCTTGGCTGTAACAGCTCTCATTGTGGCGATGTAATTTATTTGTGACGTTGTTGCTCTTGCTGTGCTTTGTACTTTACCTCTTCATATTTGTCCATAGGAATGTGGCAACCCGTGAGCCGGTTTGGATTTATTTTTCCCCATTCGGTTCTTTTTGGTTCCCGTTTACCTTTCCCGGATTTGTGGATTTTTGGTTTTCTCTGCAATCAGTGTATTGAGTGTTTTGGCCAGGAGTGCCCTGCCTATCTTTTGTTCTCTCAGCCTGTCTTATAAATTGTGTTGTACCTTACCTGCATCTGAGTGCCTTTGTGCACCGTGACACTGTACAAGAAGAGATCATGACTGGACAACATCATGTTTTTGTTTTTAGTCGCTTTGGTGTGCTAAGAAGATGTAAATATCAATAGGAATATACTCGATTTTACTCATAAGAATTTCTGGGTGGGGTGATTTCCCCCTACTTTTCAATTATGTTACTTTAGGGATTTTTGTGAATGTTGAAACAATGCAGATTTATTTCCACAGCCTTCTTTGGTCATACTTACAAAGGGTACTAATATTTTTGTCCAAGACTGTAATGCATGTAATGCTGCTTTGCAACTGTAAGAAGTGCCATATAAAAATAATTGTATTTCTTCTTAAAAAAAACAAAAATACATTAATACATCAAACAAAATACATTAATCTATATCACAAGATTTATGTAATTGCTGATGTTAACCAATAGTGAAAAAGCCATGTTTTATTTTGGGCTACTTTTTTAGATATCACATGCATTCGGTCTAAATGAGTCTACTCCACCAAGCTACGGTTATGTTCATGAGCCACGTCCGGTTGGTCGAGGTGGTGGTGTCGCAACAATCTTTAGAGACTTTCTTACCGTTACTCGGAGAACATTGCATACATTTAAATCATTTGAGGTGCTTGCGTTGAACATAACTGTTCCAAATAAAAGTAAAAAACCATTGGTCTCTCTTACATTGGTTACTGTGTATAGACCCCCTGGGCCTTACACTAATTTTCTGATAGAGTTCGCAGACTTCCTATTGGATCTATTGGTTAACGTCGATAAAGTACTGATTGTTGGAGATTTTAATATCCACGTAGATATTGCTAACGATCCATTAGCTGTGGTGTTTAAAGAACTACAAGACTCTTGTAGTGTAACACAATACATCAACAGACCTACTCATCGCCTTAATCATACCCTAGACTTGATTATATCTCACGGAGCCGATCTAACCAATATCGATGTTATACCTCAAAGCGACGAAGTTTCCGATCACCATCTTATAACATGTACACTGCGCACTGCAGAAATCAGTTGTATATCTCGTTATCGACAGGGTAGAACAATCACCTCAACTACTAAAGATAGTTTCGTAAAGAAATTGCCAGATCTGACTCCTCTAATAACATTTCCAACTAATATAGAATCGCTCGATGACATGACCAGCAACATGGGCACTATTTTCTCCAACACATTAGAAGCGGTCGCACCTATGAAGTCAAAAAAGATTAATGAAAAGATCATAGCACCATGGTATAATAACACCACTCGCGGCCTAAACAGAGAAACGCGTAAACTGGAGCGAAAATGGAAACAAACCCAATTAGAGGTCTTTAAAATTGCATGGAAAGAGAGTGCAAGCTGTTACAAAAAGGCACTAAAAGCAGCAAAAGCCGAGCACTTCCGTAACCTCATAGAAAATAACAAAAACAATCCAAGGTTTTTATTTAGTACAACTGCTAAACTAACAAACAAACAGACTCCACCTGACCTGGGTATTCCGCCGCACCTTGGTAGCAATGAATTCATGAAGTTTTTTTATCGAGAAAATCGAAATAATACGAGACAACATGGCTAAAACCAAACCTCCAAGTGTGTCGGAAGAATTAGTTTCAACCGTCACCCAAAAAGAAAAGCTAGAGTGTTTTTCTCCTAGAAATCAAGAAGATTTAATTAAAATTATTGCAACATCCACACCGACGACATGCTTATTAGACCCCATTCCGACTACTTTATTAAAAGAGTTACTACCTGCTGTAATTGAGCCCATTTGTAACATAATCAACTCGTCAATTAATCTAGGACATGTCCCAGGGCCCTTGAAGATGGCTGTAATTAAGCCTCTTATCAAAAAACCAAACTTAGACCCCAATGAACTTGGAAGCTATAGACCGATTTCAAATCTCCCTTACTTGTCTAAAATACTAGAAAAAGTAGTGTCAACTCAACTGTGTACCTTCCAACAAAATAATGACATGAACGAAAAGTTTCAGTCTGGCTTTAGACCGCATCACAGCACTGAAACTGCGCTCGTTAGAATTACAAATGACCTCCTTATTGCATCAGATAAAGGTAACATCTCACTCTTAGTCCTTCTTGACCTTGGTGCTGCTTTCGATACTGTAGACCATAAAATACTACTAGATCGTTTACACAATTATATCTGTATTCAGGGACAGGCACTGCAATGGTTCAGATCTTACTTAACAGACAGATATCAATACGTCCATTTAAATGGGAAATTGTCAAATCTTACGCAAGTAAATTATGGATTACCTCAGGGATCGGTTTTAGGACCCTTGCTTTTCTCCATATACATGCTGCCCCTCGGCAACATTATTAGAAAACATGGAATTAGCTTCCACTGTTATGCAGATGATACTCAGCTATATATCTCATCAAGACCAGATGATTCCTTTAAGCTATCCAAACTGGGAGAGTGCATCGAGGACAGAAAACATTGGATGACTAGTAATTTCCTCCTTTTAAACTCTAGCAAAACAGAAATATTACTTATAGCACCAAAATCAAGTAAACAGAATATCTCTGATTACAGCCTGCAAATTGAAAGCTGCACTGTTACTCCAACAAATACAGTTAAAGACCTAGGCGTTATATTAGACGGCAACCTGTCATTTAAAAATCACATCTCAAATATCACAAAAACAGCCTTCTTCCATCTTAGAAATGTTGCCAAATTACGAAATGGTTTGTGTGTTGCAGACGCAGAAAAGCTTATTCATGCATTTGTGACCTCACGGCTTGACTATTGTAATGCTCTACTTAGTGGTTGTCCTGTGTCATCGATAAACAAACTACGATTAGTTCAGAATGCAGCTGCCAGAGTTCTTACTAGGTCAGGAAAATACGATCACATAACCCCAGTTTTATCATCGCTTCACTGGCTACCCATTAAGTATCGTATTGATTTTAAAATTATTTTAATTACTTACAAAGCCCTGAACGGTTTAGCACCTACTTACTTAACCAAGCTTTTTTCACGTTACAACCCATCAAGCTCTCTAAGATCTCAAGACTTAGGACTTTTGACAACACCTAGAATAACAAAATCCACCAAAGGGGGACAAGCTTTCTCATACGTAGCACCTAAACACTGGAATAGCCTTCCTGATACTATTCGAGGGTCAGACACACTCTCCCAATTTAAATCTAGATTAAAGACACATCTTTTCAGCCAAGCTTTCACTTAATGCATAGTTAATGAACAGCAGCTACACTAATTATTCTCTTTATTCTCTTTCCGCCTCTGCCTCGGGATGCCCATCCCGAGGTAGGAAGAAGTTCCACTATGTCCAGACGACCTACAGATGCCCATCCCCAATTTGAGATTACGCCAGCTACAGCTGCAGACTGACTGACCATCCCAGGTCCATCTAAGGCAATTCCACCACCAGCCAAGAGAAATATGACCATCGGACCATCCCAGCTCAGACCACTAGACCACTCTTCTAACTACTTGTGCCTTACCCAAGCAGCCAATACACGTCTTTTAGAGGTGAAGGATTTTTTTTTTAAACCATGGCAGTATTTCAACCGAATATGCACACTGATGAATCGTTCATTTATTTAAATGTTTTCTGGTAAAAATAAACCAAAATATAATTTAGCAATTTTTTTTTTCAAACAGCGATTGTAATATAGAGTCCAATATGCGGCTTTAAGGTAAAACGGCTTTTTAACTTCTCGTTGTCTTTAATTTTGAAGCTTTTAGTTAACCTGTTCGAGACAACAAGATGGAAAACGATGGTTTAAAAACATTTTGATGATTCTCAGAAGCCTGGTCTGTGCTTTTACTTAAGTCAGCCACTGATCTATAAGATTTCAGTCAGACAAAGGAATATGGTGCCATTATACAACAGCTGTTCCTTTTCATATTTAGTCCCAGGTATCTCAACAACTATCTGAGAGGGCCAGAAAAGGTCACCAGAAGTTTTGAGGAGAAAACATCCTACATACCAGGTCCAAAGACCCACCTAAAGTTATGAATTATCTCTTCTTCTCAAACTTTCTGGAACTCAAGGTCAAATTGTCCCGTTATTATTGAGAATTCCCTCTAAAACAGGGACGCATTCATGGCCCAATGCACTGGCTCTTGAAGCCGGATCCTTAGGAATGTGTAAAATGTGCAAGAGGCATATCAGTGACTAGCTAAAGACGATGCATCTGTCTTGTCCTTCAGGGGCCAAGGTGTGCGCTCTGGGGTATGAGCTGTTACCTGTTCCTGGTTTTCGAGCTCTCGGCTCATCAGCTTCTTCTCAGCGGTGTGCAGTTGTTTCTGCAGAGTCTCCACACGTTCTTGAAAAACCTGACAGGGAAAATTTCTAGGATCAGTCAAATATAGATTCCAGATAAAGGAAAGAGGCGTCATTGTCAATCAAACTGTGTGTCAATCAGTTACGTATTAAAGGGTATCAAATGCATCATAAACAGCCAAATGAAAATGACTGTTCTTTCGTCCACAAGGGCCTAGTGGCAGAGGATACAGGGCTGGGGTTTGTCTCTGTAACCAATTGGAGTGGAAACATGCATAGTTCCTGCCACTTTGAAGCAGATGTTTCCACCACACATCTGTGCTATTCACTTTTGATTTTCTTCATGAAAAGAAGGAAAAACAGATCACTATAAAGTGGACAGAAGGACCACAGCCATGTTATCTGAAGGGTGATATCTGACAGGAAGTGATGCGTATCAATCGACAGGATGTCAGCACAGCAGTTGTTCCTGTCATACTGTACATACTTAAATCAGAAATAATAGGACATTAAATAATATGCATTTTAGATCAATTCGAATATGGTATGAAGCTGGTTTGTGAACAATTGTATCACACTAAAATCATCTACGTTTACATATTTACATTACACATTTGGGCTTCTATCCAAAGCTACTACATTTAATACAATATGTGTGTTCTATGATGATCTATCTATCAAATACAAATACAAAATAAACATATCGATCACATTTAGACAGATGTTAATGTTGTTAATTAGGTGTGTGTTAATTATGGACATGGTTTACGGTCAGACCTACTCCACAGCCTCTACAATATAGGCAACACATTGCTCTTCATTTATATTTCTGTGTCGCTTGTTGTGTACATTTATGGAGACAAATTAAGCAGTGAAAGGGGCAAGTAAACTTTTGTTGAAGCTTAAGTTAAGAAAAGTTTGCATTGAAATGACCCTACGGCATAGGGTACACCGTACCTTACATGTACACTCGATGTACGTAAGACAATTCAACATAACATAACTGAATCCACAGTACATAATCAATTGCTTACATGCACAAAAACTTTTATTCCAAATTAATGAAAAATTGCTTTTTTCCAGAAACACACTTTGCGTAACTACACTATAAAACACAAATAGCCCAGACTGTCTTAAAGCAATACTGTGTTTTTTCTCAAAAAAGCCAGCAGAAGAGTGCGATATGGTTTCCAAACAACGTTTCTGCATTCGCAAGTTCCATCGGCTTAGAAAATTCTAATTCACGTGTATTGCGCTTCCCACAGGGAAGCTTATACAAAGAGATTATTTACAACACTGAAAGCAGACAATTGTGCTTATCAACCACATGAGGCAACCTTTTGAAATTTTTGAAAAATTTGAAAAAATGTACCTAACATTAACCTATCAGGTTAAGTGTATGGAAGTAAAATAGTGACTAATGCTTTTGAAGCAAAGAGACGTGCTGAAAAGCACTAACTGAAAAAAAATGCATTGTATTAACAGTTCTTGCATTTTAAGGTTCTGCAATTCAATATGGTTGTACATTTACGCTGTGAATATTTCAAATTGAAAAATTTCACACTCGGTTTCACTGTCTAAAAATTAAAAAATCTAAATTCACCTTTTAAATTTCATTTAAAAAATTGAACTTGTTTTTAAATACAACCTTTAATATTCGACGGATAATTTTCAGTCCATATTATTTCGATTTAAAAATTCGCTTCCACAAATTTGGCTTGAAATTCAAAGTTTCACATCCGGGAATCCAAGGAAAAGCAATAGAGCGCCGATTCTACAAATGCATGATCTCTTCCTGCTGCCTGACCGCTTCACCAGCAGGTGGTGTAAGTCGGTTCTGACCTAGATCAAATCAAGAAATGCAGATACTCTTTAAATGTTTGCCACGGAGTCCACTCATCTGCTCGATTAAGTGAATTTAGTTGTTCTCATAGATGGCTTCTTATGCTTCATCAAGAAAAAAAATATTGACGTTTGTACTGGCAGCTTAGCTCACCACTATTAGCCCTAGAAAGGACATGGAGCACGGGGACAATTCTAGGTGGCCTGGAATCATTGGACTAGTCATACATTTTAATTTAATTATTTAATATTCTACCCGATCTCCTTGTACTGTCTATCTAGAGTATGAGTTTACGTTTGTATTTGGCCTGCTATTTATACCCATTCATTACTTTTTACGTGCATATGATATATTAACATTAAGTAATTTAGCAGCATTTAGCATTTTTATCCAAATTAACTTCAAAAGAGGGGGGCACGGTGGCTTAGTGGTTAGCACGTTCGCCTCACACCTCCAGGGTTGGGGGTTCGATTCCCGCTTCCGACTTGTGTGTGTGGAGTTTGCATGTTCTCCCCGTGCCTCGGGGGTTTCCTCCGGGTACTCCGGTTTCCTCCCCTGGTCCAAAGACATGCATGGTAGGTTGATTGGCATCTCTGGAAAAATTGTCCGTAGGGTGTGAGTGCATGAGTGAGTGCATGAGTGAGTGTGTGTGCCCTGCGATGGTTGGCACTCCATCCAGGGTGTATCCTGCCTTGATGCCCGATGACTCCTGAGATAGGCGCAGGCTCCCCGTGACCAGAGGTAGTTCAGATAAGCGGTAGAAAATGGATGGATGGAACTTCAAAAGAGGTCAGGGAGCAATAAAGCGATATGTCATACAGAAGCAAAACAATATTGGTTAAGATGGTATGGGTAAATTACACCTGTGTATCAAATGCACGCAAATATCTGTAGCTTGCCACATGCAAACATAAAATCGTGCTATTGATAAGCACCATCTTAAGTCATCAAATAATGGTTTGTGTTTCGGGGATGAGAAAAAATGGATATATAACAGAGCTTTACTAAACCATACTGTGTATTGAGTTTTTAAAATAAAATAAGTTAATTTCATGAAGCTATTTGAATGACACATGCGATGGTATATGATTAAATGTGCCAGAAAACAATACAATAAGATTTTAAAGCATTACATTAGGTTCATAACACGATCACAATAAACTTAATGATTCAAATGAAACAGTTTATTTTGGTATAAAACTAAATAGGAAAAAAAACAATAAATATCCATTTAAAACTGACTACAGTTGGAAATGAAAAAGTAGTGCAAACAGATATAAGAACAAGCCATGAACTATTTTATCACAACGTAAAATAATCTACAATATAAATAACCAATTAAAAGTAAAGTATTTTCTTCAAAACGTAATTGTAAAATGTTTTTAAATATAGGATATAAATGCTTAAACTTAAACAAACTAATAACCACTTAGAAGAGACATATCAATGGAAATAATTATGCCTGTTTTTCATCTGAAATCTCTGAGGTCAGAACGAAAAATATAGCCAAGTATAGTCTTTTAGGCTAAATGAACGAATGAATAAAAACAAACTTAAATACTGCAATAATAAAGACACCTACCTACGCATCTCATTCAGTCATCATAAGTTTAAAGAGGGTAAACTTGATCGTTTATCTGAACTGTACACATACATTTTAGACACTTTGCGATGAGGTGTACAGATCCTTATGGGTCCCAGCGGCTTCGGGTCTAAAACGTTGACAAAAGATTGTGTCCGATATGGCATTGCATCTCTAGTAATTTAAAATGAATTTACTTTTACCGAATCGACTTGAAAGACAAAAATTGAATCAGTTTAAATGTTATGGAAACAACAAATATTTGTTACACCAAAATTTCCAATACATTATTAGATTAATACCGTAATTGACATTTTTGCATTTTATTAACAGACAGCAACTCAAGCAGTTTGTCGCACATTTTGGGAAACACCATCTTACAGCTGTTAGATCCATAACGCCGTGAGGTCTCTTTCTTGGCTTCGACAATACATTTCGGGTCTATTCTGGCTCTAAAGAACGTGATGTCTATTTGTATCTGGTCAATTTTAGTTGGCCTGCTCAAGAAGTTCGCTTGGCTAAAAGATCGTTTTTTCTATTTTGTATTAACAAAATAAAAACGACGAAAGTTTCCACAATTCCACAACATCCAGCATTTTCTGAGAGTCGCAAATTAAAAAAAAGATCATGTGAGGAAAATTAAAAGAAAGTCTGTAGAGATTGCTTCTATGTCATATAAACAGAAGCACTACTCAGAGAGTTGCATACGTGTTAAAGTCGGAGCAGTTATCAATGAGATGCTGGTTGAGATCTCAGTATTTGACCACTTTAAACAGTTAAACACAATAAATGTCCTGTAAATGCTGATGATGCATAATATTTATGTGAACATGATGGGTTGAAGTAAAACATAACCTAATTCATTTTAGCCAGAACAGGAGGAGATTCATAGTCTGAGCATAATAGGCCTAGAGTGTGTCTGTGCAAACTACTGGCAGTGCAAGCGTCAGTTGAATTACTGAAAATGTTGATGATGTTTAAGAAGCTATATATGAGAACTAAATTCACTTAATCGAGCAGATGAGTGGACTCTGTGGCAAACATTTTAAGAGTATCTGCATTTCTTGATTTGATCTACGTCAGAAACGACTTACACCACCTGCTGGTGAAGCGGTCAGGCAGCAGGAAGAGATCATGCATTTGTAGAATCGGCGCTCTATTGCTTTTCCTGGGATTCCCGGATGTGAAACTTTGAATTTCAAGCCGAATTTGAACCGCTGAATTTGTGGAAGCGAATTTTTAAATCGAAATAATATGAACTGAAAATTATCCGTCGAATATTAAAGGTTGTATTTAAAAACAAGTTCAATTTTTTAAATGAAATTTAAAAGGTGAATTTAGATTTTTAAATTTTTAGACAGTGAAACCGAGTGTGAAATTTTTCAATTTGAAATATTCACAGCTTAAATGTACAACCATATTGAATTGCAGAACCTTAAAATGCAAGAACTGTTAATACAATGCATTTTTTTTCAGTTAGTGCTTTTCAGCACGTCTCTTTGCTTCAAAAACATTAGTCACTATTTTACTTCCATATAAGTGCATGTCATTGCACTTGTTTTTGCGCTTTTCTTTAACGCTCAAAAAACAAACATTTTTGCAGTCGTCTTGGTAGATTTCGTTGGTCATTGTGGGATTTTGCCTATGTTTTTTAATGTGCACCTTACCATTAGTAAGCTTTTGCGTAAACTACACGTTGGGCCTGTAACAGCCTTTGTGCAGTGTTGTTTCCTGGAAGAGCACTGACAGTTCTGAGCCGAGACTTTCATGTGGTTCCTAGCAGATTTGCGAAACAGTGGAGAGTCAGGGTGGGGTGAGGGCTTGAAAATATCTCTGTCTTCGTCATGAAAGGACCCTGTCATCTGCGGCTCCCATTAATAAACAGCGTGAGTGAGTCATTGTAGGTGATCCCTGTGCCCCGATGTTGTCCTGAGAAGCGAGTCAGGCTTTTCCAGACAGGATAAAGGATATTTATTAAGCTGGGATCGAAAGGGGAGGCAAGACGGAAAAAATGTCGAGCTCTTAAAGTGGATTTGTGACCCAGGGCTCTGCAGAGATCCGTTTTATTGATCTTGAGAGAGCACTTGAAGGTGCTACTGAGGGCATACTCTAATATAGCCTGGTTGCTCTCAAACTGTGGCCAAGCTCGATTGTCCCCTTCCCCACTCCTCCTATGGCCTGCGCACACATTGTACTTAACCATCCGCACCCGAGGACGCTTTTATCATTACAATGTGACTGCTTCAAAGTAAACATAGACAAAGCGATATCTCTCAGCAAACGGAATCCATAGTAATGATCAGTTAGTGGCTTATTAGTGTTGTTTAACCTCACGCGCACTGCACAGACCGATCCGCTTATGATGTCATCGTCATACGAGAGTGATGTGACAGTAAACAGTTCATTATGCT
Organism: Triplophysa dalaica; assembly: GCF_015846415.1. Classification (NCBI taxonomy): domain Eukaryota; kingdom Metazoa; phylum Chordata; class Actinopteri; order Cypriniformes; family Nemacheilidae; genus Triplophysa; species Triplophysa dalaica. Next base: position 24,457,416 of record NC_079548.1, on the reverse strand, counting down.
TTTAAATCACCCTTTCGTACTGTTACACATAGTGTATGTGTGCCGTGTATCAGATGTTTTTTACGGTGACAGCTGAATCTCAGGGAGGAATTGAGTGTTGCATAATTTACGTCATGCTTTCATTTCCACGCTCCGGCACGATTTGCACTCATACTGCCCCGTTTCTAAACCTACCTGCTTCAACCCACTTCTTCCGACCAGGCCACAATAAGTTGCGAGCACTCACACTAGTCAAGTGATCCAGGCTTTAGGTGTCATAAAATGTATTTGTTATGAAGTCATTTTTTTCCTATTAATCAGATGCCCCTCACACTAATTCAGTATTTGCAAATATAAAAGTTACATAAAATCTCACATTTTTGCTATACTGAAGCCTGAAATGGAACTTTTTGTGGCAGCAACCTCCTCATTTTTACCAAAGAAGTGGCTTAACTTTAATTAGAACTAAAATCTATATTCTTATGATTGCTCGGAACATTTCAGACTGAATTGAATAAAAAATAAAATTATTTTTCATACACTTAAAACAATATTTAGCTGTTATCTTTCACTTAACTTATTGATTCCTTTCTTTTTCCCTGCCTCTATATTTTTTTCCATCTCTGGCGTTCTTTCTCCAGGTATTTCTCCCTTTTTTTCAGGATCAGCATTTAGGCTCGCACGATATTGCCTCTGCCTTTCTGCTGCTGTTTTTGGTGCCATCACGGACTCATTTCTGGATCCCTAAACTGAAATCATTAAATCAATCATTCTTTCAGACCTATTTACTTAACCCTGAGATTTGAAAATCTAGGCAGAACACACATTCACACGCATACACAGCTTTAATATGGACATTACTACATTCAACAAATGCATGTGTTATAAGACTCTTGATCAAATATAATAATTCATTTAAATTACTGGATACTTATGGAACAAAAGTGCTAAAAACACAATCCCCTTACAATCTCACAACCCCGTTATGATCAAGTAAGTAACGGGGTTGTGATTTTTTGCTCAAAAAAAATTATTCTAAAAAAAAAAAAAAAAAAAAAAACTATTCTAAATGTAGTGAATACCAGGGGAGCACATGGCATGCATGATATAAAAAAACATGTATATTGTTAAAATAACAAAGATCATTTTCACAATAAATAGTTTTCTATGTTTATTTGATGTAATGGGGTTGAGTCATTAAGCTTGACAATCATAATATCAATAAGTTATAGTTATAAAAGAAGGTTGCATCCTGCCTGTGTCTGCTCACAGCTTGACCAGAAGACTTATGATGTCACTTCCTGTTAATGATGTCACATACGCATCAGTTCCTTGTTTTTATAGGGGGAGAATGATATGTGTAATGGGGTTGATGGGTTACTGAGGTACAAAACTAAATAATATGATTTTACTGAATAAACATGAATTTACTTAGAAAAAAATCATAAGCAGCAAAAAGCACAGATAGATATTTATGAGAATGGCAAAATGTATGGATTTTATTTTAATTTTATTATTCATATCCCAAGTACACTTTCATAGAAGGCCATGAGGGCAGCGGTGTCAACGGAGAAAATCTAGATAATTTCTAATATAAAGATAAAATCGGTTTCATCTTTTTAAATCTTCTTAAAGGAGTGATTTCTATTAATACAAAAATGTTTGAAAAATAGATTTTGGTGTCCCAATAGATAAAATACACTTAAAAGGGTCACAGGGACTCAAATCGTACCGGTTTCGTGGAATGACTCCTGTCCTGAGCTGTCAGATCGCAAGTGTGAACCAACTGCTTATGATTTGGCTAGTTAGTATGGTCCAGTAACAAATCTATTATGGCATGAAAAGGAAGTTTATCAATTTCTAGTCATTCCTTGCATCCTGACGAGAGTACGCAAGCTTTTGCAAGCAACAAATAAGTAGCATATAAATGAACTGAAAATCATGCTGTCTGCTGCCTTTGATGACCATTAAGATGAATGGACATGTTAACAGACAGCTTTCTTCGGGTATCATAGATGCCCTTTGTCTGCACTTCTAACATCTGCAGGATCCAGGATACACCTTAAAAACGGCTATGTTTTCCCCATAAACCTTCCATCCGACCACACAGCTGTTGTTCCTCTTTGCGTGAAAGTGTGATTTTCTGTGGTGAATCTCTCCAAACACGGTCCAGATGGCCAGGGCGATATGCTCTTTATCAGCCAGCCAGAGCGGGATCAATCTAAACAAGCGGCAAACGTGGAACATTTGATTTCCTGGGGGTGAAGAAGGGGGTGAGAGTGAGGCCCATGCAGTTGCCTGCTCTTTTTTGGACTTCTTGGTTTTCTTCTCAGCTGTTTATCCCCACGGATTACTATAACACACACACTTGCACTAATACAATGTTCACACACGTACAGACCTGTATAGGTGTTGACATGCAAGTTCAGAGCTAAAAAGCTCTAATACACGCGCATACACACACACACAAAGGTGGGACCCGAGTCATTTTTCCTGGGTGGTCCACCTCCAACGATAAGGCAAGTATGTTTCCCTCGGGTAAAGGCAATAGAAAGGGAAAAAAGAAAAGACGGTAAGACGGACACAGACAGAGGGAGACGTTTTGCTAGCACTATCTGGCTCTTTGTGTGGAATTTGTACACATCTGCTGCTTTCACAAGCTTTCCAAGCATCAGATTAAAGAGATCTGTTCATGACGGCAAAGCCTGAGCTCTTTACAACCACAGCGGCGTAGTCCTGTGCACACATCACACAGACGGTGGACCTCTCGCATGAATAAATGTGTGTGATATGATGTCTTTAACCTGATTATTGAATGATGGATGTCGACAATTCGAAGGTAATAATAATACTGATGATGTACCAATTTTAAACTTTATTAGTATTCAGACTTATAAAAAACTTTCCGAAACAAGTTGGATAGCTGAGGGAGTGTATCAAGCATAGAAATACTACGTCAAATGTCAAACTTGTTTTTTAACAAGTTGACCATGTTAAGCCAGCATTTTAAACAGTGTACAGAAGTCAGAATGAATGAAATAGCATGTTACCCCATCTTTAAAGTTGTCTACGTCCTCTTTTTAGGGGTAGGACTACTGTTCCAAGAAGTTAAAGGAACAGTTCTCAAAATCTAAATTGTGCTATTCTTCACTCACCCAGATGACGCTCAACATGTTAAGACCTCCCGGGTTCTTCGGAACACAAATAAAGATTTTTTAGGAGACATCTGAGAGATTTCCAGGACTCCTCATAGACATCATGGATAGAGTTGTTGTCAAGGTTTGCTCATGCTTTAGTTCCGTCCCCCCTGCCTGCCTCCAGCAGCTCATGCTTTCCGGAAATAATCATACAGCTGTACCTCTCTTTTATTTGTTTGAATTGCTGCCCTCTGGTAAATGCTTTAGGTCCATTAAATCACGCAGCACTTTTTGCTAACTGTACAATATTTCTGTGCAATATCTGACTGTTTCTACTACTGTTTTTTGGGGGGGGGGTTTATATATTAGTTGGAAGTTTGCACTAATTTATGCGTTATTGCACTGTACGGATTGCTCCAATTTCGCTGTACATGTATGGTGACAATAATAAAGAATCTTGAATCTTTTATAAATTTGATCAAACTAAATACTCTTCAAAGAAACAACGTATGCAATACTACTGTATATGATTCGCAGAAACTGCGTGTGTTACCCCATCTTTAATTTAAATGACAGACAGTAATTTAAATGATCAAAAATAACAGCCCAAAATGTTTGTTTTTAGCCAGTAAAACATGACAGCTGAACGGCTTCGAAAAGTATTGCAGATGTCAATTCATGCTTTTGAAGAAGGTCGAATCAGAAGGATGGATCAAATTGATGTGGAGACGATAAGAATAAGCTGGAAAACAGAGAAAGTATGAGGTGAGAAAGACATTTGGAGGCACAATCGGCAGACTGTTTGTGAGGCGCATTTTAGATTTATGGCTGTTTAAAGCAGTGTTTGAGCTACACAAAGCTTGCTTTATTTCATTTCTGCTTTGGTGTTTTGTGCTTCTGTCACAATGACGGCCACATACACACCTTTCAAACAATCGCAGTTCAATACCATCTATGACTTTCCTGTGCCAGGACCTGAGCATGCCAGGACGTCCTTCACAAATCCTTCAACACACTACAAACCAAGCCAGGAGAAGAAAGAGACCGGTGCGGTGTGCCTCACAATTAAAACGAAGTTGATCCTCTCACAAGTCTCTGTTTGAAATATCGGGGCAGAAAACTTGGTTTTACACCATATGAACTGATCCGAAAGACTGAAGTCAGATTTTCGTTTGTATTAAGAGTTGGTTGCCGTATGAGGTCGGATTGACCAAATATTTTGAATCACTGATTGAATTAGCTTGTCCTCGTCCAAGCTCGCTTTGTGTGGTTTTGAACAGATGACACGTGACGGTCACATCTGTTCTCTTTATAAATGAATAACCAAGCCTATATGCCCGTCCTGTAAAATCATTAATAAAATTGAGAATGTGAACAAAGAAAACTGCTATTACATGAGGAAAATATGAAATAGCAACATTCTAAAACCACTCAGTACACCCGAGATAGGCAACGTTGTCAGTTCTGGAGTGCTGCTGTCCTGATCTAACACACTTAAAAATCAAAAGCCAAAGGTGTGTTAGATGAGGGTTGGAGATAAAATCTGCAGGACGGAGGCAATCCAGGACTGACGTTGCCATTCCTTGCAGTACACCATAGCAACTGCATAGCAATGCCTTGACAACCACCCTCAGAGGATAGACAATCATAAGGGGTGAGGAACAGAAGTGTGCTGCTCGTCATTTGGACACCGGGATGTTATCACGCACTTCCTGTGATAAAGGGTTCAAAAGGTTTTTGGGAAGCTTCCTCATTCACTCATCTATCAGCAGCCCACCTCCCAAACACTCAGGAAACTCCCCTCAGATCGCAGAGATCAGTACAGGGTCACAGAAGGGCTACATTCAAAGTGATTACCTTCAGAAGACAAGAAAATTCAATCCAACACTTACATGCTAATTTTTTAACATGAATCTACACTCCCTACCCAATAATGGCAAAACTAAAATCAGATTTTTGACAACGTAGCCAATTTACTAGAAATAAAACAACTGAAATGATTACATTACCTAAGTATCCAAACTCTTTTCTGGGACACTTCCAATTTAGCTCATAAGGATTCAAGTTATGCTTGTTTATGTTACTACACTTCACGTTGAGTTAACCTTGGCAAATTCCATTGAATGAGTATGATTTCGACAGGCACACACCTCTCAATAAAAGATCTGAGAGCTTAAAATGCATATCAAAGCAAAATCAAGCCCAATCTGAGCTTTCTGGCAGAGTGGCCAGACAAGCATCTCCTCGGTTAAGACACATGAGAACATTTGGAATTTGCAAATTGCACTGCAAAGAATCTTTCGGACTGTCAGAAACAAGATTATATTTTCTGATGAATCTCAGTTTCAAGCATCGTGTCTGGAGGAAACCAGGCACTGCTTATCATCTACACAAACCGTCTCAACAGTAAAATGTGATGGTAACAGTATAATGCTGTTGGCGTGTTTTTAAGCACCACGGAATGGAGAACTTGTCAGTGAAGAAAAACCAGAGCATTCAGAACCGGGGGCATCCAGAAGAGGGGCTTATGGACAGTTCTTGGGCCCAGTCAGTTCTTGGCTTGAAACAATTCAATACCTCTGTAGACACCTGATAATGTCTGTCTACTGATGGTCCCCGTCTAACCTGGAAGCATTTGAGACTATGTCCTGCTAATGCGTTTTCATTTGAAAACTTAGATTTTTCTCTCCGTTTTGGCCTTTCGTCCACACTAAGACGGCGTTTTTGCCAACGAAAACAGAGCTCTTCGTGAATGCACTCGAAAGTGTATACATTTCAGAACGCCGTTTTCACGTTGTAGTGTGGATGAGGCAAATGGAGGGGTTTGAAAACGATGACACATTTTCGTCATGTGACGCAGTTGTTTTGGCTGCTCTCCAGTTTGACAGCATTAATGTTGGTTCGTGCAAACTTTAGATTGCACTTTAGGACACGGAATATTTCGCTAGCTTTCGCTAACCGTAGCAACATCTTGAAGTTCTCTTATTGTCTGTCTATCTAAAAAAAACTCTTAGACAGAAATGAAAAACCATTGTTTTAAAGCAACAACAATAATTCATGCCATTCAAAGGAGCCATTCAAAGACATATCCGATGTGCTTGGAAACACAATGGCCAATCAGAGGTCTTTCATAATCTGTTCAACAGCGCTCAAAATGATAGCTTGAAATCCAAGTATCGTCACATTTAGTATGGACTGAAACCGAAGTTTGGTATCATGACAACACTTATAGTGCACTATTGTTTTTATTTGATTCTAATTTTTTCAATCTTAATGTGCATTTGCACCATGTGTACACTTTCTTCTGCACTAAGGTCCTGTCGCCAAGTCAAATTCCGTGTGTGTTAACATACTTGGTAATAAAGGTCCTTCTTATTCTGATCCTTTGTTAGTGGACTTCTGAAAGTGCCCTTGGTGAAGGGATACACTTAAGTTTGGAACACCCCTACAAATGGCATGCCCTTCTCCAAGGGCCCTTCAAGGGCACATAAATGCCATGTCGAAAATGCCTCTAGTATACGTTACTCAAATAATTCTGCTTCGATATCCACCAAATACCACACTCTGCCCAGTCTGAAATATCTGGTATTGCTGAAAGTAAATGTAAAAGCCTGGCGATAAATTAATATTCGTCTTACAGATTTAATATATTGTAAATATATAAAAAATTATATCTCTTGTAGCCTTGACTAAAAAACTAAACACAATGGGGTTATAATGTCAGATGTGTATTATTGTTGTAATTGTGGTGGCACTGTGAGTGTTAATCGTCATTTATATAAACTTAATTCAAATTGTTTATAGATTATAAAATCAATAAACAAAATGAAAGTACTTGCTTTTCCACTGAAACAGAATATAATCCCTGCTAAAATATGTTAAGCTTTGCAACAGTCCCTTAAACCACCTGTCATGTTCTAAACTCAACAGTCAGACACGGTGTGTTCTCACCACTGCAGATTCTATATGAAACAAATATTGCTATGTTGTGTGTACGTGAGCATGAAAAATAGTTTATGTGAGAAGCGGATCACTTTTACATGCAGTTCATTGCGCTACACAGGACTAAACCCAAGCCCTGAATAATGAAGGGCTGAATCTGTGAAATGTATCAGTCTAACATGATCTGCCAACAGCTGCAATCATGCCGATGACAATCATCATGTTGATTTTAGGTTGAAGCTTTTCAAGAAGTAATGCAACTCTATTACCTCAAGTGGAAGTCCTTTGGATACAGAGTTTCTTTAGCTCTACTGGTAGAGCACTGCGTTAGCAACACAAAGATCCAAAAAAGCCAAATTCAAAAATGCAAAGGTAATGTAAAAGGGTAAATGACATAGCAAATTACATGACCTATAAATGACATAAATAATTATAAATGAATCAATAAATAGACACTCCCATTTTTTATCAAAAGAGCACGCTTCATGTCAAATCATATCTTCATGTTGTGCGATATAAATAGAATGCTGAGCATGAGAACGACACACGCGGCCCGCTGAGGCCACAGCCGGACAGGTCACATGCTGCGTGCTTGAGTGATGTCAGAGCAGAGGTGCGATAAAAGTCCTGCGCTGCGACACTGAAGGTGGGGCGCGATTGTTAATGCAGCCAGTCTCCAGGCTTGGCACCAGAAGTATACAGGGTTAAGAAACTCAAACAGCACCAGTGCATGCTGAGAGTGCTGGGTTTGAGCAGGGTGTTGTAACCAGACGAGCATGTCATCTGTCTACTGGAACACAACTTCACCAAGGTGAGTCGAAAGTTGCCTGGAAAGTTTCTCCACAAAGTCTACAAATCTAAAAAGAAGTGCAAATTAACTGCCCTCGACCCCTCACTCGGGATACCCATCCAGAGGAACCTACACATGACACCAGCACCAGCTGATCATCACGTGCCATCATCATGCGAGAACCTGTGGACTTCATGTGCCGTTCTCCTGCAAGATCCTGTGAATTTAACTGATCATCCCAGCTCTTGCCCAGGAATCTCTGTCAACAATCAAGCGCAAAGAAGGACCCTTGTTGTTGTTATATTCATACTAACTTTTGTTTATTTTTGTCTTTCTTCCTGTTAAGCTGCTTTGCAAGAAATTTAATTTTATTAACAAAGTTCGGGAGTAGCATGTGCAGATAACTATCCCGGCTGGTTGGAATTTACCAATCTCACCAACCAGATAATTAAGCCGGCTAGTTTTCCATGACCAATCTCACAAATCAGATAACTAACCCGGCTGGTTTTCTATAACCAGTTTCACCAATCATCCCATTAGCAACCCCTACCAATAGACAAGCTGCCTTACCTTCACCATCACTAGTGTCCTTCAGCACCTCTCCTCCACCCCGTCTCCTCACCTTGAGCTCAGAGGGGGGGCAGTTTTTTTGAATGTTCTTCATTTTGAGTTATGCCTTTCACAAACGCAAATATAAAAATATCATTGGACCACATTATTTGTTGATTCAGAAATTGTTGATTGCAATCTGGATGCGAAGAGACTTCCAACTAGCTTGACAAAAATCTTTCTGGACAGGACTGCCTTTCCTGGCTTTAAATAAAGATTTTCTTGAGAACCAAACAAATGTAATCCCCTATGACTTTTGCAGTATTTATTTTCCCTACTATGGCTGAAAATTGGGGGTGAATTAATTTTGGTTACTGACATTTTTCCAAATATCTTCAGCAAAGAATTTGATTCAGGTTTAGAACATCTTTAGGGTGATAAAATGATGACAGAATTTTCGTTTTTGGGAGAACTGTCCCTTTAAGTGATTTAAGAATGTTTAGATATTTGTATTGAAAAATAAGACAAAAATACCAGTCAAGAAATTCCTTTCAACAATGCAGCAGAAATATAAAAATGTTTTGGGACATATGCAACAAAGTCAATTAAAGACAAGGGAAGTTTTCACAGGCTGCCTTTCTAAAATGTTCGCGTGAAGAAAATGGGACTTGCGGAAAAGCGACAAACAAGTACTGTTTAAATCTGAAGTATTGTTTTAGGATTATTGCATTTGAAGGCACTGCACTTTGATGTTTCTTTCCGCTCCGCTCTTTTTTTTGGCCTAAGCCCTTCAGCTTTCATAATTGGTCATTGAAGAGAGCGACTTGGCAAGGATATCAGTGTGTGACACGCTTATTCTTACCATCCAAACACACACTGGCTTTTTCACTGCCTGTTTTTGCAGTAATGCGATACATGTGACTGAACTGAAATCAGCTAGCCAGTCATTCATTTGCATCTCATTAACAGCACTTATTAATGAAAAGCAAAGGACGCTGAAGGTTTTGTGCACTGAAACAAAACACAATAATTGCACTAAAATCACTGAGCGGTTAAGAGATGCAATATGCCAATCAAAGTGCATTACAATGCTAATCAGCTAAAGTTTATCAGTCTGTGAAGAATCAACTTGAGGATGGAGTTCTTGATGAAGCTTCAACAGAAACGTTCAAACAAGTCAACATGAAAAAACAGACATTTGCAACTCATTTCACTGCAATGTGATATTCCCAAGACAAACAAGAGATGCTATGGGGAAAAACTGTAGGCCGGGACTTTCAAGCGAACTGATAGGATGGTGAAAAGTGGGCGTTCCATGCAGCCAGATGTGAGTGCGAGTTTGCAGTGGATTGGGAAACAGTTCACCCTCCACAGCGTTTTCACATAACCCAAGGTTAACCATATTTAAAATTTCATTATTACCTTTCTGTTGTGACTATCCATCCAGGTGGATGCTGCACATCAGAGGTGGTTGAGGAGATTCCCCCTTCCATGTAAAGGTCGTACAACCATAAGATAATGTCCACTGGAATGATTTATTTGTAACATGTGACCAAGTGGAATAAAAAGTACAACATGCATACTGTGTGGTATGCAGTATACTAGTGTTCACTTCTTCATTGAAGTCAACTCATTTTTATAGGACATTTCATTATTTTACATTGTTGCAAAACAGCTTTACAGAAAAACTGTCGGGGACCATACAATTCAGACACTTTGACCTGAACATGTTTGCGTGTTTGTTCTTCAATTGTCAAAGTGACCATTTTACACCACAGACTGAACAAAACTAATCATTGCTTGGTAATTGGTCGCCCTAAATTGGTTCGACCTGATTTTGAACTAAAATTTAACAGCTGACAGCTATTCAACCTTATCCGTGACAGAACGTTCTTTCCAAGTTAGCTGACATTATCAAGATGAATTTGTCCTGACATGGTTTTGTTCTTGTCATATTTTAGTACCATTACAGCGAATAAACTGTGATAATGTAAGAAATGTTAAAGGTATCTAAACAAAATTAGCTTTGACTAGTTAGCCATTATGAAAGTGTCAGCATTGTGAAAATACACATTTGTGCTCCAGCATCTGCTTATAATGTTTGTAATTTGTGATCCCGGACAACAAAACCAGTCTTATGGGTACATTTTTCGAGATATAGATTTTTACATTATCGGAAAGCGCAATAAATTCTTTTGATGTTCTATTGATGTATAAGTTGTTAGAATAGGAAAATATCTGGCTGAGATACAAGTTTAAACGTTTAAAACTCAGGAATCTGAGAGTGCCAAAAAATCATAATAATTAGAAAATGGCCTTTGAAGTTGTTAATCAGGGGCACTGTGGCAGGCCATTGAAAATATCTTCATGGAACATGATCTTTATTTAATATCCTAATGATTTTTGGATATTTTTTTAAAGAAAAATAGATAATTCTGACCCATACAATGTATTATTGTATTTTACTAAAAATGTTCCTGTGCTACTTAAGACTGGTTTTGTGATCCAGGGTCACATTTATAAAAAAGCTTAAATCAAAATTGAGAAAAATCCCAGAGACAAGCATTCATCCCGTAACATATTATTTCTGAAATTTTACTACAAACAGAGAGCATTGGCGCATCAGTTACAAAACTGAGGAGATCAAAGTAGAGGTCACCACTTCAAAATGCCCATAAAGTCACCACCACACTTCAATCGGCCTAAACCTGAGACCTCTTTGAAAGTGCCACAAAAGAAGTAGAGTCATGTCTACTTCATAAAAGCCGAGCCAGACTGCAGCCCTCTCCACCATCTCCACTGTCATGCAAAAAAAGCATGCTGGATGGCTTTTGTGTTGAGTCGTTTCGGTCATTACACACACAAAGAGCTGAAAACACTCAGTCAGCCATGATGGATTAGTCCAGACAACAGAACAACACACAATCTGGAAGAATCTCAAAGAAAGCTCTTTGCCACAATGTAAGCGCAATTTCATCGCTATAGGGCTATAATCTGTACTTGCACATCACTTAACTTTTTTTTACCTGCGATTCAGTTGTTATAAGATTTATTGTGCTAAAAACAGTAGTCATTTATTTTTCCATGACTATGACTCCATCCTCTTCTCGGACTCTTGACTTAAATGTAAATTACATTGGTTTTGATTGGTTCATGCTGTCATTCATTGGTTTAATACTAATAAGATGTTGATATATAAACCTGATCCCCATTAATAAACAAAAACATACATAACAAAAATATGGAACCCAATAAAATCTGACAATTTTGAAGTATATAGACTGACCGCTTTTACTAGTAACTACTAACTTTGGTTCGTAGTTACAGGAGGGAGACGTTTCAACTTCCTTCTTTATGTTGAATATATATATATTTTTTGCTTTATATTTGCACATATTTATGTTTATGTGTAGGTATGTTAAGACACAAGAATGGTATGTTTGCATGTGCATGTATATGAGTAGATGTAAATAAGTTATACATTGGATTGTATACACATGTTCTCAGATTTTTACATGAAATATGAATATCAGCTGGCTGACTGGCTAAAGTGATTGAGTTATGAGGTGATGTGAATTTGTGTTCCTGACCTTACTGGTTTGGTCAGCATCTCTGTTGAGTTGTCTCCTCTCCACATCCCATTGACTTTGTGCTTCCGCTAGCCTTCTCTCCAGACTCTGCTGCACCTTACAACTCTCTTCCTTTACAGTGCTGAGGGACATCTGCCGTTCAGCGATCAACTGCCACCATAAACCAAACACACATTGATAAGAACATCCGTGAATGAGCACAGCAACAGGATCTTCGGATCAGTGCCGAGTTCCTTACCTATGACATGGTAAATTTTATTTAACAATTTGACCAATATAATTTTTAACCTATCAACAAAAAGGATCTCAATTAGGATTAACCTAAGCATTTTCTTTTCTATCTTTGACATTTATGCATTTGACTGACACTTATTAAACTTATTAAAAATGACGTGCAGAACATTGTAATGCTCTACATATTAAGCTATAAGAACATCAGACAGTAGCATGAGGTCTGATTTCATTAAATATACTTAACTAGGATTTTTTCATACTAAAAACAGTGGTGAGTGATGATACTGACACCAACATGCTAAGACTGTTTACATTTTAATACTGTTTTAATATAATAAAAATGTTTTAATTAATATTTCCCAAGCTCAAGGACGATTCACAAGGACGATTTATTTGACAGTTTAAATAGACATTTTCCCGAGTCAAGACATATACATATTGCAATAAAAGTACAAATAATTAAATACAAACATAACTGTTATGATGGAACACATTATGGCCTGGTTTCAAAGACAAGGCTTAAGGCAAATCCAAGACTTAAATGAATGTTGGAGCTGTCTTGAAAGTAAAGTATGAGTCAACAATGAGTCAATTGGGAAATTTTTGCTAACCCGAACAGGAAATCAATATGGTAATCGCAGTCGCTGTCAAAACATAATGCAGTCATTATAACTTTGGTACAAAGTAATTACCAATGTAAATTAAAATACATAATTAATTTTTAAACAAATAAAGCTTGATTTTTTTTAAATCAAAGCTTGTGGGTATCTGTGTAAAACTTGTAGTTTGTTGGCAGGGCTTGGCAGTGTGTTGCTTAGGTGTTTCGAGTAGTAATTAGTATATCACTACATTGCTGCTAGGGTGTTCTGGGTTGTTTCTAGGCAGTTGTTATGGTTTTCAGAGTTCTTTCATAAGGATTGCTACAGTTGTGTTCAAAATTATTCAACCCCACTGAAATTGATTGTTTTGGTCGGTTTGACATTGATCATGATCATTCAGTCATCCTGCTTACAATTAAATCAAAGAGGCACGTGTAGGTCAGACAAATATAACATAACATTTATAATGAAATAACCACAAATGTCTTTTCTGAGCTCACATCATTATCAGTTTTATTCAACCCCTAAGTGACATTCAATCTTAGTACTTAGTACAACATCCTTTTACAGTTATAACAGCTTTTAAACGTGAAGCATAGCTTGACACAAGTGTCTTGCAGCGATCTACGGGTATCTTCGCCCATTCATCATGGGCAAAAGCCTCCAGTTCAGTCACATTCTTAGGCTTGCGCACTGCAACTGCTTTCTTTAAGTCCCACCAGAGGTTCTCAATCGGATTTAAGTCTGGTGACTGCGATGGCCACTTCAAAATGTTCCAGCCTTTAATCTGCAACCATGCTCTAGTGGACTTGGAGGTATGTTTGGGATCATTGTCCTGTTGAAAGGTCCAACGTCTTCCAAGCCTCAGGTTTGTGATGGACTGCATCACATTGTCATCCAATATCTCCTGGTACTGAAGAGAATTCATGGTACCTTGCACACGCTGAAGCTTCCCAGTACCTGCAGAAGCAAAACAGCCCCAAAGCATGATTGTCCCCCGCCATGCTTCACAGTAGGCAAGGTGTTCTTTTCTTCGAAGTCAGCATCTTCTTTCTGCCACGACCAGGTAGCGTTTCAACAGTGCCCTTTGCCTTGAATTTGCGAATGTGCTTCCTATGGTGTCTCTTGGTATGTTTAACATCTTTGCAATCTGCTTATAGCCATTGCCCTTCCTGTGAAGAGTAATCACCTGTTCTCTTGGCTTCCTGGACCATTCTCTTGACCTCACCATGTTTGTAACCACACCAGTAAATGTCTAGAAGGAGCTGAGTATCACAGTCATTTTAAAGCTGCCTAATTGGTGCTTATTAGGCTTTATTGCTGCTCCCTGATATCCTCAGGTGTTTTCAATACCTGATTGAAAACACTACATTGAACCTCTGTTCTTCAGAGTGGTAGTCTTTAAGGGGTTGAATAATTATGTCAATGAAGAATTCACAAAAGAAACATTTACTACTGTATTACAAAACTAATTGATGTCATTTTAGTTGCATATGGTTCTTTAAGAAGTCCTTGTAGGATTTCATTCTGAATACAATTACAAATGTACACTAAATTCCCTAAAACCATTTACAGCATTGGGGGTTGAACAATTTTGAACACAACTGTATGTGGTTGCTGGGGTTTTCTGAGTGATTGTCAATGTGTCATTATGTTGTTGCTAGGGTGCTTTTGGGTGGAAGGTTGTTTGATCTTTATGGTTTGATCAGATATGGCGTGGGTTCAAATTTCAGGATAAACTTAGAGGATATTTGTCAGCCAGACATATCGCTTAGAAAATGAACACCTCAATGTAACCCTGTCTAGTGTGTAGTGCGGTTGCCTCAGTGTCACTAATGATAAAAAGACTGCAGAAAGCTTCTGACACTGTTTAAAAGAGACCCAATGTTGGCTGTGCTATTTTGGCTTTATTTGGTATTTAAAAATAGCGCAGTTTCATACTAAAAGACAACATCCGGTATGTATTGCAATGTAGTACAGCTGACACATGATATATATACAGTATATAAGTATATACATATTAATGATAAAGTGTTTGCTTTACCACTTGGATAATCTATCATGCTGTGGCACATGTTGAGAACCTGATGTTGTCTCATCATTAGCTGAAGAGATATAAACGCCTGTGAGTTCAGAGGTTGGTCAGAGAGGACGAATTTCAGTACAACAGTTTGTACAGCATATAGTGTGTAGTCCTCTAGATCAGCTTATTAATAGGGAGCCACAGACATGACGTATTTGTATGCAAACCCCGGAAGCGAGTTAGCATCCAAAGTCTATGTTTTTTTTATGGGTTTTTGGTCGATCAGCTGAAATAAGGTCTATGTTATTTCTAAACCGCTAAATATTTTTACGTTTTATTCTCTGTCAAAAAACACACCATTTATAAGCCTCTTGTCATTTTTACAGCCTTATTATGTCTTAAAAACGACGGTTGCTTACAAGTTGCTAAAAGAGACTACTTCCATTGGCAGGGACATTAGACGTCATCATGCATATAAAGCTCACAAATAATGCGACATGGGCACAAATCTCTTAAAACTTAGATGCGGATTCATTTACGGAGTAATAAATTACCAGGGGAACAAATTTTGAATAACGATTGTATTTCGGATTCAAAAGTAACAAATGTTGTGTTCATTGGTAAAGAGTATCTTGATAGACAAAGCATGTAAACATTATAAACCTATGATAATCACAGAGCTTATTTTTTGCAATCTTTCAAACCAGTGTGAAAAAATAGGTCATATGTAAATACGTAAACTGTGAGGTACTGTATTGATATGGTTGTAATTGAAGCATTATGCATTCAAGTCCAGAGCCTCAGGAACATTAGAGATGTTGGGGACTACATGCTTCAGAGGTTCATAGGGCACCTTGAAATGTCCCACTGTAACTTTATGCTTGCAATTGCAAGGCAATACATTTACGATAAATAAATAATTGGGCTCATGAATGGCTGGTTAAAATACTACAATCTGTGTACCATAAATGCCAGGATGTGAAATGGCTTTTTCTATGTTTTTTAATTAGGCCTTATGATTGGCAAGCATGTTCTTACAGCTCAATGCTAGACGTGATCTGAGGATAAGATTAAACACGTCTCCTATGTTATGTTTCTGTGTTTGGGCCCTTAAATGAACTTCTATCAACAGGAACAAGTCAACAAACCCTGTATAGTCAATATAGAGGAGGTGCATTTAATCTGTATTAAACAATGGCCACATTCCCACCAATCAAAAGAACATCATTCATTGATCTATTGTCACAATCTGTAATGAATAATCGTTGGTGTTCTTAGAGGTTATTTTGAGAGAGGAAAACGCCCATGAATTTTTTTCTCACACACTCGCACTCGCTTTTGATGTTGAGCATTGTGTAATTTAATAGGCCCGTGTTTTCACACAACATCTGCTTGTCAACCTGTCATTTAACTCTCTGTGTTGTGGGTAAAACTAAAAGCAGGCCATTGAAAAGGCAGAAAGCGTTTGAGCCGGGACAGGACAAATATTTCACAGTACCTCCAGCGTTTGAAAAGGTAAGCAGTGTGTTTGATGGCATGTGTAATTTTAGAAAAGGAATGAAGTTTATTCTTCTAAACTTGAAGTGAGTTCAAATGCATTGAGTTAAGCAGATTAAGTGTAATGTGGAACACATGGTCACAATAACACACAGCGCTCAGATACCCACTTCTCTACAGCTCCTCAGTGTGACGAAACGGAGGAAAATGAATTTCATCAGTGGTCTTAAAATGAAATGCGTGTCCAACACGTGGGTGAGTGAGTTTCAAGCATAATAGAGAAAATTACAGTATTTGGAGAAGTTCTTTCTCTAGCTTCCACTAAGGTTTCCTCAGAAGGAAAATCAGCAGGAAAAAACGAATATAGCTGGGTGTCTCAGCAACACACTGAGATGATAATCTAAATTACAGTAAGTTTGTGGTTTGCTTTTGCTTGGCAAGGCAACATTCACACATCGGTCACAAAATACCAGTAATGTGATGTCATAAAGTGGAAGTTTCCTGCCACCAGAGATATATTTGAAAACATGGTGGAGTGTGATATAATATCTGAACAAACACTGTGTTGTTGTTGTTTGGGTGATACATTTGCTTTTGACCCTGCAACATTGTATTAGAAAACTTCATCTACTGCACAGTGTGAGGCAAATGCATTAAAATAAAATGCAAAAAAGAAGGGCAAATACACAGGTGAGTGTTTGGAAATGTGCCTATATGTGAGAACATACAACATACGTCATATCTGCTTCAGAAGTCCACAATCATAGTCGGCACATCCTGCGTCATACTTGCTTCTATTGGTAATCCTCATTCTTCGATCACACATACTGGTAATTTACTAGTAATGTTACAACTTCCTCTACTGGTAAACTGGCAGTAGTGATTAAGTCCCGTTCACACATGATCTGTTAACTTGTGACTGTACGTGTGAAAGGCGCTCGTGTGTTACAGTGTGTGAACCCAAGAGAAGGACAGATTGAGAGTTCAGTTGCTGTGTGTTTACCTGGGCAGATTTGGCCAGCCTCTGACTGTATTCCTTCTCAAGATGCTTCATTCTGCTGTTGTTCTGCAATGAAAGAGAAGAGGCCGTCAGAAAGAGAGTGAGAGGACACAAGATACTGCATGAGCTGTCAGGAAGTGCACGTGAGGCTCTGTGCCATGACCTCTGTGACTGGCAGCCGTGTTGGCATGCGTGTGGCGAGAGCTCTGGGCGCAAAGCCAGGCCTGACACCACAACAGCACACAGCCCTTTCAACACATGCCAACTAATCATCAGAGAACAGGAAGGAAAGAGAATAATATCACACCGCTATCTGCTAAAAAGTATTTAGGAAAACATGAAAAGAAACAAAAAACAAAGACAAGTGATAGGTTTCTTTAAACAAACACAAAGATGTGGTTTGTGTAATAAAGAATTCAACACTGGTAAGAGAAAGGTGCCTTGTATTTTTGGAAGAAAAAAATTGACGTCATGCACCTTTTTTCATGGTTCAGTTGAACGAATGGAGAGGCGGGGCTTCCGTTAGGGTGACGGAACCTTACAGTTGCATAAAACGTCCGAAGACTGCATTGATGTCACGGGTTAGCTGAGCAAGGGAATAGCGAACACCCTCTGCTTGTACCTGTTTTAAAGTTTCTGCTAATATTGACTGTTTTGGTTGTTAACTAGCAACATAAAAAAACATTGCACGCTGCTCATTTCAAAAAGCCAAACTAAAAATTTTTTTTGTTTAAAAACATGATCTGTTTGATCGGACACTAATGCATGCTAATGTGCTTTATTCTACCACGCCTCATCAATGACGAAACCGTTCTGGCACTAAAATATCGTGGCATGTTGAAGGTGTAGCTGCTGCCGAATACTGTGTCGTTCAAAGCTATAATGATGTGAATTTAACATATATAAATATACCAGAAGCTTGACATAACACAAGATTAAAATGAGACACTACCACCTGTTATCTTGGTATACAGTATGTGAGTTGCTCCCTCACGACTAATTCAGAAATGCATTCGACTGATTAATGCAAAGTACACATTACCAACACCAGTTCACATCATTTTCATACTGTAAGCAAAGACTGCCATCATATCAACTGTGAACCACACTGTATCTCAGAGACTCATTGGAGTGCATGTTTTTAAACCATGGATACTGTATTTACTATGACAATTGCATTTCCTCAACATTTTGAATTGGTAGTCTGTCCCCCCAAAAAACATTCACTTCCTCGACTCTGTTCCCCCACAAACCCCCCCCATTTCCAGCCCTGTTGGCCACATCTAAAGGATCTGTTATGTATTTAGCGTATGTGGTGCGGACAGATGATGTAGGTTATACGTGACCCTGGACAACAAAACCAGTCTTATTGGTCAATTTTTCGAAATTGACATTTTTACATAATCTGAAAGCTGAATAATTAGGTTGAGTTGTTAAGAATAGGACAATATAAAGCGGAGATCTAAACATTGAGAAAATCACCTTTAAATTTGTCCATCAGAGGTGATGTAGCAGGCCATAAAGTTTGCATAAAGTTTTTAAGTATTTATGGTAGGAAATGTACAAAATATCTTCATGGAAAATGATCTTTCCTTAATATCCTAATGATTTTGGGCATAAAAGAAAAATTTATAATTTTGACCCATACAATGTATTTTTGGCTTTAACTAAAAATGTTCCCGTGCACCTGAAGACTGGTTTTGTGATCCAGGATCTCATATCATCTACATGCCACAGTCAGCATCCTGGTGCCTCTATAGACGGTTTCAGCGGCAACAACATAAACAAACGTTATGTGGCCCAAACTTAACTTCCAGGAGACTTGTGCAAAGAATATTTTACTGTTGAGTAGTTTTAAATTTAATTTAATACAAATAATATACCAATGGTATTCATATACATTCATATTAATATATAAATTAAAATAGATTGTTATGTGATAACCAAACACAGAGTGGAAGTTAACCCGGCGTCTGTGGCCGATGGAACCGTCTATAATGGATGATTCTCAGTGTTTTAGCACTTTGTTAATGCTTTTTGAAGTTGACGCTTCTGATGTAGGCATTGCCAAACACACGCACCCCCAGAACGGAAAAAATGGCCTGGGGCCTTCATCGCTTTGTTTTCAATCACTATCTGTGTGTCCCAGAAGGTCTTTCATTCTGATAAAACAGACAAGGCAACATCTATAAAAAGGACACACATTGGTTTTTGCTGCTTGTGTTGCTATAGAAACTCAGGTTTCAATTAGGGTGTCTTTACACATAGCTCGTTGGGAATAAAAACTGTCCAAAAGTGTCTGAACGAGCTGGTCATGTCCCAATTGATAGAAAATCAGTAGCAGATCGCTTGTGGTTTGTATATAAAGAAGTTAAGATTATAAAAGTGATACTTCACCCAAAAATGAAAATTCTGTCACCATTTACTCACCCTCAAGTTGTTCCAAAATTGTATAGGTTTTGTTGTTCTGCTGAAGACAAAGGAAGATATTTGGAAGAATGTTAGCATTCTCAGTTCTTGGACATCAACAACTACCATAATAGGAAAAATATATTGTTTATTCGTTAAATTTAGGAAAGCAAACCGTTCTGTGGAACCTTTGAAAATCCATTTGAATCTTTCCTATTATAGAAGTAAATGATGTCCCGGAACTGAAAATTGCCAACATTATTTCAAATATCTCCCTTTGTGTTCAACCCAACAAAGAAATTTAGAACAACTTGAGGATGAGTAAATTCTATATATATAGCCGCAGAAAAAAATAAAAGAGACCGTCCTAAATTTTCCTTTCAAGCAATTCTAGATGCATTGTGGTCATAACAGTACAGTGTCTGTTGAATTTCAACAAATCAAACCTCAGGAATGACATAAAGTCATCCATCAGAAATGTGAAAGACTAACAGCATGACAAGACACATGAAAATTGTGTTCAAAATCCAGGTCACCATATAAAAAAAAATTCTGAACCTTTCCTAAATATATGTACAACTATTATTGCTGTATTGCTTGAAAGTGAATGTGAAGTTGTTTTCTTTGCATTATTTGAGGTCTGAGAGAATACGCCACATCCTATCTGTTATTTTGACCAAAATATATGCTATTATAATATAATAGCAAATATATGCTAAAAGAACCAATATTTTAGTTGAAATTTGGGAGAAATGTATCAGTAGTTCAAAAATGATCATTTTAAATAGTAAATTCTAAAATAAAAAAAATGCTTTCTGAAAGTTTTAATCATTCTGTGAAGTAACAACAAAAGGATTGTTTCTTTGTGCTTTTATTTGCAGAAACAGAACATTTGAGAAACAATGCAGCCGTGGAAAAAATAAAGAGACCATTTCATTCTGATTTAAAAACGTTCTGTTTATAGGTAACGGTAAAATTATAATTTTTGTTCCATTGTGTGAAGTACTAACCATATTTCTCCCAAATTCCCCCAGTTTCTATTATTTGAAGATAATTAAAACTATTTCCTTCAGACCTCGGATACTACAAAGAAAACAAGTTCACTTGTTTGAATGCTGATTTTGAAATGAAAATTTGGAATAGTCTCTTAATCATTTCCACGGCTGTATGTACCAAACATAGCACACATGTCATATGGAGTCATTTTTTAAAACAATTTCGCAGTTCGTATTCATTGTCTGGACACAAAAAAATGTGTGAAAATTCTTCCAAACGTCTTTTGTCTCCATGAGGATGAAATGGTGCTTTTTCTTTGAGTAAACCAGCCTATTAATGTGACAACACTGATCTAGGAACAGACGATTAGATAAACAAACCTTGTGGTTCTGGGCTGCAATATCTACAACAGTGGCAGCTACAATGAGTAAAACAAGACTGTCAAATGAAGCCTTTCTCTGGCTTTGTGTGTGTTTTCGGCGCCTTGCCAAAAGCGTCTTAGAGCTGAAGGCACTTTGAGCTTCTATCAGGTGCTGTAATCACAACATAATGCTGCCGGTGTGAGCGCACAGCCTTTGAAGTCTGCACACTAAAACTGTCCCTGAAAGCACAAGCATGCAGTGCTTAGCCAAACTTCATTAACAATGTAATTCTGGAGAGAAGCCAGTCACAGTACACACCTTCCAACCACCGAGGGAAGAACCAAATACTGTACACTTTTCTTAAACACAAAGCAAATAAACAGCAGCACACATCTAGAGGAATAATATGCAGTGTAATTATTATTTTATTCGACACAGGAAAATGTTAAGGGCTGGTACTGTAATAAGCAGAAGGCCAGCAGGCAACTCTCCACATTTGTGTACTGTGTGTGTGTGTTTTGGGGGTTTTACTCCACAGGAATCTGGATTGTGTTGCTTGGAGAGTAAGACAGCTTTTCTGTAAACATGGTTTTAAAAGCCTAGTTCTAATAGCTGCTTTGGATTTATTGGGTACCGGGTGTTGGAGAAAAGACATTCAAACTTAAATGAATAGCTCACAGCAGAATGGATATTCTGTCAACATTGATTCATCCACATGAATCCAAATTTGGGTTCCAAACCCAAATCATCCATATGAATATGTATAAGATTCAGAAGGCTTGTTGCGATACACAGTGTCAACCTGCCAACCAATTACATCACTTGTCCACCACAGTACCGTCCCCCTCCATCATTTGGAAATTTTATAATAATAAATCACTTAAAGTTTAGTTGAAGACAAAACTACAGTTGTGTGGCTGAACACGGCAGAACAAGTGTTGCAGCAAAGATCAGCAGCAGGAGTCAGATTTTATTCATCATGTGAGGAGAGTGAAGGGCTGACTGACAAGACGATGGCGGAGGCTTTTCTATCAATGAACATTTCGTAGAATACTGTATGTCCTGTCATCAAGAGCCAGTTGAGTTTTTATCTTATTTTAAAATGCCGGTGCTTTGCAATTTATTTAACATAAAGATTTTTCGTGTCGTATAACTTTTCTTATTTATTTATTTATTTTTGCACAGGGTGTGCCATGATCACAAGTTTTGTTAATATAGGCAACGCAAAGTTTTTTGTTTCTTATTTATTTTTTGCTTGATGTGTGTTGTGATTATTCATTTCAGTAATGGCAACCTATCTCTTTTTGTAAGGTCTGTGTTTGATAAGCAAAAGCCATTGTACTATTTTGTAGTTTTAGGTGTTTTTATGAAGAAAGATTTTGAACCCACCATTTATTTGCAATTGCAGTGTCATGATCAAAGAACGAGGTGAGACCCAAATGCGGTGAGGATACAAGCGTTTATTAAACAGGGCACACACTAGAGCCCAATGGAAGAGACCGCCAAGCGACCGCGTCAGCAGCCTGGGAGAGTGTCACACCCAGAGGACCCGGGATCTAGACGACGGCTGTGATGCAGCGCTCAAGGCAGGTCTCACAATAGGCAGGGTAACACACAGAGTCTTTAGCTGGCTTGGCTCGACTGGATCAAAGAGACCGCCAAGCAACCGCGTCAGCAGCCAGGGAGAGTGTCACACCCAGAGGACCCGGGATCTAGACGGCGGCTGTGACGAAGCGCTCAAAGCAGGTCTCACGATAGGTAAGGTAGCACAGAGAAGTCTTTAGCTGGAGTGGCGTGACTGGATCCCGTGAACAGATGGCGGAACTCCTTGGGAGAGGCGTCACGGGGAAAACTGGAGCGCCGGCGGGGAACTATAGATAGAAAAGTTCAACCAAAAATAACAGGACAAGAAACTAGATAACTGAACAAACTAGACTAGAAAAAGAATAACTAGAGAATTGAGCAGAGCAATATGCTAGGGATAGATGACAGGACAAGACAAGACAAGGAGTCAGCTCTAAGTCTGTGAGCAAACACGTTCAACGGACTGACAAAGAACGGCAAAACACGAGGGAATAAATGGGGAAACCTATCACAATAGAAATGAGCAGCAGCTGCGCAGCGCAACCCGCGGGCGTGAAGCGCTGGCGAAACTCGCTACAGGTGTCAGGGTGATCAGAGATGAGTGAGGGAAACCCAGTGAGGGAGACACGAGGGCGGGGCTAGTGACGCGGATACCGAACACGCGGCAAACTGTCAGACAACTCCCCACGTGTTCGACACTAAAACAAAACAATGCCACACAAGTACAAAAACGGACACAATAAACCCAGAGTCATGACAGTACCCCCCCCAGTGGCGCCACCGGGCGCCTAGGGAGGG
The DNA here is from genome assembly GCF_015846415.1 of Triplophysa dalaica. Taxonomy (NCBI): domain Eukaryota; kingdom Metazoa; phylum Chordata; class Actinopteri; order Cypriniformes; family Nemacheilidae; genus Triplophysa; species Triplophysa dalaica. Next base: position 24,433,927 of record NC_079548.1, on the reverse strand, counting down.
GGCTCACCTCATCGCCGGTGGAAGTCCACGATCAGCGCACGGTCCAGGATGTCGCGAGCTGGCACCCGACACCTCTCCTCTGCGCCATAGCCTTTCCAGTCCACTAAGTATTGGTAGCCCCTGCCGCGACGGCGCACGTCGAGCAGCTTCCTGACCGTGTAGGTCGGGGACCCGTCCACCAGGCGAGGGGGAGGGGGTGGTGAGCGGGAACCAGAGGGATTCAGGCGGGACGTGAAAACAGGTTTCACACTGGAGACATGAAAAACAGGGTGAACTCGACTAAAATTAGGAGGGAGTTTAAGCCGGTCGGCCACCGGATTGACCACCTTGGTGATCCGAAATGGGCCGATGAACTTGGGAGCCAGCTTGCGAGAAGGCACCCGGAGAGGCAAGTCCATGGTGGAGAGCCACACTCGCTGACCACACACATAGGTAGGATGGGAAGTCCGGTGCCGATCAGCTGCGGTCTTGTTACCACTAGCGGATTGGGCCAGAATCCTCCTAGCTTTCCTCCATGTGCGTTGGCAACGTTGGACGAAAGCCAGGGCCGAAGGGACCGAGGAGTCGAGTTCCTGGCAAGAAAACACAGGGGGTTGGTAACCCAGAGAGCACTCAAAGGGCGACATACCTGAAGAGGACACGGGCTGAGAGTTGTGGGCATACTCAATCCAGGACAGCTGTTGGCTCCAGGAACCAGGGCAGTGCGAGGTCAGGCAGCGGAGTCTCCGACCGAGATCCTGGTTGGCGCGCTCACATTGTCCGTTGGTCTGTGGATGAAATCCGGAAGAGAGGCTAGCAGTGGCACCAATTTGCTTGCAGAATTCTTTCCAGAACCGGGAAGTAAACTGAGGACCCCTGTCGGATACCACGTCAACTGGTAACCCATGGAGACGGAAGACGTGATCCACCATCAGTTGAGCGGTCTCCCGGGCGGAGGGAAGCTTGGGCAGAGGAACGAAATGGACTGCTTTGGAGAAGCGATCCACCACTGTCAACACGACGGTGTTACCCCCAGAGAGAGGAAGGCCGGTCACAAAGTCCAAGGCGATGTGGGACCAGGGGCGGGAGGGAATGGGCAGGGGGCGAAGCAGACCAGCAGGAGGACGATGAGAAGGCTTGTTCTGAGCACAGACTGAGCACGCCAACACGAACTGCCCGACGTCTTTGGCCAGTGACGGCCACCAATACCTCTGACGCACCGTAGCCAGGGTACCCCGATTGCCTGGATGGTTGACGAACCTGGAGGAATGACTCCACTGAAGAACTTCAGGGCGCAGCCGGAACGAACAGACGACCAGGCGGGCATCCCCGTGGGACTTGCACCCCCCGTCCGGCCTCCTCTACTCGTCGCTCGATTCCCCAGGTGAGAGCTCCGACTACCCTCCCCTTAGGGAGGATGGTCTCCGTAGCAGGCTCCCTCCCGGGTATCTCAAACAGGCGAGAGAGGGCATCGGGCTTGACATTCTTAGAGCCGGGCTGGTAGGAGAGGGTGAAGGTGAACCGACCAAAGAACAGAGCCCACCGAGCCTGTCGTGAGTTTAACCTTCTGGCTGAACGGATGTACTCTAGGTTCTTGTGGTCCGTCCAGACCAAGAAGGGCTGCGCTGACCCCTCCAACCAGTGACGCCACTCCCCCAGAGCTAGTCGAACCGCCAACAGCTCCCTGTTACCGATGTCGTAGTTCCGTTCTGCAGGGCTGAGGCGGCGGGAGAAGTAGGCGCATGGATGCACCTTCCCGTCATTAGTCGCTCGCTGGGACAGAACCGCACCTACCCCGGCATCAGACCTGGAAGACAGAGCACATGTGCAGAGACAAACCGGGACTTGAGATTGTCAAAGGCTACCTGTGCTTGAGGATTCCACTTGAACGGAACTTTCAGGGAGGTAAGTGCGGTGAGCGGTACAGCCACCTGGCTGAAACCCCGGATGAATCGCCGGTAGAAGTTGGCGAACCCCAGGAACCGCTGCAGGGCCTTGCGAGATTCAGGAACAGGCCATTCAGCGATGGCCTTGATCTTGACTGGATCAGGCTCAATGCCTCTAGGAGAGATTATGTAACCAAGGAACGAAACCGAATCGGCGTGGAATTCGCACTTCTCCGCCTTGACGAAAAGTTGGTTTTCGAGAAGACGCTGGAGGACCTGACGAACGTGCTGGGTGTGTACCTGGAGAGAGGGGGAGAAGATCAAAATGTCATCCAAGTACACAAAAACAAAACGATTGATCATGTCACCCAACACGTCGTTGACTAGGCCCTGGAAAACGGCCGGAGCATTGGTCTGGTCAAAAGGAAGAACCAAATACTCGTAATGTCCCGATGGTGTATTGAAGGCCGTCTTCCACTCGTCCCCCTCACGAATGCGGACGAGGTGGTAAGCATTGCGGAGGTCTAGTTTAGTAAAGACCTTGGCTCCCTGCAACAATTCAAAAGCAGTTGACATGAGTGGTAAGGGGTATTTGTTTCTAACCGTAATCTCATTCAACCCTCGATAGTCGATACAGGGACGCAGGGAGCCATCCTTCTTCTTGACAAAGAAGAAGCCTGCCCCGGCCGGCGAGGAGGAGTGACGGATGAGCCCAGACTGAAGTGATTCATGAACATACTTATCCATGGCCTCTCTCTCGGGAGCTGAAAGGGAATAGAGTCGACCCTTAGGCGGAGAAGTGCCTGGTAGGAGGTCAATGGCGCAGTCGTAGGGGCGATGCGGAGGCAGAGAGGAGGCGCGCGCCTTGCTGAAGACCGAGCGCAGATCGTGGTACCCCTCCGGGACTCCGGAAATGTCGGACGTCTGAACCTGCAAGACAGGGGAGACAGAGACAGGGCAGGACCAAGACATGATGCATGGCAAAATGGGCTCCAGGCCAGGATAGAATTGTTAGCCCAATCCACGTGAGGATTGTGCTGTGACAGCCATTGGTACCCCAAAATGATTGGTGTCTTGGGGGACTCAAGAATGTACAGCTCAATCATCTCACAGTGGTTACCAGAAAGGAAGAGTCTTATGTGGGGAGTGACGTGAGTGATAGTGGCAAAGGATGGGCCCGCCAGCGTCCAGACCGGGATGGGTTGGGGCAACGACAGAAGGGGGATCCCCCATCGACGGGCTGTGGAGGCATCCAGGAATTTGCCCTCGGCTCCTGAATCCAGGAGGGCCTGTCCGTTGTGGTCCTGACCCCCGAAAGAGAGACGAAAATCCAAGACGGTGCGTGAGGTCGGGGAGGAAGTAGGGATGGCGCCCACACGGATTCCCCGAACTACGGGTGGGCGCGTGCTTTTACCGGGCACTGGATGGCTTGATGTCCTGGACCTCCGCAGTATAGGCATAACCCACGCATGATTCGGTGCTCCCTCTGCTCAGGAGTGAGGCGGGTTCGCCCAAGCTGCATGGGTTCGGGTTCCATGGGGGGAGTCGGTGCAGTCTGTGGCAATGGGGTGTCACGGAGTCGCCAAGAGGGTGGCGAGTGTTGTCTGAGACGACGGCGCTTGAGTCGATTCTCCACTCGAAGGCACAGGTTGGTAAGATCCTCCAAATTCTCAGGAAGGTCAAGAGTGGCGATCTCGTCTGCGATCGAGGAATGGAGTCCCTCCATGAATCGAGCCCGCAGGACAGGAGCATTCCAGCCACAGGCTGCCGCCAAGGTCTGGAACCGGATCGAATAGTTGGTGATCGACGATCTCCCCTGGGTAAGACGAGAGAGTTGGGAAGCCGGAACAGGCGTTCGGCGTCCCATCATAAGGGGGGGGTAGATGGGTATGTGGCTCTGATTCCGAGGCTCTGGGAAGAGAAGGGGTGGTTGACACTTGACCGCTGGCAATGGTCCCCTGGCTCTCGTGCAGGGCGGTGCGCAACTCCGTCATCTGACCAGACAAGAATTCCATCCCCTGGGTAGTGGCAGTTAGGCGTGTAGCTTGTTGTCCTAATAAGACTGCTGCCGGATGGGCATCCGGACGGAATCCTCTTCCGCTGGGACTCGGGTTTGGTCAGTCCGTTCTGTCATGATCAAAGAACGAGGTGAGACCCAAATGCGGTGAGGATACAAGCGTTTATTAAACAGGGCACACACTAGAGCCCAATGGAAGAGACCGCCAAGCGACCGCGTCAGCAGCCTGGGAGAGTGTCACACCCAGAGGACCCGGGATCTAGACGACGGCTGTGATGCAGCGCTCAAGGCAGGTCTCACAATAGGCAGGGTAACACACAGAGTCTTTAGCTGGCTTGGCTCGACTGGATCAAAGAGACCGCCAAGCAACCGCGTCAGCAGCCAGGGAGAGTGTCACACCCAGAGGACCCGGGATCTAGACGGCGGCTGTGACGAAGCGCTCAAAGCAGGTCTCACGATAGGTAAGGTAGCACAGAGAAGTCTTTAGCTGGAGTGGCGTGACTGGATCCCGTGAACAGATGGCGGAACTCCTTCGGAGAGGCGTCACGGGGAAAACTGGAGCGCCGGCGGGGAACTATAGATAGAAAAGTTCAACCAAAAATAACAGGACAAGAAACTAGATAACTGAACAAACTAGACTAGAAAAAGAATAACTAGAGAATTGAGCAGAGCAATATGCTAGGGATAGATGACAGGACAAGACAAGACAAGGAGTCAGCTCTAAGTCTGTGAGCAAACACGTTCAACGGACTGACAAAGAACGGCAAAACACGAGGGAATAAATGGGGAAACCTATAACAATAGAAATGAGCAGCACCTGTGCAGCGCAACCCGCGGGCGTGAAGCGCTGGCGAAACTCGCTACAGGTGTCAGGGTGATCAGAGATGAGTGAGGCAAACCCAGTGAGGGAGACACGAGGGCGGGGCTAGTGACTCGGATACCGAACACGCGGCAAACTGTCAGACAACTCCCCACGTGTTCGACACTAAAACAAAACAATGCCACACAAGTACAAAAACGGACACAATAAACCCAGAGTCATGACATGCAGTTTCCGAATTGACGCTAATTCAAAACTGTCAAATGTGTCACGGCCACATCTTCGACCACCCCACAGCAAACCTCCCCATCAATGATGTCACTGGTGTTTTTACACATTTATTAACCGGGGGAAATTTCATCACCAAGACATCCCTCGTATAAGATGTTATTTTTTTTGGCATAGTGTAATGTTTCCATTAGTTAATGCATATATTTAAATACAGCTTGTTATATATAACAAATAGGGACTAACCTAAATGAACAATTTAGGGGCAGATTAGTTTAAACCAGGACTAGCCCTTAGTTAAATAAGGATATTAAAGTCGTTTTTTAAATAATACGCTTGACAAAAACAGTACTGGTCTTGAGACAAAACATGATAAATATTTTTTATGTTATTTTAAGATTTGTCAGTGTAAGTTGTTTTAGAACAAAGACACCTCTAACATTTAGGTAAATCTGGGACTTAAGCCCGCTCAAGGAAACCACCCCATAGTGTTTCAGCATTTTAAGCGTTTATTTTGAAAAAAAAACGGATAGATACCATTAAAAAATCTAAAATCATGTTTTTTATTATGTTGTGTTTTTATTGTGCTAGTTAGCTGTATTGTTTTTAGTTTTTTATTACTAAATCAAGACAACCCAAGCGCATTATGATTAATATTAATTGGTATTGCTGTTAAAAAAAAACTGAACTCTTCATTTATTATTCTTTGTCAACGTTACTTACAATTGTTCATGTTAGGTTACTAATATCAACACTTTTAAGGCTGAAATTTAAAATCTAAGATTAATCAATGCTGTGTAAGCCTTGTTTACTACTATATTAACTTAATTTTAAGGGTTACCGCATTTCATTTCAGTCTTGTTTGTGATCGTTTGTAATGGCACATGTCCTTCGGACACATTGATGCTTTCAAGATTCTTATTTGGTTCAGTTTTGGAACTGGCCCTTGTTTCAGATTCCTCGGTATTCATATTAATGAGGATTTTACGTGGTCTAACAACATTACAGAACTGGTCAAGAAATCACAGCAACTTCTACTATTTTTTGAAGCGGCTGAGGAAACTTGGTATGTCAAGGCAAATACTTAGTAACTTCTGCATATGGGCAAGCGAGAGCATCCCCCAGTCGATCACTGTCTGGTTTGACTGCTGCCCATTATAGGATTGTAAAGCACTACAGCATCCATACTGTAAGCTTACATTACATTGACATATTATTCATTTTATATTATTATCATGGTGTACTGTATACTGTGCTATTATATTGCGTACTTTCTGTAATTATTGCTTGGTGTAATCTTGTATTTTGTAAAGTGAATTTTTGTATATTGTACTTGACTTGTGCCTTGGGCTGCTTGAATCTGCACAGAATAAGAATTTAGTTGTATAATGCAGCCGAGTGTTGCATTTGACAATAAACTCTTGAACTTGATACATGTCAAAAATATGAAATATGCAGCATCAGTTCTCTGCATGTCTTCACAAAGGCACAATCAATCAATCAATCTGTCTTTGTTATATTAAAAAGGTTGAGTTCAATGTCATCCGTCCTACTGTGAACATGCACGTAGCCAGTGAAGGTGACATCATGCTGATGAAATTCTTTATTTGACCTTCTTTATCCTCTTTAACAGGCCTGTCACATTTACAGTGGCAGTTGAGGCTACACCCCCAGCCCAGTGTATGTGTGTACAATATTTAATTGTCCTCATGGCATCCACGTTTTTGGGTATGGATCTGTCACACCTATATTAGCAGGTGGGTAAACACGGCAGGGATCAGGAAAGAAGGCCATGCGCACATTGGGGTGAATTGCGAGACGAGGGGGGCTTTTAAGTTCGGACCTTCTGTATACTGAACCATATGATGACATTGGTTGCTGATCTGCAGCCAGGATATGCAATATAAAGAACAGCTTAGGTAGTCAATTATGAAAATAGTTTGCCCAGTGGCTGCAAGTTGCAAGCAAGATTAGATGATCGCTTTAATGAGAGGCGGGCAGATCACTGCAGTGTTCATTATCATATATGCATTAGTAAATGACACTCATCAAATTTACCCGAACCCAGATTATTTTAACTATACAATCGGCATTTATTTGATACCTCCATACATTTTAACAATTGTCTCATTGTTTCTCAAATTTAAGATGAAACTAAGTTGATATTTAAAAAACAACAAAGAACTCCACTGGGTGCTCTAAAAAGCAACTACCCATTTACATTTAGTCATTTGGCAGACGCTTTTATCCAAAGCGACTTACAGTGCACTTATTACAGAGACAATCCCCCTGGAGCAACATGGAGTAAAGTGTCTTGCTCAAGGACACACTGGTGGTGGGTGCTGGGATCGAACCAGCAACCTTTGATTTACCAGTTCAGTGGTTTAACCCACTAGACCACCAACTACCCAGCTAACACAGTTGCGTTGTGACAACGTATCTAAACCGGGCCATATTCGTTGACAAGATGTACCAAATAACGTTCCAGCGACATTTTTTTCCCATATATGTTGTGACGACATAACATTGGACATTACTGGGAGGTTTTGATTACCTCCTGAAGACGTAAATGGAACGGACCATTTTTGTCGCAGCAATGTACCAAATAATGTTCTGAGACGTGACGATTACCTCCTAATGACCAAACAGTTAAAATTGTTTTTATAATTTTATTTAAACACATCTTCCCTCACATGGAAGATTCAAATAATATCTAATTTAATCTGTGCATTAAAGATTCAATTCTATGCATAATTTGAATAATTTTCTATTTAAATATGCATTATACAAAGTGTAAAGCTAAAAAATGTAAGATAGCACTGTACATTAGCAACAGACATTTAATTTAGTTACTGAAGCATATGACATGAATAACCAAATACTTCAACACAATAAAGAGGATTTTAAGCAGATATTATATATTGACAGAGATTAGGGGACATTATCTTTAAGATTAACATTAAATTCTTGTCTTACCGGATACATTTAGCGGGATGTCTGTTTTTTAGATACAACATAAAGCATAAATAAGTAATATATCACACTGTGAGGTAAAACGAAATGACCGTTGATGTTTAAGTGAGGCGACTGCATATCAGACACGCGGATTAAATAAATAGACACACAGGTTTATTTGTTGAATTTTATTACACTCGAGTTTAATAGCTGTGAAAAGTCAGATTTAGAGCTTTCATTTTTGATAAAATAACAGAAATATAAATGTTCCATATAATAACATAATAAATAGAAATTAGCAAATGTATTAATCAAATTACCAGTGTCAAGGTTATCATGTCACTACAATGTTCTCCATGCGATTAATTCACCACGTTATTTGGACGTAGTTTCCAAGAGTTAGGGGGCAAAAGGTTAAAGCATTCCAAGGGTAAACAAAGCCATAACTGTGAGAACCAGCATTTCAGAAGAGGAACTGAAATTTAGATGAGAGTTATACGTCTCAAAATTATATCTGAGATATACACTGTAAAAACTGTCATTTAACAGTTTTATACATTTTTCACATATGATTTAAAAAATGTGTTAAATATGTACATTTACAAGAAACATTCTTTTCCATTTGTTTCAGTGTAGTTTACTCGGTTACAACATCATCAACAAAGCGAGCTGTTGTTTGTCACTTTACATGTTAGTAAAACACTCCCTCTGCCTGTGTGGGTGAGTCTTTATGCTTAAAACCTGGCTCTGTAAGACCTGGTTTAGGATGTACTGGGGAAATCAAAATCCTTTAGGGGATGAAGAGCATCTAGATATATACAGTATAATGTTCCATGTGGCTGTCTATAGCCAGATCGCTTCTCACAGCTCTACAGTGCCAGTCTGTGGCAGTCTCGTCCTGTGTCACCTACTTTCCTCACCATCTTTAGAGAAAGAGAACGAAAAACCAGCGGATGGGGGAATAACGTTGTAACTTTCATCTCAGCAGAAGAAAGAAAACTATAGAATAACTAAATCCATTCCCATGCCTGGCTGGTCTAAATCTGATTTTCTGCTATTAAACTCCATTTCCCTCTCTCAATCTGCCACTCTGAGGTGATGGGGAGGTGTCTTTGATCATATTCTCCCACTGTTTTGCTCTCTGTAATCCATGACCAAATATAATGGGATTTGGTGTATCTCCAAATGGCAGAGTAACCAGTTGACAGAAATTAATAAATTTGCAGGGACGAGAAACAAAATGTGACGAAAAACAATGACAAAACATCCCAAAACATCACCGTCTTCCGACAGGAGCGAGAGAACATATCGTGCGTTCAACAGAAGCTAAAAATGGTGTTGAAAAATAAATAAAGCTACAAAAGAAGCAAGATGGGAAGTTTGGGCAGAATGACAGCTGACAGGCGTGCCGTGGGGGAGCTGGGTGTATTGATGTGTCTTTGAAGTAAGCGCATGTTTACTGCATTCTCGGAGACAGCCGCAGCCATTTTTTGGGCCCTGGTTGACTATAATCTCTCCTGTCACTGCTGAATGGAAATCTATGCAAATGCCACATTCTTATTAGTTAACAAGTGCATTTTATTATGCAATGTGTATACGAAACGATTTCCTGCCAAATGTCTGCACTGAGTGAAGGGTTTACGCGCGGAATCCGCAGATAATCAGTGGGTCGGGCGGGCCAGTTGATAAAAAGAAACATTCGAATTAATTGCAGGTGGGTAAGATAAATTATTAATGATGAAAATATCAACACCACTATATATCTAAAATCTAACCGTGTGTAAAACCTAATTTTCGCCAGGCACTGTACAATCTCTTATTAAACTGTGTGCTGTGAGGGGAAACAATGTCATCATGCTGTCTCTCTCTCTCCTGTATGAATGAATGAAAGAAGCGCAATGGCTGTTTATCTGTCTAGAACGCACACTATACACAGTACAGAATGCAACTGAAAACAATGGGGAAGATGTAACTACTTGAAGACGTTTTGCTCATAAACTATTCGAAATGACAGAATGGAACTGAAAGTGGACACGCGCCACAGATCCTCATCCCTCCATTTGATCTATCCTGCTGCTTCAAACAGGTGAAACAAATTTTTCTATTGAAGATTTTTCTATTGAATGCCGGATTCAGAAACTATCACTTTGGTAAAAAAAAGCAGTAAAGTGGCTGGATGGCAGAAGACCAAAGCAATTGCCAGGCCATTGGGAATTTTCACACTGCAAACCTATAGACTGGACTGGTCCTGTGCATAAATCTGAGGATAAAAAAAAAATTCAGGTGACGGATGGGTACGGATATTTAAATTTGAGGAAATTGTGGGTTCGGGCTGGTAATTTATTTTGAAAAGTAGATTCGGGTGAGGTTAAAACTCATTCGCGCATCACTACTGTGCAACACAAAAGTACACATATATGGTATCTTTCAAAGGCTTAGAACCTCACCCCTCTTCCAGTCCCATCTATTTTGCATTTACAAGGTCTGAATTCCTTTTTTCATCAAAGGAATAATATTACATTTCATATTCTAGCAAACAAACTCACTAAACATAGATTTAACGGCAACAGAGGCAGGGAATTAAAGAAGTAATATGGTCTGGTTCAAATGGTGTGTGGTTAGATGTTGAGGTTTTGACAGGCGGACTGGCAAAGTGGTCTTTCAGATATGTAACATTGCTGTAATACTGGCTAGCAGTCAAGGTTTCCGGGTTTGTTTCCGGGTTTAAACAGCTGGCAGGTGGAATATGTTGACAACTTCTTCCTGGATTATTCACAAATACACATTACACGTTATCTCATTCTTTGAAACTTGCGTCAAGTCAATTGCCTATACTGCATGTCTTTTCATTTTCACAATGCAAAAAACCTGCTGACTTTAAAGCTGCTTCTGTCTTTATAGCTTCTCTTTAAGTTTTTGACAATGAGGAAACTTAAAAATAACTGCATATATTGTGTGGTCCACAGCTTGTTTCCATGGTGATCTTGTGCACATACAGAAGAGACTGTGTTGCTGAAAGCACAGTGGACTTAGAAATTAACAAAATGACAATGAACAGGTAAAAAATTCATCCCCTTGCTGTCCCATAAAGGCACTAATATGGTGGCCACGTTGAAACAAGTCATGGGGAGTGCCACATGTCAATGCTATGGGCCCACTCTCATGTATCATCTACAACAGTGAGCTCAGTCTGACAGCTCTAGTCAGGGTGGGATGGATTTCAGCCTTTTATCAGAACAATCCCTTGAGTCTCTATGGAAAACAGAAGTGGAACCAGTCACATGCAGTTCACTGCCTACAGCTACAGTTTGTCATGTCACTCATCCTTTCCTGAAATGGCTGATTTCTCTGATGTACAACTCTTAACTGATAATCTGAGAAACACTGATCACTTTAAGTGACTCAAATTATGCCTGCTTGGCCTGCTAACCCTGGTGTAGTTAAATAACGGAGTGCACTCTCCTGTACTCCTAAACCCCATCAAGATCCCTGCGTTCAGCAAACCAGCGGCATCTTGTTTTGCCTTCCCATAAGGGCAGTAAATCGCTCTCTCGCTCTTTCTCATTCACAACTCCTTCCTGGTGGAACATGCTTCCTAACTCTGTCCATTCAACCACATCTCTCACAACATTTAAAAAACTACTTAAAACCCATCTCTTCTGTGAATACTTGACAAACAAATGAAAAAAAAAAAAAAACACTAACCCTTTCTCTCAACAGGTAGTGGTCTAGCTTTTGTTGAAACCAGTAACTTTGTATTGACACCTAATGTATTATGGCTCCTGTATGAACTATCGTGTATTGCTCCTAAACTCTTTGTAAGTCGCTTTGGATAAAAGCGTCTGCTAAATGTCTAAATGTAAATGTAATGTAAATGTGTAGCTGAAAATACCCAAATATTGAAATGACATTAAAAGGAGGTCCATCAAAGTGAGTTGGGAATCGTCTAGAACAGGGGTCCCCAAATCTTTTTCCTCAAGGGCCACATATTTCTCCCTGTATTAAATGGGGGGCTGGGTCGGTTCATAATAGAAAATTACATGGACCGGAGTGACTTGTATTATTGTGGAAATTTAATTATGTTTTTAAATGTATTTATTAAGTCCTGCTAATGCTAGAAAAGTTTATTTTGTTATGCAGTGTGCAGACAAATGATTACTTTTCAAGAGATATAGCCTATTAAAAGAGCATTGTTATTACTATCATAACGACATTTTTTTCATAATGAGTGCTATTCAAAATTTATTAGTGTGAACTGTGGGCTTGCTTCTGGCTAGTAAGAATTCCAATGACAGGTTCCATTCCTGTCACAGGCAGTCTCAAAGACTGACGCAAATGTTCATCAGTGAGTCTTGATCTCATTGGAGTTTTCATCAATTTCATGCATGAAAAGGTTTGCTCACAAATATATGTGCTGCCATGTGGACATCTTCATTGCTTTTCTTTTGATGTTTGGGTATGTCTCGTTAGGAAGGGAATTCAATGAGACCATTGGGCTTAAATGTGTCTTTCAGAACATCACAGTTCTGCAACTCAGCCAACTCGAACTGATAAGAAGGCGGGGCTTTGTCAATGTTGGCAGCAAAGGAGTTCTGGAAAATGCGGATTTCTTTAGCGTGGACATGAAGCTCAAGAAATCGCATCGCACGTCAACAATTTAACAAATAATTAGGCTACGTTAATAGCTAAGGGACATTTTTGTCTGAAAGCCAATATTTATCATCAAATAAAGACATGATATAAGTGAAACCTTATATTTAAAATAAATAAAAAAAATAATATGTCTCTGGCATTGTTCAGTTGACCGGTCCAAATGAGGGGGAGGGCCGCATAGTTTGAGGACCCTTGGTCTAGAAACTAAAAACATTTGGTTTGAATATGTCATCCTCATGCTAAATAAATGCCTAATGCTGCTCACTATTCCTCATCATTTGGCACAAGTTGCTTCTTAGGACAGCAAGAGCAAATGCTACAATTACCTGCATGTCCCCATCAATCTCAAACCTGGTGTTTAAGGAAAAAGGCATTTATTCAGATGGAAATTCTGAACATGTATGACTTTAATATGTGAAACAAAGAAGAGGAAAAGACTTGCCACTGCTGATGAAAATTTAGATTTTTACCCCTTTCTTAGATTGACAGAATAACATATTCTGGTCAGTCATGTCATATATTTATCATGTTTAAAGATTTAGAGACCTTGTCCATATTCTACATGCATTATTCTGTATGAAAAAGAGGATTCCAGGATTCAAGATTCTGTGTCCGACAAAAAACAAAGAAAGTCTTACAGGTGAAGTCGACCTGAGTGAACTATATCTTTAACAAGTGGCCCAAACTGAGGGCCATTAGGGTGGGTGGAAGAAGATGAATAGGACCCGACAAGAGTGATGATTCCAATGATCAGCTGCTCTTTCAACAGGGATTCATTAAATACACTACTTAAAACTGACCTTCTCAGGTGAATGCCCTCATACTACTGTATAAACAACCTATATGTGCCATTTTCTTCTTGCCTCGGCCAGTGTTTAACTCTAAAAGCAATTTTTAATATGAACTTGGGGAATCAACATGTTTTTTTTTTTCTGAAATGCTAAATGCTTGTCACTCCATGCACTGTTCTTGTTCTATACACAGTTTGGTTATTTGCAGGGACATCTGCATCTTATCTTGATAAATTCAGGCGGTGACAACTGCATTTCTAGTAAATCTTTTAGTGTATACTCTGTAGCTGGCATCGCTCTGTCGCTCTGACACTGACAGCTCATCCAAGGTGAATCACAGAAACAGAGGTACATGTCTCCACTCGTTGCAAATGTGTCATGCCCTTTGTAGTTATCCAACAGAGTTGCTTCTATCTGTTTGTGGTCTAGCAGTAACCTAGGAAACAATAGTCCATGTTCCTTTTATCTTGCTTAAAGTTCTGCAATGGTTGTGTTGAATGACTTAAAGGTCCAGTGTATGAAATTTTGCTGCATCTAGCGATGAGGTTACGAATTGCTACCAACGGTTCACTCAACGGCTCAGCCTTTCATTCAAAGCACTACAGTGGCTCATACAAAACTAACGCCTGTTTCACACAAGCTCCGATTGCAGTATGTATTGCAGTACATATGTGGTGTGAAAAAAATAGACTTTCAGATTTTAACAGGATTAGGTGTTTTTGTAAATCCTGGTAAGTGTTAAACTTTTTCTTGCTTTATCGCAAAATCAAAGATGACTGTGAAAATTAAATGCATTTATGGGGAAATTACTATACCTTTTCATATCAATCTGTGTGATTCTGAGCATGATTGACATACGTGTACTAATAACTTAAATCAGCAGAAACAGAATTGATGCATAAACAATCGCTGCAATGCTGAACAGGACTGCAACGGACGGGCGGCACCGCATCCTAAGGCTTTTATCCGTTAAAAGGGGGGTTCAACTGCGTTTCATGCATTCTGACATTTTTGTAGTGTTCATTTCATTAACGAAAATAATGACAAAAAGATTTTCCTAGGACGAAGACGAGACGAAAAGTAAGGCCGCTTAATTAAACGACAACTAAGACTTTATCAGCACGCAATATCATTGACGAAAAATTATGAGACTAAAGTGTAGCTATACAAACAAAAAAGTTTCCATATATTTCTCCCCGTGTTTTCCCCCGGACTACATTTCCCACAATCCCTCGCACTCACGCACCTGTGTCGCATTTCTAATCCCCACACCTGGCCATCATCAACCTCATCACCTATGGACTATTTATACACATTCTGTTTACCCCATCATTGTCCAGATTTGTTAATGTGTTATTCCGTGCCTGTTCTCCCAGTGGATTTAATAAATATACCCTTATTGTTTGTACTCCTCGGTCGTGCGTGTCTGTTCTGTAGCCGCATGTGACAAAAACTCTTTTTAGTCTTTGTCGAACAAAATTTGAAGATAAATATCATAGATTTTTGTGCAAGCCTTTACTTTATACTTTACTGTTAGGATGGTATTGTGCAGGTGATGAGTAGTGCTTGAAACTGAGATTCATCAGACCAGAGAATCTTGCTTCTGAAAATGTTTATTTTTGGCAAATTTCAAGTTTTCATGTGTCTTCACTGAGGAGAGGCTTGAGTTTGGCCACTCTGTCCTCATTGATTACTGTTTGCACGGAAAGGAGGCAAGCTCAAGTAAGAGATCTGGTTGTTTCAACATTTTCCCTATTTGTCTTATTAATGCTGAAGTTACAATATTTGGTATTAAATGCTAAACTTAAATCACATGTCAGCAGTTTGAGTGCAGCTATGACACGTCAGAGGGGATCTGGCCCTCCCGGTTGAGCCTGGTTTCTCCCGAGGTTTTTTTCTCCATTAATCAATCATTGGAGTTTGGGTTCGCCACAGCAGGGCAGTGTTGGCCTGCTCACCGGGAGACTGCATTCATTCATTTATTTATTTATTTAGAAATTAGATAGTATTTATTAGAATGATCTTACTCGTTGTATAAACACCATGCACTGTGCTGTATTCTAACTTATCTGTTTTTTCCTGTTTGCCCCTGTAAAGCTGCTTTGAAACAATACACATTGTGAAAAGCGCTATATAAATAAACTTGAATTGAATTGAATTAATGATTAATGGAGGCCTCTGAACTTGTGAGTGGTTTTGTTTTGTCATTACTGTGTGTGTAGTGTAGATTCAAAATTAAGTAGTTTAACACAGAGCAGCAACATAACCAAATGTAAAAAGGGGTATGAATACATTTTAAAGACACTGTATAATGTCTAAAATTCAATTTTACTTCAAAATAACCCACACTGGCAATTACAAGTTACTGATAAACACACCACGACAAATCACCGAAATCAATAGTTCTCAACTCTGGCCCACAAATCCATTTTCCTTCTTAGTTTTTCCACAACTATGAAAAAACACACCTGAACAACCTAATCAACGCGTTTATTCCTAAAGACTTTGATTTGCTTGTTCAGGTGTGTTGGATCGGAGTTGGGGCTAAACTAAGCAGGGCAATGCATCTCGCTGGCCAGAGCCATAGACCTAAATCATACTGCCATCAGAGTCCTATTCAATCTAAATTCAGAGATTAAATATTCTGATGAAGACAACTTTGACATTTTTGTTTTCTTAATCACATATATTGTCAAAAATCTGCAATATTTCTGCAAAAGTAAAGAGATGACATTCTAGACTCCATAGGAATTCAGAACAGGGAGTTGTGATTTGTAAATAAATGACAAAAGTTGGAGGGTTTGGAAGCACAAGGAATATCTGAGCATCAGAGGTTGTGAGCTGCAGTCAGGTTTATCTGGAGGAACAAGGCTCCCAGGGTTCTCTGTGCTGGATGTAGATTGGGCACCACTGGCAGTGACACACACACACACACTAGCAAGATAAACCTCTGTTGTTAACATAGGCTGGAGAAAATGCATTTTTATCATCCTTTATACTCACAAAGCGCCGGGCGTTGGAACAATCAAACTCCTGATCTTATCGTTTCTGATTTTCTGTTTCTTATTATTTTATTCCCCTTCAAAACAGCTGTACCTTTCATGCAAACCAATTCATGGTTTTAATGGATTTTTCTTTTCCTTGGGGATCTGTGAGATGTCTTAAAACTCTGGCCTGCATTTTAGGGAGCGGCTGACTGCCGAGGACTGCGTTTCTCTCGCCATCAAAAGAATATCAAATTTCATCTTAAAACATACCAAGTCAATACGAATCTAAGCCTCCGAAAACTTGAAAATGGCATAACTTTTTTCGTTGAAAATGATGTTGTGACCAGCTGGGGAGAGATACAGTATGGTATATGCATGAGTGGAGCTAAACACGCAAAAAGAAAGCTTTAGCTTAAGCATCACGGTCAATAATCAAAGAAAACCACACTATCCATCTCAATCATATCTCAATTGCAAAAATCTAATTTTATATTATCCAAAGCAATGGTGAGTGTTCTCTGGATTAAGTATTTTGTTTTTCTTTCTAACAGCTCACTTCTCTGGGTTTGTGCAACAGTATGAGCAAGAGTGATTGAAGCTTGCCTTAATAAACACCTCTAATAACTCAAGGCTTAAAACAGTGAGCTATGAAACACTGGTGTGTATGTGTGTGTGAGTCAGATGTTTTGTTAATCCTCTGAGAATAGAGCAGCTTTACACTAGAGGAATAAGTCTGATGTCACGCCTCTGGCCAAAAACACTCATCATAGAGCTAGTATACCTCCCTGACCGTTCTCTACATTAACCGGTCTTTCTCACAGTTCACACGTACAGTTGAAAGAAAAAGTATGTGAACCCTTTGATTTCTTCATAAATTGGTCATAAAATGTGTTCTGATCTTCATCGAAGTCACAACAATAGAGAAACACAGTCTGCTTAAACTAATACCGCACAAACATTATACGTTTTCATGTTTTTATTGAACACAACATGTAAACATTCATAGTGCAGGGTGGAAAAAGTATGTGAACCTTTAGGTTTAATAACTGGTTGACCCTCCTTTGGCAGCAATAACCTCAACCAAACGTTTCCTATAGTTGCAGATCAGACCTGCACAACGGTCAGGAGGAATTTTGGACCATTCCTCTTTACAAAAGTGTTTCAGTTCAGCAATATTCTTGGGATGTCTGGTGTGAATCGCTCTCTTGAGGTCATGCCACAGCATCTCAATCGGGTTGAGGTCAGGACTCTGACTGGGTCACTCCAGAAGGCGTATTTTCTTCTGTTGAAGCCATTCTGTTGTTGATTTACTTTTTTCCTTTGGGTCGTTGTCCTGTTGCATCGTCCATCCTCTGTTAAGCTTCAGTTTTTGCAAACTTCAAATGTGCTGCAATGTCATTTTTGGACAGCAGTGGCTTCCTCCGTGGTGTCCTCCCATCAAGTCCATTCTTGTTAAATGTTTTCCTTATTGTAGATTTGTCAACAAAAATGTAAGCATGTGCCAGAGATTTCTGTAAGTGTTTTGCTGACACTCTAGGATTCTTCTTCACCTCATTGAGCATTCTGCGCTGTGCTCTTGCAGTCATCTTTACAGGACGACCACGCCTAGGGAGTGTAGCAACAGTGCTGAACTTTCTCCATTTGTAGACAATCTGTCTTACCGTGGACACATGGACATCAAGGCTTTTTTGGATATACTTTTGTAGCCCTTTCCAGCTTTATTTAAGTCAACAATTCTTGATCGTAGGTCTTCTGAGAGCTCTTTTGTGCGAGGCATGGTTCACATCAGATAACGCTTCTTCAGAACAGCAAACTCAAAACTAGTGTGTGTTTTTTATTGGACAGGCCAGCTTTAATCAACACATCCAATCTCATCACATTGATTGGACCCCAGGGGCCCGTTTCAATAAGGAAGTTCAACCAACACCGAGTTAAAATCTGAACTCTGAGTTGATTTACTCAGAGAATCGCTACTCTGAGTTTTCAGTTTCAGAACAGCTGATTTGAGTTAGTTCAATCAACCCTGAGTAAGTTCACTCTAGGTTACGCGCGTTCAGCATGGCGATGAAAAGCCATTATCAATTGAGTGAAGATAGCACGATTCACCATGGCAACGGCACGTGACAAAAAGCGCTCTGTTCATTTCTCGCCAATCGAATTGAAGGTACTGTTACAAGCGTAAGGTGAATATTAAGAAAAAAAGAGCAACACAGCCGCAGCAGCAAAAGAAAGAGAGTTGGTATGGGAGAAAAGTGCTTCACTTGTTAATGCGCCAGTTTATATGTCAATCACTTTTATATTTATTTTGTTGAAACTGTGAAAATGCGAATTATATTTAACTCTCTCGCTCTCATGTAGGTGCTATCCTTTTGCAATAAAAAGATCTTGGCAGCAGCTGAATATGAAATATACGACGGCGTCGTAAAAAAAAAAAACATTTCGAGAATAAAGTCGAAATGTTACGAGAATAAAGTCGTAATATTTTGAGAAAAATAACAGAATTTCTAGAAACAATGGATGTGGAGGATTTGGTTAAATCCTACTTTAGATTATGATTTAGCAATAAGGAAATTCTTTGTATTTTGGCGCATCATCACGGAGTTATAATTAGTAAAAGGACACTGCAGCCGTTATGTAGGAAACTGAATTTATTCAGAAGAAAAAATCTGACATGAACTACGAATTAACTCACTGATTCAGATGACGTGCTCAAACATAACTTCAACTCTTAAACTACAACCTTCACGAAAATAAAATACGTATTACGACGAGTTTATTCTCGTAACATTTCGACTTTAATCTCGTAACATTTCGACTTTAATCTCGTAATCTTGAATTTATTTTATTTTTAACGTGCCACTAAAACGCCGTCGTAGAAATACAATAACATCATTCATTCAGGAAAGTTTAAAGAAATAAAATGGTCTTGCTAGTAAGATGCCTGATTGGGAAATGTTAAATATACTTCTTAAACTGGCCTTAAAAGTTAAGATAAAACGTCCAAACGGGGCCTCACAATTCTCTCCCGACATAAATATAATTCTCTGCGAATTAATGCAGCTTCCTCTTCTATGGGTTCCTAAATAAACGGACATGCCATTTTAAGTTCTGTGTGACTAAATTGAGCGCGATTAGGAACACGAATCAATAAACAAATGACGTATGTAATTTCAACACCGCTCGCTTTCACTTCGAAAAGGGGGAGGAGATTGTAACAAACCCTAGGTTTGCGGAATAAAACCTGCTCCCGACCAGGTTAGGTTCACGGAGTAGGTTACTCTGGTTACTCACTCGGAGTATAAAATACCTCGATTTCTGAAATGGGCTTGACTTACTCCGTGGTCGCGGGTTTGACATACCTCGCGTTCTGAAACCAAAAACCCTGAGTATTCCGTTTTCTGGGGTTGACTTACTCTGAGTTTGCACTTACCCTGCTTTCTGAAACGGGCCCCAGGTTGGCTGACTCCTGGCTCCAATTAGCTCTTGGAGAAGTCATTAGCCTAGGGTTTCACATACTTTTTCCACCCTGCACTATGAATGTTTACATGTTGTGTTCAATAAAAACTTGAAAACTTATAATGTGTGTGCGGTATTAGTTTAAGCAGACTGTGTTTCTCTATTGTTGTGACTTAGATGAAGATCAGAACACATTTTATGACCAATTTATGAAGAAATCCAAGTAAGCCCAAAGGGTTCACATACCTTTTCTTTCAACTGTATGTGAACATCATCTATATCCTATTTACATACCACCGTATAAGTAATACATGCTTTACATGAGCCACTAAATACATCTGGATAACAGCATTCTGCTCTTTGAGACTAGCCTGCGAAAGTGGACACAAGTCTTCACAAGGGAGATTCAAAGATTAAATAATAAATCTGTAAAAATGTGTTCACTATTTCAACAAAAAAGCGGCATGCTGTACTAAAATGGCAATGACAAATATTTGAGATTTGAGTGGTGTGGATGAAGCAGACAAATGCTCTTAACCAGTGCCGGCACATGAGATTTCGTGAGACTAAAGAGGCAGACAGATGGAAACAACCATAGTTAATTTTAATAAGGGATGAAGCACTGTGCTGCTGCTGCTCCTCCTATGCCACGTTTAGAAATATATGTAATGTCGAAGTACGAACGTATCATTTCATTAATCTTAAAGGTTATTGTGTTATTTTATTAGCCCTATTGTCCGTAACAATACCCCTCTGTCAATAGCTTAGAATTAGTCTCCTCAGCGGAAGATTTCAGCTGCAGGTCAGTATGCATCTCAGTTGGAGGGAGGGAGGCAAAGATAATTTTGTAAACAAGTCTGACGTGTCAGTTTGAGAATGGAAAAGCGAGGCGGCATTCTCGTCTGATGGGGATTTATGTGCAGTGATGTACTCACATATGCTTCCAAAATGGAAGATTCCCAGGATTTATGAAGAGGCCGAATGGAACGTTAATGTGCCGCAGATGTCCTGAGGGAGGGTGCAGTGAGCGGCAGTCCATGTGTTTAATGAAAACTAATCGCTTTGATGGGCCTATTCAGGATTACTCACTGATCAATACCACCTTGACCAGTTCCTGGATAAACTGTGCTGGATTACAGCAGCTTCCAGCCATCGTTTCTTCAGCTGGGATCAAGCGCTTTATAAAGGAAAAAGATGTCCGATGTGTCTGCTTCATTCAGAGTAATATCTTTTGGACAGCTTGAGTTTCCAGTCTGTCGCATTCGCATGCGTGACCACGGATCTAGTATATTCATTTTCTTGAGAAGGTCCACTTAAAGGAACAGTAGGCATAAACATGCAAGAGTGTGCACATCGTCGGGATGGCACCACCTCTGCCTCCAGCTGTTAAAATTTGAGCTGTGGGATACGATTTTATGGGAAATGTCAGTTTAACGTCAATTAACTTTAATTCATGTATATAAGGTATTCTATTGCGTCTACTGTAAGTTGCTTTAGATAAAAGCGTCTACTAAATGACTAAATGTAAATGTATGATGTGTGTATAAGGTGATATTTAGGAGGAACTATTGACAGAAATGCAATATAATAAACAATATACAACTATGTCTACATAATGAAGTGTTATATTGTATTATCTTAGAATGAGCTATTTCTGTCTACATACACCGCGGGTCCCCTTACATGGAATTGGCCATGTTGTTTCTACAGTAGTCCTAAACAAACAAACTGTTCAACAGAGTGAGTTTCGTAAATACATTTTCTCAACTGGCAAAGAAGCGAAAAGAGCAGACATCTTTGTCTTGTGTCAGAACCCATAGTGCTTTGAAAGGTTGAGTGAGCCGATGGTTTAAATTGCAAGATGCTGCTAAAAATCTCTACAATGCACCTTTAAATATTTAGGGTAAGTATTTACATATAAAGTAAAATGCAATTTTATATTTCAAGAGAGATAAAGAGGCAAACGTTACAGATTGCAGAGAATATGTTTACAATCTCAACACTGAAACAGAATACTTAAAGTGAAAGTTAATCATACAGTCAAGTTAACATTATTCATTATGTATTCAATGTAAAAGAATAAGGTGGAGATTTGTAGCCACATTGGGACCTTTCTTGAAACTCTTGGAAATTTAACTGATGGGTAAACCTATCCTATCTTTTGTATTACAGATATTTATATTAATGTATTTTTTCGAGTTTTCTTATTTATAAACAATTCTGAATGGAACATTGAAACATTTCTAGGTTGATATTGTCAAATTTTTTAATTGAGGCAGGTGTTTTTTGTTGTTGCGTGGATTCTGTTATGTTGGTTACCTTTTGTGTGTTTGTTAATTCCATTCCATTCCATTTTCTCCCGCTTATCCGAACTACCTCGGGTCACGGGGAGCCTGCGCTTATCTCAGGAGTCATCGGGCATCAAGGCAGGATACACCCTGGATGGAGTGCCAACCCATCGCAGGGCACACACACTCACTCATTCACTCACGCACTCACACCCTACGAACAATTTTTTCCAGAGATGCCAATCAACCTACCATGCATGTCTTTGGACCAGGGGAGGAAACCGGAGTACCCGGAGGAAACCCCCGAGGCACAGGGAGAACATGCAAACTCCACACACACAAGTCGGAAGCGGGAATCGAACCCCCAACCCTGGAGGTGTGAGGCAAACGTGCTAACCACTAAGCCACCGTGCCCCCCTCGTGTTTGTTAATATAACTTCAAAACTTTAAATAAAAATTATATTAAAAGGATAGAATAAAGATGACTGTTATAGCTTTTGACGCAAGGGTGCTGACATCTTGCAGTACCACTGTCGTTGACTCTACGGTTGGTTGCCTCGTCTGAGTTATAAAAGTATAATTTCACCACTCCAAAGTATAATACTTCTCCATTCCAATCATCCTTGATTAACCCTGTCATATGACCAAACTTTGCAATTTTATGTTGACATTCTCGTTGTCAATTAGGAGGCACACCAACCTTCTCTTGGGCAAGCTCTCTTTCAGACTCATGGGTCTTCTCCAGGTCCTGTCGCATCTGATCCATTTCGGACCGAAGCCGTTCCAAAGCCATTTGCTGATCGTGAGCGGACCGCTGGCGCTCCTCCTCCCTCAGCAGGCCCAACTCCATCAGCTGCTGTTTCCTCTGACTGTGAGCCGCCAACAGCTCCTTCCTCAGTGAATGCACCTGTGCCTCCAGATCAGATACCGTCTGGTGCCAAACACAAATTGTGAAATCTGTTAAGGTCAGCCCATTGAGGAGGAAACCTTGAAGCATGTCTGTAAAAAACTGTATTTGGGTTGGGGAATCCCAAAAGAAATAAACAGAAAGCAACAATAAAAGAGCAATGAAAAACAATGAAAAAGAGAAAACAAACCAAGCTGGATGACTGGAGTGGATGCGGCCGGTTGTAGCCAGCGAGAAGAAAACAGACACCACTGCCTATGATCTCTGAACCACAAGAGTTTAACATCAAAGTCTTACATTCCACAAAGGTCAGCAGTTTGACTTAATGAGCGACATTAGTCCAAATCAAAGGTCAGTAACTCATGGAGACAAAGTTGTCCTCGCATGTATTATTTCAAGAAGCTGAAATAAGACCAAAAAGCTCATCGCCAAAGTATAAATGGCCGTTGCATTAATTTCAATACAGGGACACAAGAGGAAGACATTTTGAGGCCTTTGTCTAACCAGTCATCATTCAGACTACTCAAGAACTGACAAACTCACGCGTGGTTTATTATGTTGACATTCAAAACCAAATTACAGAAATATTGACAGACAAACAATTAACGAGATGTGTAAATCAACATGAGACTTACAATAAACAGATGTTTATACACAACACTATACACCCTTAATGCCTGAACTATCAGTTTACACCTTGAATACCAAATAATCTGTGCTCACAAAGCAGTTAACCCACACGCCAACTCCGTTCCATCCCAAACATCCCTGGGAGGAGCCTGACAAAGTGCATCACGTGCCCTAAGAGCCGGAAAAAACATCTGAAGTTGTTTTTTGGGGCACTTGGGGGAATAGTAGCAAACTTCAAAGCCTGTCGCGAAAACACCCAGATGCCGAGACTGCGCGCGGGTCTGACGCGGGCCAGAGCTGCGCGGCAAAAGCCCACATGCGGCTGCATCGCCACAAAGCTATTAGATCTCGGCTCTGAGGAGCCTTTAATCTATAATTCCCTTTTAAACTGGACCCTGGGAAGAATTTTCTGATGCATCTTTGATGGGCCTGGACGTGCTCTTATGAAATAAAAAAGGCACACTGCGAAACTAGAACACAAACTGAAAGGCAATAACCGGGGAAAATGTGGTCTCATGTATAAAGTAGACGTCCATGTTTTGAAGAAAATGATTTAGGATTAAAATTAAAAGAAAGCAATGCAGGGCGGATTTAAAAATTCCATGTTCCTAATGTTGAATTTATCCACATATTCAGATTAAAAAAGAATGTTTATCAATACAAAAAACGAAGAACAGATTATTTAGGGGTGCCCCCCCCAAAAAAATGACACGATTAAACAGGCAAACAGTGCCAACTGAGTTCAGCCTCAGCGTAAACATGAGGCTCGTAAAGTGCGAGATTTGCTTATAAACAGAGATGTACGCATGTCAGTCTCTAATGGTGATTTTTCTTCCATAACTGTAGTATGTGTTAACGCCTTTTCATTTGCATTCACCATTCTGGATGAAAGACGGATCTAAATCTTCGCTGAAACACATTTGCATGTCTGCAGGAGCTGAAGCGTAGTGAAAAGCGTCTGTGCGTGCTGATGTCTGGCCAGAGATTAAACCTCTTTTCATCATCGAGGGCCCATCTGGTAGTGAAAGCCCGTCTTCAGTGACCCAGCACAGCTGGATGGACCGTTGTGATGTTCTGATGGTGCCGCTTTGTGTATTCCAGAGTCAAAGAAGCAATTTGAAATCAAGACAATGTCTAACAGTCTCATTTCTCCTGGAACATTCCTAATGTCAACCACATGTCCAGAAATATGACAACATTTAGAAATGCTTTTTGAATGCGTCTTTGTCGCAGCTTACAGAGTTCCCACTATCAGACCACAAAGATAATTGAAACAATGTTGGAACATGCATCAAAAACTGAAGGTCAGCTATGAGCCCAGTTGCACAAATTTAGCCGTTAACAACTAGTCTCACTGATTACTAGATATTAGTTTGGACTAATCAGTCTAAAATTCATATTTCAATTTGCCGAATCAACCTTTTTATGTACCTGATTTTAAAACGTTATGACCAGTCTTGAAGAAAAACATTTGATGACAAACACAGATCTCAACCCTCAGACATCACAATTAAAATAAAGACCCATAAGAACTGACAAAACTATATTATAAGATAATTGCAGAAACAACCTTCTGACTGTATGAGATGCAACTTTTTACACCAGACAATTAATATAAAAGTTGCAAACATTAACTGATGCTCAATAAGACAACACAATATATTAAAGGCCCATTTATACTAGAGGTGCACCGATTGACCTGTCAGAAACCGGAATCGGCCGGTTTTCGCATGATCGGCCGTGACCGGCCTGTCAGTCTCATGTCTTGCAGATTCGAAGACGATCGTATGTTGCCAGCTAAGCGGGCAATAACGTCAAATATTCAAGTAAATGTCCATTCATGACGGCTGTCTTTCATGGCTCATTTACGCTCGTGACTGCGTGGTTCCACCGAACTGCCCGAGTCTCCGCACGTACATACTACGCACGTGTAGTACATACTACTTTGGGTATGTACTACATGCTAACTATGATGCTAAACTCTGACAAATGCTAAACTCATGTTGAAGTCGTTCACTATCTGTGAAACAAATGTAAATTCCATTCCATTTAACTCAACTCAACTTTATTTATATAGTGCTTTTTACAATTTTCATTGTTACAAAGCATCTGTACATGAGACATATTGACTACAAGTAAAACAACTACAGTCATAAACCTGTAAAAATTAAAAAAAGGTGAAAACACAAAAGACAGACATACAAAGGCTCCACACACAATATGCATACATACTTACACACATCGACGTAGACACACACGCAAAAACACTCGCACACACGCACACTGAAAGCACACATTTAAGATAAAGGAGAGAGAGAACCACAGGTCAAATATTAAACGGACTATAAATTCCTATATGTAATATTAATTATGTAAAACTTCTGAATTCCAAAGCAGCCCCCCTGGCCAGGCAAATAGTGCAAAACAGTATGCAAACGGTGGCGAGGAACCCAAAACTCCAATCGAGAAAAAAAAACTCAGGAGAACCCAGGCCCAACCAGGGGATTCCAGTACCCCTCTGGCAAAGCTGCTGCTTCTGCACAAGCTCACCAGTGCTTGCACAACAAGGCTAAATTAAAAATAAATAAACTTACTAATAAGGTAAATTATAGATTTAAGATTATCATTAACAATCTAATAGCACTTGAAATTTTGCAGAGAAATCATGTCAAGTCGCCGCGTCCTTTATCCAGCTCTATCATCTCAGCTCTTGTCAGGTCACTGCTTCCCATTCTCCGCTCTACTATCAGGTCTAGGCATGGACTGCATCCTGTAGTAACCTTGGAACAAAGAGACAAGATTGGCTGAGAGTAGAGTACTGTTCTGCACTCTTTGATGCAACAAGCAATCATTTGTTGTTGGATGTGTTCCTGGTTCTGGTTGATCTAAATAATGGCGCCTAGATCCTCTGAGGATTAATATTATGGAAGTGTAGTGTATGCAAGATTGAAAAGATGCGTCTTTAGTCTGGATTTAAACTGATAGAGTGTGTCTGCTTCCCAGACAGTGCAGTGAAGAATATTCCAAAGTTTAGGCTCGAGATAAGAAAAGGATCTACCACTTGCACTTGATTTTGAAATTCTAGGTATTACCAACTGACAGGACGCCTGAGAGCGTTATGCACATGGAGGACTGTAATACAATAGTAGTTCACTCAAATACTGCAGCGCTAGACCATGTAGGGCTTTATAGGTAATAAGCAAAATCTTAAAGTTAATGCGATGCTTTATAGGTAACCAGTGAAAGGTTGACAGAACCGGGGTTATATGCTCATACTTTTTTGTAAGTGTAAGAACTTGAGCTGCCGCGTTTTGAACCAGTTGCAGTTTTGTAATAGGCCTGCAGGGCAACCACCCAAAAGTGCATTACAGTAATATTGTCTTGATGTCATGAATGCATGAATTAATTTCCCTGCATCTGACAGTGACAGCATATGACGTAGTTTAGATATACTCTTAAAATGAAAAAATGCAATTTTACAGGTGCTGGAGACATGGCTCTCAAATGACAGATTACTATCGAATACAACGCCAAGATTTTTAGCTGACGACAAGGATTTTATGGAGCATCCGTCAATAGTTAAGCAGCATTCTTGGTTGTTACGTATGCCGGTTTTCGGTCCAGTAAGTAACACTTATGTTTTGTCCGAGTTCAGTAGTAAAAATTGTTACTCATCTAGTTTTTTAAAGCGACTATGCATTCCATTATTCGATGGAACTCCTGTGTTTCATGAGGCTTCGAGGAAATATAAAGTTGAGAATCATCAGCATAACAGTGAAAGCTTATTCCGTGTCGCTTTATTATATCTCCAAGAGGTAGCATGAATAATGCGAAGAGCAGAGGCCCTAAGACCGAAACCCTGTGATACACCGTACTGGACTTGCGGTTTGCAGGACACCTCATTGTTTATTGCTACAAATTGAAAACGGTCGGATAAATAAGACTTAAACTATTTCAATGCTATTCCGTTAATGACTACGTAATTTTCGAGTCTATGTAGGAGTATGTTGTGGCCAATGGTGTCAAATGCAGCACTAAGGTCTAGCAGCACCAATAACGAAATACAGCCATGGTGAGAAGCAAAAAGCAGATAATTTGTAACTCTGATCAAAGCAGTCTCTGTACTGTGACATGCTCTATATGCAGACTGGAATTCTTCAGTAATGTCATTCCTTTGGAGGAAGGAGCATAATTGAGTTGAAACTACTTTTTCCAGAACTTTAGATATAAAATGTAAATTCGATATAGGCCTGTAATTCCCTAGTTCTCTATGGTCGAGTTTGGGTTTTTTGAAAAGGGGCCTTATAACGGCCACCTTAATGCTTTAGGCACATGTCCTAATGTCAGAGTTGAGTTAATAATACTAAGAAGAGGATCTATAATTTCTGGGAGCATTTCTTTCAGTAGTTTTGCAGGTATATAGGGTCTAGCATGCATGTTGTTGATTTAGATGATCTTATTTTAGATGAGTCTGTTCATTATACCACGGTGTTGGGCTGCCATTTTTAATCTTCTTTAAACGCAGATGAGCAACTGTGTCTAATGTATCTGAGAAGGTGGAGTTAAAATGTTCAATAGTAATTCAAGATCTTCAACGTTTTTTTTTTACGACAATTCAGGCAGATTATCGAGAAACGCATCTTTGGTAGTTGAAGTAATCGTTCTACCATATTTGTAACAAGGAGTTTGATTTGCAGCCGTAGGCCAGTGAAGCAAACATAATATCAGATAATGATCCGAAATGTCTTCACTCTGCTGAAGGATTTTAACATCGTCCACATTTATACCGTAAGATAGTATTTAATCTAAAGTATGATTACGAAGGTGAGTGGGTCCTGACGCATGTTGACTTACGCCCATGGAGTTAAGAGTGTCTTTGAAAGCCATTCCCAAGGCATCTGTATCATTATCTACATGGATGTTAATGTCACCAACGACAAGGACTCTATCTGCGGCCAGTACTAGTTCTGAAAATAAAAGAAGACTTCTGAGAGATGCTAAAATAATTATTGTGAAGTGCAGCTACACCGCCCCCTCTACCTTTTAGACGAGGCTCGTGTTTATAGTAATAATCTTGGGGAACGGATTCATTTAGAGTAATAAAATCATCTGGCTTCAGCCATGTTTCTGTCAAACAGATTAATTGTTTTATGTTAAAACTATGGTCATTTCACTTAGGTAAAATGACATACAACACGACTTGAACCAATCAACCAATATTTGTGATATATATCTGATTGAGTTCTTTACTAACACAAAAAGAGCAAAAACATATACATATTTAGAGTAGAATTCACTCATAAGATTTTTTACTTTTTTTGAAGTGGCAGCTAAAATCAACCAGTCAATCAATAGTACTACAGACCCAAGATAAAGACAAGTCATTTACATTTCAGAAATAAATAAATAAATAAAGCAATGATAGTTTCATAAAAAGAAACAGAAAAGAATAAAGTTGAAGTATTTTATTGTTATCTTAGAGTACAAAAATGAAAAAGGTTGATTAACTGATTAAGTTTTGTTATATTTGATTATTTATACTTATTTTCAGTCACAGAGTTCTTCAATTTAAGAGTTATTTGGGCAAGAGAAGATTCTGTAATTTAATGCAGGTTAAATGTGTATTGAAGAAAAGTTAATGTTTTTTTATATACTGTCAATTATAGTTTGTGGATGTAAAATCAGAATCGGCAGGTTTCACTTATAATAAAATCGGAAATCGGAATCGGCAAAGAAAATTGTAATCGGTGCATCTCTAATTTATACCAAAAACAATAGCTATAATGATACTAATTACATTAGGTACACTGATATCAGCTCTTTTGATAATGCAGGCTTAAAACCTGTAGCTGTAGCAGTGGTGGACAGAGAAGCTGTGTCATTTTTGCATTCCTCTATCTTACATGGCACAACAATCCTAAAATGCCCCTGATGGTGCAATACAACGTGTCCGCCTTCAACACGCCTGTTGTTTCTGGCACAACATAAAGCAGGCCTGATCTCTCATGTCATGTCATTTTCTGTCTTCTAATCTCTTACTGGGGAATGAAGCTCTTTGAAAGTTTGACAGTATCATTAACTTGCCGATCAGAGCGGTAGGGTGCAGTACTCTATGGGTTTAATACGTTCTCCCAAGCTATCTGAACTCCATGTAATGCAATATTTACATATTTATTTGTTAAACATGTATTCTCCCTATAGATTCTGTCTCAGAAATGGGTTTCATTTGCTGTTTGTACACATCAGTTTGAGAATTGAAACATGATTCATCTGATTAGATCTCCAGATAGATGTTATTTAGACAGATTGTATGAACAACAGATGCTTCATGCTGTCATTCAAATCCACTATTACGTTTCCATGCAATATTTTCTCTCTGGTTTCATTTTTGACAGATCAGAATTTTTATTTTAAAGGTGAACTACTCCTTTAAGTACTTAAACATCTGAAACATTTTTGATTGCTCATAACTAACTTTCAACTTTGGATGATAGATTCTGATGTATAAAGCTTTTTGACTCAATGTTTATAAACAGGAAATCGTGCATCAAAACAAGAGGAAAAAAATCATAAAAGCATAACTTTTACAAAAATATGTTTCTTCAGCAAATAACGATGTTGACATCTATATTTTATAAAATGATGGACTATTATTATATGCAAGACAAAAAGTTCTCCACTGAGCACCTGCCAATTGCTCAATACACGATGGAGGACATGAGCAATCAGTGAAAACCAGTGGATGTAAACCAATGGAAGGCCTGTTATTTTCTTACAGCAGCGGTTCTGAGATGTGCCCACTCAACAACACTGGCTGAGACTCATGGGGTGAATGGTTGTAGATCCATTCATAATACTATAACCTTAACCCAAGTAAGTATGTACGTTATGGACTACAACACATTTTTCTCTGAAAGATGCAATTACATATTATGTCAAGTCTCAATGGACAGAAACAGAACTTA
Source organism: Triplophysa dalaica (assembly GCF_015846415.1). Lineage (NCBI taxonomy): Eukaryota > Metazoa > Chordata > Actinopteri > Cypriniformes > Nemacheilidae > Triplophysa > Triplophysa dalaica. The sequence continues at coordinate 24,403,365 of NC_079548.1, read as the reverse complement.
CTTCATTACTAAGAATAAAAAACTACTTTAATTAACTTGAGTTATAACCCATTAGAATCACTAAATAGCATAGATTTGGTTTTCATTAACTAATTTCAAATTAAACCAACGAAACGTATAGAGGTAAACTGAAATCTATGAAGATACTTTCTTCTATCACTAAGAGCCAATCAACATGGTCTAGACATGCTGACAAATGACATTTAATCTTAGGCTTTAAAAAGTCCATCATCCGGCTTCCCGCAGGGATTTCACGATAGCGGTGTGGACAGGAAAGCAACGGACAGGCGCTTGGCACACCAGGCATCGGAAACCCACTGATGACCAAAATGGAGCTCATTCATACCATCTAAATGACATATTGTATATCTCTTTGAGATATTAGAGTAAAAGAACCCAGGAAAAGAAGAATGCACCCTATGGTGTGTAATAAAAGGCCACAGTGACAGAAAAATGTCCCACCTCCATACGACAACCTGTTGTCTCAGTCGCTGGGGATATTTTCACGTTTTCAATTAAAAAGCGTTGCGATAAAAATCTAGCACAAATACGTTTGTTCCATAGCGTGTAGTATTACTTTCATTTACACCAACAACAGTTTCACAAAAAAAGTACAATAACATTTATATGTTACTCTCTGTATTTTTAAGTGCCTTCAAAACAATATTCCATTGAAGAAGGTAAAAAAGGACAACATAGCCAAATTCACAACAAAAAAAAGTGCTAAAAAGAACAACTGGTAGCATTATCATAATACCAAAACAAAATGGTGACAGAAAGCAGTGGAAAGGAAGAGACCACCCTACCAGAGCGTCGCGCTTCCTCAATTCTTGGGTTTGCGTTTGCTGCTTGACCATGGCGGCCCTCGTCTGCTTCTCCAAACTGCCAATTTCCCGCTGGTGGTCCAGGACCAGGCTGTCCTTCTCGGCATTGTGCGTCTGGAGTAGGTGCGTTCGCTCCTGTTCATGCTGCAGTTTCATTTCCATGATCTGATTGGACAATAAGGAGCAAGAATTCATCAGTGGAACATCCCTGTTGTCATGACAACTCGCGCATTTGCTCAGCGAAGGGAAAAGTTCACACTTTTACTTAAAAACACGAAAGTTTCGCATCACTATGACGTCACGGGGTGTTCCTATATATTTAGCACAATTATGACGAGCTAGCTGGTCTTTCTTCCCTCAGAAAAGTGTGGCACATAGGCCAGTTCATCCAATGTAACCCTAGTGCACCTTAAAGTTAAGTCCCCTATCAACATCCCGCGCTGCATGAAGAAAGACAAGGGAGCGAGAAAATAATACAAGAAAGAAACTCGACCAAGAAATACCATTTATACCAAAAAATTATATACTGTCATGGTGAATACACAGAAACTTCGGCTTCAAAAAATTCCAAAGCACTTGCATCCCTGCTAACTCTTATTCAGAAGAAGTGTGCTTGGGCATTGAAAGCAAGAGGGCGAGGAAAACGCTGAAAAAACACAAAAGCGCACAGCGGCATTCACTCGATGTCTTGCACCTGCTGTGCGGCTAGCCCAGCCTGGCGATGAGATACAGTCCCGGCGGTTCCCAGGGTCCGTTCCCACTTTCCTCCGGATGGGAAATGGCGACCTTGGCTCGACCGGCCCCCGTCTCCCAGTTAGTCTGTAGCGAGAGGCCTGATCCCTGCAGTTTTCAAGCTAATCCTCTCACATTGTGTGGCTCGGCACCCTACCTGGCCTGCCAGCTAGAGGCTGCTATGGTGCTATTGAGTGCAGGTGATGAATGGGATTTGTGCTCAATTCCCCAGCCAATCAGGCACAAGGCCACAAAAGACGCTTCAAACAGCCCCCTGGCGCAAGGCATTCCAATTTTGGTGGAGTTTTAGGGGCTAAAATGTGGTAAGTAGATTGCATATCTTCAAGCTTTGACGTTGACTGAACTAAGACATTGGACGCAAACCAAGATCTCTAGGAGGGTGAAATTTAACAAGCATCGGAAAAGAGACAAATGTGTGAAAAAAAATCGACGCAGGATTAAAATATTTATGCAATATGACAGTGGGGAAGCGAAGGGTGGGGGAGATGTTGAAAACATTGTAACGTCACAGAATGGACTGCTGGGTGCCGGCCTCTTAAAGTGGCAGCGCTGAATGGCTCCTGTCAGTGGGCAGATGTGATTAGCGCCCCCTCCTACAGCACTGATGCTGAGGTCACAGGTCGGTAGGGAACTGAAGACGGCTCCCCGGGGTTATGATGCTCTCTCAGACAGGAGGGACGCTTGGCGGCACTCAGTAGGAGTTCAGTTTGAAGAAAGTAGCGTGGAGGAAAATACAATCCATTATTCTGTGAATAGACACTTTGAGAATCGACATGCTTTTGTGCGAGAAACCCAAACAGTGCGAGAGTGAAAAACACGGAAGGCTACAATAACTGCTGCAGGGTCGTCTCAGATATGAACTCAGCGAGCAAGTTTGACATCGTAATGTCGAGGAGGTCAAAAAAAACAGCAACAGTCTATATAAATGCACTCTGTTAAAGTGCTATTGACAGGATCCCTGGAGAATGTTTCTTTGTGTGCAAATCAATAGTTGAAAGTGACCCCCACTCCACTCATAATACCAAAACACTAAACATTAAACAACTCAGACCTTCCAGAAAATAAGCTTAGTGGTCAAAGATCTGGTTTCAGAAGTATTTAATAGATTGCGAATATATTAACAGTTGTGATTTATTTTGTAACTAATCAAATGAATCAATGTATTTTGGCAACATTTTCAATCATCTGCCAAAGGATTTGAATGTCAATGTGACATTGCGGATTGAACTGAAATACTCAAGATATTAGTAAGGAGGGTTTGTTACCTTGACAACCATATCTATCATGAATACAAATTCATTATAAAGTATATTATTCAATCTAGCAATATGATCACAACCAAAGCAATTTATTATAACTGACATAAGCTAAGACCAGATGTCCAACTGATGTACTGTGGGGAGAGTGAAATAATGTAAGAGTTTTCTGGGTAATGCCAAGTCAATAATTCCAGTGATTTAGATTTCCAAAATACTGTTTATAATTAGTGAAAACATTTTTTGGGACAAATTCCTGTTGATCTCCTATTACGGGTCATGATGTCTACTGACTATACTGCAAGTAATCTTTGACAAATGGGAGTGCTGAATTAGTTCAAATGCTAAACATCAAACGGAAACATTAAGAAGATGTGCAGGAAGATGCGAGTGTTAATAAACGTGACTCTATTACGTGGCCTATGAAAGAAATGGCCCATTTACAAAGTCATGCAACATCAAAAAAAGTTGATCAACCTCGGAAAGTTATTCAATATGTAGAACTAAATATTCTAAAGTGCACATCAAATACTTACAATCACTATATACATGGACTATATTTTATACTTTCAGAACATTTTAGACATCTTCATAATACTGATCTTTTTTAACAATACTTGTCTTGTATACACTGGTATTTCTCTTTAGAAAAAAAAATCTAGTCTGCAAAAAAATTAATATTGCTAAAAAGTAGTGAGATAACACTTTGATGTGAACAGTGGTCACTGTCAAATAAAAATAGCAATAAAGATAACTCATTCCTAACAGTCAATGAAAATAAATGTATTTCTCAAAAGGTAACGTCTTATCATCTGATGGTTTATCATTTAAATTTAGTGGTTTAGCAGATGCTTTTATCCAAACCGACTTGAGGGTTCAGGGAGCAAAAGCGACATTGATTAAATTGAGTACCAATTATATTTTTAAACAGGAGAAACTAAATGCAATGACATGATAAGAAAACACACTGTACTGTATAAATTTAATTTTGATTTCGCGATAGCTCATCCAATCAAAAGTGAGATGATGTTGACTGACTATGACCTTCAGTTTAAAAAAAAAGTAAGGCCTGAGAAATTGAGTGTGTTTACTTCCACAGTCTTAGTCCGATTATGCTTAATAAACTGATAACATGTAAGCTCAAAACATTCCATTCCATTCCATTTTCTACCGCTTATCCGAACTACCTCGGCTCACGGGGAGCCTGCGCCTATCTCAGGAGTCATCGGGCATCAAGGCAGGATACACCCTGGATGGAGTGCCAACCCATCGCAGGGCACACACACTCACTCATTCACTCACGCACTCACACCCTACGGACAATTTTTTCCAGAGATGCCAATCAACCTACCATGCATGTCTTTGGACCAGGGGAGGAAACCGGAGTACCAGGAGGAAACCCCCGAGGCACTGGGAGAACATGCAAACTCCACATAGGCCTGTCGCGATAGTCGATAAATCGATTAATCGCACAATAAAAAAAAATGACCTCGATAATTTTGCCGGCCGCGATAATTTCATTTGCATACTTGTTTGTTATCCGCGATTGATTTTTTTACCAGTGACGGAAAAATCTGATGGCCGTCCGTCATTCTGGCAGATTACAAAGAGGGCAATTTGTAAAGCCCCGTTTCCCTTCAGCGTGATATGCTCGTGAAGCGACCTACGTGTCGTTGTCATTTGTACTGACTAGACATGTGATGCTATTTGGGAAAACCCGTCGGATGTCGCGCTGGGACGCGGGAAAGACAGTTCACCTATCAAAGTAAAGCACATAACATTAAGAATGAAGAAGTATTAATGCCGTTTCCCGCCAGTCCTGTGTAAACTTTGGCATGCAAAGTCTTTTAATACAATGTTTTCGTGAGTTGACAGAGCTCACAGTCTGCAGCACCAGGAGTTATCCCCGCTCCACTGCTCACGCGAGCCGGACCGCGATCGCAAAACATACAAGTGTTGATCAAAAGTCCAGACACTATGCACATGATAAACAACGTAAAACTTGCTTCACTGCTTATTAGTTGTTGTCCGTAATGTTTCCTCGTGTAGTGATAAAGGCAGATCTCTCGTTCTTTAAATGTGCGCTGCACCATTTTCCTTACTTTCGTTTTATTCTAACGGTATTTTACAGTATTTTTATAGACTTCAACACTATGAATTTTTTTTTTTTACTAAATTGTTATAAGAGTAAGTCTCTTACCACTGTAAAGTGTTTTTTAATAGTGATACTGTAAACACGTTTTTCTCCAAATTCCGTTCCTGAACATCATAGCGCTTTAGACGACAGAATAAGTAGGTTATTCTATTCTTAGGCTACTTATTATCAACTTTGCACATCTGCAATTCTTTGTGCATTTGTTGTTGTTAAAGTTATACAGATAACATATGGGCTATGGAGTCCTTGTTTTGATACACTATTATGTTGAAGGCCTACAGAGAAAGTTTTGTTTTATCTTTAAGCAGTTGCACTTGTTCTGAATGCACTTTCTTGTAGTAGTCCTACAGAGAAAAATTTAAAATGCACTTGTTTTGTTCATTGTTATTGTGGATATTTAAAATGTTTTCCATTTTCAGTGTTAAATAGTCTTTGGAAATAAACGTTTATTGAAATTTGAAAGGTGTATGTGCATTATTATGCCATTATCATTATTCTAGATGAAAATGGTCTCAGATCGACAATATTATCGTTTATCGCGATAATTTCTTGGACAATTTATCGTCCAGCAAAATTTGTTATCGTGACAGGCCTAACTCCACACACACAAGTCGGAAGCGGGAATCGAACCCCTAACCCTGGAGGTGTGAGGCGAACCTGCTAAGCTCAAAACATGTAAAACGTTTTTCTTTTATCGGGGAACGGAGTTAACAAAACCTGCTAGGCAGAGGTAGTTTCTTGCCCATTACTTTTTTGCGCTGCTTGTAAACGCCTTTACCGGTTTTCTCTCAGTTTTGTTTATGTGCGCATGTCTGACAGCGCAATAGTAAAAGTCGCAAATGAAAGTAACACAGTGAAATAATGCATAAAAGTCCTCCCTCGAATCAAGCAGTTGATGTAAAGATGGCAAAACGAAATACTATTGTTGCATGTGCAGGTACTGCAGACATGAGAAGAGATATAGAAAAACAGCTTCTGACCATTTTCTCACGCCATTTTTATTTACCAAACAGACTATCGATGGTGACGTCACTGCACACGAGAAACCTGGCAAGTCTCAAACTTCCATGTAAACGTGGTTTTCTGCGTAGTCGGTTTATTGATATGCATGTAAACACGTCAAAACGGGTTTCTTTTATAGGCTGATTTTGAATAGATATCCGTTTATTTTGTGCATTTAAACGCACTCAATAAATCGTTCAACTACACTCTTCTTTTTAAAACACTTATTTAGGCTTACTGTGATGTAAATTAATTAAATCAGAAGCTAAATTTAAGCCACGTTCAATCTGCAAGCCTTAATGCTCAATTCAGATTTTTTGCTCGGATCTGAAATTTTGGTTTGGCAGTTCACACTATTTTAAAAATTTGGCCAACATCAGATTCCAGTGTGAACTGGTGATGGTTATAAACTGAATCGCATTCTCAAAACAACAATAACACGTAACAGGCAGCACGCTTCCATACAGAATTAAGTCAAATCAGCGGGTGTGTTTGACTTTAAGTGGTGCTGAGAGGATTGTTCTCACGGTGCGATTTTAGAGCATTTCTTGGAGCAGTCCGCACTCAGGCTGTGCGCATGCCGGTTTGCACGTTGCATTGCTCCGTGTCTAGTGGCGAAATGTCTTATTATAGCGGATTCTATAGTTATTTGTTGCATCGCATCATGCGGCTCACGTGCGGTAGACAGTGCAAGGACTTATGTTTATAATCTGACGCTTTAAATTAGCGCAGAATTATAACGCAAGTCGATCTACAATGACGCAAAAGCCACATGAATTCCGATATGACCGTTCAGACTGAGTTCGCATTGCGAAACATCAGACATATATCTGATTTAGGACCACATATCGAAGTGGCTCAGATCAGTTTAAAAAAGATCGGATTCCATCGGTTTGTCCTGTTCACACTGTCATGTAGTAAAAGATCTGGGGCGCATCTGAGCAAAAAATATTTTTTGGTGGCAGTGTGAACGTAGCTTAAGATGTCTACCTGTTGCTCGTATCTCTGCTGAAGCTCCTCCAACTGGTATCTGAACTCTCTGGACTGTTTCTCTCGCAGTGATTTAGAGCGAATCAGATCGGCCTCTACTCTCTCCATCTGAAAACACAAAACAGAGTGAATAAACAACTGAAGGGTATGAAAGTAAACTGGTTTGATCTTACATTTCTAGTGGGATACAGTGATAACAGAGAAGGTAACAGCATTTTCTTCACTTATTATTCTGGTTAAGGGTCACAAGATTGGGTGGATATTAAAGTAAGGAGATTCTTACACAAAACTAGATAAAAAATCTGAAGTAAACATTCTTTTTGAGATTCTAAACGAATGCCAATCATGCAATTATTCTTTCAACACAATGCACCCAAATACAGTAGAGCTCTGCTGCAAAACACTAGTTAGTTTCCCGCAGTCTACAAATAGACCAATGAAAATGAACAGAGAGAGTAAGGAAGAAGGGGGTGGCAGGAGACAAGCGCTGGACACTTTGATGTGGGCTGAATCCTGGACAAATGAAGATTGCTGGAGACACAGGGAGGAAAGAGGAAGAGAAAGGTGAATCAGAGAGAATCTGAGCAGGATGTGGGCAGCAGTCTCAGCGTTGATTCCCGAGGATCTTCTCGCCCACAACTACGTGACCATTAGCACACACACAGTGACCAGGGGAACATACACTGCCCACATTGGGCCAACATTACACATTACATGTTCCATGATGGCCATGTGTTTAAAATATGTGACCCTGGACACAAAACCAGACTTAAGTAGCACAGGAACATTTTTAGTGATCGCCAAAAATACAGGGTATGGATAAAAATGACTGATTTTTCTTTTATGCCACAAATCATTAGGAAATTAGTTAAGATACTGTTCCATGAAGATATTTTATAAATTTCCTACAGTAAATGTATAAAAACTAATTTTTTGTGAGTGGTTGGCCTGCTACATTGCCTCCGATTAACAAATTCAAAGGCGATTTTCTTAACATTTTGCTTTTTTGCACATTTAGATTCCAGCTTTGTAAACAGATGTTGTTCCGCCAGATAGTGTCCTATCCTAACAAACCATATATGAATAGAAAGCTTATTTCGTCAGCTTTCAGATGATGTAAAAACTCAATTTCAAAAAATTGTCCCTTAAGACTGGTTTTGTCGTCCAGGGTCACATATAGCTAACCAAGAAACAAAACAGTAAAGCTCCTGCTGGCTACAGGTGTCCTGTTTCCTTTTATGTGCTTAAACGAAAAAATATAGCATCGATTGTGTACATCTCAGTGGATGCCATCATGTTCAAGTGACATCACACAACTGAATCTCAGTGATTTTCTAGATTCTGATAAAGGCATGATCTTTAAAAATGCAACATATCTTTAATTCTGAAAGAATGTTTCTCATTGGTTGACATGAGTGAAACTATTCTAACTGACTGCAACGCTGACAACCTCAAACATATTCCATTAACCAAGAGCATTTACTGCCTGGTTTTATTTTGGCTTTAAAAGTGAGGTCCAATTGTTTGCATGTTACAACATTTGCTGTAATCCCATCTTAATATGTCATCTATAACAGCGAACAGTAACATTGGCTCATGAATTTGTTTGTTTGACAAATGGCAGATGGGAAGAGTGTTCTGGAAACCTACTTGAAAACAGTGTTTATTTGGTGACGTTGATGTAACACACTTCGGCTTTGAGGGAGCGTTTTTAGGCCAGCTCTCTCTGCTAGCTGTTAGTTAAGTGGAATGACATGATAGGATGTTATTCTGCATTCATTTAGTCTGATAAGAATACTGATGACGGGACTCATCCAGCAGTGTGTCAGGACAAGCCATGGTTTCATTAGCAGAGAAGGAATGGTGATTTTGAAGTGGAGCGAGTTCAATTTTGATAGAAGACTATGAATTTGTTTTACTGTATACATACAAAAAGTCCACAGTAGTATGGAATGAAGTCGTTTTGAGAACATTATAAGGTAGGCAACAGCAGCGGGAAGGTTTGGATCTACACACATTGGACGCAGCTGTGGCAGTGAACCCGGGTGGCGCCACTGCAGCATCTGTGCACAGGATGTGTGACTGCAGTCGTGTGCATTGTGTTCATGTGGTGGGCTGGCACAGTGGGCAGGACAGCGTTGTTATGATGGAAAGGGTGAATGTATGCACGTGTCTGCATGAGTAACTCTCCCCTATGAATAACACAGAGATCTGTTTGATCATCTTATACCACAGTATGTATGTGACTAAGTATAACGCTGCTATTAAGTCATGCTAAAATAATTAATGAAGGTTAAAGGTAATGTTAAAGGAAAAACAGGACCAAAGCGGAATCGAAAGTGTTTCGGCGCTGAAGCACCACATCGAGTACTAACCACTAAATCATGGCTGCCACAATTGGTTTAACTGTGAACTTTTGTCTCTCAGCCATATGGGAGAACTCACTGATATCCTGTGAGACAGGGCAGATGCAATTTATGATCCAGACTCATGAATGACAACGGTGTCTGGAAAAACTGCTTGTTCATCTTGGTAAAATGGCTGTGACAACAAAAAGTGTGAAATCAATCCATTTATGAGCCATTTGTTTTTACGTAAATGTAAAAGCATCCTTGCATCCTCACCGGTTGTCAGCATCACATTTATCTGCCCTCAGCACTCACCTGTTGTTTCATATCAGCATATGTCTTCTGAGCACTGAGCTCCACCTGCTTCTTAAAGTTCTCCAGAGCAGACTCAGCCTGCTGGGCCTGTTGCCTCTGACTTTCCTGAAGGCGAACCAGCTGCTCCTCTTTATCCCTGTAACATGACAAACACACAAACTGGGTCAACCTGGACATATATGTGTATATACATGGTCTTTCGATGCATGGACACTGAACACAGCGCAAAAAAAAGGTATGTAAAAGTACTCAACTGCATGATGTAAACTAACTGTACTGTTTAGCGTGTTGACAAAATGTTTAAATGCTCTCCTACTTGTTGAAACCAAAATAGAGGAAAAGACTTTTGCTCAGATTTTGCCCAAATTTTGTGTAGGACTTGTTGCAGAAAGTCTGTGCCAGTCTGTAGATTTGTTCAGTTAGTGTTTCTAACCGAAACTTTCAAAAGTTTGCAAGTGTATGATGCCTAGTTTTAAAAGAATCTGTTCAGATTTTAAAAGTCTTGTAGTGTATTCCAGCCATAAATATCATTGGATAAAAGCGTCAGCTAAAATAATAAATGTGAATGTAACAATGTTCTCCTTCACACCTAGTTTCATCAGCTGATTGGAGAAGTGTTTTATGTCAAGAAGAAAAAATTGCTCCCATCACAGTATTTCTAAACCAAAACAAACGGCATTTCTGACAACAACAGTAAAGCACAAGAGCTAAAAGAGCTGTCAGACGCGAGACAGAGTCCTACAAAGAGCCTGTCAACATGCTTTCAAAACCAACAAATGCATGAGCGTGTGGCACCTTCAAATGAATGTAACAGCTGTGGTTATTGAATTTAAAGGATGATTTATTAAGGTCAGTAAAACTAAAAATTAGTGCTTACTTAAAAACATTCAACAGCAAATGCAGATAGCCAAGCAAAACTAAAGAGAAAACTGGATAAAATGTAATTGAATACCAAGTCTGCCTTAATTAATATAAAAATAATTTACAAACAAATGAAAATGTGTTTATGTATATGTAAATGTTTATTATTATGAAAGCAAACAAGTGCAATGTTTAAAATAAATCTGAAAATTAAAAATATATAAGTAAAGCTGCAATCCGTAATTTTTATCTCTATATCGCCATCTCTTTTACGCAAAGCTAACTTTACATCCTCATTGTGGGTTTAGTCAAGTGGCCTGAGACTGATAATTTTGTATAAAATCAGTTCATCAGACCCTTGGCATACTGCCACACAAAAAATCCTCCCCACCACTTCTACAGCTTCTCAGAGATGTGCTGTTTCCCATTTGTTCCAACGTTACATCCCCAGTGTTGCTTAGTGCAAGTCTTCACTAGTTTTAGCGACTTCTATTAAGTAGAAGGGTATTAAAACAAATATAGAGTCTTTATAGATAAACCTAGCTTTCATTCAGAGGGGAAATGTTGGCAGTTATGCCCTGCGAGTGCGAGTTCTCGCTTTTTTAAAAAACTATGTGATGACATTACAAATATGTTAATTGGTGCATGAAGTCATCCAACGCCACAATTCCATAAAACTATATCGGAACCCTTGGTCATTATTATAACCTTTCCATTGTGAGAAGGACACAGATTTTTATGTACAAGCTTAAGAAGGCATTTTTGTTTTATTTTAACCAGAAGTTATGGATTCATATGAATCTTTTATGGAAAAAAAAAAAATATATATATATATATATATATTAGTGGTGGGCATAGATAAAAAAATTTAATCTAGATTAATTCCAAGATTAATCTAGATTAATCTAGATTAAAATGGCTCATTTGAATTCTGCCGAAGGCATTCAGAATATGTGTGCTACCCAAATAATGACTAAAAGTAAGTCTTTGAGAACGGGTTTCTCAAGCCAGGTGGCGCATTAGACCAGGGGCTCATCTCCTGTTTCCAAAATGCATCACAAACTGCTTGAGAAAGCTGTTCTACTATGATAATTGGTGATGAAAATTAAATTATGTTCAATAAGATGAACTTGTGTTTACTTCCGCATTAGATAAGGGATGATTTGCGTTTAGGTGGTACTTGAGACTGGAAGAGCTCCTACAGTACATTTACATTTAGTCATTTAGCAGACGCTTTTATCCAAAGCGACTTACAAAGAGTGAGGGAGCAACAAGCGATATGTCATACAGGAGCCATAATACATTAGATCTCAATACAAAGTTACTGGTTTCAACTAAAGCTAGACCACTACCTGTTGAGAGAAAGTGTTTTTTTTAAACCAATTCCGCATTGCACAAGGTGCAAACAACCTTAGTCTTGTCGATGTTTCTATTGGGAAGCTTCTTAAAAATAAATTTTCCCTGAAGCAAACCCGGCGGCTTCATAGTTGCATCCATGTTACGTCACGTTTGATGTGGTAATTTCACAGTAACGTCATGTTGTGTTCAGACCAAACGCGAAGGGCGTGTCAAGCGCGAGTGATTTATGTGTTAATGCAAAGAGCCAATAGACCTACTTGCTGCGCAAATCGCGCGAATGAAGCCCTGGTTATGAGATGATGAGGCGGCTTCTGCTTCCGCGAATGACGCGAGTTGAAAAATCTCGTTCTCGCCCCGTACAGTGCAGTTAAGCTGGTATACATCCGCGCTAAAATATCAAGGTGAAAGTCATCATAGCTTGCGTAGTATAGACCCAACTCCCAACCCAACTTTGAGAATAGATTAACGGCAACATTTTTTTTAACGCGCGATAATAGTCTCACTGCGTTAATTAACGGCCCATCACTAATATAAACCCATTATGATTAAGGAAAATGAAACAAAGAAACTAGAAAAATGTCCAGTTTATTAATCAAAAACAAGTCAAGTTTGAACAACATAACGTATTGTTCTTATCTTTTTATCTAACACAAGATGTTGTTTGGATTCTAAGACCAACATGGGCAAGAGAAATACTGCACTTGGTTGTCAATGTCTTTATCAGTAGACCAGAAGGACGCTCTTCTTTTTTAACGTAACATGCACATAACAAAGCCGGCATAACAATATGAGGACATTACAAACAAAACAAATGTACAAAAAAGTTGGGGACGTCTTATTTTCCCCTTCTTTTTCTATGGCCTCTTTTCTGTGTAATTTTGGTCTCTCTCATGTTTGACATCAAAAGATCTAGAAATTGTTTCTCCATGACTGTTGTGTAGTCTGTAATTATTAATCTGTCTTGCAACATGAATGCCTTTAGGGCAGAGCACACACAAAAGAGTATTCTGCTCATCTCTAATGTGGAGAACACAGAGGAAGAAAAACAAGAAAGAAACAAGCCACAAAAATAGCTTACTCTGAACATTTTGATGCTTTCCTGAGTCAAAAAGACTGAAATTGGAGAAGGTTAGTTGCTGGGGTAGAGGGTTAGTTAGTGGTACATCATGTAAATCAGACTGCAGCTGTGTTACAAACCTAGTGAGCCGTCTTTATAAGATTCAAAACTGTGTGACCTGGACTCCACATGGGCAAAAATTCACAATACACATGACCTTATCTTGTTAATGTGCTGATGCGTCACAATATCCTGCACACCACCACACCACCACCACCTGCCTGAACCGTTACAGGAAGAATGGATCCATGTGTTCACCTGAATATCCAGCCCAGTCTCATGGGAATTCGTGAAATGGTCACAGACTGTTATCTATTAATTTGTGTCGCCACTACTTTATACCTCACCCCAAACCCTAAAATCACAGCCGCAAAGCCTAATTTAGCTAAAAATGCTAGTTTTTGCTAGATCTTGCTAGGTTGCTAAAATGCTAGATCCTCCTAAAAATCCCACATTGCTCCTTTAATACCAATTGTGTTGTGAAAAAATACATATTTTGTTTCATGTTTTTTTTTTTTGCCAATGAATCAATCACACTCAAAATACTAGTGTAGGAAGCCAGACAGAGTTTGACACTATTGTGGCTCTAAAGGCAAAAGGTTTAACAGGTGCCATACCGCCTTTTAACAATGTTGTAGTGTCAACCAGATACATAATGAGATGTTATTGTCAACATTTTACCCTAGATTTGTTTTATACTAACAATATAAAAAAACCTTTTACAAAATGTTTGAATAATCGTTCAAAGTCAGCCATTCACAAAGAGGCTTGCGACTTAAGAAAGTATGTTGAAAACTGCCACCTTCAGATAAACAGCCTTCAAGGCAGGGTTATAATCTATAAATAATGTCTGAACGTTTATGAATTTCTCTAGAAGGGAGCGGTTACTCAAATTCTAGAGGATCCCTAGGTACGTACCACTACGAGAACACAAAGGGTGACTGTGGGAGGAGCAGACAGTCCGTCACCATCAGACGGGTGAGATGAGAGGGCAGAGCGAGGACGGACAAATAAAGAAACAAGACAGGGAAAGGGGAACAGCAGCTCGGCGGAGGCTGTCGGCTTTTGCTGGGGTTTGTGCTCGGAGGAAAATGGACTCAAATTAAAGATGTGCTACCAAACCAGAGGAAATCCTTTTTATCCTGCACTCTTAAAGGGGATTTTGGGGGGAAAAGCACAAGGAAGGGACTTAAGGAAAGGGTGACTAACCACAAGTCAGACAGGAGGGTCAATTTTCCAAACCTCCTTAACCACAGGTCGCCTCCAGTGTGGAGAGCAGGACGCTTCGATGGGGTGCTTGCACTGTAAATACCACTGGAGATGCTGCTAAATCGAACGCTCTGGTCACCCAGGCGCACCCATTCATTTTCATTCGGCCCATTTTCAATCTGTCAGACGCCTTTTTGCACTCACAGCCACACAGAACATGAGCTCGTATCAAATACGGAGAACATGTTGATGCACATGGATTAGTATGTCTATACAGTAGGACAACAAATGAATAAACTGTGCAGGCTGTACATGATATTTTGATAGCTCATGAGCCAAGAGTGCTGAGAATGATCCGGTAATTACAATATATCTATAAAATAAGATCTCAGTGAGGCTGAGCGATGTAAATATTGTGATTGTTTTAACGGAGATAACAAAACATTATTCAAGATGCCCTAATAAAATACAACATCTAAAAAGGAGCAAGCGCTAGATTTTATTCCTCCAAAACGACATATTTTTGAAGACACAATATCCAGTAGGTTTTTAATCTAGGAAATTAAAAATGATAATAAAAAGCAAAAAATAAATAAAAACAGATATATCGACAAACCCTAGATAAGCGATGCTGTCTGTCGAAAGAACTCGATTCATATCAGATTCACATTTCGTCTACAACATGTCACCGTCTCTGTATGTCATTTACACACACACAAGCACGTATGGATTCCAGGTGGATTACACCTCTCCACACCAGTGTGAAGGCAAAGGCGATTCACTCCATGAGCTCATCATGTCGGAATGATAACACATCCAGCAACACATCAAAGCTGGGGCCCGAAAAAGAGGCAACACATTAAAGGCAAAGAGAAAATGCAAAGATGAAATTTTCAGCGCCCTCAAAAGAGGAGTGCCTCATTCCTGTGTCCCCAGAGAGCCCAAGACACTGCAGTTAGAACCCAGCGCAGTCTCACAGACTTTATGACTGACATGCAAATACACGAAAGTCAAAAATAACAGCAGCCGTCTTAGCACCCTGTGCCCACGGTCAAATATTTGGTCTGAGGTTGAAGAGATGAATTGACGCCAGATATGAAACCGAAATATGGATTTTAAAGTGCACTGCAGTAGGGTGAACAGAGCTCAATGGCAGTTTTGGTCAGAGAATTTGACAAGCGTTTTGCTTTGTCTGAATGCTTCAATGGTCATATATTGTCTGGCAAAGGATTATTATGAGGTTGTGTGGACCACCAGGGGTGTGTGCTGCTGTGTGACCCTTGGGTGGGATTACCTTAATCAATGTCATTTTCAGTGCAAAACACATATGCAATGACACATGCCAGAAGACACTGTGCAGCGTTTATTCAAAGATGCGGTTAGCATTCGACCAAACAACATCTGCATCACTTTAAAACCTCCAGAGGAAATTCCAAAAATGGCGAGTGAGTTTTTAGCTTGGAATGAGCTTGGCGTACAATTTAAAGAGCCAGTTACTTGGACATACTAAAATCATCTATATTGCAGTGCGTAACGTAGCTTTCCTTCAATGTAAATTATCTGCAAAGTTGATAATTATAAAAGTCCATGAGGAAGAAAGATATTGCATCTAAAAAAAAGTGTTGACTCTGAATCCCCAGAATGAGTCGTTATTTTTTCCATGGGCAGGCCAGCAATTTTCAGACGTCACGACTATAACAGTAATCATATTTTTCTTTAGCTGTGGGTCTAGTTAGCTTCCATAAGTGTAAAAATGTGCAATAAATCAGTCACGTTAGCATTGCGGCTAACACATTAACGTTGCTTTACTGAGCTGTGGGTTTGAATGTTCAGGCTCTTCATCAGAGAGTCCATTATTAAATGTTTGTATTTTCGGAGCTTTGATGTTTTTAAATGGCTTGGTTTATGGAACCAGGAAGGATGTAGACACCATGAAAATCCCATGTGCAAAAAAGTTTCCCACGTCCTTACATGTGGCTTTCTGCACACTGCACTTGCTGTTGAGACGAATGAGATATCTAACAATAACTCTCTCCAGGTATATCATAGACATGTTTAGAAAAAGCGGTGGAGCCCTCCACAGGAAGAGCAGAGAATCTGCATGCAGCAGGGCATGATGGTATGCAAGTAATGCCCTGTGGAAAGTCTGACTGTATTTGATTTAAATACTTTCAGATGCTCATAGCATGAAGCAGCGGGCTGTTTTCCCATTTACATACAGCACTGCATGTACTCGTTTCACTCCTAGCAACGCTGAACGAATCTCCCGCCTAAAGGACTTCTCTCAATGTTTACTGCATGGACACTTTGGATTTTTGGTAATTTATAGGAAGGCATCAGAGCATCAGGCAAGTATAAGCTACACATTTATATGCAGACTGTAATTCATAAACAATGCAAAGTAAAAAAAAAAATCCAGCACATAATTGCAATAAGTAAGAACAGATGAGGAGAATAACAGTGAGTTCTTGCCACATATGCAGCTGAATGTCATGCACTTCAGACTGTGAAATACAGAACTGTGTGTGGTGTTGGATCAATTGAATGAGCGTGTTTTTGAATTAATTTAGCCGATCAAAGGTGACAGATTTTAATCACCTTTCTACTATCTATGCCTCAGTGCATGTGATTTTTATTGTAACATTAATAAAGCTCTCAATAAGGGCGTCAATTTAACATCTAAGGACATTCTGACTTTAAAGGAGCGACAAATTAAGACATCAATTTCAACACGTGCTTTTGTTATATGAGAGGGAATCGTATTCAAGCAAACATCCTGTAAGTGTCAGAACTGAAAACGCCCTTGTTACTGAAATTACAACGGCTATTGACGCCAGGTCCTGGAATCATTGATAGGTTGAACACCGCCTCCACAGAAGAATATCAACAACTACTTCTCTAGCCCTGCCCACTGGTTTGTGAATGACAGTACTGAAGTAACACATGTTGTGCGGAACCAGCTAGAGCGAGCAAGCAATGAACATGCCGTTAAAGATTTAAAAAAAATATGTCAGTGCCTGGTTGTGGAAGAACAGTCGCCGAATAACCTTCCTTCGGATTGTGACTTTAGTAATGCGTGGTTGAAGTTTAGTTTTAAATTTTTAATTTGCAAAGTAAAACTTCCCCCACAAATTACCTACTTTTGAAGAACATCTAGGGCCTGTGATAATATAAGTCCCGTGCAAATCAGCATCTCTGTGATTTGGAGGCCTCATATATCATATTTCATCATTTTATCAAGGGATTCACCAGAATTTTGGCTGCCAAAAATGCCATTACCGGTTTCGGGTGAAAGAAAAAATTTCAGTTATTTTCATTCAAATGATTGTCCACCATATATAAACTTCTTATATGAGTTTAAGTTTGACTATAACTTGACTACAGTTATGCATATATGCCTGATAATTTGAGACCTACAATGTTTAGATGATTGGTAACAGTGACAAGGAAAATTATATTTGTTGTATTGTTTTAAAATAAGTTATCCTTAATTATTATGGTTTTAGTGTGTAATTAAAATAATTCAGTAAAAACTATTTCAAAGTTTTTAAAACAAATTTTCGGCCTAGTGCATCCTGAATTTTCGCAATCTGCTTCGGCCCAGAATTTTAATTCCGGTGCATCCCTAGTTTTATCCACCGTTAGCGAATAATGGAGAATGATTTGAATTGTTTCGGTTTTATTTCGGGTGCTGGGTCATATCCAAAAGTTACCGGGAGTCTCTCGTTTGTTTATTTGTCATAGAAATTCTCGTAACATTTGAGACCCGTTATCGCGAGCGGGACAGAAGATCATCGCGATCGCGGGTCTCAAATGATAAGAGAATTTCGATGACAAATAAACAAATGGTGAGACTCCCGGTAATTTTTGACTCGGTCTCAAAAGCTGACAGGTACGGTCATATAAGTCACGAAACGTATGAGCAGAACCCAGATGCATACAGACGAAGTTAAACAAAAGACTATTATTTAAATAACAAAAACAAAACCCACGATGGGGCAAAACAGAGACACGTATAACAAAACAGAAAACTTTCCACGAGGGGAACAACTCAGCTAGTAAATAATATGTCCAAAACACGAAATACACCAACAGAACTCACGGGGAGGAAACACACACACACACACACACACACACACACACACACACACACACACACACACACACACACACACACACACACACACACACACACACACACACACACACACACACACACACACACACACACACACACACACACACACACACACACACACACACACACACACACACACACACACACAGGGTAATCCAAAATCCGTCAGGCAGAGTAACGCAGGGCAAGACAAGTAATAACATACAATGAACCGACGAGGTGTGTGGGAAAACAGAGATACTAAATAGGGACAAGATAACGAGAGGAGATTGCGCAGGGACGGAGAAGGGCAGGTGACAAGACTTAACACTAATGGGAAATCAGACGGAGAAACAAGGAGGCGGAGCTAAACGAAAAACAGGAGGACACGCGGCGAATTATCAAAACATACCGCCACGTGTCTCCACATTAAACAAAACATACACACAAGACATGGTTCTGTAACAACCCTGTCCCAAGGCACGAAATCCAAGAACAGAAAGGACAGGATCGTCACAATATATCATTTAACACCATACAACTATAGTTTATACAAAATATACGCAAAGCCTTGCCATCACATCTGGGAAATAAGTCTGTAAATTTGAGTTAAATCACAGGCTTCATTTATCTCTTGCGAATGCGGCACATGAAATACAGATGTGGGGAGGTCATTTATAAATCACACGAGGTCCCAAGATAATACTAATCCTGTACGAATAGGGAGAATGTGTAACCTAACATTACTTCTCTAACCAAATTCACAGAAGGCTCCAACTAAGTTTACTACGCAAACTGCTGTCCAATCATAGCAGTGAGCGTTTACTTCCAATTTTCAATGCCCATTAAAACCAAGCGTTTGTCGAGCCGGTCTTAAAACCCAGGTAGAAAATACCCTATCACTTGTTTTTAATGTTAAAACCATGCAAACGTCATAAGTAGACCTCTTACAATAGTAGAAAACAATGAACAAGCCCAGTTCATGAGACCTTTAAAAACATACTAACTGCTTCAAAAATAATAATATAATAGCCTTGTACAAGTGTGTCTATGTGGACAGTGACTAAATCAACAGATGTATCAGAGTCCTGATAGAGTAATGTTCCTTGCTAGTAAGTTCCTATGTAAGCTTATCTTTTTGCACTCCCGCTAGTAGTCATTGCCTCACAAACAGTAACTGGTACCGCCTCAAGACCAAAAAATGTTTTTAGTTAGGATGCCCTCTTAAGCCTTTTCTTAATGATCCTTTGTCACTCATGAAATACAAATGCATTCAAATCATTAGCTTAATCATACAAAATATTTGTAATTTTCAGGTTTACTTTTGTAAATCTGCTTTTGAGTAATGTAATTTGGGTCAAATGACACGGCTAAAACGAATATTATCGTTTGTTTTAGATTTAAGGTTTTTAGGTTCAAATTGCTTTATTTTCCACATATCGTGAATTTCCTCTTTGCCCCACCTCTCTGAAACAAGTGGTGGGGTGTGGTTACAGGAGGCATTCAGGTCTCGGTCAATTTTAGATAGAATGCATGTTTTGTTTCCGACACTTACATTTTGGCAATTTTAAGTGCCTAATACATGCATGGGCAACTTATAACACACCAAGGACACAGAAAAACACGTATTCGCGCCATATGACCCTGTTAAAAGAGCTATATAAATATAGGCGTGTCCTATATATATATATATATATATTGGATGACTAGTAATTTCCTCCTTTTAAACTCTAGGAAAAAAAAAATATTACTTATAGCACCAAAATCAAGTAAACAGAATATCTCCGACTACAGCCTGCAAATTGAAAGCTGCACTGTTTCTCCAACAAATACAGTTAAAGACCTAGGCGTTATATTAGACGGCAACCTGTCATTTAAAAATCACATCTCAAATATCACAAAAACAGCCTTCTTCCACCTTAGAAATGTTGCCAAATTACAAAATAGTTTATGTGTTGCAGACGCAGAAAAGCTTATTCATGCATTTGTGACCTCACGGCTTGACTATTGTAATGCTCTACTTAGTGGTTGTACTGTATCATCGATAAACAAACTACAGTTAGTTCAGAATGCAGCTGCCAGAGTTCTTACTAGGTCAAGAAAATACGATCACGTAACCCCAGTTTTATCATCGCTTCACTGGCTACCCATTAAGTATCGTATTGATTTTAAAATTATTTTAATTACTTACAAAGCCCTGAACAGTTTAGCACCTACTTACCTAACCAAGCTTTTATCACGTTACAACCCATCACGCTCTCTAAGATCTCAAAATTTAGGACTTTTGACAACACCTAGAATAACAAAATCCACCAAAGGGGGTCGAGCTTTCTCATACGTAGCACCTAAACACTGGAATAGCCTTCCTGATACTATTCGAGGGTCAGACACACTCTCCCAATTTAAATCTAGATTAAAGACACATCTTTTCAGCCAAGCCTTCACATAATGCATAGTTAATTAACAGCAGCTACGCTAATTATTCTCTTTATTCTCTCTCCGCCTCTGCCTCGGGATGCCCACCCCGAGGTAGGAAGAAGTTCCACCGTGTCCAGACGACTGACAGATGCCCATCCCCAATTTGAGATTACGCCAGCTACAGCTGCAGACTGACTGACCATCCCAGCTCCATTTTAGGCAATTCCACCACCAGCCAAGAGAAATATGACCATCAGACCATCCCAGCTCAGACCACTACATCCCCAACCAAGCAAAGACGGACTATTTGTCTTATTAATACTGAAGTTACAATATCTGGTATTAAATGCTAGACTTAAATCACATGTCAGCAGTTTGAGTGCAGCTATGACACGTCAGAGGGGATCTGGCCCTCCCGGTTGAGCCTGGTTTCTCCAGAGGTTTTTTCTCCATTAATCAATCATTGGAGTTTGGGTTCCTCGCCACAGCAGGGCAGTGTTGGCCTGCTCACCGGGAGACTGCATTCATTCATTCATTTATTTAGAAATTAGATATTATTTATTAGAATGATCTTACTCGTTGTATAAACACCATGCACTGTGCTGTGTTCTAATTTATCTGTTTTTCCTGTTTGCCCCTGTAAAGCTGCTTTGAAACAATGCACATTGTGAAAAGCGCTATATAAATAAACTTGAATTGAATTGAAGATATATTTATAAAACTGTCAATTCTGGTCCTTGATTCTGATTGGCTGACTTAAGTTCTAAGCCGTTATATAATACCCTAATTTATAAAGGCTG
The DNA here is from genome assembly GCF_015846415.1 of Triplophysa dalaica. Taxonomy (NCBI): domain Eukaryota; kingdom Metazoa; phylum Chordata; class Actinopteri; order Cypriniformes; family Nemacheilidae; genus Triplophysa; species Triplophysa dalaica. The sequence goes on along the minus strand of NC_079548.1, from coordinate 24,381,841 downwards.
ACCAAATTACATAGCCTAAATATAACTTTAATTACTTTATTTTTTGAAACTTTGCTACGGATATGAAACAACCGTTTTATAAAAGCAATAAGCCCCGCAAAGCAGTGTGTTACAGTGTTACCCAGGGCTTCTGTGGGCTTATTGCTTTAATGTGTGTATTGTGTAATTCTCAAAATACTAAGAATTGACTTAGTCTAGTATAAAAGAAGCATAACTGTACAGAGAAAGCACAGAAATAAAGACAGTATTTAGCCACTTCCATGCCTGCAGAAACTGACAAACATCATGTTTTAGCGGGACATGGAATTTGTGCAAACAAAAACGAAGAGTTTAATTGGCAATTCATCCAGGGAATGCAACACTGTTGAAACAGAATTTGGGGGCAGTTGGTTTGTTTTCTTTCCTATTCTTATCGTCTGTCTGATCCAGCAGGACTGGAGTGATTAGTCTGTTTGATGTTGGCCTCTAAATCCCCAGGGATGTGCCCCCTTCCCTCCCACCCCCACTAGAGGCAGACTCGGACGAAGTCAAGAGATCTGCAGCTGCAGACGTGAAACAACGTAACCGGGCCTAGAACAAAGTCCTGTGGAACTCCTCAAGCCAGTTAAAAATGACTGTCATTGCACATTTTAGGATAAACACATGTCATAGGACCTGTTTTAAGGGTATTAGCTGATGCTGCAGTTTTTTTAACAGCTGTAGGGTCTCCATCTCACTAAAGCATGAATGGAAATATTCCTGAACTCGCCAACTTAATAAAGATGCTATCAGAAAATTAAAGCGGGAGCAGGAGGGCAAAAGACGGGCATTCAGAGAGGTTAAGACAACAACATCTACAACCTATTCCATTTTGAGTATTCAGAGATGAACTGTTCTTCTAATACACTCCATTTCCTCTGATTTTCAGACACACAGATGAAAGACGCAAACTTTGTATTTTTCCCATGTGTGTGGTGGCTCACTATGGCATTGCCACAGCAACGGGAAGTTAAACAATGCACCGATTCTCATTTGCATTTAGGAAGGGGGCTGCTCTTTGATGGGAAGGGGGCTCGGGACAAACAAACAGCACACCAGCTGTTTGCGTCTGCACACATGCATGTTCAAATCTAAAGACATATCAAAAGAGTGCACAAAACATGCACAAAATAGGCTACAAAAAAAACTTTTTTAAATATTAGATAGTTTCAAAGACTCCGTGACGTATACAGTACATGCATGAAAGTGTGTCCAACATGCCAGCCACCATGGTGAGAAGCCGGCATTTTATGCAGTTACATCTCGTTTAAATTTCACCGCTCATCCTGTGATCTCCGCTATCAGACGGTGCTCTCTTGATGTGAGCGCTGGCTGTATGTTTGAAGTTCCGCACTGACTTTAAAGTGGAGAAAGGAGGCTGAACGGCAAGCAGGTATCAGACCGGGAGACTGGGTGCTTGTTAGCCCAATGACTGTTTAATTAGCTTGATGAGGACGGCAGAGTAAATGCCTCTGCCTATTGACACAAATGGGCATCTGTGTTGTTCATTGCTCATGCTGAGCTAATATATTCAGCCTAAGCTCTGTGCGTCTGGAGCGCTAACGCCGACATCAGATAATGGCACTCGTTTCATCTTGACAATTTAAAGCCAGAGCAGAGGGGGAAAAAACAATTCTGCAGATGAAAGGAAACGCTGGGTTGTATAGAACATGAAACACAAAACATCCTGGAACGTTTTTAAATTACATTCATGGCAATGTCAAACAGACCTGATTTCTTGGTTAAAAAGTCTCATCTTTTACACCATTGAGAAATAACTGCCGTCATTAAATTAATTGAGATTTCATTGCCGGAAATACAGTATAACGCAAGCAGATGATGGTGTTTGTGGTAATGTTTAATAAAAAGAAACGTACATTTGAACTTGTAACTCCAGGTCTGACATTACTAATGCCAAAAGCAATTGGTTCTCGCATGTCACATCACTGCTTTGAAACACAATTTTGTAACAATGTACTAACAGATGAACTGACAATGATCAATACTTCAACAGCATTAATAATCATAGTTTAGGTTCATTTAAGCATTCATAAATACGTCCATTTCACTGCCCAGTCTAAAATGGACAATTGTTAACTTTAAGAAACATAAAAAATGCCCACTGTTAATCTTAAAGTAACCATTAAATAAAAAAGGAAAATTCTAAGTGTTTTACAGTGTAGCAGTGATTATTATAAATGATTTATCCGTGCACTTATTCTTTTCAAAAAATTAACTCCCACTTGTAATCTTTAATCAAAAACGTTATTGTAGTAGAGTAGGCGGGGCGAGACCGTGGTTCGAGTCCGGTGAGTAATTGTGAATTAGCGCCAGCTGTGCGCACACCGGGCTCGAATCACGTAGGAGATGGGAGCATAAAAGGAACGAGCGACCGGACCGTCGAGGAGAGAGGACCGGGCCCGAACTTGTGTTATGTTTGTATTTATATTTATGTTCATGTTTTGTTCGCCGGCGGTCGTCCGTGAGGGGCCGCCGGCTGTTTTATTAATTTATTAAATGTATGAAATGTCTTCCGGTTCCCGCCTCCTTCCTTCCATTTTATTGAGATTTGTTACAGTTATGCTTCTCTCCCCCTTTCAACAACAATCTTTACCCCATGACGTCAGCAACAACAAAAGAGGTAGGACTGTACTGACTGTCCAATGGCTAGGTATTTTTAGCCCTCCCCTCCAGGCCCATCTTACAACAAACCAATCAAGAAGGGAAGGGCAAAATAAAGCAAAGCCTTTGTTCTCATTTCAGAAGCCGTTTCACTCGGATATACGTAAGTCACGATGTGAAAAAGTCAAACGCAACTTCCATTTCACTTGCAACTTCCAACTTTAAACATTAACAAATGTTAACAAATTAATATTACCTTATTGTTAAGTGTTACTATTGAACATTTTTGTGTTTTATGGATGAAAATAAACTGCATGGGGTAAATAACTAATGACAAATGTTACAGACAATAATTTTTACAGTTGGTACCAACAAATATCATATGAAAAACTGAGTACACAAACGTGCTTAAAATAAATACCGGCCTGATTAAAGAACTATAGTCCATTATCACCAATGTATCTTACAGACGAACAAGCAATAATATAATGCATTCTATATATTTCTTCTTTATACTTTTTCTTTGCTAACATGTACTGTAAAGCTGCTTTGTAACAGTGCAAAATTGCTATAAAAAAGTGCTACAGAAATAAATTTGAATTGAAGTAAACTAAATTTGTAGATAACTATTCTACAAGAAATGCATTAATATGTGTATGATCATAAAGTAGTTGTGTCCCAAATGACACATTATACACTGGACTTAAACTATGCACTACACAGTCTACCAACTATAGTTCACATTTTAGTTGGGTAGTATCGTCTCAAATGGAACACTTAATGATTTTACACTAATAGTAAAGGCTGTAAAAAGTTTGACATTGTAGGTCTACAAGGATAAATGACGTGAAACGCATTACACATTGCGTGTCAATAACAATGAATTTGTTCATTGCAGTTTTGACGTAATATTTATCTGGCTGGACCAACATGAGCTCAGTCCCCGTCAGACTGATGTGTAATCATATCTACAGATTAATTCTATTGGCGTAAGCTAAACTGAGACTGTTAAGTGCATGAAGTGTCCAGCATTCTACACTTCATGGCCGAAACCTCATTTTTCACGACTAGTTACTGCCAAGAGTGTGATATACAACAAAAAACAGCAAACAATGAGCTCATCGCTGGGGCCCGATCCAGCCTGATTTTACTCATTTAATCAGACTTGGAACATTTCCAGCACTGTTTAGACATCGCAAATGGATCAACTTCCAACAATGGCGGTGGGCATGACGATTAAATGGGGGCCATATGAACTGAAAGAGGGTCTAGTGAAAATCTTCCTCAGAACACTGTTCTAACCACTTCCACATCTCCCGCTGCATTCCTGCGGTTGGGAACAGGCTCCGGGAGCACAGGCAGAAACCCCACGCTAGCTCCACATCTAAAGGAACTGCTGAGGGCCGGGAGATGGCCTTCCCAAAACAGGACTTAGAGCAGGGCCTCTTCCACTGCCCCGTAATCCAGTCCAGACCACAGCATTGCTCACATTCTGTTAGCACACAACAATCCCAGAGTACTGCTGGACATTCCAGCTGCCGAGGGGAATATTGTCCTTCTGGTGTTTAGACGAAATGGGAATTGATATCGGAACACATTTCCCAGTTATATATGACATTGAAAATAATGCAGGATTTAGTCCTTTGGGAATTGGTTAAATTAAAATTCGGACAATGAAAGGCTTTGTAAAGACCACCATTGCTTTTCCTATCGTTTATACAAACCTATCCATACAACAGACATAAATATTCCATCAATACATTAGGCTTATGGAATGGAATGAGGTGTGTTATTACCTATGCTATTTTCCAAGTTTACCTTTTGGTGTGGATAATCGTTTGCATCCTGGTTTGCAACTAGTGGTTTGCAAAAGCTAAAATCACCAAGGCACACCATTGTTTTCTCAAAATACAACATGAATTCAGAGAATAAACCGCAACTTTATACTCACACATAAAATCCATCTTGAGTTTCTTATTACAGGGGTTCTTGAAAACTAGCAATTTCAGGAAAGGTAAGATAACAGGTGTTCGGCTGTTACTATTTGAGATTATAAGGGCAAATAAAACAAATCCAATATTTAATTTCATGATCACTTTAAAGTCCACGTGAAATAAAAATGAAAATGCCTTTTTTTCCTGAAATATTGCAGTGTTTATTGTAAATAGTTTATCAATGTGGGTCATTCTCTTTAAAAAATCGTGGCCTAAATCTGAAAATGCACTTCCTTCCTTTAATGATTATCCATCATAAATGAAGTATGTAAGACGGCTTGGGCAAGCATCCCTTAACTCCTCCACTTCAACTGTCAATCTGCTTGCCAGTTCCATTTCAAAAGGCAACGGCTGTTTTTATACATCCAAAAAAATGCCAGAGAAAGACAAAAGCAACGGCCACTTTTTTTCTTATTAGGAATCCCAATTCACTGGGAAATGCGTCAAAATACGGAAGTAAAAACGACAGCACCAACAGAATTCCTAGAGGTCAACAGCAACCATAATTAAACACACCTGATGTAATCAATGTCTTCAGGATTACTAGAAACATCAGAGCATGTGTGTGTTGGAGCTGGTTGCAGCTAAACTCTGCAGAGCTGCGTCCCTCCATGAACTGAGTAGAGAAACATCCTACCTTATCTGTAACCATAAAGGTTTCAATTAAGATTCCACTTACAATATGTTTATTTGTCAAAACTTTAAGAATGCTTTTGTAATTTTTTTCCATTATATCACATGCAGAGATTTGGGTGTGCTCTTTTGTCCTGGGCCAACTCACCTTAACAACACTCTAGTAACCACTGTGACACAATGACTCAGGTTTTCATCATATGAAAACCCCCCTTTTTCTGTGTTTAAATTCTATAATCGGGTTCCCGGTGCATCTAACAACCCAGAAAACGTGAAAAATAAGAACCCAGTAAGTTTGTTTTATTTGTGCCTTTCTCTGGAAGCATGTGAGAATTCGAGCTGTTCAGATTTAGCTCCGGTTGTGATGTTCAAAGCGGATTTTCTTATAGTGTTACCGCCCCTTAATCTATACAGTTCCACCCACCGCACTCCGCCATTGTTGTTTCACAGGCAACAGCGCTATACGTGACGCCATGGCTAAAGTTCGTGGACAACATGCAATGTAGTCGCTGCAGAGAGTCCAATCCTAGGAACAGACAGGGGTGAATTTATTTTATTTTTAGTGGAAATCCATCATAAACCACAAGTTTAGTCTACATAGACGTTTAAGTCGAAACTAACTGCAGATGAATTCAGGAAATACAATGAAGCTAGACCATTGCCATGGCAGTACTATGTGTGTGTTGACAAGCCGGAAGGAAGGGTGGTGGGTTTCGCTGTAACTCATTATCATTTAAAGAGACATGCACCAAAACGGGTTGCTGTGAGCAGAGCTGTTTTTGACGAGGCAAGAAGGGTTTTGTTTACACAGCCATTGAGTGTTTTTAAGCAAAATATGTTCCAGAAATTTCACGAAGACCCTAATAAATCATACCAACTTGTTGAAAGTGTTTATCTGAGGAACCCTTTAAAAACACCATGAAACAGAAGTTGCGATTGAAATAAATTATTGATTTGTTGTAAGTTGGGCCTGCAGGGGAGGGCTAAAATACCTGGCCATTGAACAGTCAGTACAGTCCTACCTCTTTATTTTTGCTGACGCCATGTGGTGAAGAGTTGTTGTTGTTGAGAGGGGGAGAGGAGCTTAACCTTCTTGATTATAGTGAGATTTTAAATGCAAATTAATTTTGGTGTGCACGGATGAATCATTTATAATAATCACTGCAACTCTGAGTAAAACACTTAGAATTTTCCTGTTTGATTTCATGGTGACTTTAAGGGCCCTATCTTGCACCCAGCGCAATTGACTTTGTACACCGACGCATGTGTCATTCCTATTTTGCACCCGCGCAAAGCGCGCTTTTCCCTCCACAGAAGCACGTCGCTAAACTAGTGAATGAACTTGCGCTCCCTGGGCGGTTCAGCGCAAAAAAGGAGGCGTGTTCCGGCGCAAACAATACCTGGTGCTATTTTGCTGTTCCATTAAACAATTGCGCCACTGACCAGAAAAAACCTAGTCTAAAGTCAGTGGCGCGTTGCGCGTTGTTCATTATGCTATTTTAAGGGCGCATGCTTGACCATAATGTATAGCATGCACAACGCGCATACACTTTGCTCATGTAATCTACACAGATGTAACAGTTATTTTTGCAAATCATAAATTGTGTCACTAAAAAAATATTAACACATGAGATGACGGAAATCATTGCGGTGTCCTCTGCTGGCGTCAGGTCCTGAGTAGAGGCAGATCCAACTCCCGTAACACGGCGTGCCCGATTGATGCTGGCAAGCTTGGACTTTCCCCGTCTTCTGATGTCATTGTAGCGCTTGCGTCACTGGTGCGACGTCCTGGGGATGCCAGCTGATGAAACAATTGTGGCTATTTCCTCCCACGTCTGTTTAACCGACGCTATTTTGGGTGGGTTTCTCCCATCCCCATACAACACAACTTCTCTGTCTTTCACTGCTCTTACAAGAACATCAGTCTCCTCGGCTGTGAACCGCTCCTGGCGTGCGCCTGGTAAATACGCCATAATAATAGCAATCCATAATGGAACTAGCGCACCTGCTTTTAAAGGGAATGTTGGATGACGCTCTGATTGGTTTATTCCCCGTTACGCCCAAACCACATCTATGAATAATGAAGCTACTTCAGACCAACCCATTTTAGATTTGCGCCGGGCGCAAGAGCCATTTATCCCGCCGGGAAAATAGCAACAGCGCCGAGACCCGCCCACAGAGTTACTTGCGCTTTGCGCTTTGACACTTGCGTTTCAGATCGTTAAAATAGGGCCCTAAGAGTTAAGAAATTAGGAACCACTGAAATAAGAAACTAAATCAGGATAATATTGTTTATTTTAAAGCGTTAAAGAAATTTTAATAAGATAAGATATAAAATAATTTGGATTATATGAAATCTCCAAACTAGTCTATAGTAACATATAAACTTATCTGTCTAAAAACTTTTTATCAATCAAACTGCAGTTGGTTTGTTTTGATTTGAGCCATAATTACAAAAGAAATACAGGTTACTTACACAATAAAAACATGATAAAAGAACAAGATTTTCAGATTTTTTTAAAGGGGTCATATGAGAAGGCTAAAACAAATATTATTGTTTCTTTTAGATGTAATGCAGTGTGTACACTTTATTTTAAGGTTCAAAAACACAGTATTTTCCACATACTGTGCATGTTTGTATCTCCTTTTTGCTCTGCCTCTCTGAAATGCACAGATCTTTTACAAAGCTCATAACTCTAAAAAAAAGCGAGGTGTGCTATGATTGGCCAGTTAACCAGTGCGTAGTGATTGAGGGAATACCGCAAACGTGTGATGGAAATGTAACACCTCTTACCATATTTGGAACATGCATGGGCAACATATAACACACCAAAGACACAGAAAAAAACGTTTTCGCGCCATATGACCCTTTAAAACAGAGTTCTCTCTCTTTGGAAATAATATTTTCATACATAGATTTGGCTCACGCTTTTGTCCAAAGCGACTTAATGCTACACATTTATAGGTACTGTTAGTGCAACCTCTGGGGACTGAACCTGTGACATTCAAATTGTTATTACCAATTGAACTACTAAAATCTCAATATCTGCAGATTTAAAGCAAATACAGCAGAATTCTCTGGAACACTGTTTTCAGACCTAAATGCATCATCGAATGAAGCAAAATATTGAATTAACACACAGGGGCGAAATGTGTAAAACGTGTGAATGACAAGATTTTAAATTCAGTTGAAATCTGCAGGCACGGATTACACGTCGGCCTACACATCACAGCAGCACGCTTGTGGTATGCAAATGAGTAGAAGTTACCTGAGCGTCTCCTTCATGGTGATGATCCTCTTTCTGCCATCAGTTCGCTCCTTTACCAGCTCAGCCTGGAGTATCTGCAGCTGTGACAGGACGACAGGTGTCAATCCATCAACACGCTTTATCAGCACATCTAAACCGATCTCATTTTGTAAAGGTCAGAGGTCATCTGCGAGCAGCCGCCGGCAGACGGCTAGCCTGCAGGTGCATGGAGCCTCTGCTATGCAGATGTGCACTTGACAGGGCTCTGGCCGCCTGTCCAGCTTTATGAGGGAACTGGCCCTTTGAAGGCAACGGCCAGGTGTCAGAGACTGATCTTAAAACTTATCTTCACTTGATTGTGTCGACCCAATTATTAAAGCAGCTTTTTATGACAGCGCTGAGGCTTTGAAGGGTCTTGAAAGGGGGTGCTGGGTAACAGGAGTTATAAAGTCTCGTAAGTGAGTGAGCAGGGCGGTCGGCCTGAGTCTGGATGCAGAAAAAAGGGGGGGAAACATCCTCTAGGCCCATAAGGCTGTTGTGCTGTGACACTTTACAGCCTCAATCTTTACATCATCAAAGTGAACAAGGGCAGAGCAAAGCTTGAGGGCAGAGCAAAGCTTCAATGTCTAACTAAATGGCTTGCTTTGCTTTATACTACTGTTAAAAGAAAAGTGATGATTAGAAACACTGGTCACTATCTCAAAATGATCTTTTGCGAGTTGTAGCTTAAATAAAACATAATGTTAATGTGATTCAAAAGAAACATTAAAAGCAATAAGCACATTTACAGAGCAGTGTTCAAAAGACCAAAATTTGTTAAATTTGTATTTAATTTGCTGTTCTTAAAGATGAACATTCTTTCATGAATTACTCACTCTCTAGTTGTTCCAAACCTGTATAAATATCTTTGTATGGTTGAACACATAGAAAGATATTTGGACGGATGCTTGTAACCCAACAGATGGTTGGCCACAATTGACTTCCATAGTAGGACATTATATGGCTTAATGGTCAAATAAAATAAATAAAATGAAATAAAATGTGAGACCTTTTTATCAGAGCTGTGTTGGAGGTCTGTCATCTCCTGTTGCATCTTAGTCTCTTGTTCCTAAAGAAAACAGAAATGAGTGTGGACAAGATGATCATATCACTGTGAGCAATTTCACTGTTTTACATGATTTGCCAGTGCCCACACACACCTATTCATGTGACGTATGGAAATGATGACATGAATCGATTCAAGCCCTGAAACATAATCATCTTGATCTGAATATGGACTGCTGCACTTTAAACACATTCCTCTGCAGATTATTTGCATGAAAAGGGATTTGTTGTCAAGACAGAATGACTTCTTGTTTGAACTGTCAATAGAGAATGTGAATCTGTCGTCATGCCCTATGTTGCATGATGCAGTGACGCCGCCATCTTGGGAGGATCATATTCCCCTGCTATTATTGTTTTGATATGTAAAGCTACTTGTTGTGTTTGATATATGGATATAATCGAAAGTCAAAGAACCAGGGGCTTTTCCTGAACAACTCTGTGTAATGCTATAGTAGTTTTTAAAACAGCAATTCAGACCTACCGTAGATATTTTTCCTAATCAAACAAGAAAAACAAAACACTGCATTTAATGCACAAGCAGCCCTCCTCCCAAGATGGCTCAACATTCAAAGAGGCTGACGTCGATTGACAAGCTCATAAATCACATCAGATTTTCAAAAGCTACACCAACCCAGCAGGTAACATGTGGGGATCTGATGCTTACCACAATATCAGTGGCTAATGTTTAAAGCAATCTAAAAAATACAGGCCTTTTAAAGAGAGGACATGTATGAATGGTGTGTAAGTACTGACTCTGAGCTGTCTCTGTCTCTTCTTTTCAGAATCCTGTATCTGTTGTTTAAGAAAAACCACCGTCTGCTCCATATCCTCAATGACCTCTGAAGCCTGACCGAAACACACAATACACCACAAAATGCTTGAGTGCTTATATCACAAACACAGATGCTACTGTTCTCTGTTCTCCCAGAAACAAAACAAAAAAAGCGTGATGCAGTAAAGCATGTTTCGGTGTGAGGATAGATACAGTACCTTGGTTACAGATTTGTCGTGCTCCTGCTGAAAGTGGCTCATGTCAGCTGTATGTTTTTCCTGAAGTTTCTGAAGTGTGTCTTCATGTAGCTCTCTCATTTGCTCTATCTCCCTCTGCAGGGACACATTCCTGAAGCACACAAATTCCATATCATGGGGACACACGTTAAGATACAAAGATACAGGCCCAATGGAGAGTGAGTGAGCTACATACATGACCTTCATGAGATACTCAAGTCTTAAGAGACTATTATACATGTACATGATAACATGCTGCCTATAGTTTTAAAGAGCACACGCACAGTATGAAGGCTAAAAATGAGACCTGTGTGGAGGTAGTTCTCAATGCTTTCTTTAAGAGGACTCAGGGTTCAGATCTCTGCACCTGCGATGTGACGTATATCTCAGCGTGTCAGGCTGGACGGCTGTTTGTCTCTGTACTATACCTGTGATTGGCCTCTTGCAGCTCAGCGCTGATGGAGGCGATGTGGACCTCTAGCTCAGCTCTATCCAGTGTGATCTTCTGCCGGAGCAAGTTCCCGTTTTCCACCTCCACTGAGAGCCGTTCCACCCGTGCCTCCAACTCCTTCAGCATCTTCTCCTGCATACAGACAACCTTGAGGCTTTCATTATCAACCTCTTCATTTCAGCCAAACAGGCTCAACATTAACGCTTGTTCGCTTGTCTGGGACAAGTGAATGTTTTCTATGGGAAAATCAGATCGAACAAGTAACTGGAAAAAAACCGTGCTTGGAAAACTCTGTCTATGCTAAGAACAATAAGAATATGTGCTGAGACAGAGCTGCGTGTTTGTGTGTGACATATACATTGAGGAATATAATTATTTGATCCCCTGCTCTTTTTGTAAGTTTACCTGCTTAAAAAGAAATGTAATTTTTATGGTAGGTTTATTTTAACTGATAGAGACAGAATATTAAACAAATCAGGGGAAAGAATGTTATATAAAGGTTATAAATTGATTTGAATTTCAGTCAATTTAAGTACTTCAGCTAAAGGAAATCGTAGTACCCTTGCAGAAAATTGATTAACTGTAGTAAAGACTGTAGTATTCTATAGTAAGATTCGAAAACACCATAGTATCTAGGAATTTTACTGCAGTTTCCAATAGTAAATAAAACTATATTGAACTACAGTAATTTATCTGAACAAATTAAGAGTTGGGTTGCAAAATGAGATAATTTTTTTCAAAAAATTGTTTTTTACTGTTATCATGTTTTTATTGTAAGAATAAATTACACAGAACTTGGAAAAAATAAAACAAATTTAGGTTAACTAAGATTGATATGGCCCTAATTTATCCATCTCTATGTAACATTAATGTCATCTTCCTATTCCTGTGATTAACTGCACTTGCATGTTCCCCAAAGTTTAAAATCGTTTTTAATACACAAATATGGTTTAAGTCAATATGTCATAGTTTTTATGTGCTTTTTTTAGGATTTTTTCTCACTTTAGATTTTATGGACCCTAGTTTGCTAATAACTTCATATCAAAAGGATCTCTTGACTGCACAAACTACAGGTTTAAAGTACCCTTCCCAACATTTATTTACAATTCAAAAAAGCAATGCAGACCTGCTCACGTGCAAGTTCTTTTGTAGATGGTGACAGTTCAGCAGTTCAGTTACATTGAGCTTAAACAGTTTTCTTACGACATTTATCCTCACCACCCTATCCACCGTCAAAGATCATCTGAGATCATCTTTTAAACAGCTTCAAATCCCAAGCACATGTGGATCTCTCTCTTTTTTTTTTTAACAACTCTGAGCGTGCTGAGATGGAAAAAATATGAAACAGGTCAGCAGCTACGCAAGGGGCTCAGCTCTCAAAGAAGATCTGGGATGGTCTTAATTTGAAAAGAAAAACCTGTCTGACGAAATTTATGAGGACGGGACAGCTGAAGCCCTTAAAACGAAAGCAGTACAGATGTTGTGAGTGGAGATCTCTGTCAGTGTCTGGTGCGTGGTGAATGGAATGCAGGCTGATATGAATGATGATGACAGATTATTGATTAATGATACACAGCTCTGATGATGAGAGTGGCCAGTGTTGAAAAGCACAGCTTTCTGATGACAACGTCAGTGTCAAAACACTGGAAAATGGCCCTTTGTTGACATGAGAAAGAGCAGCGCTTGTGCTCTGACGCATGCTGACAATTAATCCACTGACCCGATAACACACAGCACATGAAAAACACTGCCGCCTGCCCACAGCCTCAGCTATCTGCAAAACCATCTCGATCTCACATGAATACTCTCTCTGTCGTTTTCTAAGTGCATTACATTTACATGTATGCGTTTGGCAGATGCCTTTATCCATGGTGATTTACAGAACATGCGCGCTACACGTATTATCACGTGTGATCCGTGGGAATCGAAACCATGAAACGACGGTAGATCTTTTACACAGTTAAAGTGGTGTTGTCTGTGTTCTCATTTACCAGGCAAAAATCATAAACAGTTACAACACAAAAAGGTGCCAAACCCCATGTTTACATATTGAGGGATTGTGTTTAGTGGTGTTACTATACCTACGGCGATTGAAATGTTTGCTTAAGCAAACACCACTGAAAAAATAAAAAGTCAATGTGATAGTAGTCTCTGGCTGTCAAACTGCTCAAGTGAAATCTAGATGGGACACGTCTTTATCCTCTAAATCACTCATGCCCTCATGTGAGAAAGCACGTCTCAGCGGACAGAGGGATGTTACCTGTGAAAGCGCACGCTTCACAACAGCAGCGGATGTGCCTTTCTGCATGCATGCATGCATACCCATACACACTAAGACCGTCCCCGAGGCTACACATCAACATGCGAGTAGAAATATAAGCAAATAAAAGTAGATGCCAATTTGATCGAAAGATTTATTGATGCAAAAACCAACCTCATGTGCTAGATTTTACAATAACATTTTGTAATTTTATCACCTGTTGTAATCAAGTTTCCTTGCACACACAAAAAAAAGTTCATCCTTTCAATGACCTTAGATGTAAACAACTTAAATACCATCACTTTCAAGCATGATACCTTTTGTATCCATCCTTATTTCATGATTGTTTTGTTTGTTTAATAAATCATTACTAAATGACATTGTGCTATATATGAATCAAATGGATCTCTCAAAGTACCTTGTTTATGTTATTATTAGATAATAGTAAGATAATAACAATACGATCAAAATAATTATTATATTATTTGGCACATCTCTGATGGAATTTCTGTGATGTAGCCGTAGACCAGAACCTATTAGAGTAGCCTGAAATTAAAGAAGTGAATTTTCTGTCCTCTATACCTTATGCAAATAACCCGATTGACTTTGCTCTGGGAATAATATCTCACGAGCTGACAGTCTCATTAATCTTTTCATTCATATCGTGGAAATAAAGTTTGTTTTTTATAAAAAATTTAAAGTTTTAGAGCAAAATGAGTGGGGGTAAAAGTTTTGACAAATTTTTGTCTGAACTTTCACTTTAAAGATGGGGTAACATGCTATTTCAAGCATTCTGACTTCTTCACATGGTTTAACATGCTGGCTTCTTATGTTTAACATGGTTAGCTTGTTAAAAAACGAGTTGGACATATGACGTAGTATTTCTGTGCTCGATACACTCCCTCAGCACTCTCAGCATTTTTATAAGTCTGGATCCCCGTTTCGTAAAATGGATCCTATTCCTTTTATTGGCCATTCTCTCAGAAAAGCACGCCCACCGAGTAAATGACCATGCCCACACGTTACCATGAGAGAAAGAGCACACTGCTTCACTGGACTGATGGAAGTTTAGCTACAGTTGAAAGAAAAAGTATGTGAACCCTTTGGGCTTACTTGGATTTCTTCATAAATTGGTCATAAAATGTGTTCTGATCTTCATCTAAGTCACAACAATAGAGAAACACAGTATGCTTAAACTAATACCGCACAAACATTATACGTTTTCATGTTTTTATTGAACACAACATGTAAACATTCATAGTGCTGGGTGGAAAAAGTATGTGAAACCCTAGGCTAATGACTTCTCCAAGAGCTAATTGGAGCCAGGAGTCAGCCAACCTGGGGTCCAATCAATGTGATGAGATTGGATGTGTTGATTAAAGCTGGCCTGTCCAATAAAAAACACACACCAGTTTTGAGTTTGCTGTTCTGAAGAAGCGTTGTCTGATGTGAACCATGCCTCGCACAAAAGAGCTCTCAGAAGACCTACGATCAAGAATTGTTGATTTTCATAAAGCTGGAAAGGGCTACAAAAGTATATCTAAAAGCCTTGATGTCCATGTGTCCATGGTAAGACACATTGTCTGCAAATGGAGAAAGTTCAGCACTGTTGCTACACTCCCTAGGCGTGGTCGTCCTGTAAAGATGACTGCAAGAGCACAGCACAGAATGCTCATTGAGGTGAAGAAGAATCCTAGAGTGTCAGCTAAACACTTACAGAAATCTCTGGCACATGATAACATTTTTGTTGACAAATCTACAATAAGGAAAACATTAAACAAGAATGGACTTCATGGGAGGACACCACGGAGGAAGCCACTGCTGTCCAAAAAAAACATTGCAGCACTTTTGAAGTTTGCAAAAGAGCACCTGGATGTTCCACAGCACTACTGGCAAAACATTCTGTGGACAGATGAAACCAAAATTGAGTTGTTTGGAAAGTACACACAACGCTATGTGTGGAGAACAAAAGGCACAGCACACCAACATCAAAACCTCATCCCAACTGTGAAATATGGTGGAGGGGGCATCATGGTTTTGGGCTGCTTTGCTGCCTCAGGCCCTGGACGGATTACTGTCATCGATGGAAAATGAATTCCAAAGTTTATCAAGACATTTTGCAGGAAAACTTAAGACCATCTGTCCGCCAACTGAAGCCTAACAGAGGATGGACGATGCAACAGGACAACGACCCAAAGCATAGAAGTAAATCAATAACAGAATGGCTTCAACAGAAGAAAATACGCCTTCTGGAGTGGCCCAGTCAGAGTCCTGACCTCAACCCGATTGAGATGCTGTGGCATGACCTCAAAAGAGCGATTCACACCAGACATCCCAAGAATATTGCTGAACTGAAACACTTTTGTAAAGAGGAATGGTCCAAAATTTCTCCTGACCGTTGTGCAGGTCTGATCTGCAACTATAGGAAACGTTTGGTTGAGGTTATTGCTGCCAAAGGAGGGTCAACCAGTTATTAAACCCAAAGGTTCACATACTTTTTCCACCCTGCACTATGAATGTTTACATGTTGTGTTCAATAAAAACATGAAAACGTATAATGTTTGTGCGGTATTAGTTTAAGCAGACTGGTTTTTTTTTCTATTGTTGTGACTTAGATGAATGTAACACATCTCCATTAAAAGGAAGGAAGGAGTCGGGAACCGGCAGACATTAAACACAAAGTTTTAATGTTAATAATAACAGCCGGCGGCCCCTCACGGACGACCGCCGGCGAAATAACATAAACAACAAATATAAATATAAATACAAACGTAAAACAAGTTCGGGCCCGGTCCTCTCTCTTCGACGGTCCGGTCGCTCATTCCTTTTATATGCTCCCATCTCCTACGTGATTCGAGGCCGGTGTGCGCACAGCTGGCGCTAATTCACAATTACTCACCGGACTCGAACCACGGTCTCGCCCCGCCTACTCTACTACATACCCCCATCACCCCTCACAGGCCGGGGGGTACCCCCGCGACTGTGCAAGCTCCCTCCCCCTCCTTCGGGAGCCCTCGGAGCGACCGGAAAGAGAGAGGGGAGAGAGGAAAAAAAATATATAGTCCGGTTCCCTGACATGCTGCCGCTTGTTCCTCAACCAGCCAGAGTACTCTTTCGCGGTGCCTTGCGGTGGCCCTGGGGCTTCGGTGGACGGCTCGACCGTCCGCCCCCTGGCGGCCGGCGGTGGCTCCTCGTTAATCTGGGAGTCGGGGCGGGTTCCCGGTCCCCTGCTCCGCCCCCTTGGGCGGACGGACGCAGGCTCCGGCCTCTGGCGGGCGGTGGCCGCACTCGGCGCTTCCGCCCCCTGCTCCTCCCCCTCGGGTGACGGACGCAGGCTCCAAGTAAGCCCAAAGGGTTCACATACTTTTTCTTTCAACTGTATGTTTGTTTGTTCAAGGCATTTCAGAGCAGGAAGTTATATAAATGGTAGATATAATGCTGGATTTGGAGATGGTTTGAAACTGATAGATGGTGCGGGCGCAGAGCCGTCCAAACTAAGTCATATGTCTGTGTTTTGTTGGCAATCAGCGTGTACGTGCATAATGTAAACAACATGAAGGGAAAATTCGATGATGTATGGTTTGCTTATGCTTTAGATCCGTCACCCCTGCCTGCCTCAAGGTGCTCGTCTTTTTCCGGAAATAATCGTTTAGCTGTATCTACCTTTTATAAATTTGATCAAACTAAATTCTCTTCGAAGATATGAAGTTTGCAATACTACTCTATAGGTACTCAAGATTAATATGAGATTGGCAGAAACTGTGTGTGTTACCCCATCTTTAAGTGAGAGACAATATTATATGAGTAAGGCAAGTAGGTTAACGCAAAATATCCTAGTTTCACAAGCTTCATTTCATATGTGATGTACAGTTTGTGTTTTGCAAACTCAAATCTTATCGCAAGGGGAACCATAGTGTGCTTTAGTGTAAACTTTCTGTTTAAGGTAAAGTAAGATGAACTGTCAACATATTCAGATCTGGTGACCTAAATCAACTCAACTCAAATGATAACACATCAGATTATAAGGTAACTGCAAATGCAATTTAAGTACTAAGATCTCTTGCCACCAGTTTGACACACTAAATTTATGCATTTCTTTGTTCTGCTAAACAAAAAAGAAGATATTTGGAAGAATGTCAGCAACTGAGCAGATCTCATCCCCCATTCACTCCGATAGTATTTATTTTCCCTATTATGACAGTCAATGGTGGAGGATTTGTTTTGTTGCTGGCATTCTTCCAAATATGTGTATATGTGTTCATCACAACAAAGCAATGTCTACAGGTTTGGAACATTTTTACCGAATGCAGACCTTCCGCGAGGAAAAGCTGTTTATTTCGGTTTTAAGGAAAGAAAGAACATTCAAATGTTTTGAAGCCAAACTCTCAAGGGCACAGTAGCAATAGCCTGGCAGGAATGGAACCAGCAACCAGCGTTGAGCTCTTTCTTCATTTATACGCAAATGTCAGCACAGATGTAGTCTGCTCCATGCCTTCTTATTAATGCTATTCTTCTCTTGAGCCCTGAATGTGATGAATATGTATATGGACATGAACGTGTGGCTTCTGGACAGACAAAGGCACTACATCTTGTAAGACATTAAGCAATGCTACAGTAAACGATGCAATGAGCAACAGGTAAACCAGACTAAACCAAACAACCATTGGCGCTCTAATCTCATTGGTCCAGAAGATTTGAAATATGGCATGAAGCTTTGAAGAGATGTTTTTAAACATCGGAATAGCACCAGAGCATGGCGTACAAAAGAATGATGAAAGAATGAAAGATAAACAAAGGCTTTCAAGGTTGGAGTATTGAGACATCAAACGCAAAGCAGAAGCAACACAGAGCCTCCCACCTGAGCTGACATATTGACAACAGCAGCCTATGATGAGACCAGAGGTAAGACAAGGGGTTGGCGAGGTCGGCCTAAACCAACAGAATGGGAGAACCTAATTTCCAATGACAGAAGGGCCTTTCATCTGGGTCCCTGCCTGGAAATGTGCTGTGTTTAATTATTAAAGAAGACTCTTACTCGCTGGAGCCGGCATGCATTTGAAGTTCTTAAATTTGACCCTGCTGACAGACCTCGGCCGGTTGACTCGCCGTGCTGCTTTTACCTGTATGGCAGTCGCTGAATACTAATTTGTAACGAGCAAAACTCATTAGACACCACACGGCAGCCTTTGCTACTGACGGATAGATATATCGTCTCATCTCAGAAAAAGTAGTGCAATGTTTTGACCCCTCTGGCCTTCATTTAAATGGCTTTAAGGCTCTCTTTGTTTTGTGCACACACAAAAAGGAGCGTGACAGCAGAGGAAAGACTTCCCAGCAAACAGGGGACATCCCCCGGACGTCGCAAACGTCCTCTTAAGTTCGCATTGGGTTCTTATTTGATCCCCTTGGTAACTTTCACTCGCAGACCTTAAGAGGATATTACTGGAGCGTTCGCTATAAGTCCATTATTCGAACCAAAACTGAGTTCCTCCTAATTTGACAACACTTGCACGATCTATTCGTCCATGCATGTTCATTTTTATCATCAGAGATTACATCTTGCGGCTCATACAAAAGAAAAAATAGCTATAAACTAATATTGCTTTTAACAGTAAAAAATGTAGTTACTCCTTAAATTAACGATGATAATTGACATTCATATAACTACTTAAAAGTCTAAAGTTGCATTGCTTTTAAATGTATTAAATGCCTCAGCATCACTTTATTTTTATTCACAACTAAATAGAGGAATTAACAAAACGTCTCTTAGATGTTTTAGGCTAATGACCTGTAAAATAATAACATTGTTATAATTATTATTTTATTATACTTATTTTTCATAACTAATAATAATTATACAAATAAAAATAATTCAGCAAAAGACAATTTACAAATAATTAAATTAAAACACACTATTTTATTAATGTTTTATTCTGGTAAAATACAATGCTGGTGTGAAGAAATAAATATATTTAAATGATTCAAAAATAAAACAAATTTAGCTTGGACCTAAAAAGCTTATTTTAATCATAAGCAAAACCAGCGTGAGACCCTGGCACTGACGTTTGTGTCCAGCTCGCACACAGACTGACTGGTTGTGAGTGGATTGCTTCAGCTGGCTTCAAGTAAAACAAATTATTTACATAATTTTTATATAAGTTACCCCATTACAAATTTCAATGATAGTGAAAAGATATAGGCCATTTTTAACAGGACCACGGTTTGAGGGAAATCTGAGGGAACTGTAATGTTATACCTCATGGATATTTGCTCTGTGGCTTTTGGTCGGGGTCACTGAGTGCAGCTATGACACGTCAGAGGGGATCTGGTCCTCCCGGCTGAGCCTGGTTTCTCCCGAGGTTGTTTTTTCTCCATTAATCAATCATTGGAGTTTGGGTTCCTCGCCACAGCAGGGCAGTGTTGGCTTGCTCACAGAGAGACTGTATTTATTTATTAATTAGATATTATTTATTAGAATGATCTTGCTCGTTCTATAAACACTGTAAGGCTAATGTTCAATGCGGTTAAATGTGTGTGACGTCATTTCTGTAAATGGAGTAATGATTCCTTATATGGAAATAGCGCTGTGTCTCACGGTTTTTAGGCGCCCGCCTCTTCTCATTTACACACGCAGCTGTGGGGAGGGTAACTCTAATCAATACTCTAACCTATATGTACAAGTAGATAAAATAATTAGAGTGTCCAAACGGACTTTTTATACATCATAACAACAACAATATTCAACGTTGTGATTTCCACTGCTGTTTATGCACTGATATCTCCACAGGGATCGAAATGTCTTGCCTCAGTGAGGGCTGACCCTCTTGAAATACAAATAAACAAAATATCCACCATATGTAAATTTGTTTTAATGTTTGTAACTTACTGATTAGTCAATGATTTATCTCATATACATTCAGTGATTTCTTTAGTGATTTTTAATCCCATTTGTTTTTTAGCTTGCAATAGCTAAATAAATAAAGTTATTTAAAGAGTGACCCAGGATCGCTTTATCTTTGGGTTTTCTAAGTATATCTTTTGAGACACCTTCTCAGTATCCGCATAAAGGTAAAGTAAGTTGTAAATGCATTAGCTATCTAAAACTAACAATAAGCAATATTGTATTTCAGCATTTATTAATCTATAATTTTAGTTAATAATATGCAATTGCTAGTTCACTGTCTATTAACTATGTTAACAGATTTGATTTAAATATGTATTGTTAAATGCTGAAATCAACAAAAAGTAGGATTACTTAAGTATTTCACTCCCGAAAATTTGTAATGTCATCATTTACTCCCCCTCTTGACATTTCAAACCTGTATGACTTTCTTTGTTCTGCAGAACACAAAAGATACTGTTTTTTTAAATGTTGGTAACGCAAAACAGTTGGACCCATCGTTTTTGTTTTTTGTGTCATACAATGCAAGTGAATGAGCTACGTTTTTGGTATAGCAACATTCTTAAAAATATCTTTGTGTTTTGCAAAACAAAGAAAATCATGCGATTTAAAACTATAAGAAGGTGAGTAAATGATGACAGAATTTTCATTTTGAGGTGAACTACTCCTTAAAAGTTATAATTACTGTAAGTGATGTTTCTTCTGTTTCTTCTTTTTCTTCCATTTGTAGCAGCAGCTGTATAACCACACAGGATCGCTGCATCTTTTGATTGATAGGTCTATAAAGTTATTTTAATGAACAGTCAGTCACAGGCTGTGATGTTACGTCTTTTTCTCCGATTTGCCTGTGTGTCAGCCACTAACTACACTTTAATCACTCTCTTCTAGCCACGGCATAGAGCACCTTTGGTTTTGTACTGTAAGTATATTTTTTGTATGTTTTGATTGACTATCAAAACCATTTAACATTAAAATAACTAAAGCTATAACAAACAGCAAATTAGAATCATAAGTAATGTCTTGAAGATATAATATTTATTGTACTTAAAAAATAAGATCTGTGATATAAAATGTATGATAATAATTCTTATTTTTATAATTTTCCTTGTCTGGTAGCAGGAGCTAAATAAACTCCAAAGGTTCTTTTAGAAACCACCCGTGACTGCTCTATCTTTGCCTTTATAAGTAAATGTTTGACTGTCAGATACCTTCTCTGTATTTGCATAAAAATTACGGTTGTAAATAATTAGTTACTAACAATGAGAAATAGTTTGCAGCATTTATTAATCTATTTTAATATTAGTCAATACCAATACAATTGCTGATAACTATGTTAACAGATTATTCATAGAAGTCATAGAAGTAGTGTGAAGGCTGGATAATGCAATAAATACTGTAATGTAAACAAATACAACCCTTTTGTCCGTTGTCAATGATATGTCTCAACAAAAGGTTATTTCAAACCACTCTCATATTACTTTAAGTGGTGTTTCTTCTTTTTATTCCTATTGGTTGATTTTATAAACACCCAGGATCGCTGCATCTTTGGATTAGTAGGTACATAAAGGTATTTTAATGATCAGTCAGTTGTAGGGCTGTGATGTTACTTCTTTTTCTCCCATTTGCCTGTGTGTCAACAGCAACTATACTCTAAACACTCTCTTCTAGAGCCACACCATAGAGCACCTTTGGTTTTGTAGTTTAACACCCCGTTTACACCAGACACGATGTGGACAAAATTAAAACTTATATTGGGTTCTATTGTCTTTTGTCACGCCTATGCATCGTGCCGCATCATACACAGTCCGGTTTAGACAGGGTGTGAGTAGTACACCTTATATGTTTTGACTTACTATTAGATTTAACATTAAATGAATTGTTACAACAAACAGGAAATTAGAATCATCAGTTATAGACATATAAAGACAAATGTATAGTTCTTAAAAAAAATCAAGCACTGTGCATCTGTGATATACAATCCTCTCACATATTGGCCCAATAATGATACTTCTGATCGCAGTAGCTAAATAAATTTAAAAGTTTTTTTGTTCCTGCTAGGATCACTGCATCTTTGGCTTTGCAAATAGTTGATCAGTCACATAGGAGTGGGGGTTGACACAGATTCCATTTAATTTCATTCCCCAAAATCACAAAAACACTTCAGTGGTAAACATAATTTGCATTACTCTTAAATAATGTTTCACAGAAACACCTAATCTTAAACCACGACTATATGTGTGGCCTTGGTTGAATTAAGATATTTAGTTTTAGTTTAGAAAATTATCTTAATGACAAAAGAGAAGTGAAGCAGAATAATAGGCTACAAGGTTTAAACTCACTGCTGAATTTAGTTACATTTGTTTCAGGTAGCAGGAGTACCATGAAGTGGATTCATGAAATGGAGGACGCCCAAATTAGAGACAAAAATGAAATCATAACAAAGAGAAAGAAATCACCTTGCCAAATGTTTTATGAAATAAAAGTAGTTTGGACTTGACAATTCCTTGTACGTGTATTTGATTCTTATAGTTTCATTTTACACTTTCCATCAGTAAAAACAAAAAAGACAAAATGGCCTTTTAGCGAATGTTCCGTAAAGGTCCCCGATTGTCTTTTGTTTGTCCCGTGAACGTCCACTCAACGTTTAAAGAACCCTACACGGTGACGTTCTGGGGACCTTTTTTGTTAGCTGGGTTAGGCCAGCCACACAAGACCAGAAACATACACAAACAGCATGCGAGCCTGTCATGTGTATGTTGGTTAACTGTAGCGACAGTTTATCTTTAGGCAGTAACTAACCATGGGCTGGTTGCATAAACATAAGCACGGTTTTAAGACTGTCTAAGAATTAGTCTGACTAATAAGTCAGTGAAGATAGACGGTTGTATAAAAAAAGCTCATGGTAGTCTTTAGTAAGACAGTCTAAATTGTAAAAATGTAAGAGACTGAACAACGTAAACCAAAATGGCCGACAGTAGGCACTAAACCCATCTTTTCTTTGCTGAAAATATTTGCAGGAATTAGAGGAATTGCAATGCTGCCAAATCAATTTAAATTAATAAATGTTGTGATTACAGTGCAAACAAAAATAAACAAAGCTTGGACTACAGTAACTGAGAACATTAACATTTCACAAACCATCAAAGATGTCCACAAAATAAATCTTCAGCATTGTCATAAGATTTACAGGGTGGGACTGCACCAACAAGGATTACAGTAAACAGAGTTTAGAGCTAATCTAGGGTTTATTGATCCTAGTTTTATTTTAATTCAAATTGCGTTGCACCACTTAATTTTTAACGGAGATTAACAAATCGTGGATTAAACCTTTAACCTGTATTTAAAACATGATGGATTTTGCCGGTGTAACTAAACAGCAACAGTGTTGCATTGTCATGTCAAAAAGGAAATAAACATCTCGTGGATGTGAAAAGAAGCGTTATTTTGCTATTTAAAACCTCTCTCAGGATATTTTTTTTTTATCCTTAAACACATTTCACAAGCCTTGAAGGGCCATGACCGCATGCAAATATGACTGTTGAGCCGCATCATTATCCTGCAGCTCGCGACTGGAGCAGACATGAGAGAGAAGAGTACAGAAGAGTTTCCAGTACAGGAATCACGAGTGGGTAAACCGCTGCGAATGGCCCCAGTAGCGTTTCCGGTGCATGTTCATTTTTATCATCAGAGATTACATCTTGCGGCTCATACAAAAGAAAAAATAGCTATAAACTAATATTGCTTTTAACAGTAAAAAATGTAGTTACTCCTTAAATTAACGATGATAATTGACAT
Source organism: Triplophysa dalaica (assembly GCF_015846415.1). Taxonomy (NCBI): domain Eukaryota; kingdom Metazoa; phylum Chordata; class Actinopteri; order Cypriniformes; family Nemacheilidae; genus Triplophysa; species Triplophysa dalaica. Next base: position 24,357,807 of record NC_079548.1, on the reverse strand, counting down.
TCATATAACTACTTAAAAGTCTAAAGTTGCATTGCTTTTAAATGTATTAAATGCCTCAGCATCACTTTATTTTTATTCACAACTAAATAGAGGAATTAACAAAACGTCTCTTAGATGTTTTAGGCTAATGACCTGTAAAATAATAACATTGTTATAATTATTATTTTATTATACTTATTTTTCATAACTAATAATAATTATACAAATAAAAATAATTCAGCAAAAGACAATTTACAAATAATTAAATTAAAACACACTATTTTATTAATGTTTTATTCTGGTAAAATACAATGCTGGTGTGAAGAAATAAATATATTTAAATGATTCAAAAATAAAACAAATTTAGCTTGGACCTAAAAAGCTTATTTTAATCATAAGCAAAACCAGCGTGAGACCCTGGCACTGACGTTTGTGTCCAGCTCGCACACAGACTGACTGGTTGTGAGTGGATTGCTTCAGCTGGCTTCAAGTAAAACAAATTATTTACATAATTTTTATATAAGTTACCCCATTACAAATTTCAATGATAGTGAAAAGATATAGGCCATTTTTAACAGGACCACGGTTTGAGGGAAATCTGAGGGAACTGTAATGTTATACCTCATGGATATTTGCTCTGTGGCTTTTGGTCGGGGTCACTGAGTGCAGCTATGACACGTCAGAGGGGATCTGGTCCTCCCGGCTGAGCCTGGTTTCTCCCGAGGTTGTTTTTTCTCCATTAATCAATCATTGGAGTTTGGGTTCCTCGCCACAGCAGGGCAGTGTTGGCTTGCTCACAGAGAGACTGTATTTATTTATTAATTAGATATTATTTATTAGAATGATCTTGCTCGTTCTATAAACACTGTAAGGCTAATGTTCAATGCGGTTAAATGTGTGTGACGTCATTTCTGTAAATGGAGTAATGATTCCTTATATGGAAATAGCGCTGTGTCTCACGGTTTTGAGGCGCCCGCCTCTTCTCATTTACACACGCAGCTGTGGGGAGGGTAACTCTAATCAATACTCTAACCTATATGTACAAGTAGATAAAATAATTAGAGTGTCCAAACGGACTTTTTATACATCATAACAACAACAATATTCAACGTTGTGATTTCCACTGCTGTTTATGCACTGATATCTCCACAGGGATCGAAATGTCTTGCCTCAGTGAGGGCTGACCCTCTTGAAATACAAATAAACAAAATATCCACCATATGTAAATTTGTTTTAATGTTTGTAACTTACTGATTAGTCAATGATTTATCTCATATACATTCAGTGATTTCTTTAGTGATTTTTAATCCCATTTGTTTTTTAGCTTGCAATAGCTAAATAAATAAAGTTATTTAAAGAGTGACCCAGGATCGCTTTATCTTTGGGTTTTCTAAGTATATCTTTTGAGACACCTTCTCAGTATCCGCATAAAGGTAAAGTAAGTTGTAAATGCATTAGCTATCTAAAACTAACAATAAGCAATATTGTATTTCAGCATTTATTAATCTATAATTTTAGTTAATAATATGCAATTGCTAGTTCACTGTCTATTAACTATGTTAACAGATTTGATTTAAATATGTATTGTTAAATGCTGAAATCAACAAAAAGTAGGATTACTTAAGTATTTCACTCCCGAAAATTTGTAATGTCATCATTTACTCCCCCTCTTGACATTTCAAACCTGTATGACTTTCTTTGTTCTGCAGAACACAAAAGATACTGTTTTTTTAAATGTTGGTAACGCAAAACAGTTGGACCCATCGTTTTTGTTTTTTGTGTCATACAATGCAAGTGAATGAGCTACGTTTTTGGTATAGCAACATTCTTAAAAATATCTTTGTGTTTTGCAAAACAAAGAAAATCATGCGATTTAAAACTATAAGAAGGTGAGTAAATGATGACAGAATTTTCATTTTGAGGTGAACTACTCCTTAAAAGTTATAATTACTGTAAGTGATGTTTCTTCTGTTTCTTCTTTTTCTTCCATTTGTAGCAGCAGCTGTATAACCACACAGGATCGCTGCATCTTTTGATTGATAGGTCTATAAAGTTATTTTAATGAACAGTCAGTCACAGGCTGTGATGTTACGTCTTTTTCTCCGATTTGCCTGTGTGTCAGCCACTAACTACACTTTAATCACTCTCTTCTAGCCACGGCATAGAGCACCTTTGGTTTTGTACTGTAAGTATATTTTTTGTATGTTTTGATTGACTATCAAAACCATTTAACATTAAAATAACTAAAGCTATAACAAACAGCAAATTAGAATCATAAGTAATGTCTTGAAGATATAATATTTATTGTACTTAAAAAATAAGATCTGTGATATAAAATGTATGATAATAATTCTTATTTTTATAATTTTCCTTGTCTGGTAGCAGGAGCTAAATAAACTCCAAAGGTTCTTTTAGAAACCACCCGTGACTGCTCTATCTTTGCCTTTATAAGTAAATGTTTGACTGTCAGATACCTTCTCTGTATTTGCATAAAAATTACGGTTGTAAATAATTAGTTACTAACAATGAGAAATAGTTTGCAGCATTTATTAATCTATTTTAATATTAGTCAATACCAATACAATTGCTGATAACTATGTTAACAGATTATTCATAGAAGTCATAGAAGTAGTGTGAAGGCTGGATAATGCAATAAATACTGTAATGTAAACAAATACAACCCTTTTGTCCGTTGTCAATGATATGTCTCAACAAAAGGTTATTTCAAACCACTCTCATATTACTTTAAGTGGTGTTTCTTCTTTTTATTCCTATTGGTTGATTTTATAAACACCCAGGATCGCTGCATCTTTGGATTAGTAGGTACATAAAGGTATTTTAATGATCAGTCAGTTGTAGGGCTGTGATGTTACTTCTTTTTCTCCCATTTGCCTGTGTGTCAACAGCAACTATACTCTAAACACTCTCTTCTAGAGCCACACCATAGAGCACCTTTGGTTTTGTAGTTTAACACCCCGTTTACACCAGACACGATGTGGACAAAATTAAAACTTATATTGGGTTCTATTGTCTTTTGTCACGCCTATGCATCGTGCCGCATCATACACAGTCCGGTTTAGACAGGGTGTGAGTAGTACACCTTATATGTTTTGACTTACTATTAGATTTAACATTAAATGAATTGTTACAACAAACAGGAAATTAGAATCATCAGTTATAGACATATAAAGACAAATGTATAGTTCTTAAAAAAAATCAAGCACTGTGCATCTGTGATATACAATCCTCTCACATATTGGCCCAATAATGATACTTCTGATCGCAGTAGCTAAATAAATTTAAAAGTTTTTTTGTTCCTGCTAGGATCACTGCATCTTTGGCTTTGCAAATAGTTGATCAGTCACATAGGAGTGGGGGTTGACACAGATTCCATTTAATTTCATTCCCCAAAATCACAAAAACACTTCAGTGGTAAACATAATTTGCATTACTCTTAAATAATGTTTCACAGAAACACCTAATCTTAAACCACGACTATATGTGTGGCCTTGGTTGAATTAAGATATTTAGTTTTAGTTTAGAAAATTATCTTAATGACAAAAGAGAAGTGAAGCAGAATAATAGGCTACAAGGTTTAAACTCACTGCTGAATTTAGTTACATTTGTTTCAGGTAGCAGGAGTACCATGAAGTGGATTCATGAAATGGAGGACGCCCAAATTAGAGACAAAAATGAAATCATAACAAAGAGAAAGAAATCACCTTGCCAAATGTTTTATGAAATAAAAGTAGTTTGGACTTGACAATTCCTTGTACGTGTATTTGATTCTTATAGTTTCATTTTACACTTTCCATCAGTAAAAACAAAAAAGACAAAATGGCCTTTTAGCGAATGTTCCGTAAAGGTCCCCGATTGTCTTTTGTTTGTCCCGTGAACGTCCACTCAACGTTTAAAGAACCCTACACGGTGACGTTCTGGGGACCTTTTTTGTTAGCTGGGTTAGGCCAGCCACACAAGACCAGAAACATACACAAACAGCATGCGAGCCTGTCATGTGTATGTTGGTTAACTGTAGCGACAGTTTATCTTTAGGCAGTAACTAACCATGGGCTGGTTGCATAAACATAAGCACGGTTTTAAGACTGTCTAAGAATTAGTCTGACTAATAAGTCAGTGAAGATAGACGGTTGTATAAAAAAAGCTCATGGTAGTCTTTAGTAAGACAGTCTAAATTGTAAAAATGTAAGAGACTGAACAACGTAAACCAAAATGGCCGACTGTAGGCACTAAACCCATCTTTTCTTTGCTGAAAATATTTGCAGGAATTAGAGGAATTGCAATGCTGCCAAATCAATTTAAATTAATAAATGTTGTGATTACAGTGCAAACAAAAATAAACAAAGCTTGGACTACAGTAACTGAGAACATTAACATTTCACAAACCATCAAAGATGTCCACAAAATAAATCTTCAGCATTGTCATAAGATTTACAGGGTGGGACTGCACCAACAAGGATTACAGTAAACAGAGTTTAGAGCTAATCTAGGGTTTATTGATCCTAGTTTTATTTTAATTCAAATTGCGTTGCACCACTTAATTTTTAACGGAGATTAACAAATCGTGGATTAAACCTTTAACCTGTATTTAAAACATGATGGATTTTGCCGGTGTAACTAAACAGCAACAGTGTTGCATTGTCATGTCAAAAAGGAAATAAACATCTCGTGGATGTGAAAAGAAGCGTTATTTTGCTATTTAAAACCTCTCTCAGGATATTTTTTTTTTATCCTTAAACACATTTCACAAGCCTTGAAGGGCCATGACCGCATGCAAATATGACTGTTGAGCCGCATCATTATCCTGCAGCTCGCGACTGGAGCAGACATGAGAGAGAAGAGTACAGAAGAGTTTCCAGTACAGGAATCACGAGTGGGTAAACCGCTGCGAATGGCCCCAGTAGCGTTTCCGGGGGTCGCCCTCGGTCGTGTTCTGGGGCTGTATGCAGCAGCACTGACGGCTGAGGTGCGCATGCTCGGGACCGGACCACAATTTAGATAGGCCACTAAAATAACTAGCTACTCTTCTCAGGATGTCCGTCTTTGATGTTTAATCACAGACGTTGTGCCTATGTAATAGATATTAAAGCAGGGCATCCTGAATTTGATGCTTCACAGACAACCACCCAGTTTATCAAACTGCCCTCAACAGTGCTGAGGTGTTTTATTTATTTCCATATTTCTACATTTCTAGAATAAACACATCACTGAAGCATGACATGACGATTATCTCTTTCTGACCATTTTATAACAGATATGTGTTTTTTATCATTTTAACCTCCTCAGTAGCAGGTTTAAAGTTAATCCCTAATTGAGAGATAAATCAGAGTTTAAATTATTGGAGCAACACAATTAATGTTAATCTAGATTTAAACCTTTAAACCTTTAATTTAAATTTAAACCTGGATCAAATGATGTCGTCAATATAAACCTGATTATTTTTAAATAAGGTTTACAGTTTGGTGCAACAGAATTATTAAATAAATCTTGATTTAATCTAGATCTAAACCTAATCCTTGTTAGTGCAACACACCCTCAGTGAATTTTATTGGTCTTTGAATGCTCTTCCTCTTCTTATTGTCAATTTACAGTATTAAAATATTTGCTACTGTATAATACAAAACAAAATCAGGCCCTTTTTTAATCTAGAGCAGTTGACAGTTTATTGGTTGACATGACAACATGGATCGTAACCAAAAGTTAGTCAGGGGGCCACATTTTTCGTCTTACATTAGACCCATCTTAGATTTTATGCAACTGACTTAAGTAAACACAAGACGACTAAAGGCTAAAAAACACTAGAAGATATTTGCTCAGATTATGCCTAGATTTGCAGTCTGTGCCAGTCTGCAGATTTGATAAATTAGTCTGTTTCTAAATGAAACTTTTTCAAAAAATGCAAGTGTATGATATATAGTTAAAAAAGAATCTGTTCAGATTTTATTTCTTGTATGTATTCCAGCCACAATTTGTAAATCTAATCTAAAATGCAACCGGCCTCAGATGACTCAACATAAAAAAATTGTCTTAGTTAATGAAGAAAACAGTATATACTAAAAGATATTCAAACACGTCGTTTGACCACAATGTAAATGGTCTCTTGAAAAATGGATCAACGCAAGTTGTGAATCAATGTATTTACTGATAAGATATATATATATTATAGACCGTTTCATCGGATGCGTGTGGGCCTGACCCCTGGTTAACTTCCAGTTTGTGTTTAGCTAGTGTCTAATAGTATAAGTATTTATATTTTATTTTATTTATGTTATATTAATTTGTATTATTATTTTTCTATATAATAATTTTAGTGAATAAACATTTTGTTCAAAACATATGGGACATTAACGTCTAGCGGTTGAGCTTGGTATCGGAGTCTAAATTCAAAATATTGGAGAGACAAATTAAGCAAAGTAAAGCTTCTTCTGTTTTTTTTTTATTGTTATCAGAAATAATCTACAGGCACACTATTGCTTGTGAATGTGTACCGGAAGTTCAGTTAGGGTCACAAAAGTTTGTATGGGCAGTAACGTTTGTTTTTGTTGTTAATATAAAACCGTCTATACTTCCACATGATTATTATTATGTACTATTGTTACATTCCAATGCCATACTTTGTTTATTTATGTAGTGTAAATAGACTAACGGTGGCATGACTCTGAGCAGTGTACTCCTCCTCCATCTTGGCTAACCGTTGGTTGGTGTCCTCCAGCAGCTCCTGGATGTTTTCTGTGTGTTTCTTCTGCAGCTCAAACTTCTCCTGCTCCATCTCTGCTACAGCTACATGCAACTGCCATTCAAAAAAATCAATCAGACAACAGTCTGCCACTGCTTTTACAACTACCTTTGATATTCTACTACTCAGACTTGGAGATAATTCTGTAGAATGGCCCATTTACAAAAAACATTGTAACTAGACTCAAGTCATTTTGACAAGCCCTCATCTTGACTAGCTGGTTAGAATACTTGATTCATGGTGACATTAAACCAGCAAATTTCACAACAATGTTCAATACAATACCCCAGGCCATCTTTATTGTTAAAGCCTGAACATGAGGCCTACATCGTTTTATGTTTAGAGATACAGAACAAAGAGAATGTTTTATAAGGCCTAAAGGAAAAAAGCCCTCCCACCGAAAGCCTGTTCAAAGGCAGGGAAGAGCTTTGCTTTCCTATCATAGCAATAAACATCTCATATCTACTGCAAACTCAGAGAAGATGGATTTTCGGGATTCTTTTTGCGGGATTGGCTGGGCTCTATAAACTCTTTGAGCGTTCAAAGCTCTGGCTGCTTGTGAGACGGGCCTGCGGAAACCTGAGCCCTTTCAACCCTTCCTTACCTTCTTCTCCCATTCGTTTTTCTGAGATTCAGCACTTTGATCAGACATTTTTTTCAGCTCGCTGATCTGTTTCTCTTTGGTCTGCCGGATGACCTGGGACTCTCGCAGCAGGCTTTGAACTACAGGAGGAAGAGACAAATACTGAGGCCTGGCCACGGGGCATCTCGCACCCCAGGCCACCCCATGCAGAATGATTCTTCTTTTGACCACACAAAACACACTACGGGACCGACATACAACAATGGGGAACAAATTGAAGGTTTCATGTATGTATCATGTAGACTAAGAGGAAGTGAGGTGACAGGGCAATGTGTTTTGTTAAAGGGATACTTCACCAAAAGATGAAAATTGTGTCATCATTTACTCACCTTCGAGTTGTTCCAAATCTGTATATTTGTCTTCGTTCTGATGAACACAGAGGAAATTATTTGGAAGAATGCTTGTAACTAGACTATGCCCCCCATTTACTCCAATAGTAGGAAAAAATAAAATGGTAGTCAAAAGTGCCCCAGAACTATTTGCTGTCCTACATTTTTCAAAATGTCAACAGTGTTCAACAGAACAAAAAAAATTATAAAGTATTTTTTCTTACTATGGGAGTCACTATGGGGGGCAAGATCTGTCTGGTTATAAGCATTCTTTCTAATATCTTTCTCTGTGTTCATCAGAACAAGGACATTTATACAGATTGGAACAACTCGAAGGTGAGTAAGTGATGACAGAATTTAAATTTTTGGGTGAACTGTCCCTTTAAAGTCCCCCTGTGGTGAAAATCGAGTTTTTGACGTTATTTTTGCCTATGTGGGGTATGTTTTAAGACAAACCATGTGTAAATTCATTATTCAATACCATTGCTGAGTATTTTCTCCAATGTCGCAACCTTACTTTGATCAAAAGCTGTGTAATGTGTTATATACAGTATAATACAAAGTTACAGTGATGCTAAATTTAAAGCACACTGCCCAACGGCAATGCATCTTTTGGGAATTAATTCTAATAAACAATACATTCATACTGTAAACTAGGCATATGTTGAGGCTGAACAAAAACCTTATACAATATTTTGAGAATGAAATTACAGAATTGTTGCTATTTTGTTGGGGCCTCTATGCATACTTTCTAAGAGATGTTATGGGGCTGTGGGAGTTGTGCACAGCTGGGGCACATCGGGCAACACCGTCAACCTGCCAGATCGCTCAGAATGAGTGTGTAAACACCACCTCCTCCATGTCCTCCTCTCACCTCTGTTCTCCAACCTCCGAACGGTCTCCTCCACCTCCTTCTGCTTCCCTCCATACATGCTCTTCAGCTCATCAATCTCACCGTTCTTTCGGTCCAAAATCTAAATAAACAATAATAAAGAAAATCTGTTTTGATAATTTTTTAACAACCGGAAAAAGAGTTGCCAATGTGCTGCTAGCTGATTGCTAAAGTGTTACAGGTGTCTGCTTTATTTGCCTATGTCAAAAAGTCTATTAAGCATCTACGATAATCTGGTTTTAACAAAGATGTATGTCGTCATGTATCGTTTATATGCATTTTATTGTTTGCCAGTATCAAAGTCATTTTCTAATCGTGCCACATAATTTGAGGCAACATTTCTGACTAAAGTGTAAAATTGATTCATTAACTTTAAGTATAAGCAACAGTAGTTATGTTTTTCTTTGTAAACGGCACTATAAAAACAGAGGTATTCATGACATTCGAGACAACGGATGACAGAACATTTATATTCCAGACCTTCCAGCTAATCCAGAGTTGTAAATACATTTCAGTGGTAACCGAGTTTAAATAGAGGTTTGTGGTCTGTCTGTATGACAAGTTTATGCTGGCTACAGATTACAGAAGATAATGTTCTTATTCACAAGCATGACCATGAAGGAACTCACTCTCTCCTGCGTCACTGAATACTGGAAATCGTTGCTTTGAAGCTGACGTTTTGAGAAATGGGGGGGGACAAGATCTCCCTTTTTGGCCTTTATTCAGTGTAAGCTTTTAGGAGTAAGTATATTATCTGTAACAGTAGTGTAAGCTTAACGCAGAGGATGAAAATCCAACAATATTCATAGCATTTCAGGAGACAAACCCATGTATTCAAGCATCTACTCTTGAATTGTTCTGCGTTAAAGAATTGTTCTCTTCAAGTTCTGTGCCAAGAACTTCTTTCACCAAATTCTGCTTTTTCCATTCTTGAAAAACTAATACATGAGTAAACAGCATGTTCACATTCACATTCAGTGAGCTTTGCCTATTCAAGCTACAGGTGTAATGCTGTACAGAAGGAAACACTAAAAGCATCAATGTGGAAATCTTTTTGAAAATTGGAAAAAGATATTTGCCTATAAATGCGTACATCTAAAAAAGTGAATAAAGAGAATGTAAATATGAGATCTCGTTCCTGAATTACAGTGCATGTTGAGTGTTAACATACCAGAAGTATGAATAAGACCTGCCAGTTTCTGAAAGGACTTAAGCCATAGCCCTGAGGACCTCATCTCGCAGAGACCAACAGACCGGTTCTGCAAGCTCTTAACAATCGGCCATTGTGTGTCACGACTAAGGCTTTTGATGAGTCTAAAGAATTTAGGAATCATTCAAGGTGGGATGTAGCCAAACGCAAGGCATATCTAGAAAGTTCCAAATAATGATCTGCTGGACCTGGTCCCAAGCAGCAACCCGCTGTTGTGCCTTGAGCTGTGGGTGATAAGATGCAGGAGGCGGGTGGCCATTTCAGAAATGAGTTTTATCTGATGCGGCCGTTACTCAGCAGAGAGCTGTTTGTTCAGCCTGCTGTAAGTCCTTTGATGGCCTGACCTTCTACAAGCCATCTGTGTCCAAGTGGGAGTTCAAAGGCTCTACGCCATTGTCCCAGTTAGGGTGTACAGCGGCGTTGCGACCAGGGGTCTGCAACTCTCAAAGGACCCTACAGAGATCAACAGCCAAGGGACATGACAAACGGCTTGCATTGACCTAAACTCCCCAGGATTCATGTGAGTCTTCCGACAGATAACTCCGCACCACATGTGTGTGGGGTGTTTCTAAGGCCTTCAAAGAAAGATGCACCTGAGCAAATATTGAGATCCTCAGATTGAACCCCATTTGACGCAGCTTCTCAAAGGCAGAAGTTTACTACACTTTATGTCCATGCAAGATGACTGCCATATCAAGAAACTTGAATATGATCAAGATAACGACAGTGTTACAACATAATCAAAGCAATTAAGAGGCAATAGAAGAACCCGAAAATAATGGATGTTAATCCAAATCTTCATTGGACCAAATAAACAAATGCAGTCTTCAAAGGACTTTATTATGGCACGTATTGTCTGAGGTTGAGGGTCTCTATGCAGGGGTGTTCGGTGGTGAGATGGCCGTTTCAAGAGCTGGTATGTCCTTCAAACGCAGATTTCAACTTCATAAAAACCAAAAATGCTGAAAGTTATTATGTTCTCCCTCTGAAAAGCCAGCGAGCCCATCAGTGGATTATTTATCCTGCTTTTTGTCCATCAGAAGTGCACTCTCTTGCTAAACTCATCATCCCGCGAGCCGGTCGCCCTCTGAAAGATGAAAGCTTTAGGCCTGAAAGGAAAAGAGAGGGGCTAAAGGGAAGTTCAGGGAACATTTAGGGACACGCAATTTTCCCATCAATTCCTTAAAGAGCTTTATTCAGCCCCACACTGCAGGGTCGTAAAAAAGTGTTGGGATGACGGGATGACCATGAAAGACAATCAGTCAAGATGTCTCTGTTTATAAAGGTGTGGAAACAAACAACCGTCTGCTAGAAAAGGTAACTGCTGTAGGCTTTATAAATGCGCAGGCCAAGAAACTTCAAGGACAGAATAAAACACAGACTGCTATGGTACTGATGAGATACATGCTGATTTTACTCTGATGGAATGCTGTTGATTTCTATATTAATTGATTCATTTGACGGGGGTAACATGAATTCCCTCCATCTTAACCAATCTTAATCCATTCAAACAGATGATGTGTAAATAATATTACACATAATTATTGTGTTATTATTATTATGTAACCCACACATAAGTTGTTTTTAACCCTAAAAGAACACAGACAAAATGAATGTAATTCGATTGTGGTTTGCTCATTAAATGATCTTTGTAAATTTTGTTTAGATAAATAAGAGTACTGGCACCTTCTGAATCTCTGCAACATGTTTCTGCTGCATCCTCAGCATCTCCTCCTGGTGTTTGGCCTCCAGAACTTTAGCTTTCAGCTCAATCTATAAATAAAGAACATCATAAAATACAGAGAATAAGAGCCTTTTTGCAGTGTGCAACCTACAATAAACATAATTGTCATAAATATACATATATCATAACAGGTGCATTCTACAGCATTGAGTTGGGTTTTTACTTCTGTGTCGGACCTATAGCCTCTTCGCCTGCGGCAACGTGCCAGTTTTTGTTAATACTTGTGCGTTGTTGTCCGCGTCGACAGGCAATGCCCACTAGGCATCAGTGTCCACAGGCACGTTGCTTGTGCAACCAAGACAAGAGCCGAAGAACATCGGTTTGTTGTGTACGGCGTTGTCGGAAGCATTTAGCAGTGATATTAAACAGCCCCTTTGCTACTTGAGTTGTTACATTCAGAAGAACATTTATTTTTTATAATTCGTTCGGAAACGCGTATGAGTAAATCCGAAGCTATCACAGAGTTTTGACCTGAAGGGAGGGGGTTCAAGCAGACCACAGTTTGAAACACACAGCGAAATCACAGCGCTTGCGGTCCGCGTTGTATTGATGCGCGTATTGATGTTACAATTTTGGAGGAGCGCGTCAGGCTGTGTATAGGCTACGGCATGGGTCAAACGCAGAAGTAAAAATTCACCATTATTCAGACTCACAATTCAAGTCTGTGTAAGCTATCCTTTCCACATGGGATGTAGGCGTTATCTAAGCAGTAGCATTTAAGAAGATTCTCAATTCCTCACTTAACTTGTTAAATGAAGCTCCCCTTCTATAGTTCAGGCTGCAAAAGTGCCTCTATATTTGTTGGACCAGAAGATTTTAGTAGCATGTCAGAACATGTATCCCAGGTGTTTTAAAGCTGTCAAATAACATTTACATATACGTTTCCGCTTACACACACATGAAGAGCAGCAGAAACTTTTGTCATTATGGCCGCTGGTCATTCCTGAGGCGGTGTCTTTGTACTCGTGTATTTTGGGAAACATGGTTTGATCTGGCACAAGTAGGATTTCTGAGCGATCCTCCCTTCCCTCAGGCTGACTTAGCTTCAGGGTTTTCAACTGCTGCCACCAGAGTGGGACAAAATCTGCTGGATTATCAGATCGGCTGCAGGGCACTACATGGCCATAGTAAAAGAGAAAGTTGTGTCTAGGCCAATCACTGTGCCACAGGCCAAATCTGCTGGCGGTATGCAGGGTGTTCCATTTGTCATCTTATGCTTCTGTCAAATTATCATGCTAAGAAAACACTATTGTCCATTATTTGTCCAAATTTCACTAATTAAAATGACTATTTATCGGAAAAATCAGATGTTCAATGAAGACAAGACACACAGACAGAGATGTCTCATATATAAAACCACAGAAAACTTTCACTTTCAGATTAATTTGCGGTCTCTTACAAACAAGAGCTGACTTTGACGAGGCTACCCTCGCCCAAAGAAATTACATAATTTTTCATATTCATTGGTTCGTATGGATGAGTTAAAGACACATCTTTTCAGCCAAGCTTTCACTTAATGCATAGTTAATGAACAGCAGCTACGCTAATTATTCTCTTTATTCTCTTTCCGCCTCTGCCTCGGGATGCCCATCCCGAGGTAGGAAGAAGTTCCACCATGTCCAGGCGACCGACAGATGCCCATCCCCAATTTGAGATTACACCAGATACAGCTGCAGACTGACTGACCATCCCAGCTCCATCTAAGGCAATTCCACCAGCTGCCAAGAGAAATATGACCATCGGACCATCCCAGCTCAGACCACTACATCCCCAACCAAGAGCAAAGACGGACTATTTGTCTTATTAATGCTGAAGTTACAATATTTGGTATTAAATGCTAAACCTAAACCACACGTCAGCAGTCTGAGTGCAGCTATGACACGTCAGAGGGGATCTGGCCCTCCCGGTTGAGCCTGGTTTCTCCCAAGGTTTTTTTCTCCATTAATCAATCATTGGAGTTTGGGTTCCTCGCCACAGCAGGGCAGTGTTGGCCTGCTCACCGGGAGACTGCATTCATTCATTTATTTATTTATTTAGAAATTAGATGTTATTTATTAGAATGAACTTACTCGTTGTATAAATACCATGCACTGTGCTGTGTTTTAACTTTTCTGTTTTTCCTGTTTGCCCCTGTAAAGCTGCTTCGAAACAATACACATTGTGAAAGCGCTATATAAATAAACTTGAATTGAATTGAATTAATGTGGTCAAATAACTGTGATCCAAACTATCACGTGATTGATGTTTGTACTGTCAGCTACTACTAGTTTTTTTTATTGATTTATTTATTTTGAGGGCTGGTAAGGGGACCCCCAAGCTCTTTGACATTCGAACACAGCCTATAGCTGCTAAGTTGAGAAAAGCGATATTTGTCTCCAAAGTTGTCTGTCTTTACACACTCTCTGAGAGAAATTAAAAGGTCAGATTTGATTATCACAGCCAAAAAATTTGAGCAAACAATACGCCAAATATCTCTCTGCTGTGTGCTCAATAAACTATTTATTTCCACATGAAAAACTGAAGACAGCTCAGGAGGACTTTGCCTATGTGTGATTTTTTGCATCCAGTAATTCCAAAATGCTTTGAAGATATATAGTTTGCTCTATGAACACAGCATTAAAAACACAAGACCATGTGTCATATGTTAAATGACTGTTTATCAAGGTTATTTTTAACTATTTTCTTTTGAAATGTTACGTATACCGTGTAACACAATGATAACAGTATCTTCTCACTTTAAGTCCACTATGACAGTAGACGTGAAAAGACAACAGTCTGTGGAAGCGGTTTACACTCATAATATTACGTTGCATACTTGCATAGTTTTGCTCCTTACTACGCACCTCAGAAACAAAAACCTAGTACATATTTCACAACGCAGTCAGACAGCACAAAACAAGCTTCTGTAAATAAACACAGTCAGAGTTCAATCCATGCCCAGACGCGGAGGTTCATCTCATGACAAGAGGATCAGGAGGCTGGATGAGATCTTACAAGAGCGAGACAGACACAGTTTGCTACAGTCACCTGCCCTACTTCCACTCAACGCTGAGAAACAGGCCGCCGCCTCTTGCCGTGCGTACCATTCTTCTTGTGCAATCTCAGAGACCACAGGAGAGCTGTCAAAGGAGAAGATTGCACTGATTGAAGCCACGCAGTCAAACAGATCCCGGCAGCGAAGATACAAGCGTGGGCGGGACTTTTTTCTTTTCTTGTCTCTTTTTTGAACCTTCAATTGGAGCTTTTAGAAAAGTTTGTCAAACTACATCAGTGGCGCTCTGAAACTCTTGTCTGCAAAGGTGCGGCGGGCGTGCGCACACCTCCGGGTTTTCAGATTCCCTGGAATCAGTGAAGCGGATGACATTGGTGCTTTTACTCGCATTAAACTCTCAGAGACACGGCCCTTTTTGAAGAGCAGAGGAAGAGATGGAAGGGTGGGTGGAGGAGAGATGAGAGCAGCTGCTGCCTCTTTTTTTCTCCCAGCATTGGTTTCACACATTTCTCCAGGGAATATTTTCACAAACTGTGTGCTACGTGTTAGCGCCACACAGCGGGGTTCGGACTGTGATTCCAGCTATTTTCAGGGCAAATACCTTGGTAACTGTTCCATGTTTGAATAAACACCAAAAAGCTTTTTTAGGCAAAATTTCTGTTTCAAACAAATACAGCATCATTCACATTAGAACTGCTAGAAAACAAAATCGTTTACTGTGTAAAATTTTTTAAAACGTTTTTCAAGGCAAATGAAACGGCTCTTAAAACTGATTTCACTACAATAATGTCATGTACTTGCAGATGCTAGTTGATGTTATCATTAAAGCAGTGTTTTTTACACTTTTTCTTTATAAGCCCCCCTTTGTGTAGGGTGACCACCCAAATAAAGACTTATGATCTTAAACGTAAAACTTTAATTAAACAAATAACATATACAATTACACAATGCTGGAATTTATTTTTCTGATGTTGGATTGCACATAATTTGAGAATTATAGGTGAAATCAATAGAAAGGGTAAGTCATAGAGATTTAATTTTAATGAAAGACAAACATTTTCAGTGTTAGTAACATTGCTATTCATTATTACTGCTAAACATACTGTAACATTAAAAGACAATAAGATGTTTTACGCAGACTGTTTGCAAGTTGAACTGAAATAATACAGTGGCAATACTACTTTATCATCACTTGTTGCATACTTACTGCACACCTAAAACAAGTACTGTATATACCAAAATTAGTGGTGGGCATAGATTAATTTTTTTAATCTAGATTAAAATGGCTCATTTGAATTCTGCCGAAGGCATTCAGAATATGTGTGCTACCCAAATAATGACTAAAAGTAAGTCTTTGAGAACGGGTTTCTCAAGCCAGGTGGCGCATTAGACCAGGGGCTCATCTCCTGTTTCCAAAATGCATCACAAACTGCTTGAGAAAGCTGTTCTACTATGATAATTGGTGATGAAAATTAAATTATGTTCAATAAGATGAACTTGCGTTTACTTCCGCATTAGCTAAGGGATGATTTCCGTTTAGGTGGTACTTGAGACTGGAAGAGCTCCTACAGTACATTTACATTTAGTCATTTAGCAGACGCTTTTATCCAAAGCGATTTACAAAGAGTGAGGGAGCAACAAGCGATATGTCATACAGGAGCCATAATACATTAGATCTCAATACAAAGTTACTGGTTTCAACTAAAGTTAGACCACTACCTGTTGAGAGAAAGTGTTTTTTTTTAAACCAATTCCGCATTGCACAAGGTGCAAACAACGTTAGTCTTGTCGATGTTCCTATTGGGAAGCTTCTTAAAAATTAATATTCCCTGAAGCAAACCCGGCGGCTTCATAGCTGCATCCATGTTAGCACGTCACGTTTGATGCGGTAATTTCACAGTAACGTTATGTTGTGTTCAGACCAAACGCGAATGGCGCCTCAAGCGCGAGTGATTTATATGTTAATGAAAAGAGCCAATAGACCTATTTGCTGCGCGAATCGCGCGAATGAAGCCCTGGTTATGAGATGATGAGGCGGCGAGAATGAAGCCCTGGTTATGAGATGATGAGGCTGCTTCTGCTTCCGCGAATGACGCGAATCACGCGAGTTGAAAAATCTCGTTCTCGCCCCGTACAGTGCAGTTAAGCTGGTATACATCCGCGCTAAAATATCAAGGTGAAAGTCATCATAGCTTGCGTAGTATAGACCCAGCTCACAACCCAACTTTGAGAATAGATTAACGGCGACATTTTTTTTAACGCGCGATAATAGTCTCACTGCGTTAACGGCGTTAAATACAGTAAAACACTTTTTTGTGAATACTGTAATTTTATTCCAAATGGTAGTTTGAAACAGCAAGTTAATTTTGCACTGAAACAGTATTTATAATACTGGGGTGTATGGCGGAAATTTCCCATAAGGGAGCAGACATACTTTTTAAAGCCGGGTGTCACACAGTGACTAAAGCTGGCAAACAAAAGCAGCCAGACAGAAGGCAACTTTAAATTTATTTAGGAATGACAATGTTTCTATGTTAATATACGAAGAGAAATATGGGTGTCAAGTCTTAAAGGGGTATTATGGCGCAAACACGTGTTTTTCTGTGTCTTTAGTGTGTTATAAGTTGTTCATGAATGTATTAGACACTTAAAATTGCAAAAATGAAAGTGTCTGAAAAAAATCTCCACCTTTCAGAGAGGCGGGACAAAGAGCAGATACAAACATGCACGGTATGTTGTGGGCGTTGACCCCTATATAATCATGAGCATCACCATACCATGAGTTCACCGCAATACCACAGCCACTGCGACAAGTTCCCAATTCCCTTGTTCATCGATGCTACTTAAAAAGATAGTTCATTAAAAACAAAAGTATCATTAGTTTGGCAGGAAACACTATCTCAGTGTTTCACAACACTCTTTTAACAACAACAGAAAAAGCATATGAGCATTATTTTCCTCAGGCCTCTGTTTCACAGTAAAGGGCAGCTGCTCACGCACCATTTCTCTTCATGAAAGACCATCGGATCCTGAGGAACGCTTGACTCCCTTCTCACCATGTTACCTGGGCCTGCCAATGTCGGCCCCTGTTATTCATTCCCATACTCTACATCGCAACGACAGCACGATTTACTCTTACGGAAAACCAATATTTCTGCTTATCTCTGCATCGCAGTGGTTCAAAAGTATAGGAGTTAGTGTGCCGGCTTTCTCTTTCAAACTCAGAACAAGACACGAGCTGTTTATGAAATGGTTGTTTTTCTGGTGAAGATGAGGGCTGATGATGTTGTGGGACTGAAGTTGACCTAAATGAGCACAGCTCTTCCCAGAGGAAGCGTGTTCACGCCAGCAGGTCACGCTCGCTATATTCAACAATACCAGAGAAATGACATCAAAGAGGAGCTGTTCTATGGGATTTTCAGCTTATGCCCACATACAGAGAGGAAGCTGTCATCACAACCAGGGTTTAAAGCCTCTAGCGAGAACACGGAGTCCCTATACAACTGAAACTCAGAAAGGGGTGTGTGAAGCTGACATCTAACCTCCTTTTCTCAAGTTTATTAAAAGCAACCAGCCATCATGATGCATTTACTTAAAATGTGGAAAAAACAAACCAAACCTCAAGAAGTTGCAGACAATGGCATATAAGAGAGCCACACATAGTTTAATGGTTTGTTCACTCAAAAACTGATGGCCTTTATTTCATTCAGCCTAAATTTGAGACATTTTTAAATGGTGGCACATCCTTTTTTTCTTCATGACACACAACAACACAGTTTTTATATTTGATTCAAGCTGCTTATGCTTGACTTCCTTTAAGCCGAGGTCGAGAACCAGATTTTGTCCAAATAAAGGACAATTTCGTTTGCTCGTCACCAAAGCCTACTGCATCATATATTGTCAGTACAATAAGTCGCATCCAATTTTTTGAAACTGGACACCATTCACTGTTGTTGAATGGACAAGCACTAGCAGGACCCGTCTACTTTTTGTGTTCTACTAGTTCACGCAGAAATGAATATTCTGTCATCATTTACTCACACGCATGTCATTTTCAACCTTTATGACTTTCTTTCCTCTGCAGAAAACAAAAGAAGTTATATTGAAGAAAGTTGGTGAATGAACATTGTTGGCACCCATCGACTTCTATTGTATGGATACAAAACCAATGCAAGTGAAGGGGGCCATTCACAAACATTCTTCAAAATATCTTCTTTTGTGATCTGCGGAAGAAAGAAAGTTTTTTGCAGGTTTGAAATGACATGCGTGTGATTAAATTATGACAGAATATTCAGTTCTGCGTGAACTATCACTTAAGTTGTCTGTCATTGGTAGAACACAAAAGTAGACGGGTCCTGCTAGCGCTTGTCCATTCAACAACAGTGAATGGTGTCCAGTTTTTAAAAATTTAATCACTTTAGACATCTAGAACCTAGATTATAGTGAATAAATGTTGACTGGGCCTACTGTGCCCTTTAAGGCACAGAAGGCCACACAAATTGTCAAAAATATTAGGCAAAAAACTTATACAGTAATTTATAGAAAACAGCGGTACAGATATTCTTCAAAATGCCTCCTGGTCTGTGTTTGACAGAAGAAAGAAAATCATGTGTAAATCATGTTTTGAGTGAAGTTTTCTTGTCAAGGTACTGAGCTGGACACAAGGCAAAAGCTATCAGCATTTACAGCACATCACAAGCATTATGGGAGAAGATAAGAGTGCCCACCTCTTTATCAACTTTCACTGGGTCAACCTCATCACAAAGTGTGCTGCTTCTGCTTGACTTGTTGTAAATCTATAAACAAAAAAAGAAACAAATGATTTTATTAATGAATATTTGATTATTATTTTTTAGAAATAAAAATGTGATTAAGGAACGGATCTTTTTGGCTGTGCCACTGGAGACATTTAGCACTTACCGGAGATAGAGAAACAGGGTTCTCACGCAGGTACCGGGGGTTTTCAATCTGCAAAAACATAACAATACACCATGACTCTCTCTTGGTAAGTCCCAAACACCTCCCGTCCCACTCTGACCTCCTTTCCTTTGTCATAAACAATGTAGAACGGCTTCAAAGAGAGCCACTTAAACACACAGTCTCTTCCTTAAACTTGCTGTGTTTACAGAGATCATACCTCATCCCACTCGAGGCATTGTGTGCACTAAGGCCATTTCCCTTTCTGCATAAAAATGCTTTTTCCCTCCTGTGAATTTGTCTATTGGCAACACAAGCAAGCAAAGGGAGTGTGTATAGGACAGATGCAAACAAACAATGAAATGTAGAAGATATTTCTCAAGCTATATCATGGGAAGAGTTTTATTGGATTAACAATTAACAGATTTTCGATTTGTTTCAAATCACATTTTTCGCAAACGTGTGAGGATTCACAATGAAATTCAACTCAATTTCATTTCAATTCAATGTTTTTATTTTTATTTCAACAAAAAATGTACCTTTTGCATTCAAATGGAAGGACAGTAATGATTTAATCACCTGCATTAGAACTTAAGAATTTCAAATCTTTTATCCTACCATAGTTAGTCATGATTCATGCATGTTAATTCACATACATATACGTAGATTATTAACTAAAACAAATGATTAATGCTTTTTTAATCACATTTTTAACGTTGATGCTGTGAATCAGCGGTTTATTATTGACCATGGCAGGATGGTATATGACATGCCTCCCATAATACATTACAAATCAATGTTGGGTCACATGGGACATAATTGGAACATTATTTGTGCAAATCTTAGAGGCTGATCCAATTGATGGAGAAAAAGTATATTTTTTTTGCCCAGAGAAAATAGAAAGGACAATGCCTCTTTTTTCATGAAATAGTGCACCATTTATTGTAAATAGTTTATCAATGTGGGTCATTCTCTTTAAAAAAAATCGTGTGGCCTCGTAATCTTTAGTTAAAATCTGAAAATGCTCTTTTGTCCTGTAATCCATTTTAGATTGATGTATGTTAGACGGCTTGGGCGGAGCATCTGTTAACTCCTCCCCTTCAACTGTCAGTCTGCTGCCAGTTCCATTTCAAAATGCAACAGTTGTTTTTATACATCCAATCAAATCACAGAGATAGACGAAACTCACTATTTTTTTTCTCATTCAAAATTCCCTTTCGCTCGGAAATTTCAAAATACGGAAGTAAAAACGATCACAACTTCAGACTCACAGGGACTTTAACTGTAAACAATGTTCACAGCTCTATCTGGCATGCACGATTCTAACACATGACCCAAATGCTTGTATCTAATTTTTTGTTTCCACAAGAGGACAATGTTATCAATGTGAATCTTCACATTTGGTGTGAAAGGTGTTTATAGAATGCATTGTTGTGCTCTTAAAGGTACAGTTTTAGATATCGCCACTAGATGGCGCACAATCAAAACAACAACAATCGCGTAGCATGATGACGCAGTGTAGAAGCGTGGAATGATGGGATATGTTATCTTCGACTCCACTGTTGAAGGTACCACTGAGACATCAATCAGAGGGGAACGAGAAATCATGTTAGCGGAAGAGGTTATAAAGTTTTATAAATGTTGCGTTTGATGAAATCAATTTATTTCATTATAATGAATTAGACCCGAGTAATGTGAGGTTTTAACATAAATTGTAAGTTGTAGATGTAACAGTAATTGTTCAATTCGATGGTGTGATAACACTGCGCAGTTTTAAATGTTCATATTAATCATAGTAAAAGTTATTTTGAACGTACCCACATCATTTGCAATAATGCTTGACAGTTTCACGCGGTTTCTATGTCAGTAAAGGCGTTAACAAAGGCTAACGCAGAGATATGACGCCATTGACAGGCGACTAAACTACCCCGGTCCACTGTTTAGAATGGTGATTTTCTCAGGATTTAAAAGCAGTTCGAAACATTTAAGATATTGTTAGTACTCAGCTGAAAAAATATATAAAATTGGTCTAGTGTTTTTTGTTTCATTTTACTGCAAAAATTCTTACAAACTTTCAATCAAATACTGGCTAAAATTCCCACATTTGGCATGTAAAATGACAAATTTAATAACTATGGTAATAAGTGGTTGTCAATCACATATTTATACTGTAAGTGTATGGTTAAGAGGCTTGGCATTTGATGTGGCTTTGAGGCTTGAGCATGGCAGGCTTTTTATCGCAGCAGTTTCACATGCACACCTGATGCAGAACCAGCAGAGCAGGCCCATAAGCCCGCTTATCTCAACACCCCACTCTGATATGAGTAGAGTTCAGATTCTTGTTTTTCTCAGTAAAGTTTGTGATGGAACAAGCAGTCGGACGGTTTCGCAATCGGCGGGGAATCAAACGTGGCTATTGAGAAAATCTGGAGGCCAACACAGTTCTGTAAAGCCTCAAATGCTTTGATCTCGAGAAGTGTGCATGCCAACATGTTGAGCAATGGCTGCAGCAAATGTTTCCACCCATATGGTGTAGTCATCAACTACAAACAATGCAATCCAGTTTTTTTTTTAAAGCTAGAGTTCACTATATCAACAACAAAAATCTCAAACTCTGCTGGGAAAAAAGAATAAATTGTGCAACATCACTCACGAGATGGAAGTACAGTAGCACTGAACTTTGTGGAAAAGTTTTATAGAGGTGGCTCAAAAATAAAGATGTTACAGGGATGAAACTGTGTAAAACAATAAGTTAGTAAGGTTTATTGCAAGTTTCATTCTTTCTTGGCTCTTCTCATATAAAATGCTTTTTGAAGAACTGTCAGGTTTGTGACATTAAATAGCACATGGGCAAAACATGAAAAGCCATACCCCGAGATTCCAGCTGTTGAAGCGGGTCTCAAAGTCACTCTCATCAGAGGAGATGGGCAGCCCGCTGAGAGTCTCCGCCTGGAGGACAAACAGACAGTGAGGAACAAAGAGGAGATGGTGTCCAGAGACACAGAGCCACTCTGGGAATACTGACTGATCCATCTCTGGGTTTGTACTAAACAGATTGTAAAATCCACTGGACAAGAGCAGGAAAATCCATTTAACAGACACTGAACCCATGATGACAATCGACAGCATGTATATTGTACATAAAAATGTCATAATCATCACATACATTATTGCCATAACACACAGAATGTTAAAATCCACAACAATTCCATATCATTTTATGTATTACATTTTTTTTAAATATAAATGATTGTCAAAATCACTACTGTACTCAAACATGATTCAGACAGAAGATCAAGTAGATGTTCTGTTTCACCTTCTGCTATTTATCAAACTTAACGTTTATGTGAAACCACTTCCATGTTCCGATATTCAGACATGCAGTGTATATAGAAAACTTGCAATCACAAAACATTCAAATGTCTAGTTACTTCAACTAAATGTACGATTATGTGAATTTCTAAATAATGGACAGAATGTGAAAGAAAGAGTGGGAGAGAGTGAGAGGTACTGGACATGCTCCCCTCATGGCACACCAGATGTTTGGCTGTTCCACATCATATCTGCTTTACATCGTCGCATTCCTGCAGAGGTCATATGACGAATCGACCCGTCTTTGTTGTCAGGCACTGCTCATTTCTGAGAAGGCCTCCAGCATTAAAGAACTTTAAATCAACTGAATCTTTCCAGGGCTTTGCTATTCAGATTCAGCTTAGTTTCCTCAGGAAAGCAAAGGAAATTACTAATAAAGCCCAATTTTAATGAGATACATGGATGCTGTTGAAGCTTATTAGAAACTTTGGCAGAAGATTTTGTTTAAAATACTGTAGGCATGCCACAGAGCCAACATATTACATTACAGGAAGGTGTCTGATCCACATCCACATAAAGCCAGAGCTTTCCCAATCCAATCTTTTTTCCTTTTCATGCCGTCGTCTCAACAAATATCTGCTTACAGACGAAACCACTGAAACCGACACAACAGGGTGTAGCATACATGCCAAATCAGTATGTGGCGCTGTAATTCTGTCACAGAGATACACAAAAAATGAAGAAGACCTTTAGAGCACACGCATAAACTTTGTGCGCTAGGGTTATGACATCATCGTTTTAGAAAATATACTGATTGGCTGTACACACGAAACCGCAAGCGTGGCGTTTTCAGATTTATCCACTCTGGGACCCGGTTTAAAAAAACAGCAGTTTCAGGCTCCAAAACGATACATACTCTTTACGTATGCAGCTAAAAGTGTCTCCATGTGGATGAACCACACCTGATAAAAACTAGGACATGACCAGAACTCACACAAGACTGAATTTGAACCAAACGGAAAACATGTAAAGGTGGTCATGGCCTGGGGAGAAACTGGATTGAATGTTTTATTAAGGGAAGTTCAAGCTGGGAGGCCTGATCTTGGATAAGTTTTAAGTTCTCACCTTCTTGATATGGCTCTTCTCCATGTGTTTGAGAGGACTGGAGGCCAACGGTCCGGCTGGAGATTTTTCACAGAACAAACCTCTCTTCCTTTGAAAGATAAAAGACTTTAGGTGGTCAAGCACTAGATACTGAAGGTTCCCCAAGTTAAAATACATTTTAAAGCAATTTTTAGCTAATTCAATGTTTAGATGCCACCATAATTATTAAACAAATGATATTTATAGAAATAAACTTACAATAATTTATTAACATTTATGAATATTTTTAAATTATGTGATCATATGAAAAGGTCTCAAACATTTGGATAAATAACATTTGGTGTTCACAGCTGGCAATGCAATGTTATAAAATGTATCTTCTGACTGAAATTTGATTTCATGATCTATATTTAAAGACGATATCCAGTCATCATCTCACTTTAAAAACCTAGTTTAACCAATTTCAACTTCATTTTATACAGTTGATTAGTTAAGTACACTTTAAATTCAAGCGACTTGTTAAACCAATTTGATTTGACTATGAACTGAAGTTTAAATTAATTTTTCTCATGATTCGTTGGTATAAGTGCCAACCTGCTCTTGAAGGGATATTTCATTCAAAAACAAAAAATCTGTCATCATTTACTAACCCTCATGTTATTTCAAACCTGTAAAAATTTCCCAGAGAAAGATATTTGGTTCTTGTTAGCAATTTTTCGTTCTGGGACATCATCCACTACCATAGTAGGGAAAGTACATATTGTATTTTTTGTTCTGTTAACACATAATGAGATATTTTGAAGAATTTAGGAAAACAAAGAGTTCTGGGGCACCTTTGACTACCATTTAATTCTTCCTACTAGGGTAGTCAATGATGTCCCGGAACTGAAAATGAATTACATTCATCCAAATATTTTTCTGAAAATTTAGTTCATAAGATCAAAGTAATTTAAACGGGTATGAAATTACATAAACGTGACTAATTGATGACAAAAAAATTTGGATGATGTATCCCTTTAAGACCTTGGCTGTTGATAATCTGAGATGAGTCGACCAGTAATTCAATGGGCATTTGGACAAACCCTTTAAAACTTACGTGTACAGAAGTCTAAATGTTTCAGTCTTTTTCCATGTTGTCTGGGTCTCATTTAACACATTCACAACCATGAAGCAGAACGCAAAAAAAGCTTGTCTCATGTAATGGAAACATTATGAATTGCATCATATTTTACCCAGCTGATATATGGTTTGTGATTCCTGGCACTCATGTCTATAAAACAACTGGAGACCTGACATACAGACGCTGGACTCATTTATTTTACATTGCTTCCAGTTCACTGCTATTAATGATCCCACTTTATTCCTATATTATTCCAGTTTGATCAGCTATGCTGAGGCCACCGATTAGAACTTAAAAAGTTAGATGTCACTGATTTGGTCAAGCGTGACACATTTGTTTTATGGGCAAATTAAGAACGTCTTCTTGAGCTAATTACGAATGTGTAACACATATCTCTACTAATTCAACTAATCCAGAGTCATGAAGAGACGAAGGGAGATATGACTACTGAATATAAAACTCTCAACAAATATCTAAGTAGACATACAGCCCTGTTTTTTCTATTTTCATTTTGCTATCGTTCCTCGTATTATAAGCTCTAGTCTAAAACAGACATTAAAGGGCCATCTCAGAGCCGCGATTTAGAAACTGTAGTAAAATAAAAACGTGATAAAAACTTTAATTTTGTTTATTTTACTTTTAATATCGGTTACTACTTAATAACATGAATCCAAAAATCCAAAAGAATTTTAAAGCAAACTTTCAGAATACTAAAATCTCAAAAATCTGTTTCCAAACTCACATTTTAATCATTCCAAATTATGGTGGCAACCACATCACATACAAACTACATCATAAACTTGGTCTCTTATGTGCAAACAGCAGTAAAAAAAATATTTACACACATATTGGGTGGTAAATATGGCAGGTTCTTTAGATGATGATACTGTATATACAATTCTAGCATATACTGCAATCTACAGTTAGGGAAACACACAGTGACAAAAAAGGCATTCTTGTGTATTTATTTTTACACAGCTAAGACGTTCACTGTTATTATAAATAGTCCATGTGATTTGGGATGAACTACGAAATTCAGTGCGTAGTTTAAAGGGGAGATTATGTATCCCTGTGTTTTCAAACGACATCAAAAAACAGATTGAAAAGGGCATAGCCAATAAATCTGCTGGAAAATGCATGCACTACAAACACACACACTTCATCTTCCTTTGAGCTGGCAGATGAGGGCCAGTCATTGTGAGTGGCGTCTGGCCGTTAACAGGTGGATGGGGATAATTAAATCAGATGAGAGTGTGGGATCAAAGAGGTGGACGGCAATCGTAGAGGTGCTGTGGCCTGGCAGTCTGATTAAAGTCCCTCGTGTCTTGACCTTCAGCTGATGATGGCTGCCCCAGACTCAGGGACACACCCACAAGCTCTCCGCTTAGAAACACAAGCACCTGGCCAATGCATTCACTGCATACATGACTCAAAAACACATCTGAAGTCTCTTAAGGGCCGGGTATACTTGACTTTCCGCGTCTGTGTCCGTCTCGCATGCAAAGGCGTCGGCACAGCTTCTTGAGCATACTCAATTGCGGCTAGACAAGTTCAACACATGCGCTGTACGTCACCGAATCAAAAAAATAAAGAAATTAAGTATAGAATTAACACAGGGTGACTGAATTAGCTGGACAGATTAAAGCAAGTATGTTTTATGTAAATAAAACTTAAAAATTGTATGTCATGCTTTGGCCTGGTTAACAGCTTGCATTATCCCAAGCATTGTTTTTATTTAAAAAGAATTATAATATTAATATTATTAAAGTGATTTACTATTTTTTGCCTTTCCTGTAATAAAAATAATTGTGAACATCCAGTACACTACATTACACTAAAGCTTTCCCAAAGATTTGAGAGCAACACTAAAAACACAAGTGCATGTGTCTCTCTGCATCAAGTTCTGTTAAAGACAAGCTGTGCACAACAAAGTGTCTGGTGTCAGAGGTTCATAGTCACGCTTATTTAAGCCTCCTCCATCCAGGACATGTGGAAGTCTGAACTCCTTTTACCAGAAGCTCAGGTAAAGATCGCCATCAGGTGGACAAACAAAATACTGTCTGTAAATCACAGTCTTTACATTACTTAGTACTTTCATTACTTTACCTCACATTTTGCGAAATTGATTTGAGAAGACACAATGGGTCCTAAAAATGTTCAGTGATATGAAACCCTGTATATATTTGTTAACATCTCAGAAGTGTTGAAGGGCTTCATGACCCTTTAATATCAATACGAGAAGAAGAGAAGTAGTACCTTAGTCAAAAAATATCTAATTTCTTTAGCCAAGTAATCCAAGTCATTGTCATTCCTAAATAATGTGATAAAACCTTAAACGAGGTATAATAACAGATATTTGTTTTCAACCATGAAAGCTGGAAAAGTGCTGTATCATCAGCTGACTGACTCACAGAGGAACATCAGAGCATAACTCAAGAGCTCAACGCTTTCATCTGATCTAAATGTAAGCGACACATTAAAGACACTGCTGTAATTTTCTCCGGCCGAACGTCAGTCTGTGATCTAAATGCCTTTAATAGTCTGCTCTAAATCAAGCACTGAACTCACAAATCAAGGCTTTCACACAGATGCACTTCCTCTATCTGCAGAGCGTTGAAAATGTCACAGCTCTAATTTCAGAGGAATCAGTTTAATCTTCTGCTGTGAAGGGTCAAAGAGCTCTTTGAATCAGGACCTGAAATTGCAGCACAACACTTTTTGTAAAGCACTCGCTCATGTGACTAAACACAAACATATGTCTTTCCTGGGTTCATTTTGTTTTGCTGAATGCTATTCCCATTTTAAACCTCAAGACGAAAACAAAACAACATCCTCACACCAACAGTTTTACATCCTATTCAGAGAACTTCTAACAGCATTTCATCTTAAACTAAACTGTATTTGTTGGTGCCAAATATTACGTCCTTATATCGGTCAAACTACTATGTGTAACAGGTTTCCACGTTTTGTTTCAACTTGATGAAAGTCACCAATTTTTTTTTACAAATGGGCCTTGACATGTCAAGTTTGTCATGATTCCGCTATCATGTCATGTTTATTCTTATTCTTGCAGCGGAGTCATGACTAAGTCTAGGGTTTTGTGTGAGAAGGACATGGCATGGCTTAGATATTGGCTGTCATGCGCCTTCTCCTGTCTCGTCTATGGCCCCGCCCCTCTCGTCTCCTCGTTAGCTTCCCTTGAGTGTTTTATTACCCACACCTGCCTATTGTAATTATCCTTTGTTCGTCTCCCCATTTAATGCCCTGGTATTCCCATGTCTGTTGTTTATATTATGCCACCCTAACCCAAGTGTGATACTTGCCTGTCTGCCCCTGATCATCCGCCGGAGGAACGGGAGAGGATGATTATGTCATGATTCCGCTATCATGTCATGTTTATTCTTATTCTTGCAGCGGAGTCATGACTAAGTCTAGGGTTTTGTGTGAGAAGGACAGGACATGGCATGGCTTAGATATTGGCTGTCATGCGCCTTCTCGTGTCTCGTCTATGGCCCCGCCCCTCTCGTCTCCTCGTTAGCTTCCCTTGAGTGTTTTATTACCCACACCTGCCTATTGTAATTATCCTTTGTTCGTCTCCCCATTTAATGCCCTGGTATTCTCTGTCTTGTTCTCGTTGGTTACTTGTAACTTTGCTCGTCTGTACTGCTGTACCCAGGATTTATACATACGCTGTGTCCCAGCGTTTCTGCTCCAGCACTCTGTTCCTGAGAGTTTTTGTTACAGTTTGTTACCCTACGTGAGTTTTTCGTTCCTGTTTGGCTGTCTTTGTTTATCCCCTGTATTTTACCCCATTGTGGGTTTTTGTTTTGTGTTTATTAAAATCTTTTGTTACCCCGTACCGCTGCCTGCATTTGGGTTTCTCTATCACCACACGTTTCGTGACAAAGTTACCTTTTGATAGTGCTTTATACCAATACAAAACCGTTTCAAATAAACTTTAGAGTACATTAACAATTACTTCATTAAGTACTAAACGTGCCTGGTGCCATTTACCTTGATCGTTTTTAACAGCAACTGAGTGCCAAAAGGACACTGTAATTGTTATGTTTAGTGCAGTTGTTTTGATAGAAGGAAACAAGATACATTTCTAGTTTCAACAATATTTGTTCGTCAGATGTCCCTTTTTAACAGAAAATTAAGTACCAGATTTTGGAAATCTTTACACATTTAGTTTTTGATGACTGAAAATGTGTCCATTTAACAGTTTTCTCATGAAGCCACATCCTCATATATGTAGTACTGAATAACGCAGGGCCTTAAAAATGTAGTTCCCAAAAGACAAGTTGGTCGAGTACAAAAATGTAAATTAAAGTATCTCTAGCGGTTCTAGAGTTACAGGCATGCAAACTTTGTAAAATGAGCATAGAAAATGCCCTTTCTTCGTTTTTTGCTGTCACCATTGGCATAAAATGTATCAAGCATTGCTTAAATGAACAGATTTACTAACAGATATGCCAATCTCTGTGTAAAAATAAAATTATGATGCCGGCCAATTTCTCATGTCATTTACTAATACAGCTCCAAATTTAGAGTGGAAATTGTCATTTTTCCCTATACAAATGATATGATGATTATTTAATTACTATTCGTGACATTTTTTTTTTTTACAAGACACTTGACAATAATGAGTATTCAGTCCGAATCACAGTTCAGTTGTTGATGAATCGACTATCAAGCATCTGCAAAGAACAGAAGTGTCATCATCCACCTCAATGGGGTATATGCACATGGAGCGATGACGTCCTTCCCCAAAAATCTCTGCAAGCTCTGTTACATCCTGCGCCATAGAGAACACAACGGGAGTCTAATTATTCAGGCGCTTCGGTCATGAAAATCTATGGTTGAACCCAAATGCAAGGCAGAGACAGGACAAGATGATGGTACGGAGTTACGTGTTTTTATTTAACAAAGAACAAAAAGACAAAACAAAACCCACAATGGGGATAAAACAAAGCAGGATACACTATGAACAAAAACAAGAACACGGACTAACTAAGCTAAGGAAACAAACACTTAATATGAACACTAATCTAACACTTACTAGGATTCAGGGTAACAGGAAACAGGGTAACAAGGAAAACTAGTGACTTAACAAAGACCAGCATACAAGACAGCAACATCTCATACAGCAAACAATGAACGCGCACAGGACAATGAACACAAGGATGTTTTAAAGGGAGAGAAATCAAGAGGGAACAGGTGCAGGGGGTAAACTAATTAACACAAACTAGGAAACAGGAGGGCAGGAACGTTGACGCAGACCACAGAGAGAGATGAAATCATCTCTCTCCCACATAAAACAAAGGATCCTGTATGATTCCACCTCTAGATCAAGAAATACCTGACAAGGAGAAGTGGAACCATGACAGCTTCGCAGTAATGTACATCGACAACTAAGAAGGGAAGGCTATCTGTTTCAATGTACATTAAACAAATATGATACCAATTGCTAAGAGGTATCTAGCTGTAAGTCCCCATAAATCATGGAACAGCTTTTGTACATCATTATACCACCACATATGTTTTAACCAAAAGTGTATTTACTATTTATTTTATTTTTACTTTGATTCACTAGGAAATTAATAAATCATCCATGACTATCATTTTACATTAATTAATATCGCATCTAAGGAATACAAGAGTGGGTCCAGAGTCCTACCTTCCTGCGTTTGAGAGTGGAGAGGTGGACCACGTTTTCTCTGCCTGACCCAACTCACCAAACACCCAGTCGGGCAGTGCTGCAGAGCTCTGATCTAGTGACCGATTTACCAATGGCTCATCAAAGTAGATGGACTATAAAAAAAAAACACTGATTTTAGTTCTCAAAACCAAAAGGACGGATTTACAGTGTTGTGTCCCAGCAGGTGAAATATTGACTATACGTGAAAAGGCCAGTCAATTTAACGATTAAAGCTACAGAGACAGTTCTACACAAGATTTACCATGTATGTAGGCAGAGTCTTAAGGCTGCCAGGTTCAGGTTTTCGTGCGAACGGGCCTTCCAAAACTCCTCTTCTCAACATGTGCAGAAGGAGGCGGCCATACATGTTACGGTTTTTCCGTCCGGTCAATCCAGAGCCACAGGCCCCAGGGTCACAAAGCTTCTTAATCCACAGAGCACATCGCTGGCGCTCTGATGGGTAATGTGTGTTTTGTAATAGTTTTCCATCAAGTTATTATAGTTTACTAAAACTAAAGCAAAACTAAGAATAGAATAGAAATCATTAAACTTGAATTTAATTCAATTTATATAGCAGCAAAAAATAAAACAATAAAATGTTAAAAGCAAAAATCGACATAACTAAACTTTAACTTAAATTAACATGAAAACTAAAAATACATAAATAAAATCTTAATAATATTAACACATCAATAAAACTGAAAACAAA
This sequence comes from Triplophysa dalaica, assembly GCF_015846415.1. Taxonomy (NCBI): domain Eukaryota; kingdom Metazoa; phylum Chordata; class Actinopteri; order Cypriniformes; family Nemacheilidae; genus Triplophysa; species Triplophysa dalaica. Next base: position 24,326,401 of record NC_079548.1, on the reverse strand, counting down.
ACTATAATAACTTGTTGTATAAATAATGCTGACTTGATGTAAACTGTATAAACTAGTAACATATCTTTTATAAACACACACCTGTCTTGTGTTGCAGTTTGAGTACATATGACTTCATATCAACAAGGTAATGATCAAACTCAGAGTCCAGAGTTCCTGAAGAGTCATCTTTATCATTCATGATGTCCCCTTTAAAAATAAACGTCGTCTTTAGTTAGAATATGAATCTAATTTTCTATATTTTATGATGATTATAACACGCACATTTAACACAGAAATAAATAACTTTAAAGTTCCGTGGTTAACGTTAGTTTCTTACTATTTAAATACTATTGTTATTTTATCTATTTGTTAGCTCACCCGGTAGCAGAAATCATTCACAGATGTTGTGAAACAATCCTTAAGTTTTTAGCACGATGGGTTTATTTACGGCACACATGTAATAGCATATGTCTAAAAGAATTACTTATTGAGCGCTATAGTAAAGTTCATTTATGAATAATAAATAGTTGTTGTCTGCAGCTGAGATTGTGTGGTACTTGTTGCTACTTTACACTCAGTAACGTTTTCAAATCAACATACTGTGAAGTCATATATAGCGCAACAGTGATTTTTTAAAATAAAAGTCAGTCACCCAGATGAGCGCTAATGCTTTCGTAATACAAAGTTAAGACGATTTAAACCAAAAAGGTTAAATGGTTCATACATGGCAAGTTGTCACGCGTTATATTTGTATACATATAAACGACATTTTTGCCGAAACAACAGTTTGATATTTTCCCGTTTCCTTAAAATATGTTGTTGTTTCAGATTAAGATTTTGTTTTTATGTTTATCAGTATATTATTGATTTTTCATAAGGTATTTACAAATCTATAATATTTCTATCATATAAAATTGAACACCGGGTTGCTTTTCATTTGAACATTTAAATTGCGTCTGACAACTCTTATTTCATTAGTAAAGTGAGCTAATATATTCTGACTTCACTCAGTTTCAGACAAGCGTTTCCGTTTCCTAGCAATAATGTAAAGCTCTACATTGGGCAAATTCTAAAAGGCGTTTTTGTGTACAGTTGATGGCTATGTATTCAGGGCTCTACTGTATTTTATGTAAAAAAGGTCTATTTTATATTAAATGTTATGTTACAATTGTTAAACAACATAAATCGAATGCTACATAAAACTTCACTTTATCGCCTTCGGGTTAGGATAACTGTGATACAATTCATAATCAATAATCAAATAGTTTATACTTAATGCAATTGTCTCGTCTAAGAAAGCTCGATTTTTACATTTGACCATGTATTATATACAATAACAATTAACAGCCTTAAGGTGGATGGTTGATCCAGTGATTTGGTTAAAAGATCATTTGGAAAAAATGTTACCAAACTGCCATAATTTCTGGGACATTATTGACTACTAGTAGGAAAATATAAATGGTAGTCGAAGGTGCCCAATAACTTTTTACTTTCCTAAATTCTTCAAAACGTGTTCAACCGAATGAAAAGATAAAATACAATACATTTCCTGCTATGGCAGTCAATGATGTCCCAGAAATGTCACTGTATTCTGTCACCATTTACTCACCCTCGAGTTGTTCCAAATGATAGTCTGTATCCATTTCTTTGTTCTGCTAAACACAAAGGAAGATAATTGGAAGAGTCTCATCTCCTATTGAGTCCTATATAATTTATTTTCCCTACTATGGCAGTAAATTGGGCATGAGATCAGTTTGATTAATGACATTCATCCAAATACGTTTGTCTGTGTTCATCAGAGCAGAGACATTTTTGAAGAATCCATTGAACGATCCCTTTACCGTTTCGCGATGGGGGGAACAGAATTGTCAGGGGTATTCTCATTTCTCCACGCGATGGTGCTGTCCACCCGCGTAAATTGTAAACGATGGAGCGTGACGTCAAAGCGAGTGAGAGAGGCTCGATGTAAATAGAAGAGACGCATGCGAACGCGTCGAGCAGTAGACGCGTCTAGCAGCGCAGGAGACACACACCTGAGGAATAGCGGTGCGATGGCCGATCATCTGATACAGATCGATGACTCTTCTGCCGGAGTGATTCGATTCGCACGGAAGGGAGCTCTGCGACAGAAGAACGTGCACGAGGTGAAAAACCACAAATTTACTGCTAGATTCTTCAAGCAGCCCACATTCTGCAGCCACTGCACCGACTTCATCTGGTGAGAAACTTTCACAAAGATCACGTATTGTCACTAACTGTCCATAACTAGTCTTGTAAAATAAAATACATACAAACTCTATATCAGTTGTTTTTTAGACATGATAACAAATCATATTGCAAACGTTTTTTATTAGATTTGTTATAGTAATTATTTTGAGAGGAAATGAAAATGAAAGATTCTCTTTTTTTCCCATGGTGAGATTATGTTGATTTTAAAGGATTGAATATCATCAAATGAAGTTGTCGGTCTTTTTCACTAATACACTATTTTGCTGTCTTTCTCTGTCTAATGCAACTGCAGGGGATTTGGAAAACAAGGCTTCCAGTGCCAAGGTACAGTGTGTGTGTGTGTGTGTGTGTGTGTGTGTGTTAGTGGGAGGATGTGGTTAAGTGTTGATGATTCTATGCTTTGATGAATCTGTTCATTTATTGAGTTGTACCAGGTTTGTACTGCTCTGCTACTTTACAGCACGACAGCTGAGAAGGTTCAGTACTGTTGTACATTTGATCATTGTGTCAGTAAATGAACACATTACCTGGATAATGTGGAAAGTGCCTTGCCTGCCAGAGCTCTGGTGCTTTTGTAAGGTGCTTTGACAAATCTGTTTAATTCTACACTGGCTTTTGATAAATCACAGGTCTGGTTTCCAGTCAGAAAGGAACAAAGTAAAAAGATAAACATGTTTCCTGAGCTACTGCTCTGCTTAATTTGCCATCAGACTCCTTTAACACAAAGTTTGTGTTGTTGTTTTATCTCTTGTCCTGTTAGGTCTTTTTAAAATCCAATTTTCTCATTCATTGTGGTACTGAGATTATTCAAAGATTATTAATTTTCAATGTCTGTTGAATGGTTGTTGTGGAAGTAATTTTTCATGTTCTGTAGCTGAAATAGTTATAAAATATAATATATTGCAAGTTCATTTGAGCTCTTGATTGGGTCCAGTGCAGGAAATTGAGAAGTTTAACTGGGGACATTTTAAACCATATTTGCAGAAAATGCCATGTAATGTAAATCCGAAATATGCTTTGTGTTTGGATGCTATTTCATGGATAAAAGATGGAAATCCTCTACATATTGAGGTGAAACTTAGTCTGCCCGTGAAATTCACTCCCTGGACTCCTACCCTTTACATTCCCCCATTTCCAGCCCTGATTTGGTCGACAAGAATGATGTTGTTATCAGTGTAATAATAATATTAGCACCTCACTATATAGTTTGTCTGTTTCATGTTATTCTCATGGAAAGATCAAAATCTCTACGTTAACTTCCGCCTATATTAGACAGCCTAGTCAGTTTATCATTTTATTTTGATATTGCATTCCTCATAGCTCTAACTTTTAAAATAGATTTTAGGAAGATGTTTGTCACCACGGTCATTAGCTTTCATTAGCTCTTAAAGCCTTGTCGTCTCTTTTCAAAAGGCTCAACGCGACCGCAGACTTTGATGAACACTGCTGGCAGCAGCGACGTTTGTCCGTACCGTTCTTATCAATGACAGCGTAATCTCGTATCTTCCTGCTCCCAAGTCATAAACCTTGTATCTCTGGTTAAACATGGTTTTGGGGAAATGTTTTGTTAATGCTGGTACACAACAGTATATGATAGTAATATAAGGTATAATACCAACTTTAACGATACAATGTTTAATATTTAAAAAAATGCATGGTTTTGGAGATGCAAGGATTCTACCCGTCAGCGACGCTATATTTTATCAGTATGTGCTTTCTCCGGCAATTGAATGTATGACCTTGGTGACAGTCTCTGGCAGTTGAGCTGGAGGAACATTCTGAGCATAGACATGTATTTTAATCTCAAGCTCACGTACCTTTATAAACCACACACAAACAACCAGTCATTTTTTCAACTTTGCAAAAAGTTAGGATCAAAACTTTTTTGTTATGTTATTGGTATGCATAGATTTGCATACAATTTGAAGCCAGTTTTATATCAGCATCTACTGTACTATGGAGTGCAGAGAGCTTGTAATAGGTTTGAATAGGTTGCTACAAAACAAATTCCAATCACATCACATAGAAGAGAAAGAAAAAGAGATAATCAGAAGATACATAATGTTTAATACATACTGTAATCCAGCAGCAGGATTTTAAAACAAGGTGCACGAGGGACGCAATGGACCAACCAAAACAACAAAATGTGTCTTTTATTATCATGGTTGTGGATTGGGAGGGCAAAACCTAGCATCGTCACAGCAACTCACAGAAAGACAGAGCAGATCGGTACTGCACGGTAATGAAATTAATGCCAAATGTTTTGGTAACACATTAACATAAATTAATAAATTTGTTCATCGTTAGTTCGTGTTAGGTAATGCCTTTACTAATGTTAACAAACCTTACTTTAGTCCAGTTGTTCCATTCTGTAATCACTGTTATTTTATAATTAGCTGATAAAAATGCTACCGAAAAGCTCTAGCTTGAGAATCCTTAACATCCAGGCATATAAATCCATTCATGTTTGGTAATCTGTTTTGGGTATCAATGCATTTATTATACACATGTTTTCATTTTGCCTTTTGGTTACTGCTGAACAGAAGAGTTGGCAGACTCAGATAGTCACAGATGGTATACATGTTTGAGTATCCTCCTGTAGACAGAACGTTTGCCTTGAAACATGAGCTGGTCTTTAGGGATGTGTGTGTTGACTATTTGCAAAGACCTGTGTAGTACTGGGCCAGTACAGGCTTTCTGCAAGTATGCAAACACAGACGTGAATGCTTGATCAACACATGTGGTCCCGTTGGACATACTTCAAATGTCTGTACCTTTAAACGGATGTTGTTATTCAAGAAGCTTGCTATTGTAACATTTCTAGTTTAAATTACATTAATTTGCTTAGCTGGCTGTTTATAGTTGGCTGCCTGAATACGCGTGCAGTGTTATGAATGAGGGTTACAGCAGCCTAATAAAGTCATTATGTTGTGTGCACAATGCTTGTAGGTGTGTTTCCGGAAATTTTTGTTCACGAATTTGCCACATCAAATCACACAAATAATGTTTTGATATATTAACGGTAGGAAATTTACTAAATATCTTCATGGATCATAATCTTTACTTAAGATCCTAATGATTTTTGATAAAATCGATAATTTTGACCCGTACAGTGTATTGTTGGCTATTTCTAAAAATGTACCCATGCTACTTGTGTATGGATTTGTGGTGAAGGGACACATATAGATCCAAACTTGAAAAGTGTAATTACAGTGTGTTTTTAAACTCCCACTGCGTTTGATAATTGTATCACTTAAAACTCATATCTGAGCTTAAAATAGCATGTAAAAGTTTTTCCTGTGATGATAATTTCTTCAGGGCTTAAAATCACCTGAATGTAACAGTTCCAGATGTTGCTAAAACTGAAAGTGAAACTGAACGCTGACAGCAGTGCAGGATTGTTTCAGCACTGAGTATATGCACATATCTTAGAGCATGTTTCCACCAAGGTGATTCTGCCTGCATACTGCAGGTTTTTTTTTTCAATAGTTTACAATGGTAGGACCACGTTTTTTGAAAATGGGAGCAGCTGGACGTTTTTGGGAAAAGCGAAGAGCTGCGCCGCCACTGTGCGCAGAAAAAAAAAATCGACTGGGCGCCCAGATTTGAATGTATGGATGGATTCTGAGCCGTCATACACCTGAGCGTAGTTTCTAGGTCCTGGTTAGTCCTCGCTGTCTGAACGTTGGACTCTGGGTGGAAACCAGATGAGAGGCTTACTGATACCTCTAAGAGTTGGCAGAACGCCCGCCAGGAGCGAGAGGAGAACTGCTTAACGAACAGGTGGTTCTCGAGGAGGCAACTGAGCACCTTGCGGACATGCTCTTTGTGCTCTGAAAGGGAACTTGAGAAGATCAGGATGTCATCCAGGTGTACGAACATGAACAGATTGAGCATGTCTCTTAAAACATCATTAATCAAGAGCTGGAACACTGCAGCGGCATTGGTCAGTCCGAAAGGCATGACTCTATATTCATAGTGACCTGTAGAGGTGTTGAAGGCCGTCTTACACTCGTCACCCTGTCTTATGCGCAGCAGATGGTAAGCTTAACGCAAGACGAGTTTGGTGAAAATGGAGGCACCCTAAAGTAACTCAAAAGCAGTCACCATGAGGGGTAGGGGTAACGATTGTGAACTGTGATCATGTTGAGTCCCCTGTAATCAATGCAGGGGCACAGACCTCTGTCCTTCTTTCCCAAAAAGAAGAAGCCGGCCCCTGCCGGGGATGTGGACGGCCAGATGATTCCTGTTGCTAGGGACTCTTTAATATAGGTGTCCATAACCATTCGCTCAGGGGGGGACAGGGATTAGATACAGCCTCGATGAGGACAGGCGCCTGGTAGCAGCTCAATGGTACAGTCATAAGACTGGTGCAGGGGTAGGGTAGTGTCTCTCCTTTTACTAAAAACCGCCTTGAGGTGATGGTATGGGCTAGGTACTTGTGGCAGGTCTAGGGCTTTATGAGAGACAGGGTTCAGGGGCAGAGGGTTCATTGGATAAACACGTGGTTAGACAAGAGGAACCCCAATTAGAGACCGAACCCGATCTCCAGTCTAAGTGAGAATTGTGTCGGAGGAGCCAAGGGTAACCAAGGAAGACTGGAAACTCTGGTGATGGTATCAAGTGAAGACACAACTCTTCTGGGTGCTGATGGACAAATAGACTGAGAGGAGCGGTAAGGCGGGTTACTGTTACAGAGCCTAGGGGTCTCCCATCCACGGCCGTAATGACCAGAGGATCGGGAAGAGGGTCAGAAGGGATCTTAAGCCTTTCTGACAGAGCCAGGTCCATAAAGTTACCGGCTGCACCCGAATCCACTAATACCTTGATCTGGTGTCTCTGATCTACTCAGGCCAGTGTGACGGGAAGCAAGAGGCCAGAGTTGGAAGGAGAGAAGGTAAAGTTGATTCCTGATACAGTCTCCCTCCTCTTGTTCAGGAACGAATGCTTCCCAAAAGATCCGGGCAGGCAAGATGGAAATGTCCAGGTCTGCCGCAGTGGAGGCAGCATCACTCCCTCATGCAACGGTCACGTTCAGTGGGAGAGAGTCGCATTCTACCCAACTGCATCGGTTCTGAAGAATCTACTGTGGGTGGGGAGTACTCCGTCTGGACAGGGAAGGCAGACTTAGCGGTTACTCGGCGACTAAGGTTCCTCTCCCTAATACGCTTGTCCAAGCGAACGGCTAGATCAAAAAGAGCCTCGAGATCTCTGGCGGGTTCACGTGGCGCAAGCTCGTCCTGGAGTTCCTCAGAGAGTCCGTTAAGGAAGCAGGTAATGAGGGCTTCATCGTTCCATCCACTTCCTGCCGCACAATCCCGGAACTGGATGGCGTAATCGGCTGCACTGAGGCTGCCTTTACAGAGAGACAAAAGTCGTTTAGAGGCCTCTTTGCCACTGATGGAGTGGTCAAACACCCTCTTGTACTCCTTCTTGAACAACCGGTAGCTCGAACAAAAGGAACTTTGGGTCTCCCATATGGCTGATGCCCAGACGAGGGCTTTACCAGAGAGGAGGGTGATGAGGTAGGCAATCCAGGCCTGGTCCGAGGGGAAGGATGATGGTTGTAGATCGAACGTGAGGGAACATTGGGTAAGAAATCCTTTACATGTGCTAGGATCTCCGGTGAAGCGTTGAGGTGGGGGCAGTCGCGGCTCAACGTTAGGGGCTTGTACTTGTAGTGACTGGATCATTGAGAGAAAAGCCTCACTACCTTTTGTCCTGGTTTCTAGATACCATCATCAAAAGACCATAGCAAACCTGGCTCCATGGGGTCTGGTTTTAGGTTTTGAACTCTCACCGAGAGTGTGATAACCATTTGGTTTCTCTGTAGGATATTTACGACTCATAGACTTCAAAGCATTGGTAATATGTTTCTGTCTCATCTCTAACTTAATATCTGAGGCTAACCAGAGAAACTTCTCTGACAAATAGGAACTTATGTGATTTAAACTATCCTTTTCTGTAAATCTATCTACAGTTGAAAGAAAAAGTATGTGAACCCTTTGGGCTTACTTGGATTTCTTTATAAATTGGTCATAAAATGTGTTCTGATCTTCATCTAAGTCACAACAATTAGAGAAACACAGTCTGCTTAAACTAATACCGCACAAACATTATAAGTTTTCATGTTTTTATTGAACACAACATGTAAACATTCATAGTGCAGGGTGGAAAAAGTATGTGAACCTTTGGGTTTAATAATTGATTGACCCTCCTTTGGCAGCAATAATCTCAACCAAACATTTCCTATAGTTGCAGATCAGACCTGCACAACGGTCAGGAGAAATTTTGGACCATTCCTCTTTACAAAAGTGTTTCAGTTCCGCAATATTTTTGGGATGTCTGGTTTGAATCGCTCTCTTGAGATCATGCCACAGCATCTCAATCGGGTTGAGGTCAGGACTCTGACTGGGCCACTCCAGAAGGCGTATTTTCTTCTGTTGAAGCCATTCTGTTGTTGATTTACTTCTATGCTTTGGGTCGTTGTCCTGTTGCATCGTCCATCCTCTGTTAAGCTTCAGTTGGCGGAGAGATGGTCTTAAGTTTTCCTGCAAAATGTCTTGATAAACTTTGGAATTCATTTTTCCATCGATGACAGTAATCCGTCCAGGGCCTGAGGCAGCAAAGCAGCCCCAAACCATGATGCCCCCTCCCCCATATTTCACAGTTGGGATGAGGTTTTGATGTTGGTGTGCTGTGCCTTTTGTTCTCCACACATAGCGTTGTGTGTTCTTTCCAAACAACTCAATTTTGGTTTCATCTGTCCACAGAATGTTTTGCCAGTAGTGCTGTGGAACATCCAGGTGCTCTTTTGCAAACTTCAAACGTGCTGCAATGTTTATTTTGGACAGCAGTGGCTTCCTCCGTGGTGTCCTCCCATGAAGTCCATTCTCGTTTAATGTTTTCCTTATTGTAGATTTGTCAACAAAAATGTTAGCATGTGCCAGAGATTTCTGTAAGTGTTCAGCTGACACTCTAGGATTCTTCTTCACCTCATTGAGCATTCTGCGCTGTGCTCTTGCAGTCATCTTTACATGAAAACATGAAAACGTATAATGTTTGTGCGGTATCAGTTTAAGCAGACTGTGTTTCTCTATTGTTGTGACTTAGATGAAGATCAGAACACATTTTATGACCAATTTATGAAGAAATCCAAGTAAGCCCAAAGGGTTCACATACTTTTTCTTTCAACTGTAAATGTCTATGTTTTGTGTTGGCGCTCGTGCCATTTTAAATAGTCTGTAACTGTTAGATATACAAGTTTAGATTTAGGGTTCATTTGAGGTATTCATACGATAGGATGATTCACAGTTCAATGCCTTGCATGTTTCATATTTTACTAATCCGCTTTGAATTCCCTATATGATGAGCTATGTTATAAAACCATAGGATGCATCATACTATGTCCATAACTAGGGATGCACCGAAAGGAAAATTCTTGGCCGAAACCGAAAACCGAAAAAGAGGAAACCAAGGCCGAAAACCGAAACACCAAAATAAATTTGGCCAATTATTATACCCTTGCATTTATGGCTATTACTGTGTACTAACTTTACTAAAATCAAGGCATTGCAATTGCATAAATATTAAAGTTTCAAAGAATAAATCAATTACAAATTATGCAAATATTTATTTAGCACATTGCAACAATGCACAGTATAAAATAAAATTCAACTAAGATGTTTAACTTGACCCCACTCATGTGTATATTAAATAATAATGTACAAGGTACTGGCCTGCTGAAAAGTTGTACAATTAAATGTTCTCTCATGAAAATAAAGTGCATTTAGGTCAAGTGCATTTTACATTTTTCTCTGTAGGACTACTACAAGAAAGTCTATTCAGAACAAGTGCAACTGCTTAAGATACAACAATATTTTCTCTGTAGGCCTTCAACATAATAGTATATCCAAACAAAGACTCCCATAGCCCATATGTTAACTGTAGAACTTTAACAACAACAAATGCACCAAGAATTGCAGATGTGCAAAGTTGATAATAAGTAGCGTAAGAATAGAATAACCAACTTATTCTGTCGTCTGAAGCGCTATGATGTTCAGGAAGGGAATTTGGAGAAAAATGTTTATAGTTAAGTTATGAAAATAAAAGCCCAACAGTCCAATATCACAAGTAAAAATCACTTTACAGTGGTAAGAGACTTACTCTAATAACAATTTAGTAAAAAAAAACAATTTCTAGTGTCGAAGTCTATAAAAAAACTGTACAAAACCGTTGGAATAAAACGAAAGTAAGGAAAGGCAGCGCACATTTAAAGAACGAGAGCTCTGCCATTATCACTACACGAGGAAAGTGACAAACATTTCGGACATCAACTAAAAAGCAGTGAAGCAAGTTTTAAGCTGTTTATCATGTGCATAGTGTCTGGACTTTTGATCATCTCTCGTATATTTTGCGATCGCGGTCCGGCTCGCGTAAGCAGTGGAGCGGGCATAACTCCTGGTGCTGTAGACGCGGAGCTCTGTCATCTCATGAAAACATTGTATAAAAAACTTTGCATGCCATAGTTTACACAGGACTGGCGGGAAATGTGCATTAATACTTCTTCATTCTTCATGTTATGTGGTTTACTTTGATAGGTGAACTGTCTTTCCCGCGTCCCAGCGCGACATCCGACCGGTTTTCCCAAATCGCATCACATGTCTAGTCAGTACAAATGAAAACGACACGCAGATCGCTTCGCGACCATATCACGCTGAAGGGAAACGGGGGTTTACAAATTGCCCTCTTTGTAATCTGCCAGAATGACGGCGTCACTGGTAAAAAAAATCTGTCAATGACAAAGAATTTTTGGGATTACGCGACCTCTGGTTCACCTGAGTGTGGAGCCCTGAGGGTGCATGCAATTTAGGAGACGCTTTAGTGCTGCGAATAAAGGAATAACGTCCGCTACAGATGCATCAAAGGAGCGGTATCTGTTTGTGTCATCACAACATTTCGGCCGTATTGTTTCGGTGATAAAAGTCTTTCGGCCGAAAACCGAAAATGCTTGATGGCCGAATATTCGGTGCATCCCTATACATAACTAAGTTTAGGTTTTAAATGCAAACTGACCATCCTGTCAGAGCTATGCAAATGAGGCGCCATGAGAAACAAAGGAACTTTCTCTGGCAAACTTATCACTTTCATGGCATTGGCCCACAGACCATCTGGGGGCAGGGCAGGTATGCATTTAAAACACCATCACCGATCCACTTCGGAATATACCCTTTTGGAATTAGGAATTGGAAGGGAAAGAGAGAGGACACGGAGGACACTCCAACGGACACCCCCACTTGGGGCTCCCCTCTGGGGAGTCTGATTAGGCCATGGAACTTTGGACTCAGAACCCAAACTCAGCGTTTCAACAGGGCTGCATTCTGAAACCATTCAAGATTTCCATCCACGCGCATACGGATATTAATCCAACACAGAGATTGCAAGTATCCGATTATATATATTAGAATAGCTGCGTTAAGAGCGTGCCTCTTTGTTAATACATTTGATGTATTTGTTTTTTTTTCGTTATGTTTACCATGTAGAGTAGAGTTTAATAAAAACCATAAAGGCATTTGTGATGGGCTCTCTGTGTTCACGCTCACAAACGGGTCACTTAAACTGTGTTTCAATCTATGCTACCTCTGCTCTTAATTCTGTTTGGTAAAGTCACGTTACTTATGGTCATGAGATAACGTTAGTGTATAAATCATCAATGCATTTGCTGGACGAATACATATAGGATTTTTATCACTATACTGCTAATCAGAATTGTATGTGTAATGACGATAATTATACGTATTTTCCTCTGAGCTAAATAACTAATTTCATGTATGTGATCTTGATAGATCTGGTGGAGAATCTTATTTTGGTGAGTTAAACTCATCCTTATTTTAACATGCAGCTAAAATCGCTACACACTTGAGGATCATACGTGGGGATAGGGTTGACCACAGGAGATGCAGTAGGAGAGGGTGGCAGTCGGTCGAAGATATGGCGGAGTAGTTGTGAGTGTTGTGAGTGTTTGGCCATTAGGATCTCCTGTTGAGCCAGCGCCTCTTCATGGCGTTGGACAGAGATCTCATTCTGGGCAATGGTGGGTAATAAAAGATCATGAGAGAAAACCCACTCAGGGACAAAAAAACTCTTGTGAGACAAAAAAATATATATAATCTAGCAAAGGTAGTCTGCAAGCAAGTTGCAAAAATGTAACAAAAGATGTCTGAACAAAAGATGCATTCTATCTAAAAGCGAATGCTCACCCAGACAGGAAGGAAGGAAAAAGGTCCAACAAAAGGTAATCCACAAACAACAACAAAAAGGATAAAAAAAAAACTATCCCAAGACTAGGGCTATACTAGGCTCTAGAAGAGGCGATAACTCAAACCCTATCCAACTATAAACAACAAGCAACAAAACTAGGGACAAAAGGCTATATAAATACACAGTGCAAACTAGACACCAGTGGACACAAATTATAGTAATGAGCGGCAAACAGGTGAACACAGTGACCACTAAAGGCGAACACAAAACCACGGCCCCAAATGCTGACAATACGATGCGCTGATGTAGATTTGGGGGGGGGTGTGGATACGATAGGCGTTTCAGGCAGATCTGGGTGAGCATTCGCTTTTAGATAGAATGCATCTTTTGTTCAGACATTTACAATTTTACAATTTTTCTTGTCTTATACATGCATGGGCAACTTATAACACACCAAAGACACAGAAAAACATGTATCCGCGCTATATGACCCCTTTAAATTCTCTTTCATGCTTTCCTGTGTTTGATCCCAGGGGATTGCACATAGTCAGAAACAAATGTATAGTATATTGCAGTGTAAGTCGCTTTGGATAAAAGCACAGTCTTCAACGAGTTAAATAAAGTCTTAAATGGTCTTCTTCATCTTTGAAGTATTTTGTGGACCCAAAAGTGTTTCTCTTGTGAAGTGTAAAGCAAAAACATCTATCTTTTGTGACTTTAAAACTGCAGCACGCAATCTTAAAAATGAATCATAATATCCAAATCATCAATTGATGTGTTATTGTTTTGCTGTGAACGGGTCTATAGAAGTTTGAAATTATTTGGGAGGGCTTAGTCATCACAAATATGTTCTCACAGTCAGATTCACAGTCTAAGTTTATGGCTGACCCTGTGAGAACCACCTACTGTTTTCATGCACCTAGCACATGGTTACAGAGAGTATGATGTTCCAGGCAGATGAAACCTTCCTCCTTACAGTTACCCGCCTGTCTGCACATTTTTATCACTCTTCAACTTTGTTTTGAAGTTTGTAAAGATGTGAAGGCCATGCCATGAAGAATGTTAGGGATAATGTACAGTCAGCTGGTTGTTATAGCAGAAATAAGCCTTGACAGTGTGATCAGGACCGGACGCGAAGCTGAATAATTAAGGAAATGGGGACAAACGCTGTGTGTTCTGCCGTACTCGTTTGTGTTCTTTTATTACATTACATAAAGCAAAGAGAGAACATTAGAGTATTATTCAACATCTTCGTTTTCATTCCAAATGTGAAAATAGGTACTATATTGACATCACACATCCATCCAAAGACGAAGTTTGAAGTGAGGTGTGTGCAGTGTTGCCAGGTCCCGCTATGTTTAAAGTACATGGACGATCGGGAAGTTTCTAAACGGTTCTCCCAGTTCCGGTTGTTTCTTTCCCACAGGTTAAAAGCGCAATCATGTTGTTCATCAGATGTTGATATTTTTTCAAGGTCATTTGAGCTAGTTTTTTAATTGTCTAAATAGACATTGAACTGGATTTGTGACATGAATCTGGCAACCCTATCTGTGGAATAAATCTCAGAATATATTTCATGTACATGTAAACACGTTTTTGAATCTTATTGCAATATTTAGGGGACATTGATTGAATCATTCGGATTGACAGAAATGGGTGCATATAAACATAGCCAATGAAAGTCCTTTTGATACCCAACCAAGTGCTCTGACTTACTGTTGGTAAAGATGATGTCTGCTTACCTATGTTATTGATATCATTTCATAACGGCTAATGCAGGAAGACCTTCAGCGTGCCAAATCCGTGAGGCGTCTTCAACAAAACATTGAGCAGCATCCAGCCAGTCAGGTACAGCTGATGAGATCATATAAAAGTTTCAGTTAGTGTTATTTCTCCGAGTTTGACATATAAAAGAAACATTGAGAAAAATTGAGACTGTTAGCGTGCGATAATAAATTAATTAAGCTGAGGTGCAAACAAAATATAGCCTAGGTACTGTACAGTAAAGGTCTTAGGTTCAAATCTCAGCAATGTACTGTAATTTTTCCAACATCACAACTGTAGGTGGATGCGTATTAGCGGTGAGAACACATTTTATTTGATAATTGAATTATCACTTGTGTTATTGCATCTGAAGCAGCTTCTTTCATCATATATGTAGATGTAGGTCGCTCGCTCCAAACTTGCTTGTTCTCTGCAGGGTAACAGTAGGGCCAGAGTTTATCGCAACATCTCAGACCACAGGCAGGAAAAGCTTTGGACAGATGGCCTGTTCATCACAGGATTCACACACACCTCAAGGCAGTTTCAGTAACTCTAATTCACCTGGTCTGAATGTGTTTGGACTGTGTGAGCAAACCCATGCGGACAATGTGAGTACAGGCAAAATTCACACAGACAGGACTTAAACCAGAAGCCGTATTACTGTGTGAAAACTATGCTTATTTATTGAACAGTTGTTTAAATATATAATAGTACAAATAATTTAAAAAAACTGGTAAAGTAGCTCTTCAGTGTGTAAATAGTCTTCCTTTTTCCAGTTCAGGGACAAATAAATGTATTCACATATGCCAGGGCTCAACACACAGAAGCCTTCTGTCAACAGCACAATAGCATAATATGAACCATACTTATAAGGCAAATCACTGCAAAGGGTATCCTGCGGGATATCAACATTGGTTAAATAGTATTTTCTTGAAGAGCAAATGTTTCTGGTTGTAGTGTGAACAGTTTATTAGTATGCATTGTTATGAAAGAGGACAAATACGTGTCTTTATAACCTTCCCTCCAAATGTAATAGCACTTTTCAACATCCAATTTCAAATTCATAAAATCACCCCCGCCTCCCTTTGAGTCTGAAAATCCTATTTTCTAAAATACTTCAAGTTATGAAAGAAAAATAATGGCAAGCGGAAGTTTATGTTGACTAAAGGGCGATAAGCCTTGTCAGAATGAGGCTGTTTAGGAGCAGACAGTCTTGTCCTCTGCCCAAATTTGGCTTTGTTTTGTCTGAGATGTTGTGCCCTGAGGCCTGTCATCCACACTGCGCTCCAAACGTTTCTGTTATTAAACACAACTCTGTTTCTACCATCCTAGCACTGGCACTGCATAAATCAGCGGGATAATCTTCCACGTCTGCTTTGGTCCTTTTGAAGTTTGGTGCCACTTAATCTGGAGATTCTTGGCAAGTCCAGAAAAAAGAAAGCGTGTCACTGTGACTGAAGTATGAGCTGGCGGAGTTAGTGAGCCGCTGGCAGGGCGAACGTAAACACTATGACAGCTTTGGTTTGAGGTGACGTGTGGAAAGAGATGTTTTGTCTAAAAGTGAGCAGTAGCAGAAGTCGGGCAGTCTGCTGACAGGGTCACGGTTGCCGTTTCGAGGGGTCTGGAAGATTTCCATAACCAGCTGTGTTTTTTTTGGCCTTTCGTATAAAGATTAGGCCACACATAACAGCATGTGCGCCCAAGTGTCAGGCGCACTAAACAATTGACCTCATTTATATACTGTACATCAAGTGAATCACTGCAAATGTTACTCATTCAGGGAGATCCGATCTTTGTGCCTGGCACAGAGGAAGCTGAGGACAAATTGTGATCAATGTCAATGGAATGTAGGCTGTCATTATTTCCCCTCCTGACTCGGAAGGCTTTCATACCCGAACGTTGCGTGGCCGTTCATTCTCTGTAAAATATGCACAACTTTCCCTCACATTTGGAATTGGAGTCACATGTTTCTTTTTATTTTTTAAAGTCTATCCAATGTATTTTTTTGCAAGCTCCTTATTCCCATTTCTTGTAGGATAAGAAACTTGTAAAATCAACTGTTACTGAAAACTTTTTAATAAAAACATGCAACTTCCGGTTGACATTGCACCGGGGTTGTATTCGCTGCAGACTTTTAAAATATTGCACATAACACAAAAAATATGGATATTGAGATACAGAAGTCACTTGACAAGTGTGAAAACGCAGTGTCCAGTTTGGCTAATGATTTAATCTGTGTGATCGCTAAAGTCAATGTTGATTTGCATGTGTTAATACCAAGTGTAAATGCACCGATAGAGTAAAAAAAATTTTTTTAAAACAAAATGTTGTGTAGCTAGCACTCCATCCAGGCTCCTGAGATAGGCACAGGCTCCCCGTGACCCGAGGTAGTTCGGATAAGCGGTAGAAAATGGATGGATGGATGGATGGATGGATGTTGTGTAGCTATACTTACTCTTTCTCATGAAGGAAAATGTTATTAAAATGAGCTTTTAAAGAATAAGACTTTGTCTGTATAAAGATAGCAGTTGTAACCAAGCTAATTGTATTATGTGAAGTGACAGGACATTGTCCGAGCTGTCTGTTTTTGTGTGTTTGTTTTTGTTTCATTTCAATGCTATGTTAATGAGTTTTATCTGAGCGGCTCACTTCATAGACCCTCGCACCGCTCCGCTGCACTTCCTGTTTGCTTTGATGTCTTTTGGGCCTGTACCCTCTATTACCACATCTCTCTGTCAGATTTCCCAAATACTGTCTGAAACAGACGGCGTAAGGGAAGGTTTCTGTGAGGATACAGCTCACACCTCACAGTGTCTCATTATAAGAGCAGGGTTAAGACTAGAAGGGATACAGCTTCCTCCACTGGCCATGCACACTTCAATACCGCATCATTTGTCATGCTGACAACAGTTAATTACTGTTTTTATTACTGTATGATTAGGTTTAGGGTAGGTGTAGGTGTAGGTGTTAGCTAATGTAATTTATTTTAATTTTATGGTAAGATTTTGTATCTCTTCTAGCCACAACCCCAGTGCAGGGTTACGTTTGTTTAGCCTTTTAATATGGGCACACGCATGAAGACTTGCAGCCGTCATACTTTGACAGGGGAAAACCTTACTAAAGCAACAAGGCTTTGTGGCACGACACAAAGCTAATCACAGCCCCTTAGCTGTTATAAGATGAACTGTAACCCACTGCTTCGTGGGGCTTATTGCTTTTATAAAACGGTTATTCCATCGGGGTATTTTATAACGGCTTAGAATGAAACTCAACCAATCAGAATCAAGGACCAGAACTGACCGGTTTATAAAATGTGTTTGATACCTCTTATCTGATCCAGAGGAAACATTTACTGGAGCTTTTAAAGAAAATTTGGTTTCATGTCTAATATTTTGTGTCCTATATTATTTACTTTGTAGAACGTAGTCATGTAACAAGCAAGATAATGCATGTCCAGCTGATTTTATAAAGAAAAATGGGGTGAAACAGGACCCTTATGCTTCATGTTGTAAAGCAGGGGTCTTCAACTACTTTTCTTTGAAGGCCAGATTTCAAAAGTATAAATAGGATGCGGGCCACTTTTTAACCATATCTTCATTTCTTCTATTATTTAGTATTTGAAAGAATGTAAACTTCTTCCGTCCCCTTGTCTAAACAATATTCTACGGTTGAAGAGTCTAATCGACTGAACACACAGAGTTTCAGGCCTGGAGACAAAGTTTGACACAGACACAAGTGCTTGTTCAATCAGAGTCCAAAGTTTATTGTTAAGGACTAATACTTATAAGCTTGCATCAGGAGGCGTCATATAAAACCACCAAAACAATGGAAAATCACCAGACTTTCTGTTTAGT
The DNA here is from genome assembly GCF_015846415.1 of Triplophysa dalaica. Lineage (NCBI taxonomy): Eukaryota > Metazoa > Chordata > Actinopteri > Cypriniformes > Nemacheilidae > Triplophysa > Triplophysa dalaica. The sequence goes on along the minus strand of NC_079548.1, from coordinate 24,308,312 downwards.
CTTTCCTCCTGAACAATCAGATATGATTACATATTTAATATTACAATAACAAAACAATTGTCCATAGGCATCATTAGGAACCTTGATATGGAGAACAACAGATACTTATATCAACATAAGACAGCATAAGACATGATACAACTTTCACCGAGGTTAAACAACAAGAAAGTAAGGCACATCTTATGTAAATAGAAGCTAATATTAATAGGAATGAATACGAATGAATATATATGATATATGAACTTTGTATTAAACACAGATGCAATATTTGTAGAGGACAGGACGAAATCCAGATTCTCACAATGGCCACTTTCAGACCAACGGTCTTACAAGCAGTCCTGTGTCCCTTTAAAGAACAAGGTGTTAATACAAAATCTTTAATTAAAGGATAGTTGCATTTGCGTATTCTTGTGTGGTTTTCCTTCTTCAATATTCAGAGTCATTTGTACTATTAGAGACATTGGTTTTGGCATCTCACAGTTACCATCATCATTTAAAATCATGTCTATTGTAAACTGTTCATTTCTTTCTAATTTTACTTCTTGATTTAGGATTATACAAGTGATTATTATACTTATTAGGATTAGAATAATCGTTGTTCCACGCAGTCCACCTGGCTGCCTGAACGGGTGCCATGGCCTGTTAGGTTCTATCATTTAAGAATTTAAGAATATCTGGGCCAATCACAATAAGGGCTTCTGTAAGTGTGCACGCAGTATAGGAATTGATATCTAAGAATTCCATGGGAAATGTGCACTTAGGATAACAATTTTTCCCTTTTAGAATAGAATTTGGCCCTCAATGCACCTCAGGGGAAGCTACAGAGTCAGCACTGTTGGCTCAATGGGCCTCCTATCTTCTTGCTTTGGGTGGCCCCCACCTCACGAAAGGTAGTTCTTTCCTCAGCTTAGTCCACCCTGAGGTGTAGTAAGGTGAATCCCCTGTTGAGATTCTATGTTAAATTGGAGCTTGCCTGCTCTCCTGAAGAACACAACTTCAGTCTGGAAGCGTTTATCCACTGTTGCTGGTAGTCCGTCAGAACTCCTGTCCGTGTTACGGCAATCACAGTCGCGGGTCCGTGGTACTTTGGTTCTCCAACCTTTGTTGGCTTCAGACTCCTCACAAAGACTTTTTGTCCTTGAACACAGTTATGAGTAGGCTGCTCTGAGCGAAGAGCAAGGCACAAAGAAACATCAGCACATATAGAATTTAACTTTTCGACTAGGGAAGTCACATAGTCCTCCTGGATCACCTGAAGATCACCTTAACAAGAAATACCAGACCGGCCTTTGACCCACGGGGTCGGGAAAGGTCTACCCATTAGTACCTCGAACGGTTACAATTTTGTCGTGGAAGATGGGGTCATTCTTATTTCTGCCAAGACTGCAGGCAAGAAATCAACCCACTTTCTACCTGTATCGAGTACAATACTTTTGTTAGTCGTGTTTTCAGTGTTCGATTCACGACTGCACTTTACGGATGGTACGGGATATTAAAATGCCAATCAATAGACAACGCTTTTGATAAGAGCTGTGTTACTTTTGACATGAACCCCGTCGCTTCAGGCCGCTTTTAGAATCAATCAATAATAACCAAAAGATTTTTTAGATTTCCTATCGGCGGCATGTCCGTAAAATCAATTTGTAGATGTTGAAAAGGAGCTTCCGGATGTGTCAATGCATCGTGCTTAGCTGATTTGTGCGGATTTACCTGAGCACATGTTAAGCATGCAACCAAAACAAGCTTTGCTGTTTTATGAACATCGGCTATATAATACAATTGATTAATTGCTTGAACTACTTTTGCACAACTGGTGTGAGATAATCCATGGTAATGTCTAATTAGGATGATTAACCCTAGTTTCGGTATTGCTATTCTACCCTGTTCATCTCTCACCACCCCCCCCCCCCGAAGCGTGACCCTTGACCTTTACTATGGCCACTTCGAGCGGAAGCTGAACTGCTTCAGTTAACTGTCCTATCAGATTTGTATGTGCTATTGGCTTTCCATCAGCAGTTTTGAAACTTCTCGCTTCCCACATTTTGGCATAATGGTGAAGAACTAAATTGTTACTCTCTTTCCTGTCATCAGATCAGAGGCCCGTATTAATTCTATCAACTCTTCAGCTTGAGCCGAATTGTAATCTAGAGCAAAAGCTTCTTTTACCTCTCCCGAATCGGAAATCACAGCATAGCCACAGAGGTAGACACCGTCAGATGGCTTTGAACAAGACCAATCAACATAAATGTGTTCTCCCCCCTCTAGGGGCGTATCCAACAGATCGAACCTAGAAGAGTAAGAGGTGGTCAGTTCAAAGATGCAATCATGTTCAACATTAAAATCTGCCATGTCTACCATACCCAAAATACCCAGCAAAGCAGGATTAATGTTTGCTGTAGTTTGAATGCTAAGATTTTTTGTTGCCAGCAGAGTAGCCCCGTAACCTGAGCGTCGTTGCGCTGTCATGTGTTGTGTTTGCATGTTGTGTAAAATTACACCTACCTGATGGGATGCATATTATATTAAAGGGTGTGACAGCACAGTTTTCTCAGCCATCTGTACAATCAGAGCAGCTGCAGCCACAGCACGAAGACATGCTGGCATACCTGTGACTATGTTATCTAACTTCTTAGACAGATATGCAACTGGCCTATATGTTGAGCCATGAAGTTGCAACAGGACCCCTAGAGCTGCACCAACTGTCTCCCTAACATGCAAGTGAAAAGGCTTGGTGTAGTCCGGCAGGCCCAATGCTGGTGCTGTCGTGATGGCTGCTTTCAAAGCATTGAAATGTTCATCAGCTTCGGCAGTCCACTCCAATGCTGTGTTTGGCGGAGCTTTGTGATCTATCAGACCCCTCAGGTGCCTATCATGCTCTTTCGAGGCTTTAAAACCTGTTTCAGCAAGTACATTGCAAACTATCACAGATGCTTTTACACAGTCTTGCTCCGTCTCCCCCGACACGAGGATGTCATCTGCAAACTGAAGACCACAAACTGATGAAGGCAGATCAATCATTTTGGCCAAATTTCTGTGCACTGCTGCAGAAAAGACAGTGGGTGAGTCTACATAGCCCTGTGTAAGCCGTTTGCACGAATATTGCTGCCCCTTAAATGTAAATGATAACAAAGGCTGAGTATCTGGGTGTACAGGTACAGAGAAAAAGGTGCACACAAATCAATTACTGTGAAATACTTGTGCGAATGTGGCACTGAATTCATAACAGTCAAAACATCAGGCACAATGGGTGCGAGTGGTATGATTAACTGATTAACTGCTTTTAAATCTTGAGTTAATCTCCATGTTTTTCCATCAGCTTTCACAACAGGATTAATTGGTGTGTTATATGGTGAGTGTGTTTGTTCGAGGACACCCTGCTTGACAAAATTTTCAATCAAATGTTGAATGCCTTGTTCCTTATCTTTAGACAAAGGGTATTGTTTAATGTAGACAGGTTTGTTTGTTTTAAAGGTGAACTGTGTAAGTAACAGAGACCACTATTGGCGTAGTTTGAAATTGCAACCTAAAGCTCCGCCACCATCCTCTCCCTTCTATTAGAGTAGCTACGGTTGCCGTCACAGGACAAAAGGGTTCAATAAATGATAGCGGCCACTATCGGTTGTGTTGATAATTGCAATCTACATCTCACAGGCGAACAACACACTGAAGTTACGGACACAGAACAGAGATGTCGTCGTCTGAGACAGCAGAGAGTAACCTTTGCAAATCAAGTGACGAGGTTTATTTACAAAGAAAAATAAATTAATTAAATTGACTTAATTCATTATTTACTCTAATCGTTATAGTGAAAATTATTGTTACTTGTATAACATTGTGTCAGTGATGTATTCGCTTATTTTGCATAGCATTTTTTGGCACGGTAACTTGGTTCGTAACATACAGCCTATTTAAACCGCTTGCTAATGCTAAAGTAAGGCATCACCCCAATTGATCAATTGTATCTTCTCAAATCTTCGTTGACACTGTATTACTGATAAACTATGTAACGTGGAAGTTTGGATTTTATCCTATCAATTATTAAATTACACATTTGTATGCACAGAAGCTAAGCAGTATTATAATATAGTTTACACCCGATGTATGCAAATTATGATTGTAAAAATGATTTCTAACTTGATTTGCACACGGCCATGCAAAAAGGAATTATAGTACAATAACAAAGTGCTAAAAACAAGAAAAACTTACTTGATGCTCATCTATTAGCTAAAGCTATCAAACAAACACTTCACTTATATAGCGGAAATTAGACAAACTTACCGGTCCAGCAGAAAGCTTGCAACTTCGGCGTCGCTTAGCAAACCCTTTTCCTGCTTCAGTGCCCTCCATTTGGGAAAAGCCATGCCGATGTTTATTCGGGTTTTCTGACGTTTTTTGTCTCGACTTCGCCTTGCTGCGTCGTATTTTCTCTTTTTTGAACGAACAGATTGACGCTCTAACGGCTCTTGTGCGGAGTATGTGTGGTCCGCCATTAGCGCAAATTTTGCTTCTTACTGCAACAAAGAACCGTTTATATTTCTACAAAAAAACACGACAAGTAAATGCTGTTATTGTTCTTCCTCTTCTTCTGCTAATCCTTCTATGTAGTCGCTTTGAAGCTGCCCCAAAAAACAGCCGAAGAAGAAGAACATATTCTCGCGCATCCTTCGTTTTACGAAACGCGCTCAGTTTGTCCGTGTAGTGCTACTATAGAAACATGGCTGTGCACATTAATAAATTACATGTAAGGGTGTGCCCGCGGTGTATATACATAAAATGGCTCATTGTAAGGTAATATAAACATTTCGTTTCATTTTGTAAGGTATTTCTTCACCACTCACAACATAGTTTTGTATTATATATTACATTTAGGTGAATAAATCCTTCAAAATCCTACACATTGTACCTTTAAGTTTAGCCCTATAAGGTTCCATGTCAATAAAACCAGTTTCATCCCTGATCTGAGACCATAACAAAGGGTTAATCATGGTGTTCACCCCTGTTGGCATGCTGCCACCGGAGGCATACGAAGCACCCGTGTTCTCATGTCTGCTCTGTGGTGTGTGTGTGCGAAACTTGTGCAACTGTCTGCACTCTCGGTTGTAATGGCCCCTCCTTCGCAATGAAAGCAGATTATTTCTGACTTCTTCCTTTGGCTAGGATGCGGCAATTGCGGATTTACAGATGTTTGTTCAATGTTCCTTTTTTCTAGACAGCCTAAAAACATGACATTCTCTAAAGTCATGTCATGCAAGTTTGAAGTCGTTATTCTGATCAATTGCGCTTGTTTATGATACATGTTATTTAACAGAGTGCTAAATCCATGCTTTCTTAAAACGCACAAAGAATTGAGCAGCTGAGTCTCTCTTGCTGCCTGTTTCAAAATATAAGACCTGTTGACTCCCTAGAAATAAATCAAGAAACACTCTTATCTGTCTAAAAAAATATTTCAACATCTGTAAAAGTTTCCCAAACAACGCATGTGGGTTTGCCCCCGTATCGCTGTTTGTGATTTTATCATTTTCAATTGATAATTGTGGGGAAGGCAAACTTTTCTTAACGGTCTATCATTTAGCGTGTTTCCAGCAAGTACCCAAACCATTGAATTTTGAGTGTTTTTTAGTTACATTAGGTTTATCAATTAATTTTCCGGTTTCATCTCTTTTGCTTTTATCGACAGTGATGGTGCAAAGGGAGAAGTCTGTTTTTGGCAAGGGGCAGTGGATCCCGCCGGCTTTTCTAATGGCCACCGGTTTTGATTTGCATACCCAACAATTTTTTTTTTTTAGGACCCTGGTCCCAAAACCTTTTTCATGTCTTTCTATACGGCATACGCTTTATTCATGCATGGATAATCCAATATTGGGTCTCCCTGACATGCCCTTTGCCAATAACATACACTCATCAGAAAAGGAGTTCCCTCGGATAGGGAATATTAATTTTCGGTTTTTATTCCCTCCGACCATCCTGCAAGATTGCTAACATATGGATCTGTATAAAATCCCTGATTATTTCTGTACATACAGGCGACTGGCGTTTCGTGATAAAACAGTACAGACAAAACAAAACAAGAAAAACCCTCGTGTTCAATCGACCAACCGTTTCAACAGTGCTGCATGTATTATATTGTGATCAGAGGTGGATATTAAATTCACCGTCCTTTTCTGACACCAATATTTCAATGCAGTAACAGGGATATCAATAATATTTTCAATTTTAACTGTAAGAATGTTATCTTTTAGAATAAACATTAAACAGATTTTATTTTTTGTGAGTAACAAAGCCTCTACCAAAGCTAACACTTCGATCCCAAATTACAGTGTGATCAAGACTGCATATACCATTCACATTCGTGCGTTAATAATTATTTTATTAATTACTGTCGCCAGCCTCGCTGTCACAACAATGGGAAGTCGAATCCCACTAACATGAATTGAAACCTATTCATATTCGTTAATAATTATTTTATTAATTACTGTCGCCAGCCTCACTGTTACAACAATGAGAGAATCAACTCCCACTAACATGAATTTAAACACACAAGAATCCTACAGGGTAAGCGTTAGATTTCTGTAAGTCATAAAGAACTGTATAGAAAAACACTTACCCCTTTTAATGTAGGTCTGTGACCGATCGTCAGTGCGCCCCAAAGGTCTTTGTTCTCTTTGGTTCAATGAGAGAAGAGTCTCCCCTCAGACGAGCCCCCAACTGAAAGAATGTAAACTTCTTCCGTCCCCTTGTCTAAACAATATTCTACGGTTGAAGAGTCTAGTCGACTGAACACACAGAGTTTCAGGCCTGGAGACAAAGTTTGACACAGACACAAGTGCTTGTTCAATCAGAGTCACAAGAATTCTTTTATTACCTCTCAGAAGTCTAATTTTAAGTACAGTTCTTTTGAAGTCATGGTACTTCACGTATCGACACCTATTACTAAGGACAAAACATTTTTAAAATTTATTCTAGCTATTGTATATAGGCCTCCAGGGCACCACACAGATTTTATTAAAGATTTTGGTGGGTTCTTATCAGAACTAGTACTGGCCGCAGATAGAGTCCTTGTCGTCGGTGACTTTAATATCCATGTAGACAATGATACAGATGCCTTGGGACTGGCTTTCAAAGACACTCTTAACTCCATGGGCGTTAGTCAACATGTGTCAGGACCCACTCACCTTCGTAATCATACTTTAGATTTAATACTTTCTTATGGTATAAATGTGGACGATGTTAAAATCGTTCAGCAGAGTGAAGATATTTCGGATCATTATCTGATATTATGTTTGCTTCAATGGCCTACGGCTGCAAATCAAACTCCTTGTTACAAATATGGTAGAACGATTACTTCAACTACCAAAGATGCGTTTCTCGATAATCTGCCTGAATTGTCTAAAATATCCAGCATGAGTAATAACGTTGACGATTTTGACACTACTATTGAAAATTTTAACTCTACTTTCTCGGAAATATTAGACACAGTTGCTCCTCTGCGTTTAAAGAAAATTAAAAATAGCAGCCCAACACCGTGGTATAATGAACACACTCAGACTCTAAAAAAAGCATCCCGTAAAATGGAGCGCAACTTTAAGAAAACGAATCTAGAGGTATTTCGTATAGCATGGAAGGATAGTACTCGAAATTACAGGAATGCAATAAAAACGTCTAGATCCGCCTACTTTTCAACACTAATAGAGGAAAACCATCACAACCCTAGGTTCTTATTTAACACCGTGGCTAAATTAACAAAAAATAAGTCGTCATCGACGTCAGATTCTGATTATCAGCATAACAGTGATGAATTTATGAACTACTTCACAAGTAAAATCCAAGATATAAGAGAAAAAATTATAACAATGCAACCTGTAGTGAAATCCGCTGAACAAACTAACTACAGCACCCCTAAGGAGAAATTGCAATTATTTTCTACAGTAGATCACGATGAACTGTCTAAAATCATTAAATCATCTAAATCATCAACATGCATGCTAGACCCTATACCTACAAAACTACTGAAAGAAATGCTCCCCGAAATTATAGATCCTCTTCTTAGTATTATTAACTCATCTCTGACATTAGGACATGTGCCTAAAGCATTTAAGGTGGCTGTTATAAGGCCTCTTTTAAAAAAACCCAAACTCGACCCTAAAGAACTAGGGAATTACAGGCCTATATCGAATTTACCTTTTATATCTAAAGTTCTGGAAAAAGTAGTTTCAACCCAATTATGCTCCTTCCTCCAAAGGAATGACATTAATGATGAATTCCAGTCTGGATTTCGAGCATGTCACAGTACAGAGACTGCTTTGATCAGAGTTACAAATGATCTGCTTTTAGCGTCTGACCGTGGCTGTATTTCGTTATTGGTGCTGCTAGACCTCAGTGCTGCATTTGACACCATTGACCACAGCATACTTCTACATAGACTCGAAAATTACGTCGGCATTAACGGAATAGCATTGAAATGGTTTAAGTCTTATTTATCCGACCGTTTTCAATTTGTAGCAATAAACAATGAGGTGTCCCGCAAATCACAAGTCCAGTACGGTGTACCACAGGGCTCAGTCTTGGGACCCCTGCTCTTCGCATTATACATGCTACCTCTAGGAGATATAATAAAGCGACACGGAATTAGCTTTCACTGTTATGCTGATGATACTCAACTTTATATTTCCTCGATGCCTCATGAAACCCAGCAGTTTCATCGAATAAAGGATTGCATAGTTGACTTAAAAATGTGGATGAGTAACAATTTTTTACTACTAAACTCGGACAAAACAGAATTGTTACTTACTGGACCGAAAACTGCTATGCGTAACAACCAAGAATACTGCTTAACGATTGACGGATGCTCCATAAAATCCTCGTCATCAGCTAAGAATCTTGGCGTTGTATTTGACAGTACTCTCTCATTTGAAAGCCATGTCGCAAACACCTGTAAAATTGCATTTTTCCATCTTAAGAATATATCTAAATTACGTCATATGCTGTCACTGTCAGATGCAGAGAAATTAATTCATGCATTCATGACATCAAGACTAGATTACTGTAATGCACTTCTAGGTGGTTGCCCTGCGGGCCTATTACAAAAACTGCAACTGGTTCAAAACGCGGCAGCTCGAGTTCTTACACGTACAAAAAAGTATGAGCATATAACCCCGGTTCTGTCAACCTTGCACTGGTTACCTATAAAGCATCGCATTAACTTTAAGATCTTGCTTATTACCTATAAAGCCCTACATGGTCTAGCGCCGCAGTATTTGAATGAACTTCTATTGTATTACAGACCACCACGTACATTACGCTCTAAGGGGTCCTGTCAGTTGGTAATACCTAGAATTTCAAAATCAAGTGCAGGTGGTAGATCCTTTTCTTATCTAGCGCCTAAACTTTGGAATATTCTTCCCTGCACGGTCCGGGAGGCAGACACACTCTGTCAGTTTAAATCTAGACTAAAGACTCATCTTTTTAATCTTGCATACACTACACCTCCATAATATTAATCCTCAGAGGATTTAGGCTGCATTATTTAGATCAACCGGAACCAGGAACACATCCAACAACAAATGATGTACTTGTTGCATCAAAGAGTGCAGAACAGTACTCTACTCTCAGCCAGTCTTGTCTCTTTGTTCCAAGGTTACCGCAGGATGCAGTTCATGCCCAGACCTGATGGCTGAGCTGAGAATGGGAAGCGGTGACCTGACAAGTGCTAAGAGGATAGAGCTGGATAAAGGACGCGACAACTTTGTTTTTTCTACAACATTTCAAATGCTATTAGATTGTTAATGATAATCTTTAATTTTTATATTTTTATTAAGCCTTGTTGTGCAAGCACTGATGAGCTTGTGCAGAGGCAGCAGCTTTTGCCAGAGGGGAACTGGAATCCCCTGGTTGGGCCTGGGTTCCCCTGAGGTTTTTTTTCTCGATGGGAGTTTTGGGTTCCTCACCACCGTTTGCATATTGTTTTGCACTATCTGCCTGGCCGGGGGGGCTGCTTTAGAATTCATACTTGTATTAAATGTGTCTCATGTACAGCTGCTTTGTAACAATGAAAATTGTAAAAAGCGCTATATAAATAAAGTTGAGTTGAGTTGAGTTGAGAGTCCAAAGTTTATTGTTAAGGACTTATACTTATAAGCTTGCATCAGGAGGCGTCATATAAAACCACCAAAACAGTGGAAAATCACCAGACTTTCTGTTTAGTCTTTCCTCCTGAACCATCAGATATGATTACATATTTAATATTACAATAACAAAACAATTGTCCATAGGCATCATTAGGAACCTTGATATGGAGAACAACAGATACTTATATCAACATAAGACAGCATAAGACATGATACAACTTTCACCGAGGTTAAACAACAAGAAAGTAAGGCACATCTTATGTGAATAGAAGCTAATATTAATAGGAATGAATACGAATGAATATATATGATATATGAACTTTGTATTAAACACAGATGCAATATTTGTAGAGGACAGGACGAAAATTTACTGACTCCCAGTCAATCCAAGATGTGGGTGGCATTGTTTTTTCAAGAACACTACACAAACATCTTATCAACACAAAAGTAATTCCTTCCCATTGTGACGTTTAATTAGCGTATCATAAAGCGAATCAATTGATCTGTGCAAGAAACTGAACGCTGGGTGAATTTAAATCGCATTCATGTGCCCTATGCATTTAGAAGGACAGATCCTTTGTTGTGCCAGTTTTGGAGGCAGATGGAGTGCGGTTTCTCGTAAATATAGCTGTATTTTCATACCTACTGAATGCAGCATGCCTCTCTGCTGCTAGTCCAACCTCTGGACATATCAAGACTGGACTACTGCAATTCTCTACTGGCCGGCCTTCCAACCAATGCAGTTAAACCCTTGCAAATGATCCAGAATGCAGCTGCACGTCTAGTTTTCAATCAGCCTAAAAGAACCCATGTAACACCCCTCCTGAATTCACTTCACTGGCTGCCAGTTGCCGCCGGCATCAGGGTTAAATCTCTGACACTTTACTCAACTTTATTTAAATAGCGCATTTTTAAATTTTCATTGTTACAAAGCAGCTGTACATGAGACGCTGGCATTCAAAACGATAACGGCAAATTCACCCCTTTACTTTAATTCACTGCTCCAGGTCTACATCCCCTACCGTCATCTTCGGTCTGAAAATGAGCGACGCCTGGTTGTTCCATCACAGCAAGGCACCAAATCGCTTGCAAAAAAAACGTTACTCATTCGGTTTCCCGTGTTGTGGAATGAACTGCCAGCCTCCACACGAACAGCAGCATCCTTCACAACTTTCAAAAAACAGCTCAACATACCTGTTCCGCATTTCTTTGACTAACCAAAAAGTGTCTGTCTGTATAAAAAAAACTGTTGTTCATTCTCTCCTTGACTTACTCCAGCTTTATTCCTCTTAGTAGCATGGCCTTGTAAACTAACGATACTGTTTAGCATGTTGACAAAATGTTTATATACTCTTCTACTTGTAAGACGCTTTTGATAAAAGCGTATGCCAAATGAATAAATGTATATTTAAATGTAAATGTAATAAAAACAACATAGTTCTCCCTTATCTAAGATAATAGTTCACTTGGTGTACCCTTCCTACAGTTACTTTCAAGGGCACAAGACTGGTGCGCAAACCGATTGCCTAAGGCTGTGGATTGCCAGTTAGACGTAAATAACATTAAACGTCCTTGGACAGACCGATCAAATCGCTTTATAAGACGGCAGTATATTGTTATGAGCCGCGGGAATTACTTTTGTATTGAATGTAGCAGCGTTTTGGACTTGTGGCATCTCAGGACGTGCATTTCTTAAACCACACTGTCTTAAAGAGTAAATATTACGATATCATGTAAAGAACATTTCATGCAGTGTGTAATGTAAGCGTTCTGCCAAGTTGTAAAGCCGAAGGTGAATGAATATCAAAGTTAATGGCTTGGAAAAAATGGAATCGACTCTGAATCACACAAATAAATTGTGTCCTAGTCCGAATCGCAAACCACCGCGGATTTACATCGCTACAAATAGTCCCTGCCTACGTTTTGTTAGGACCCTTAAAACAGTTTGTTTTTTGAGCATATAACCCCTCTGCAATTTCCAGGATCAAAAATTTGAAGGGTCACATTGTAAAGCATTGTCTTATGAATATTAAGTAGGTGACATACAGAAACATTTGGCCAGTACAGTATTTTTGGTTGAAATGATTGTTTACTGCTTGCTTGGTGGTACAAACTTCAGAAATTCTGGAAATGTAAGTTCACTTTTTGTTAAGACACTATCAACACTTGTCCTGACATGAAGCCGGCTTTTTAAAGTTGAGAAGGTCAACACTGTACCCTGCCACAAGGACACAAACTAGGAGAACATTTGCATGAAATTTGCTGCAGGGGTTAGCAAAAACGTGATTTGGGAGTGAACTATCTACAGTATGACCACACGTATGCAGCATGAGCCATTTTATAACTGCTTTACTATAAAGCTTTTATAGTACTCCACACACAGGTTTGTGGTTTTTGTGTGCCAACATTTGTAGCCGTTTGATTAAAAAGTGCACTGAAGACTTAGACTTTTTAAGCTGGTTAGGCCCACTGCTGCGCTACACTGTTTCATTTTTTGCTTCATAATCAACATTGTTGGAGAAGGCTATCAAATGTCTCTTGATCCTCTGTCGGATTATCATCATCTGTCACACAGGAGATACACCAGGCCGAGAGTCCCATTATACTCCATTTGCATCATTCATCTAAAAGGACACATCTAATTCGAGCTGAATCCCTCAATATATCCGCATCTTTAGATGGCGAGTGACATGAATGACATTAATTACAACGAGAGTAATGGCTCGTTTCGTTAGCTTTAATTGCGTGTAATGCGACTCAGGCCTGTTCCAGAACATCTATGGCTCGTCACATGAATGAAGCGCTATGTTGCCAAGGAAACAGCTCATCTGATGGATCCTAAGAGCTGGTGATGTCACATTGCACCCCCGCACAGGCCGGCATGTCCAGATGTCCTGAGTCATCACGCATGACAACAAATGCTTGATTACTGCAATCACGAGACTGCGTTAACATGGTGCTTAATGATGCTCTGAATTTCCAATGTTTGCATACCGAGTTGCATTACTTGCCTCTTTTACAAAAATGTTGTTACATTTTAAAATATACATACATTTCAAATTATAAGCATGTTACATGGTTGACCCTGAGCCCATTCCTAACCCTAAACTCTCTATGAACAACACCTTTGTACACCACATGAACAATACATAATTGTATACTACTACACAGCAATAAAAGACATTATATATAAAGCGTGATATATCTATTTGTGTATTGAATTCTGCAAGACTTCTGAATTGCAATTTATTTGCTGTTTGTGCATTTGTTTACCGCACTTGAATGTGCAGTACTTCAATTTTTCTTGAAATAATTAATTAAAATTGTTTAACAGATGGGTCTGCAACCTATATCTAGCATGTGATGTTTATATTGTCATCTGGTTGTCATCTGATCTTCTTGAAGCATTTGCATAAGTTTCTCCAAATATATGAAGAGTTAATTTCCAAAAAGACCTCATGTCAAAAAGCATGTTTTTTTATTATGTATTCCAATTAATATCAATCAAACGGCAGTTGGTTTGTTTTGATTAAAGCCGTAACAACTAAAAAAGACAGCTAACTAACGTTGTAAAACACGTTAAAAATTGAAAATCTTTTTGGAAATAAACTCTTCATATTAACACATGTTTTTTCTTTTTACGAAAAACATTTGGATTTTTTAATGGTGTTTTGCTGTAAGATGTTCAGGGAAAAGCATATTTGACTCTAATTCTAGAAACATTTCATGTTATTTTTAAGGAAGTGGAACATCTTACAGTTTTTGTTTCCTATTTTTTCTTACTTTACATACATAAATAACTAATACAAGATTATTTGCATCTTTCAACACTTCTCGGTTGCTATCTCCACTACATAGACACAGGCTCAGGGCTCAACTCATAACCATCATCAGAGAGGAGGGGGTAACTAACACCTGTGCTGTGACTTCATACAGACAGAGCTGTAACACACACACAAACACAGTGTGCTATCAGAACGGGTAATGATGCTGATGTCATGATGTGACCTTTGCTAAAGGCATTACTGTCTGCTTATAAAAAGCCACGTATTAGAACTGACATTATTCATGTTTAAAAGTCCTGTGTATGAAATTTAGCGGCATCTAGCTGTGAGGTTTTAAATTCCAACCAATGGATTACTCCACCCCTGCCCCCTCCCTTTAAAATTAATTACGGTGGCTGACACAGGGGTAAGATGTCATCCTGTTTTCAAGTTTTTCCTGGAGGAGATAATGTATTTACAAATCACGCTCCGTAAAGCATTTTGTCCGTTTAGGGATACTATAGAAACAACATGACGAATTCCATGTAAGGGGACCCGCGGTGTATGTAGATAGAAATAGATCCATCGAGAGCTCTGTCATCTCACGAAAACATTGTATAAAAAACTCAGGACTGGCGGGAAATGTGCTTTGATACTCCTTCATTCTGCACGTTATGTGGTTTACTTTGATATGTGAACTGTCTTTCCCACGTCCCAGCATGACATCTGACGGGTTTTACCAGATCACATCATCACATATGTCTAGTCAGTAACTATGACATGTGAAAACAAGCTGGTCGCTTCGCCAGCATATCACGCTGAAGGGAAATGAGGATTTACAAATTCCCCTCATTGTAATCCGCCAAAATGACGGACAGACTTTTTGTCAATGAAAGATTTTTCGGTTAACCCGACCTCTGGTACACACACTTACAGGAATATCTGGACCACGGCCAATCAGAGGGGGGTCCGCCCTTCACTATCTCTGATTGGTTTAGACCACGATATGGGCCTAATGTGTGTCTGTTGTTGAATTAAAGGGACACTGTCAGAGTTGCGGAGACCTTTATTCTCCCTCAAACAGCTGGTCGAACTGGTGCGACCTCTGATTATTTATAGTCGCACCATTGAGAAATAAGGTCGCATTTGTGACCAAATTGGTCGCACTCTAGAGCCCTGGGGCCCCGTTTCAGAAAGCAGGGTAAGTGCAAACTCAGAGTAAGTCAACCCCAGAAAACGGAATACTCAGGGTTTTTGGTTTCAGAACGCGAGGTATGTCAAACCCGCGACCGCGGAGTAAGTCAAGCCCATTTCAGAAATCGAGGTATCTTATACTCCGAGTGAGTAACCAGAGTAACACACTCCGTGAACCTAACCTGGTCGGGAGCAGGTTTTATTTCGCAAACCCAGGGTTGGTTACAATCTCCGCCCCCTTTTCGAAGCGCGAGCGGTGTTGAAATTCCATACGTCATTTGTTTATTGATTCGTGTTCCTAATTGCGCTCTATTTAGTCACACAGAACTTAAAATGGCATGTTCGTTTATTCAGGAACCCGTAGAGTATATACACTTACTTATAAGTGTACTGAAAGGTATATATAATACGCTTTATAACAATAAAAAGTGTCTCTCTGTGTATTTTGAAAGTTTCACACTAAAATCCCAAACACGACATATACTGTATGTATATTTTTTCAGGACCCCCTGTTCTGTTGTCTTGTTATAAACATCAAAATCGCAAGTTTTTCATTTTTATTTTGAAAATGATGTTGTGTAAATGCCCCTTAGTTAAATGGACCAATATACAGAAGTACTCCTACAAGATGTCATAGATCGATAGAAAACATGTGAAATAAAGCTCTATTAACAACATACATTCAAGGAAACAAAAGTAAGTGACTGATAAAGTGTCATTTCTATTTCACTGGTTTTTAAAATAAATCAATTAGAAGCACAAATGTGCTGGTGTAAGGTTTCTGTATAGTGTATAAGAAACGCAGGAGAACTGACCCAAAGTACTATGACAGGATGATGAATGAATCGCTATAGTAAGAACTACATAATCAGCTGATTTTACACACACGCAAACGTCCTGGGCTTTATGAATCAAAAGTTTACTTCATATTCAAAACTTTATATGGAACTAATAGGCCTACATTTTGTCCTTTTTTTTCCACTAAAACATAATAAATTACAGCTTAGTAAACAGTGTTTGAATATCTTGGACAGTCAGCATGTGTTATTGTGTATCACTTGTCCTCATGGTCAGGTGTGGCATCGCTTCTCTTAAAGTACTAAAATTTTTTACTTTCAAATTGTATTGTTGAAATATTAGGGATGCTGAGGGTTCTTAAAGGGACAGTTCATCCAAAAATAAAAAAAAGTTCTGTCATCATTTACTCACCTTTGAGTTGTTGCAAATCTGTATACATTTCCTTTGTTCCGATTAACACAGAGAAAGATATTTGGAATATTGTGGAAATGTATGCATTTGGCATACCCTTTTATCCAAAGCGACTTACATTGCATTATCCTACACATTTGTTTCTAAGTATGTACAATCCCCTGGGATCGAACCCACAACCTTGCATTGTTCACGCAATGCTCTTACCACTGAGCTACAAGAAATCGTTGAATGTTAAGGTTGATTCATTTCTGACTTCTATAAGAAGCACTGTACAGATTACATACACTATCTCAACGTACTACAGGCAGTTTCACCTCCTCTCCTGTCACTTGTCCAGTGTTGCCTCTCTCTCTCTTTCGTTCTCTCTCTCTGTCTCTCTCTCTCGGGTGGGAGACAGTCACACCCTGGTTGGAATCTGGCAGTGTGAAAAAGTTTTTGTGTCTTAACCAGCTATGGTCATTCATGTATTCGCAAGTGCATGATGCCCGGTGTTTTGAGTCATGTAGTGTCATCAACCCTTTAGCAAAGAGCGCTGAGACTTTGAGTCACTTGATTTATTCATTTAATTGATCTCAATTGCCCACAGCGGAATCTCAATGGTATAGAAATCCCGCATTGCATACCTGTATATCAAAGATAAAATATCTCCTGATTTATGTTTTTATGCTTCGCACAGTGTCAGTAAAAATTCACCTGACACTGAAACGCAGACGTGGTGCGAAACATGCGGTCTGCTGAGGATTAGTCAGTTTGCCGTGTGCTGCTCAGAGGAATATTAGATACGGTTTGGGCGTGTTAACTGAGCTGTATTGAGCTCTATAGCTGTCTTAATGGAGCATGAATTTGTCAGTGGATCTAATTCAATGGCTCTTAGCAATTTGGCCTTTATCCAGCGGCAAATCTGGCAGATTAGGGAATCAGTACTCTCCTGCTTAATGACTGATGTGAGATCTAATGCGTACATTCAAGACAGTTTCAAAACAGGTCTTATGATCTAGGAAAAATATGTTCTGGCAAACGTTATCAGTCATTCTGGGCTCTGCTGTTTAATATCCTCACATAATGGCAGCATTCTCTCGATATCAGTTGTTTTGTTTTTCCTTGGAATGAGATCTTGTTATTCATCTCTTGTTATGTAAAGCTGGACTTTTCTCTTGTTTCTGTGGCTTCACATGTGTCCACTGCTCTTCCCACAATCCTCCTTTAATTAGATTCCCTCTCCCACAGCTCAGATAAACACAGTATTCTGTGAAAATGGTGTCCATATGCCTCGCTTCCTCTCCAGTCACATGAAACTTAAGAAATTCATCATAGCCTTTCACAAAGCCTATTTTCTTCACTATACATCATCCTTTCACTAAAATAAATGATTTCTTCATTAAACAATGAATGAAAATCTCATCAATAAGATTAATAATAAGAGAAAATGTTTTTCCCATCGCTAGAGATGGTGCAGATGTTAACCGGTTGAGTATAATGTGATGTAAACCTTTGCAACGAATGTCTTTTAATAAATAGATTCTAAAAGATATTTGCAGCGCAGCAATCTCTCACACATCTTCAGATTTACCTAGGAAAGTAGTTAGTAAAGGACTTACGCTACACAGAGTCTTTATCCGACACAGATATGTGACTTGCGACTGTTGCGTCTGATTCCTCCCCAAATAACAGATGTTATTTGCTGGAAGGTTTGTGAAGCATCAGTATTAATCATAAAATATGTATGAGAAACTAGAATCAGAAATTTTAAGGTAAGTTTCTTAACGAAAACCATATAAGGCATAAGAGATGCGTCTCTGACTATGTAGTGTTCAGTGTCAGACAAGTTGCTTGCCACTGAAATCTAATTTTGTCACGTCTGGTAAGGACAGGGTGTTTAACTATTGGTTTTAACACTTTTCAGGTTCCTTTACGTGTCGAAATACACTGTTGTGGTTCCTTTTGGTTCCATAAAGAACCTTTAACATCTTAAGAACCTTTCTGTTTTATAAAGGTTCTTTGTGGAGAAAAAAGGTCATTTTCAAGTTTTTAAAAGGTAAGAAAGAGATGGTTCTTTGACTGAATGGTTCTTTGTGGAACCAAAAATGGTTCTTCTATGGCATCGCTGTGAAGAACCTTTTAAGCACTTTTATTTTTGAAGAGTGTATTTCGATTCCAAACCTAGCACTTCCTCTGTTGTTTTCTCTTCATTTAGTGAAAGGGTTTGTAACGGTTATTTGTATTTCCCATGCTTTGATATTTGCTTGACGGAACGGGAATAGAAGGTTATCCATCATCTGGTGAAGGTACACCCAAACTCTCCTCCCGGGTGATTTACACAGGCTGTTCTTCGGGCTCTGTTAATAAGGCAGCAAAACAAATGGGCCTCCACGCTGCCTCCGCAAATACCAATTAGAGTGCTGGGTGCTGCCGTGAGACCCTGCAGTGTGTGGGTGGCACCATGTGGACTGCTCAACCACTCGCATATTACATGATATTATATATCAGGATTCTCCGGCAATACCAACGAATGTGTCATGGGGTTTTTCACTGGTCTATGGCAAGTTATTATATTAAGCCCCTAATTGTAATGTTCATTGTGTAGAGCTAATCTAAAACCAGGCAGCGGAAATACAGGATGCAATTATTTGAACACAATAACATGGAAAATGATGTGTGGGCAACAGCAGAGATGATGGGAGCTTTTATATCGGTTAATGAAAACTCGTCTGCGGTGTGGTTTCATTACGTAGATCCAGGTTGGGGTGTAGGATGATGCTGGGCTCTTTCTTTCTTTTTTTATGAAAAGAGAATGATAGAAGAGTCAAGAGGAGGAGTAACAGATTTTTAATTCTGGGTTCATTCTAAACTAAAGAGGTAGGCGGTGTGTTAGTGGTCTTACTGTGTTAGTTAACACACAGTTTGCTTAATTTCACCTATAACCAGTGTCTTGATATGAAGTGACTGTTTCAAAAGGTCTTGAAGGATAATGTTAATGTGCCTACAAGTTAAAAAACGAAAATTTACCAAATTAGTCATCCACATTATCGCTTTCATCTAAAGTAGGAGTTATGAGAGAATGAGGGGGGTGTACGTGGAGGTGGAAAGTTTAAGACTGCTGTTAGCAAGAGGAAAAACAGAGTAAAAAACATGCAAGCTCACAAAGGAGGCAGATCCCACACACAGACAAAAAAAATCATTTTAAATCAGCAATAACGTGTAACTGGATGAGTAGGAGTGTAATTTGTAGCATGTTATGTGAGAATTACAAGTAAGAAATGAAAAAGAGAGAAAATATGAAGATTATGAGAGTGAGAGAGAAATCTGCTGCACTTCTGTCTCAAGAAACAGATTGTGTGCGAGCCCTGGGTGAGCCCATGACTGCAGGGGGAAGATTCCCTCATCTTAAAAACACTGCTATGGGTGATGGGGATGTCTACGTTTTGTTCGGATTCTCCTGCTCACGTGTTACAGCTGTGTCCAATAGGCATGGGCCGAATACCGCCGGTTTCAAGGT
Organism: Triplophysa dalaica; assembly: GCF_015846415.1. Lineage (NCBI taxonomy): Eukaryota > Metazoa > Chordata > Actinopteri > Cypriniformes > Nemacheilidae > Triplophysa > Triplophysa dalaica. The sequence goes on along the minus strand of NC_079548.1, from coordinate 24,288,522 downwards.
GTACCGAGGTTTGAATGAGTGAAGGTTTCGAAACACTGATGTCATGGAATTTCTAGATTTTTTTGTCAGTTTTGAACGCTTAAATCTTCTTAATGGAAATGTTGTCAGCGCATGGGAGCAAATCGGTTTATTGACGTTCTTAACTCTTTCCCCGCCAGTCTTTTTGATACCATAGTTGTCAGCCAGTGGCAGCGTTTTTTAACATTTTCACAAAATTTTGATGGCTCACAGTTCATTTTCTGTAATTAATATCAATATAAAAATATCAAATGAAAGAACAGAGTCTCAGCTTTCAAAAAAAAGAAACCGTATTCTTCTATCTTCATTTTTTTCTTTTTTTATCACCCCTTAGATGTGGGTAGGTTTCTTCAAAAATGCACCACTTTGATTAAACAGATGAGATAATTAAAAAGATTACACAGATTACACTCAGAACAATCATTAAAAACAGATGAAACATATATGTTCAAGGTTCTGAGCTCTGTACTTTTTCCAAAGGTGTGTAACAGTGCCACCTGCTGTATAACAGAACAAACACTGATTGCCGTAATAACTCGTCTTTGGCGGGGAACGTTTTTTTTATGACGAGATAACTCATCAATGGCGGGGAAAGAGTTAAGACTAACTGATTTTTAATAAAAGGGAAAAAAAATCATTGTGATTCCACTGGGGCTTTTAATATTTCTATAACCTTATTTTGCTCTTTCTGGAGCAGAGCTCAGTACTAATAAAAAGGGCAAAATGGCAGTCGAGTGACCTGAGACTTTTTTGTCCTGATGTCCATCCATCCTTCCGGCCAGCCACACTGAGCCTAAAGAAACCTAACAGCGGTTATCGGGATGGCACACAGAGTTCTTGACAGTGCTGTGTTTTCGCACAATGTTTTTGGCTGGTCAGGATGAGTAGCAGAGAGTAATGGTATGTTTCTGTGCTGTATGTGGGCTTCTGTAGGTTTAAGGTTAATAGCTGTGGATACCTGGAGCTCTATTACGCTGTAGAGTTCCTCTCACAACGCTCACACTCTCGTGGTCTCATGGAAAGTGCCTGTTGACCTGTGTACACCAGATCCCTGCTTCACTCAACAACACAAACTCAGCTATATCAGTCCATTGAAATAAAAAGCTTGACTCTGCTGTATCATTGTCTCGCTGATTGATCACAAGCAACCAAGCATAAACAATTTTCATGATGTGTGTTGAGGTTAAATGGCTTATGTCCAAAAGCATACAGTATATATACAGTACAAACAGTCGTGGAATAAAAAAATACTATTTATAGGTAGCCTACTACCTATTCAAATATTCTTTCTTTTTCCATTCATATGCAGAAAATGAAAGCTGGAGAAACAGGTCAAAATCACTGAAAAGATGCTCTATATAGTAATATATCTATACATTTAACAGACACTGGACTGGAATGGCCGTCTAGAAATGGTGATTTGACATGAACATTTTGAATGGTCTCTGTTTAATATAATATGTATAATGTATTATCTCTGTATAATGCTCAATTTGGAATTGTCTCTGTATATTGGCTGTATATATATAATAACACAATTATATATACTGTATATATACAGTTGAAAGAAAAAGTATGTGAAAGCTTTGGGCTTACTTGGATTTCTTCATAAATTGGTCATAAAATGTGTTCTGATCTTCATCTAAGTCACAACAATAGAGAAACACAGTCTGCTTAAACTAATACCGCACAAACATTATTTGTTTTCATGTTTTTATTGAACACAACATGAAACATTCATAGTGCAGGGTGGAAAAAGTATGTGAACCTTTGGGTTTAATAACTGGTTGACCCTCTTTTGGCAGCAATAACCTCAACCAAACGTTTCCTATAGTTGCAGATCAGACCTGCACAACGGTCAGGAGAAATTTTGGACCATTCCTCTTTACAAAAGTTTTTCAGTTCAGCAATATTCTTGGGAAGTCTGGTGTGAATCGCTCTCTTGAGGTCATGCCACACAGTGTTGGGTAAGTTACTCTGAAAAAGTAATAAAATACTAGTTACTCATTACATATTCAATAGTGTAATTAGATTACTGTCCAAATTACTCTGTCCAAAAAGTATTTAGTTACTCATTACTAATTACTTTCTATACCCTACATCAACCTGATTAGTTAAATGATTCAAGGATGGACATGAAACGGCTTATTTATTTCATTCAAATAAATAATATTATTAACTGATCAAAGTATTACAAATGTGAGAATTATACATTAAGGCAAAGATTTTAAAGTAAGACTTTGAATTTTGATGTCAGTTACACTATTGCACACGCATATATTTCACAAAGTATTTAGTTTAATTACATCAAAAGTAACTGTAATTAAATGACAGAAAACAAATGAGTAATACCTTACTTTACTTTTTCAAGGGAAAAGTAATTAAATTACAGTGACTAATTACTTAGTAACTAGTTACACCCAACACTGATGCCACAGCATCTCAATCGGGTTGAGACAAGCCCTGCGTTTTAGAGTTTAAAAAAAAAATGAAGAAAGACAAGGCAAAAGAACTCGGAACTATCATTATGATACATGGTGCATCAAAATGCAGTGTCATCAGTGTGTCTAAAAGAATACAGAATGTTTTACGCACCATTTACACGTGGTAGGGAGCATGTAAAAATTACTTTCCTTACCAACTTAAACAAATCTTTTACGTCAAAACGACCTTACGAACGATTTACACCAAAAATCATTCTGTTGCGTTTCATGAATGAGGCCCATTGTGCGCATGTCAAAAGATCAAATCTCATTTAAGGCTTGTCACAAATAAACATATATAGTATGTAAACATTACGTTCAGATGCCTTAATCGGAAGGATATATTTTTGATTTAAAAGAAATGTTTCCTTGTAAATGTTGCTAGTGTTTTTCTTGTTCTTTTTGAATTTGTGCATCCTTAATTCGAAACATGCTTGTAGTTTAGCTCCTAATTGAAGGTGTGGAGGGGAATGTTTCTCGGATATTGGGCTGTTTTATTTGTTTTGTGGTACAAATAAATGTTTTCCAGAAGCTTTTAGGTTCATCACATGGCTTTTAGGAAACTGCTGTCTTGAGTTATTATTTATCAGAAGTGGTTTCCTTCTAACCATCTAATCTCTAATGAGTATAAAGTGCCAAAGCGAATCCATTGTGTGGATCTACTGTAATTTGTGTACAACTTGTGTCAAGGAAACAAACCAGACTTCAGTCACTCTGCACATTTCATAAATTTAGGTATTTGCAGGAAACATCCCATATGGAGCACCTATCATGAACCATCAAGCAGGAAACACAAGATCAATATACAGTCACTTAAAAAATTAAACACCATTCCAAATTATTTACGTTTTTCTGAATTAACTATTTATATGTTTGTGTTTAGATAAAAGTAAAATTCACTTACATGTTTAAGCGACACAATATTAATGTACTGTACTTACATTTACATTTCAGGATCAGCTCAAAAGGAGTATAAGCCTTATTTATTGTTTTTCTTTGCGTTGTCTCAGTCTTTCACATTACTGATGGGTGACTTTATATTTCTGAAATTCAACAGATACTGGACTGGAATTCCCTCAATACATGAAAATATGTGCTCTCTTAACTTTTCCTGTAGCTGTATTTTACATGGCTCTGCTTGCCTGAAATGTCTTGTAAGCATCTGCTTAAAAATAAACCCCTGTGTTTATTGTTCAATAGCTGAACTGAGCACAGATGGTAGTTTAATAAACAGGTGGACCTTGCTAATGCGTTTAGTGTATACATTTATCTCTCTAATTGAATCCCTTATAGAAACACAGGACATTACAGAAAATCAACACCCAAACATCTGCACATGGCTGTTTACTATCATATCTCTCATTTGAATCAGAGTGCTGATTGAATACAAATAACTGAGTAATCATTAGATTTGTTTGAACACAGAGGAACAAAAAAAAGCCTCTTGGGGGCCCTAAGCAGAAATTGATTTGGGTCCCCCAACACGCGGAGTCACCTGTGCTTGAAGATTATTGACACAAATGTCACGCTATAATGTTACATTCTAAATGAATACAGTGAGGTTATGTATTAATACTAAATAAATAAATAAAAATACTCAATACAATACTAAAATAAAAGACTTTACTCTTAAACTTCTGAATACAAACTGTCACAAAACAAGAAATAAATTATTTGCAAATGTGCAAATGCAAATGTAAATGTAAATTAAATGTGCAATCTTTTAAATAAAATCAAAATAGACAAACATTCATATAATCAAAAATAGAATGTTACAAAAAAATAGATACTTAAATAATGAAAGCAAACATAAGAACAGCAAGGGTTCAGCACTGCTACATCACTCGCCATTAAATTGAATTCTATTTTCATCACAGAAGTCTCCCCACCCAACATGGTATTGGTATAATTTAACATTCACTTCAACACACACATCCCTTTAACTTAGAAGGTTAAGTTCCCCTTCGGCTGTTTTCTCCAACTTAAACTGATATCTATAATCAATACGTGAAATACACCTAGATAAATGTTTATAAATAATGCGAGACATTTCACTGTTAATGGCGGGAATTTTACATTAGCTCTGGTGATGGCTTATATAAGATCACGAGTCATGACTAGCCGCTACCTCAAGTGACGTGAGCACAATTTGTCTTTAATCATGCTAACATACCTTTATCTTGCTCTTTTTTCTCCTCCTCTGTCCTTTTCTTCTTTCTCTTTACGGCACCAGAGGGATACATCCTTTTTTGTGACATGGCTTGTCATTTATTAATTACAGTGACACGCACTTGCGCGCCGGCGCGAATTGTCAATGCACGCGAAATGTGTCTAAGCGCAATTGCGCATGACTCAACTGCTAGCAGTCACAGCAGCAGTTGTCGGCAAATCAGAATTTTCTTATCTTGAATTATTCATTTCATTTATTCATTCATATTCATTAATTAATTAATTTATTCATTTATTCATTTATTCATTTATTCATTTATTCATTTATTCATTCATTCATTCATTCATTCATTCATTCATTTATATAACTTGTTTTAAGTTATTTAATTGTAAAAAAAACTATTGGGGGCCCCCTGGTGGAGATGTCACATTGGACAGTAGCAAGCAAACAGTCTGCAGGATGGACCGTAAGTTTATGAAGCCTGAAGCGGGGGGGGCAGCTTTTAAGTCCATTACAAATATGACTTACACAAATTGAAGACGCTAACTGCATGCTAACTGCAATTGAGATATCAAGGATTGATTTCTTTATCCTCTAAATAGTTTTCAAACTTTTTCACTGCTTATTGCACCTATCTTACAGAGTTAAGTCATAAACATGATAGTTTTTGTCTGAAGTGAGCATAAAAAGTTGAGAAAGAAATCAGATGTCAATACATGAGTGACAGCAGCCTAATATTCCTACTATTCTCTGTGATTGATATGACTCAAACAAACGAAAAGAGAAGCACATAGTGCTGACTCCGTTACCTTTGTAGCTTTAATAGGAATTTATATTGTTTTCGTTTCACAGTTTGTAGTGCAAAATTTGCCAGTAGGAGTTTAAAAGGATAATAAATCTGCCTCCACTAATCATTATAAAAAAAAAACGAGCCCAAAAAGGTGATCACTTTCGCTTTTTTGAAGGCTAATTTATGCTAACCTGCTTTGACCAAATGTGATCTCATTACTACAGTTGAAAGAAAAAGTATGTGAACCCTTTGGGCTTACTTGGATTTCTTCATAAATTGGTCATAAAATGTGTTCTGATCTTCATCTAAGTCACAACAATAGAGAAACACAGTCTGCTTAAACTAATACCGCACAAACATTATACGTTTTCATGTTTTTATTGAACACAACATGTAAACATTCATAGTGCAGGGTGGAAAAAGTATGTGAACCTTTGGGTTTAATAACTGGTTGACCCTCCTTTGGCAGCAATAACCTCAACCAAACATTTCCTATAGTTGCAATTCAGACCTGCACAACGGTCAGGAGAAATTTTGGACCATTCCTCTTTACAAAAGTGTTTCAGTTCAGCAATATTCTTGGGATGTCTGGTGTGAATCGCTCTCTTGAGGTCATGCCACAGCATCTCAATCGGGTTGAGGTCAGGACTCTGACTGGGCCACTCCAGAAGGCGTATTTTCTTCTGTTGAAGCCATTCTGTTTTTGATTTACTTCTATGCTTTGGGTCGTTGTCCTGTTGCATCGTCCATCCTCTGTTAAGCTTCAGTTGGCGGACAGATGGTCTTAAGTTTTCCTGCAAAATGTCTTGATAAACTTTGGAATTCATTTTTCCATTGATGACAGTAATCCGTCCAGGGCCTGAGGCAGCAAAGCAGCCCCAAACCATGATGCCCCCTCCACCATATTTCACAGTTGGGATGAGGTTTTGATGTTGGTGTGCTTTGCCTTTTGTTCTCCACACATAGCGTTGTGTGTTCTTTCCAAACAACTCAATTTTGGTTTCATCTGTCCACAGAATGTTTTGCCAGAAGTGCTGTGGAACATCCAGGTGCTCTTTTGCAAACTTCAAACGTGCTGCAATGTTTTTTTTGGACAGCAGTGGCTTCCTCCGTGGTGTCCTCCCATGAAGTCCATTCTTGTTTAATGTTTTCCTTATTGTAATTTGTCAACAAAATGTAGCAGTGCCAAGATTTCTGTAAGTGTTTAGCTGACACTCTAGGATTCTTCTTCACGTCATTGAGCATTCTGTGCTGTGCTCTTGCAGTCATCTTTACAGGACAACCACACCTAGGGAGTGTAGCAACAGTGCTGAACTTTCTCCATTTGTAGACAATCTGTCTTAACGTGGACACATGGACATCAAGGCTTTTAGATATACTTTTGTAGCCCTTTCCAGCTTTATGTAAGTCAACAATTCTTGATCGTAGGTCTTTTGAGAGCTCTTTTGTGCGAGGCATGGTTCACATCAGACAACGCTTCTTCAGAACAGCAAACTCAAAACTGGTGTGTGTTTTTTATTGGACAGGCCAGCTTTAATCAACACATCCAATCTCATCACATTGATTGGACCCCAGGTTGGCTGACTCATGGGTCCAATTAGCTCTTGGAGAAGTCATTAGCCTAGTGTTTCACATACTTTTTCCACCCTGCACTGTGAATGCTTACATGTTGTGTTCAATAAAAACATGAAAACGTATAATGTTTATGCTGTATTAGTTTAAGGAGACTGTGTTTCTCTATTGTTGTGACTTGATGAAGATCAGAACACATTTTATGACCAATTTATGAAGAAATCCAAGTAAGCCCAAAGGGTTCACATACTTTTTCTTTCAACTGTATGTGTTGTGGATGTGACTTGTGCCCTATCATCACCATTAATACCTATGAAACTATTGTTTAAATTACAACTAGAGCACAAAATAGTTTAGTGGATCTTTATTTTTTTCCTTTAAAAAAGAAGGGTTTTTAATATGATGAATTCGGTTGAATTTGGTATGTTTAGCTATGTTTTTATATACCATAATTGCATAAAATTGGTTTTGTGGGTTATATCCCCCCGCTTCTTTTGAGTCATTCTGTGATCCATACATACATGGCATAGCATCAAAGTTTACGAAATGTCTGTCTGAGAAACTCAAAAACTGCATATAGTTATTTTAAGGGGAAATAATGTTCTAAAAATGTTAATTTTTGTTTAAACAAATAACCCTGCGTATGTGTCAACTCTCGCAACCGCCTAAAATATTTTTTTTACTTTTACCCATGGAAGCAGCAAGGCCGTAAAAACCCCTCACATCAACCTCAACCAGCAGCATTACAGTGAGATTTACACACAGATAAGCACAAATCACATATTCATCAGGAAATGTACAGATTTTTTTTAGTCTGGCCCAGCACAGCTCTGTGAAACATTGTGTATAGTATCACAGTGAAAGTATGCAATAGAAACTGTCATCCACTCCGATGGATTGTGTGGAGCTTTAATCTGACAGTGTGTGTGTGTGTGTTTTACTGGTCTTCAGCAAAGCTTCAGTGTGTACTAAGACTGATCCTCTATTCCGGCAGCCATCATCTGGATATGTTAAGTATGAGATCTTTTTTTGTGGCTAAGCTTAGGGAAGAGGGCGTGGGGGGGTGACATAATGATGTAGTGCGCTGTGCCACCTGGTGGGTATTCACATGGGTTCAGCGTGGAGCAATAGAAAGGCACGGGCATTTTATGTAAGAGTAACAATCCTCTCCATCTGAGAAATCACTTGCATTATCTCAGCATTATAACATTGTGCTGATCTGCAACTACTGTACGAGCAATTGATGATGCATTGTGATTTGTGCTCATATCAGTTACAAATGTTTCACTAGGCAAACAGATTAATAATGGCCTAAAACATAACATTATTATGTCATCAGTCCCTTTACATTGGCATTTGAATACAGAATAATTTTTTGTGAACATTTTTGGAAGTACACAAAGTAAAGATAAAGTAAAGCCATAGTGTGTTTCCTTCCTATCATGGTGTCTCAAATAATCAGAATTAAATAAGATAACCAGGTCGTCATGTAATAGTCGTGACAGGCTTATGATCTGTTTAATTCCAAATGAATTAAATGATGTATAACTAGGCTGATCAGATTTCAAACCGTGGTCCAGGACAATTTTATAAAGTGATTTTTTGTAATTACAAAATGGAAATGTTCACAGGCAGAAATGTGGCTGATGTCAGGGGTGGAGACCCTCTAGCTTTGGCTTGGGACATGAAATAGGTCAGGCAAATGGTTTACTCACAGTCCATTAAGAGGTTTAATGTCTCTAAGAGACAGGAAGAGCACACTACTGGGAATACAGCTGCCTGTGCTACACACCCACATCCCGGTGAGACAGTATAGAATGACTCCATTACACGGTGAATAACCATAAAGATTAGTCCTGAAATAAAAAGAACACTAGAGGATTTATTCTGTTTTATCTTTTTTTTGTTAAAGCTATACTGTCATGATTCAAATTTTCTTTTGGGATATACTATCCCCCACACACATTTCCATATAATTTTACCCTCTGTAAAAGTTTTATGTTCTTGGTTCCAACTCTATATGGTGTAATATTTATGACCTAGTTCAGTCATGAAATACTAGAGGCCCTGGCTGATACAGTAGTTCACTAGCCAATCAGCTTGCATGTTTGCTGACTGGCTTTTTAGGCCGTTAGCAATGACAATGCATGCTGATCTGCCTCTAAATTTCAATAGTCTGCTGGAGCAGTATGGGACAGCACACTTCAAATCACCCGCCTCCACCCCCAGTTCCGGAGGTTTACAGGGATTTTGTTTTGGCAGCAGAAACATCAAGTTGGCCATGTTGCATTTAAAAGGATATCAATGTCTTGTTAATTAAAATTGTTATCTTACAGCACTGGCACATTCGCGTGGAACATTCAGTACAATAGTACACTTGAAATGTTGTTTTAACTGTAATATGTGTGATATTCCTACTTTATTATAATCTCTGGCCTCAGTTTACACAGCAGCCCCTTTTTTAGTGGCTTATATTGTGACATATAAAGACATATAGCAGTGCTAGTTGTAGCATCATCATCAGAGAAAACCATTTATCAGATTTAAACAGCTTTCTCTCTCTGCACTTTGTACTTCTTTGGGTGCTGTTATGTTATTTTATGTTATCATGAAATAAGAGGATTCTTTGTTGGAAGCTTGATATGAAATGACACTTTAGGAAATGAACCAGTCCGATGCATTGGCACCTGACGGAAGGACATCACTCTGCCCCTTTGGATTATCCCAGCCTGTCAGAGTCAGTCCCATGCTACCACTCATATCAGCTTTCTGAATTTCTCCAGACGCTCTGAACAATCCAAACACACCTGTGCTGATGGAGAAACCAGGTGTCGTATGCTGTCACCACAGCAAAGCATGTCATCAGTCAAGTGGGCTCACGTGTTATTTTTTTAACCGAAACACCATCGCTTTTGTATGTAATTTCTAAATAATGACATTTGTTGAAATGACACAGTATGCAGTCGGTAGACCCCTAACTCTGGCTGAACCAATATTCCCAGTAGTGTTGTATATGGCTGAGACAATGGTGCTTAAGAACATCTTTTGATATTGCTACAGTACCTTGGTATTCTATTTCTAGACATCGCCCATAATGTCCTGGTGTGTTAAAATATGACATATGAATAGAAAATGTTGAGCAAACCTTTTGATACCACCATAGTGTTTTATATGGAAGACTTTTGTCCTGTGCAAACATTCGCTTCCACAGACAGAAGTCTAAATACTCCAGAGCAAATGCCTTTCTGCAGTAGTCACATTGTGTTGAGTTCAAGGTGAGTTTCTGTGTGTTCAATCAGAATTTTCATACATAATTCCCAAACCCGTTCGTCACAAAACCGAAGAGCCAACAATTTCACTAACTGCACTCTGACTCATCGGCTCTAATCCAGAATTACGTCCCAGAAACAGCACTGCCGTTTACCATCAAATTATCTTCGGAGAATCTTCATGTCTTCTGTTGTGTCAGCACCTGGTCATTACAGACCCAGGAGGAGCTGTTCACACCACAGTCTATCTTTAGCTCTTCACACAGCGGTTCATGCTTGTCTGTCTGATCCAGGCGCTTCTGCCGGTGCTCATAAATCTGGTCTTGGTGATAAAAATTACCTCACACTCACATCGATCCAAACTAGTTGGAGTTGTGTTTTGAGCAATAAAGTGTTTCAGCATGAGTTTATCTTTGTTCATGTAATTTAATGTCAATACACTTATTCACTATACAGGCTCATTGGAAATACATACCTCTGTATACCCTGAAATGCATAACTCTGGGTACAAATCACAGCATTTTTTGGTTGGAGTGTCCACTAGAGACGCTTGTTTTTTCTCATGTGGGTTCATTTAAGGTTCCAAATGAGATAATACTGAAGAATATTCTTCAGAAAAACCATGCACCCCAAGTGTACATTCCTCCTGAATGATTCTGTGATTTCCTATGAGCCTGTGTTGGTTATTAAAATTATGAGTTAATGGTCTATTAATGTTAACAGTTACAATGTTTGATTTCAAATAATTTTTAATAAATGCTGTAGAAGTATTGTTTATTTCTTTATTTATGAGAGCTATTGCATTATCTAGCATTCAACATATGCAATCTTATTGTTGAGTTAGCATTTAGCTTATATACAGTATTTATGCATTCATTCAAAGCAACTTACATTTTATTCATGGGTTTAAACTTGTATACTCAGGGTTTTTCCTATCTCAGAATGAGGCAGAGGTAGTGCCCTCCTCATCTAGTACACACACGTAGGCCTACCATACAATTAAGTGGCTTAACCAAAGTGACTTTGACATATTCAAAGTTCTAATAAAATAAGATGAAAATGACAATTATTAAGTTATATAAAACATTACTTTTATTCAACCAAACAAATAAAGCCTTTTAATCATTTTCAACTAACTTTTCAGCCCACAATAGCAAACTGAATTCACATCTTGCATTCTAAGTGATTCACTTTAAATGATTCAAATTATCTCTTATATTCGCCAGTGACCGAAAAGTTCAATAGTTTAAATGAATCGGTTCAAATAAGTCGTTCGTGTGCGAGTCATTCAAAACGCAATGTGCATTCATTCTGGTAAACTTTCTGTGTACAGCAGGGGTGGAAATTAACGAATTACAATCCTCAAATTACTGTAATCGAGTAGTTTTTTTCAGGAATTTAGCTTTTTTAATTAGTTTAAAAACAGTGTACTTTTATTTATGTCCACTCAAATCACGCATAGAAAACTTGTGTCAAACAGATTTCAAGACATCTTACGGAAATTTAGTTTAATCATGGAGGAGGACGAACGTGTGTGGCAGGCAGGGCGGGTATCAAAAGGCGGTTTTGTGCACTTAAAAGTCAATGGGGAAAGGTACACAAAACGAAGGCTCATCAAAGATATGAAGAAATATTGAGTTCCTGTATCACACCCGTTCACTTAGTTTCGTCCAAACGGTTATATCATGAGATAAAATTGTTCAACTGTCTTCAAAGTCTTTACATCAATTGCTCTGCCCTAATAAGTGAGTAGGGAACATACACTCTAAAAAAAGGCTGGGTTAAAACAACCCAATTTGGGTTATTTTGGTAACCCAACGTTGGGTCAAATATGACCCAACATGCTGGGTTGTTTTATTTAAATCAACTTTTGCTTAAAAATTACATTGCTGGTTTAAAACAAACCCGAAATGTTAAAAATAATAATAACAAAATCACAGAGAAATACTTGAGCATCAGTAAGAATCAAAAGTTTTATTAAGGATCAAAATGCAAGACAAAAGGAATTCATAAAAACATGCAATATGTTATGCTCAATGAACAATAAAATGGCATATAAAACACTTTGATGAAATGTATGTTTATACATATTTAAGGAAAATTAACTTCAATAAATTACATTAGTTTAGATTTAAACATATACATTTAACAAGGTTATTAAAGTGGCACAAGTAAATATAAATAGTTAGACAACTTAACACTTCAAAAATTCATATACAGTTAACAAAGTGGCATGAGTAAAATGCTTTAGGGCAATTCCAGCGTTATGGATGCGACATAAAAACACTATAAAAAGTATTTTACTAAACCCTTGTTGATAGAACCGCATTTATATGATAAAATATCAGTCTATGCACAAGTTTTCTATAAAAAAAGAAATAAACAAGCGTTATGGATGTGAAAAAGGGACACCGTAACTTTCCTCTTCATATAAACTCACAAAACATTTTAAAGAGTGTTAGTTCTTTCGGTTTCAGCACTGCTTAACCTAAAATATCCACGGAGCAGTCTTACTAAAGAGGATTCTTTTCCTGGGAGTTTGTAGTCAACAGTGTGGCGTGCACTTTTGGAAGTGGATGTCCAGCAGGAGGGTTTCTTTATCAATTTGTTCATCTATAAAGAGAAAAAGAGACAAGAAAAGAGACAAGAGAAGAATGTAAGGAAACTGGGCTACCCAGAGCACAATGGATTATAATAAACATATAAAGAAGTACATTAACATTTTACCTAAATAATGTTTACCTTTAAGCCTGTTATGAAAACATCCACGTTCCAGTTGACTTTCTCCTGAATAGAATGATCCATTAATATTAGCTGTTATTCTGCAACCTGTCAGTGGGGGAAAAAAGAAGAGTGGGATATAGTACAGAAAGTGAAATACAGTCTTAAAAAATAATATTATAAACGTTAACACAACTCTTAACTAATTCGACACACTCGGGAATAAGTAGAAGTCTAAAAAGAGCAATAATTGTTCGTCTCATATACCCAAAATTAATTATATCGCATTGTTAACCACTAACGTTATAAGAGCGGCTACTCCCGAGGCAATGGCCGAGATAGAGCTGCTCTCCACGGAGCCACGACCGCTGACAGCCTGAAGCTCACACCTCCGACAGCGTCTTAACAAAATCTCAAAGAGGCGTTATGTTTATATATAAATCACGTATTTGTGTTCTTAACAACTACATTCTCGTCTAAAAGACTATTTAAAATAAGTTCCCTCACCGAACATTAGCGGTTTTTAAAATAAAAAAATTGCTGGATGTTTGCTTTTGACACGACGCTCTCTCGTGTCGACCTTAAACTAATATCAAGATGCGTAAGTTACTGAACTAAATGACTCACACGAGTCAGAAATTTCAAAGGGAAATGTTCACCAAAAATGAAGTTTAAATGATTAAAAAGCTGTAAGTTAGAACAACGTGGGCATAACGTTACAGACTAGCTATACAAAGCTAACGAAGCTAGATTGTAATGTTACTTTCAAACCTAATGCGAACAGCCGAATTTTGCATACTTTTGCCTTTTTTTTGTACAGTAATAGTTTTATACCTTTTCTTCTCCGAATAACAACTTTTCGAGATGAGGTGGATCAAAATGCCCGCGAAGGTAGAGTTTGTCTGATGCGTCGAGGAGTGGGAGGGGTTTACTCTCTCAACCGTCACTCAATTGGACCAGACTGCTAACCCAGCGTTTGGGTTACTCAAAAAATGACCCAACACTGAGAAAATAACCCAACAAAATGACCCAACAGGCTCAACCCAGCTGTTGGGTTAAACAAATAACCCAGCATTTTTTAGAGTGTATGCAATTGGAACGCATGCGAAGAAGTTTTGCAAACTGTGCATTACCATGCACCATGTTATTTAAATAAAGTTTTGTTTCTAGCACAGTTCGATCGACTCGCTTAAATAAGACGTCATTAATACATCTTAAGAAGAAGCAGGGATTACCTTTATGTTGCCTCTATCTGTATTTCGAACTTTTAAAGACACGAACCATGAAAAACCATGGACCACAACGCTTTAAAAATCTTTATTGTTCTACCTAAGAAATAATGTCACAAACATCTTGGATGGCTTGAGGTTGAGTTATTGATGCAAATGTTATGTTGCCAGCAATTGGGGCTTTAAACAGTGTTGGAAGTGCATAAATGGTTTTAACTGGACAACTGATCTCATGATAGACAGACACAACAACACATTGAGTTGTATCCAGTTATAAGATTTATCAGTAAGGTAAAGATGTGTTTTCTTATAAGTAGCTATTTTCTATTTAAATCTCCAAATTTGATTATTAATCATTATTATTAATTCATTATATAACACCGCCTAAAAAGTAACAAGTAACTAGTACTCTGATTAGTTTTTGAGAAGAGTAATTTTTACTTTTACTCAATTACTTTTACTTACACCAGTACTTTTACTTGTAGTTGAGTACAATTTCAGCAATTTAATAGTACTTGTACTTAAGTACAAATTTCCAGTACTCTTTCCACCACTGGTGTACAGTATACGCTAATTCAACAATCCAACTGCACAGCTGATGGCATTAAAATGATGTTTGTCATGTTAATTTAAGAAATTTCAAGAAATGAAACGTACTTGAATGTAAAACAAACAGCCATGAGAAACAGCTAGCTCTTGTTCTGCAACTCTTTTCAGATCCTCAGTGTGCTGATAACGAAAAAGCGTCTCCAGTGTGGCTTAATGCCACAACTGCAATTACAAATGACAGTCTGTTAAATACACACAGAGAGTCTGAGGCGGCACGACATTTGACAGAGCCTCCAATTTCTCTATGCAGGAAAAACCCTTAGTTGGTTCAGTTGAGTTACAGGAAACCTAGCTATATAGTATATATATTGTAGTTGTGAAAAATTTGATGTGTTGACACATCATATTCGGTTAAAATGAAATGTGAACTTATGCAGGGAGCCTTATTGTACGTGTCTGGGAAAGATTTGATTTGGCTTTATTTTCTTGGCTGCCTTTATTAATGTTTCATGATGGACGCGGGTGTGGAGTAACCTCCTACAAGAGCTAGACAGAGACACAGATTGTAAAGATCTGCACGGTTACCGTGGTGACAGCAGGGTATCTCTGGCTTGCCTTGAGAAAGTCAGTGGCAGATTCACCCACGCACACAGAGGAAAGTCAAACAAGCAGAGGGTCCATTTACAAATAACTATACACTGAACTTGTGCATTGTTGCTTTTGCAGGCCTGGGTGAATTTGTCGTGTTGGGCAGTTCGCTGACATTATAGCTATGATACAGTTGTTAAGGAGTCATTTATGTTCTCAAAAATGTTGAAGCATGAGTTTTGTTTCAGACCTGGTGAGACAACATTTTAATGCGTCATATATGTCAAAGGCTGACATGCAGACTGTGCCATCTGTAGTAAGCAAAATGATGCTGACTTTTAAGACACCTTAGTGAGACCAAAATCAATGGCATTTCATATAACCTGCATGCATATGGACATTTCACAATTGTATTTTCAAAAGAAAGAAAGATCTATTTACTTAGATTTGCCAAGTGTGCAATAAAAATCAAATTTCAATATGAACTCAAACATATCTCATCAAGTTTAGCCAAATCCAGATTATTTGACCTTAAAGGTCTGTGCACATACAGTCCGACATTTCTGTATGCGTTTTTTTGTATTTGGAACTCGTTTGTACTGTATCTCTGAATTGTCAAAAGCCTCTCAAAATGCTTGCTACGGATGTGAAAAATGCAAAAAATCCAGTCCAAATTTTTTATTACAGACGAATCAGAGGAAGTTTGTAAATTGACATAAAGTGAGGTCAAAATGTCTGATGCAAATTTCTGACTCAATGTACAATGGCCTTAACAGTCTATATTCATTTGACATCTCCATAATGTATTTTAGACACACTTCCCTCTGGGTAGTGTTGGGTTCAAAAACTGATCAAGATAGTATCATTAATAAACATATTGATTTTAACAAATTTGTTGATGGAGTATATTTTTGGAGGTTAGAGTATGGAGTTGTTGCAAGATGCTTGGAGTTTGTTTTTGAGTCAAACTGTCACGATTATATTTATATTTATGCATTTGGGATACGCTTTTATCCAAAGCGACTTACATTGCATTATCCTATACATTTATGCTTAGGTATGTGCAATCCCCTTGGATCGAACCCACAACCTTGCATTGTTAACGCAATGCTCTTACTACTGAGATACAGGAAAGATTATGTCCTTCTGGTCATGAGTTTTCTAGTTCTGTGGACAGAGTCGTGACAGTGTCTTTTGTGCTTGATGTGTTATGTGTGGAGACACGTTGCCATTGTTGTGACTTTTCGCAACGTGTCCATCTGTTGCGTGCCTTGGCCCTGCCTACTTGTTTCCCCATCATTGTGCCATTAGGGGTTCATTCCCCTCACCTGCTCCGTGTATCTTACCGTTAGCTTCCCATTAGTGTTTGATTCCTGTCACCTGCTTGACACCTCCCCTATGTAATCATCCCTTCGTTAGTTTCCCGATTTAAGTCCCTCTTGTTTATTGTTCTGTGCAGTTCATTATCAAATTCATGTCTTGCATTCCCCCCATATAATATTGTGTTCTTGTTTTGTCTGGTCGAGTCTTTTGGATTATATTATGTTTTTTTGTATTATATTATTTGTCGTCTGGACCTTCTTGTTTTTCCCCCCGTGGGAAGTTTTCTGTTTGTATTGTTTCCCTTGCTGTTTTGCCCCCTCGTTAGTTTTTTGTTAAATAAAGTCTTTTTGTTTATCCACGCTGTCTACATCTGGGTCCTTCCTGTTCGTTTCTTGATACACACACCCCAGTAACCATATATAGTATGTCACAAAGATATCCATCGAAGAGCTTATAAGGACATTCTGTTCTTATTTTAGGACAAACATTTGCTAATAAAGAAACATCTTAATAAAGCAGAGGATCTACATCATTCAATACATCTAAAAAATTATCTATATCATAAATGTTTCAAAAACATCTTAGTAGTTTTATTAAAGGCAAATGCTATAAAAGCTTCTTCCAAATGAAAACACACTCAATAAAGAGTCTGGGCAATGGATATGATTGCTATCAGTATGTGGGCAGTCTCAGTTATGTTATGTAAAGTAGCAATGACTGATAATGAAAATGGAAAAACACAATAATTGTCTCACACGAAAGACACACTTGGCCATATAAAAAAAACTAAGACAATTGAGGTAGCGGAAGAATCTCATGTTTTCCCTCATGTTCATAATGTTTGTCAATATTATATGTTTCATTCGTCACAATACTTGCACTGCTAAACAGTCCATTTTGAGCTCTAGCCAATGTCCCATACTAAATATTCAGCCAATTCAGAACAAAGGGGATGTGAAGCTCAGTGGTAATGAGTTATATGTGCACTGGTAACCTGTCAGTCTGCTGCCGTGATGGTGTAGAGTGACCGTGAAATGTGTAAACAACAGAGTGTGTCAGTTTCTCTCTGCCAGACTATAACAGGATCTTTATTCAAGCCCATAAAAGTTTGAGGAGAACTTGACACACAGAAATGGAGTTGGACTGGTGTTGTTAGACAGCCTGTGAGATGTGTGTGTGGATCAGAGAAAGCAGTAACTCTAGCCTGTGTGTTGTGTCAGCTCATTCTGTTCTTTATCTGCCTGTACAGCCATCAATTTACAAATAATGACTGACGAATGCTGTTGCTGCTTTCTTTCTTTCTACCTATTATATAGTATATATATACTGTATATATATAGTAAATATATATACAGTTCTGTTCAAAATTATTCAACCCCCACTGAAATTGATTGTTTTGGTCGGTTTGACATTGATTATGATCATTCAGTCATCCTGCTTACAATTAAATCAAAGAGGCACGTGTAGGTCAGACAAATATAACATAACATTTATAATGAAATAACCACAAATGTCTATTCTGAGCTCACATCATTATCAGTTTTATTCAACCCCCAAGTGACATTCAATCTTAGTACTTAGTACAACATCCTTTTACAGTTATAACAGCTTTTAAACGTGAAGCATAGCTTGACACAAGTGTCTTGCAGCGATCTACGGGTATCTTCGCCCATTCATCATGGGCAAAAGCCTCCAGTTCAGTCACATTCTTAGGGTTGCGCACTGCAACTGCTTTCTTTAAGTCCCACCAGAGGTTCTCAATCGGATTTAAGTCTGGTGACTGCGATGGCCACTTCAAAATGTTCCAGCCTTTAATCTGCAACCATGCCCTAGTGGACTTGGAGGTATGCTTGGGATCATTGTCCTGTTGAAAGGTCCAATATCTTCCAAGCCTCAGGTTTGTGACGGACTGCATCACATTGTCATCCAATATCTCCTGGTACTGAAGAGAATTCATGGTACCTTGCACACGCTAAAGCTTCCCAGTACCTGCAGAAGCAAAACAGCCCCAAAGCATGATTGACCCCCCGCCATGCTTCACAGTAGGCAAGGTGTACTTTTCTTCATAGGCCTTGTTCTTCCTCCTCCAAACATAGCGTTGATCCATGGGCCCAAACAGTTCTAATTTTGTTTCATCAGTCCACAGAACACTATCCTAAAACTTCTGTGGTTTGTCCACATGAATTTTGGCATACTGCAGTCGACTCTTCTTATTCTTTGGGGACAGCAAGGGGGTGCGCCTGGGAGTTCTGGCATGGAGGCCTTCATTACGCAGGGTGCACCGCATTGTCTGAGCAGAAACTTCAGTACCCACATCTGACAAATCTTTTCTCAGTTTCTCAGCAGTCACACAGGGACTTTTCTCCACTCTACGCTTCAGGTAGCGCACAGCAGTCGAAGTCAGCATCTTCTTTCTGCCACGACCAGGTTGCGTTTCAACATTGCCCTTTGCCTTGAATTTGCGAATGATGCTTCCTATGGTGTCTCTTGGTATGTTTAACATCTTTGCAATCTTCTTATAGCCATTGCCCTTCCTGTGAAGATTAATCAACTGTTCTCTTGTCTTCCTGGACCATTCTCTTGACCTCACCATGTTTGTAACCACACCAGTAAATGTCTAGAAGGAGCTGAGTATCACAGTCATTTTAAAGCTGCCTAATTGGTGCTTATTAGGCTTCATTGCTACTCCCTGATATCCACAGGTGTTTTCAATACCTGATTGAAAACACTTCATTGAACCTCTGTTCTTCAGAGTGGTAGTCTTTAAGGGGTTGAATAATTATGTCAATGAAGAATTCACAAAAGAAACACTTACTACTGTATTACAAAACTAATTGATGTCATTTTAGTTGCATATGGTTCTTTAAGAAGTCCTTGTAGGATTTCTTTCTGAATACAATTACAAATGTACACTAAATTCCCTAAAACAATTTACAGTATTGGGGGTTGAATAATTTTGAACACAACTGTATAAATATATACTGTATAGTTACGGTATAAATGTAATGCTTATACTGTATATTGTGGGGTTTTTGATTGGGTTACATCATTATTGATTTTTTATGCATCAATGTGCATCTTTTTGTGTGTCCACTTTTGATTTATTTATTTGCTTTCAATGAAACTGTTTTATTATGGCCGGGTTGATTAATGGCTATGACACTTTCTTTTCTGCCATGCTTATGGACAAAGTGAATGGGGATAATAATGCATAAAGGAAAATGCTGATAATTTGAGATCTGGTGTGAACCGATCCTTTTGTGATGGGTTTCTTGACAGTGCATACAAAACATGCATTTATTGTGTGTATACAGCTGATGTAATCCCATAAAAAGTGTAAACCATTAAAGGATGTGGGTATAAGCACTTTGCTGTAGTGTACTGTAAGCAGCTTTGTGTAATGGCTCAGTTTATCTGCAGGTTCACACCAAGTTGTCTGGACGACACAATGCTTGTATCAGTTAATGAATTAGTAGGAAACACTTGATAGGCAGCATCTTTAACTGTAGTGTACACGTGGACACAACATTAAAAGAATGGTTCGGCCAAAAATAAAAAAATTCTCATCATTATTTCACCCTCTTGTTGTTCAAAACCTGTGACTGTTTCTTCTGAGGACCACAGAAACAGATCGCAAATCCACTTGTGATGTATTTACAGAAGTATAAGCTTTGCAATAAGTTACGTAGAAGAGCATTACAATCACAAAGGTGAAGTATTATATATAACCTCCTGACTATTACAACCAACATCTAAGGAGACCCTTATAAATCATTCAGCTTGTGGTCCTTCATAAATCAGCATGGCAAATCTTTTGTGTTGCCTGATATTTGCCTTGACTGCTTTATATCATAATAATAATAATAATAATAAATTTTATTTATAAAGCACTTTACATTTTAAGGAAAATCTCAAAGTGCTACAAAAGTGTCGTAATAAAATAAAACAGTTAATTAGACAATTTAAGAAGTCAATTAAAAACGAATACCAACTACGATTACCACAATTTAAGCACTAAAAGAAACATAAAATCAGTCATTTGTGAAGCCCTCAAATGTTCAAAAAGGGACATTGAAGGACTTATTAAAAAGATACGTTTTTAAACTCTTTTTAAGACCATCATTCGTTTGTGGAGCCCTCAGATGTTCAGGGAGGGCATTCCACAGGCGAGGGGCGGCGGCACAAAAGGCTCTGTCCCCAATTGTGCGAGTCTTGGTCCTTGGAGGAAGGAGCCTGTGAGTGTTTGGATGCTCTTCTCGGGAATCCCAATGAGCAGAGCATTACAGTAGTCCAGTCTGGAGGAGACAAAGGCGTGGACGAGTTTTTCTGCATCATGTATGGCGAATGAGGGGCGTAGTCTGGCTATATTCCTGAGGTGATGAAAAGATGTTTTGCAAAGATGTTTGATATGGGCCTCAAAGTTTAGAAAAGGGGGTCAAACCTGACGCCGAGATTTGTAACTACTGTTGATAGGGGAATGTGCTGCCCTGAAAATGTAATACAGTTTATGGTCGATGTTCTAGTCTGATGAGGGGAACCAATGAGAATAGCTTCTGTTTTTGAACTGTTCAACTGGAGAAAGTTTTGATTCATCCACTCCCTTATCTCTTCCAGACAGGCAGTGAGTGTGGTTAAAGTTGTTGAAGATGATGACGGATTAATATCAGTTTTCATATATAATGTGTATCATCAGCGTAACAATGGAAAGAAATTCCAAGCGGCTGATGACTTTACCAAGGAGGAGCATGTAAAGAATAAATAAAATAGGTCCAAGAACTGACCCTTGTGGTACCCCACAATCTACAGCAAGTGAACGGGACCTTGAGCTTCCCATCGCCACAGATTCAGATCTGTCTGTGAGGTATGACTTAAACCAGCACAGAACGGTGTTATTAAGTCCAATAGAATGGTGTAGCCGGTTGAGAAGTATACCGTGGTCAACGGTGTCAAACGCTGCAGAGAGGTCCAGAAGGACAAGGAGGGATGGTGAACCAGCATCAGCTGTCATCAGCAGGTCGTTTGTAACTCTCACTAAGGCTGTTTCCGTGCTATGAGCAGAACGGAAACCAGACTGAAACTTTTCAAAAATGTTGTTGCATTTGAGATGGTGATATGAACACACTTTGCAAAAACATTGCAAAACTCAAAATGAACAATGCAACCAGAAGCACATGAGAGTCTATTGCACATTAACTAATTAAAACTGCTTGTAATCTCCCCAGTAGGCATTATGCTCTGTTCGGAATAGACATCAGCCCCGGGTGGATAGCAGTCTGTGAAATGAACTGACCTATGTAATGTTGCTATGAGACGCTTGAAATAGTCCCTGCGTATACTTATGATGGAATGATACCGGCATGGTTTAGCAGCTGCTGTTCAGGATTCGAATCCAAGAACCTATTGGGAATAGATTTCTGTGCCCATTGCCAGGTTCACCCGTGTACGGGTGCAATGTTGATATCAGAGCAATGTTGATATCAATGTTGATATCATAGCCTATATGGATTGGTCCTTGTTGGCACAACTGACTTTACTTGGCTGCAACATTCAAACTTGAAATGAAAAAATGAAAGATAAAAGCAAGATGATCTGTTTTCTCAAGTGGGATGTGTAACATTACTCTGAAACCGATGGGGATTTCCCCTGAAAAAAGCTGACGGGTTGAAGTTGGGCTAAATCTGAATGTTATTGATGTTCTTAAACTATTCAAAGTGTAAATTGCCATCGGATTTTCCCAACAAATGTATTTACATGTTTAGATCAACAGCTCTGTAAGCATCACTTCACATCTTATTTGAAGGGATAGGTCACTCAAAAATAAATAAAATGTTCATCATATTCATCCTCATATCTTTCCAAACCTTCCAAACACAAACGATGATATTTTGAAAATGTAATTGAAAATCAACCACAAAATTATGTGGTTGATTTTCAACTACATTTCAAAATCATTGACTTTCATTGCGTGGAGACAAAACCATTTCTCAAAATATTTTATTTTTCAAGTATCTGGTTTTGAAGAACATGAGTGCGGAAAATGATGACAGAATTTGATCTCTTTAAGAACGTCACCTTTCTGAAGATCTCTACAGCTACTGTTTGTAAATATGGGTAAAGGTGGTCAACTAGTGGGAGTTAAAACAATGTACCTTTTGAATCATCAACATAAACTGACTGTAACACCCCACAATGTCAAGAGCAGCCTTCAGGACAGCGTCAGTGGGTCTCCTTCATTAAGTTAACTTCATTCATTCCATTGATTAATATCTACTGTCGAAATTTGTTTGAATTGGGTCAAAACAAAAGTCTGGTCAAAAATATATAGGTCACTAAACCATCACTAATTAAAATCACTAACGTTCGTGATTCCTTTTCATATAATAAGTAATATAGGCAAGGAAAAATTTAGAAGATTTTATAGTTGTACACAAAGTCTAAGGGTACGTTTCAAACTACCTCATTATTTCTGTGTTAGGCTTAATGTGGTGCTTTTTCCAAATGGACATTGGTGTTCTTCATGTAACTACTATGCACTTACTGTACTGTGTTATTACAGCCGTAATGTAGGTACCAACCTTGAACCCAAATCTTAACCCATACACCAATACGGCAAGTACATGTAGTTGCAGTATTGTTTTTTGGGAGGGGGGGGCGGTGGTAAGTACACTGTTAGTACATGTACAGTCAAATAAAATGCAACCACATTTCAGTAAATGAGACGTATTTGGGGAATTTTTGCCTAACTAATTTACTTAACTAATTCACAGGCCTTCGACTAAAGCTCACAGTGTTTAAATGTTTATCACAGGACAATATATCCATAGAGGAAATATGGCAGAGGATCTACCTAGTTACTACTCTGTTTCCACTAACACATAACTAGATTACTGAGTAAACTCTTTAAAGGAGCCGTATGTAATAATGACACCTAGCGGTCGAGCTTGGTATCGCAGTTCAAATTAAAATAATAGCAGAGGGTTTTTCCCCACCCCTCCTCAGACTCGATGCTCACATGTGTTGCCAGACACTTACAGGAGTGTAATGGAAAGCATCGGCTCCTACACTATAAGTTTATCTGCTAATTTAAATGTTTGCAGTGGTTTTGTTGTTTGCTCAATAAGCAACACGTTTGAGAGGTTGCCTCTTCCAGAGGTCACATTTATGGGCATGAATATTGTTGTCTTGTTTAAATAATCGTAATGAAATTGTTTATTACTCATCGTAAGTTGTAAAATATAGTAATTCTTTATAAGATTGCAAAGTAATACTACCGGAAAGGGTGCAATCTGCAATCTCTGACCCAGATTGTTTGTTTACTGAAATATGCTGTGATTGTCACCAACTGCCAACCGAGCTGTCAAAATAAATAAGTGGGTAAATCGTCAGTGGGCGGGGTCACACGGACCAAAACAAAAACAGACATCAGATTAGAATAACTGGCAATTGCATTTTATATGTTATATGAACGTAGCATGTTTCCTAAATGTCTACAAACATATTAAGGTATTGTTTTGATTTAATACAATCAATTTATACAGACAGCACCTTTATAGCTTCGCCTCCCCCTCATTGTTTTACGTCAAACACTGGAGAAAGTCTTAAAGAGTGAATAGTTTGTGATTTTTAAGGTCCTACTTTAGTTTATGGAGTGTCCATCGACAAGTTTACATACGAACACGTTCTAAAAACACTTTCATTTTCTAATAATTTTCTTACTTCTTGACTGACTCTCAAATTCGTTTGGCGATTCATCTGTCTTATCCCCTCCTTTCTGTCAGCCTACTCTGATCTGATTGGTCAGATGGTCTAGTCTTCTGTGATTGGTCTACCGTGTGAAGTGTCGCAAATGGAACGGGGATGGGCATTACACGCAGTGACGCAAATCCGACCGGGAACTGAAATTAGAACGACAGATGATTCATTGCGTGATTCAGAGTTGACTCCTTTTTCCTAAGCCAATAACTTTGTTATTCCTACACTTTCGGAATGGTAGACTGCTTACATTCACACTAGGCAACATTACACATTGCATGAAATGTCAAATTAAGGACATTGTAATATTTGATCTTTAAAATACTCAATACTCATGTATTTTCTACTAATATTTGGAACTAGACATGCTGAGCATGAGACACCTGCTCAAATCTATATTCACAACCCAAGTAGGGACGATTGGTTGTGATATTTGAGTGATACCGTGACATTTTTATTGACGAACTGTAGGAGTTTAGAAGTGCAGAGATCAGTCTAGTTTAGTCCATGGGTGTCTGACTGATGTTCATATCAATAAATAAATAGGTCTATAGACTATAATCCACAGACAGAAATCTAGCATGCATAAACCAGACTCACGCCACACAGACTACATAATCTTATATTATAATCTGTTTTGCAGATTTTACCTAACGCTGTGTCAGTCAGAGAATGATGGGTGGGCTGTGTGTTGGAGGATGCATGTTGACGGCTGTAATGAACTCATGGGGAAATGAGAGAAACACACAGCAGGACACTGACTGTGCTGTCCCACATAACCTCACACCATAGCTACCGGTATTTTTCCGTTAAAACTACAGAATTTGTATTTCCTTTTTTCTTTTCTGATATTAAATGTTTTGTGGGTCACCACTATGCTGAAGAGTGGAGTCTGTGTTTAACTCAAGGTCAGCAATGAGATGCTGATGTCATGCTGCATGTTGCTTTGTTTAAAAGTGACTTTGATGTTTTAATAAAGAGTAAATGTTATGTTTTCACTTTTATGCATTTGGACCAAGTTTTCATTGTATATAAAGAAATGCTGTTGATATAAAATACTAAAATGTATTAAGTTCATTTACAGCTTGAAGTTTGTGCCCTGAAGTTTTAAACTGCAAGACTGTTTACGTTCTTTTCCTGTATTTTTTACAGAATTTTACTGGCAACCACAGCTGCCGGTATTTCTCCGTAAAAATTACGGAACATTTTTTACAGTGTACCTTCTGTTCAATCACTCAATACTGTGTCTCAACAAACACACACTGCGTTCAGGACTGGGTGCCATGACCAATATCTCGTATCTCAGTAATACTTGAAAGTACACAGTGATTTTAAATCTCAAAATATATGTCTTTCTTAAAAACTGAAATGATTTACAAATAAATTGAATAACCATGAGGTAATTGTGTACAACAAAATACCATTCATATCTATTTCTTCCTCATCTTGGCTTGTTTTTGGACATATCCCTCTTTGGATTCTTACATACAGTACTTAATGGTTTTTTGTCACTCTCATGTGAAACTTACTTTCAAGGAACTAAAGCATGAGCACACAATACATCATCGCATTGATTCAATATAAGTTTGTGTTGTGCCATCTATCAGTTTCAAACGTTATATCCACCATTTATATAACATTCATCACGGTGTGATGCAGTGAGCAAACAAACACAGCTAAACTTCTTTCAGCAGAGTTAAAGCGGTATTGGCGGGCGTGCTCTTTTGCTGGCTGGATGACGCGTCGGCGAGCTTTATGGGAGAATTGTCCAATAAGGGACTTGGAACCCTTGTTAAGAAACGGATCCATGTTCGAAAAAAACATTCCGAAAACCTGTACGAACCCTGGCAGAGTGAATCGAGCAAAGAAATACTACGTCATACATTCAAATAGTTTTTTCACAAGTTGACCATGTTAAGCTTGAGAAGCCAGCACATCTATTCCTGAATATTAACAAAATCCTTCAAGCCAGCTCAATTAAAGGGTACCTTAGCGGAATCCAATATTTCCACATACTAATTTTCAACTCAACCTGCCCATCTATAGCCAGTTCTTCTTAAACGCAGTTTTCTGTGTAGCCTGTTTATTGATATGTAAACACGTGAAAACAGGTTTGTTTTATAAGCTGATTATTAACAGATACCCGTTTATTTTGTGCATGTAAACGCACCCACTGATATCAAACACCAACATGATAACAGAAACGTTTAATATTCTCAGGAGAACAAGCTTAACTGAGACTGTTCTTATCCCTGGGAAAAGTGCTTGTTCTTTTAATAGCAGCTATTAAACAGGAAACAACTTGATGGAAACAGGTAGAAGAAAATGAATAGAAATGTGGTTTTCTGTGTTCGTTGTTTCAGTATGTTATGCTAGCTTAAGCTATTTCCTTGCTAAAGTTTTATTCATGTATCACATTTTGGGTTTGTCTGCAAATATTTAACGGATGGCTCAGTACTGCGTGTCCATGCATGTTGTTTTGATGCTAACAATATGTCACAGAAGTTTTTAAGGGGTAAACATTCATCAAGTAAACCTTAGAATATCATGCTTTCAGAATTTGTTTTGAGCAAATAAAAACATGATCTACATATGATTCAGGATGCATCACACAGTATTAAATCATGATGAATAGCTGGATGTATTTTGTAAATGACAGCCTTGTTATTAAAAATAATGTTTATTTACACATCAGATTCAAATACCGGTGAATTGGTTTTGCAGATAGCAAATTGCCCAATGTTTTTGTTACAGAGGCCCTGATTGAATACACATGATAATGGTCAGTATTTGATGTGAATATGAAATGATTTATGGTATGAATCTAATGGTACTTCCCCTCTCCTTCACAGTTTGTGGTTTTGTGGTCCACAAAAGGTGCCATGAGTTTGTTACCTTCTCCTGTCCAGGAGCTGACAAGGGCCCTGACACAGATGTGAGTAAATCCTTGTATTATTTATTTTCTTTTACACACATACAGTTCTTGTTCACATTGTCTTCACAGTGTTTTAAGTAAAACATAGGTGTGAAGTGTTTGTCCGTTTAATGACACAGCAGATCATTGAGGCTCTCGTTTTGAAAAGCATCATGTTGAGTAAGACTTCAGCACGAGGCAGCATCGAGAAATAGTTTCTCTCCAGATTCTGTTTGATTGTGGGTGTGATACTCATCTCTGGCTCTGGCTCACTGTGGCTAGTTTCAGCTGCCTAAAATTCTCACCCTGAAGTCAAATGTGCCCTTTTGGCACAGTGTGTCCCCTGTTACTGCTCATAAACTGTCACTCACAGAAAACCCTCACAAGGTCAGCTCTGTGGATGTTTTCTTATAACCCCTCACTAGATTAGCCTCTAAACCGCATTAAGGATACACTTTAGAAAGGCTTACATGATTGTTGTGGTTGTTTTAATGGCTGTAAATTGGCATGCAGGGCTCCAGACTGCGACTAAAATGGTTGAAAAATGTTAATTTGTCAGTGATATTTTTGCACAGATCGCCACTGGCGACCGTGCAAATCTACCGTTTTTTAAATTATTTCCAACATAAGCGGCACACTTTTAAAATAATCCCGTGTACCGAATGCAAACGGGAGAGAGAAAGAAGGATCTGCAGGTTAACCTCACTTCCCAAGATGCTCTAGCGATAGACACCAGAGGCCTTTGCTCTCTGTTTTTTCCACACTCAGCGCACCACAGCCTGATGAGGCAGCTTGGAATAGGTGCATGGAAATTTCCACAGAAAACTCCATGGAATTCCACAGATTTCAGCACTTGTTATTGACAAATATACAAACACAACAAGAGCGCATAACATGATGCGGTGTTTGCTGTGACAGTTTTAGTGAGCCTGAGGACGAACAATGTGATATTTGAGACGTTAAAAACAAAACTAATCCCGTAGAAATTCAGGGAACATAATTTATCTGTCTATTACTTCAGACTACACTGGATAATTTCAAATCCATTCAACAATCAATTCTTGACATTCATATTACAAATTTGGTCTCGTGTATTCACCGTTTACGCAGTCATTTTAGCATCATTCAATAACAATACTTCTCTGCCAATATACAGTGTAGACAGGCAGCATTTTAAGACTATTTGAATACATTTACACACAATTATATTTGTGGACAAATGTAAACACATTTGATACTATTCCACAGAATTCTGCAGATTTCCCCCAAATTTTTGTGCAAAATGTCCGTATTGAGATTCCATATTGCCTTGCTTATGAGGAAAACAACTCAAAAAAACTTTATATGAACAAAACCTATGTGAGGGAAGATTTACATACAACTGCATAACTAAAAGTACTTAATTTAAAGAAAAATTATCTGGCGCTTGTCTTTTTCCTCTTAATTTATTTTTCTTGTCTGGAGCCCTGGCATGGATGAGGCTAATATATTCACTGCGAGTCAGCAAACTTTATTGCTGAATTGTTGTTATAGTCTGTTTAATATTTTACCTCTCTCCTTTATCTTAAATGTGAGCTTTCACTGTGCATGCGTGTGTGAGTGTGTGTCCGTGTGTCTGCGCGTCCGTGTGTGTTTGTTTGTCAAAGAGTGTTAGTACATTTGCATATTGTGTGTGTGAGCGTTTGTATGTGTCTGTCTTTTGTGTTCACCTTTTTTCTTGTTTTTACCGGTTTATAACTTTAACTGATTCGCTTATAGTCAATGTGTCTCATGTAGAACTGCTTTGTTACAATGAAAATTGTAAAAAGCCCTATATGAATAAAGATGAGTTGAGTTGTTTGAACTAAAGACAACATTGTAGTCATTTTACATTGTGTCGATCTTTTTATTATTCTTATGCCCTTATTTATTACGAGAATGAGAGTTTGTCCCTACTGAACTGTGCTTAAAAATTAACCTTTTGTGTACCGTACTAGAAAATAGTAGACTTCCCTGTCTTAGTATAAATATAGTTTAAAATGCTTTTCTGTAGCTCAGTGGTTACAGCATGGCACTAGCAATGCCAAGGTCATGGGTTTGATCCCAGGGATTGCACATACACAGTAACAAATGTATAGGATAATGCAATGTAAGTCGCTTTGGATAAAAGCGTCTGCCAAATGCATAAATGCAAATGTAAGAATTTGTAAAGTATCAGAGATTTTGATTGAACTTTTCTTTTAAACAAGTCTGTTTGTGTTTGTATTTTTTCTCTATTTTTCTTGGAGAGATTAGTGTTTCTCTCTCTCTCCTCTGTGTATTTATGAGTGTGTGTGAGTCAGAGGGTCAGGGCCGCTGATCTCATAAGCTTGTCTCCTCCTGGCGTGAGCGTGTTCTCAGACCGCAGGCTCTATCACGACCCTTAGGCTGCATCCATCCAGCCCTACAATCGTCTGCTTTCATTTGATCATTGCTCATTTTCACAATTCCCTCCTCCAGTGGCCTCGTGCCTCTTTTTTCACTGCTGATCAAACCCTTAAGACACAAGGGCAAAACATCTCGACTAAATTTAAAGATACACCAAATGTTGGTGTAACCAAAGAGACATGAAAGTCTTCATGATGTTTTTTGGTCTCTAGATATGGCTTGTTTTCCTAATATTCCATGTAAGGTTAGTTTAATTCTGGTAGAAATACATGGCAATTGTAAGTAGTTGTGTTAACACAAGATTGAGACCCTTCACAAGCAGTGAGTCCATGGGTTAGGGGTTTGTTGCACAACATTGCACAAACAGAAAGAGCATGAAAACTCTACATGTCACAGTGTTCATGATATTAAAGGGTTTAAACCAACCTAAGCTTTCTTGCTAAATGTTTCTTGTTAAATGATAATAATGAAATGTTGAAATAAATTAATTGCAAATTTTTTACAAAAACAATAGATTTTGTCCTATGCTGTTTGAGCATAATGAACATCATGTCATTAAGGGCTTATAATAGCTGCCAAGATGTGAGATTGATATTAGTGTCAGGGGTTTTCAATTAAAGTTCCAAGAGGTCCAGTCTTTATATTTTCTTCCAAAAGGAGGTCCAGACGATATGTTTTTTGAAAATAAATAAATATTTAATCATTTTAGCCCAGTTGGATATATAAAAAAGATATAATCTTTTATCAGACCACTTATTTTATAATTTGATATCCACAGTATGTATGGATTGTGGGCTATGTGGCTGTAAAGGAAAGCCTTCTTAATAGAAGTCTGATAATTCATATTTATAAAAAAAAAACTACTGACAATATACCAACAGCAAATGTAATGTAACAATTAAAATGCTCTCATAAAAACGTTATGGTTCATAAGATATCACAAAAAAGGTTGAAGACATATAGCAAACCGTAAACAGCCTGACAGATACAAATATTTTAATATTACTGGATTTTGTTTACTGTTGTGTGTCAATTTACCTGCTCTGCATGTCTGCACTACTGTTGTTAAAATAAGGATGTCTATTCATGCGATGCGTCTTTGGCGGGAGAGAAGCAGCTCTTGTGGAGTGGAAAGGGTTAAAACTAATCGCTTTTTGCGCTAGAAAAAATATAAGAGGATATAGCGGCAAAAGATCAAATGCATAAATGTTCTTGAGCGTGTAATGGGACTCTCCGTTGTGTAGACGCGTGGCTCAATTAAACTGAAATCAAATCAGATGTCAAATGTTTTAAATGGTTTATAGGCTCGCGGTCCGGATGGAACGAAGCAAAGATCTTGATCCGGCCAGTCAATTGAGGATGACTGGACTATATCATATATGCAGCTTTGATGTTCACATGTGGGCCAAATAGAAAAGAAATGATCTGCAAAATCTCCATTGATTCTCAATGTTTTCCTCCTTCAGAGTCTCTGAACATACTGTTATGTTCATTACTGGACTCCAGTGTGGCTTTAGATGGATCACCTTTCAAGTCATTAATGAGATCTATTTATATTGAGCCTTTTAAAACACACACTTTCACTTACTCCTGGTTACATAGTGTTCTTTTACAGGCTCCTTAAAATAATAAGATCATGTGATAAATGATCTCTCTCCCTACTGTCTCAACCTTCCTGCTGTTGCGTTGGCTAATATTTGTCTTTGTGTAGCACAGTAAAGCTGGTAAAGCTATTATTCTTGTGTTGTGTGACTGATATTAACAGCAATACGAACAGCCGCAGGTCTGTACATTTCAGCTTCAAGATATTCACATGGAAACTCATGAAGATGGATATTTTGACGTTTTTTTGTAGTTCATTAAATTTTTGGTATTTATTTGTTCATTTATATGTGTCAAAACTGAACAAACTTATTAAAAATGTAAACTATATTGTATTCCACATTATGTTGTATAGCGTCACCATCCAACCCTAGTACACCTAGAGTTTTCGGTTCCTATCAAACACCCAGCGCAAGTGTTTTTGCTAGTTTCAGCCCGACGCACTTCTCATTTTCTCGTCCTGCACTATGTTGTTCAAATTGCCCTCATTTGTCACATTAGTTGAATGTGACTCGTCATACTCAGCAACGCAAGATGGACCCACGCAGCAACGGATTTACCATATTGGCAATTTGGCGAGTGCCCAGGGTCACCAAGACTTTAGGGGCACCAAATAAACCATCAAAACAAAATGAAAATTTTATAAATGTAGGCTACATAAGTACTTGTTTTTTAAGATTTAATTCACACATCTGCGCTAAATATGTGTGGGACCATGTGCGGGAATACCCCCCACTTTTAGAAAAAAATGGTTCTGTTCCCCCGCACTTTTCGAAACACCTCTGCCAACATTCTCGCCCATGTTATCATGTTTATAACATAGATTTGAGTGAACTAACATTCAGCCAATCACAAGTGAGTGGTATGAGGCCAGTCGTCTTTCGTGTACACTTTAAGCTTCAAACAGATCGAAGCAGGAACTGTGCAGAGCGCATTCTTGTAGCGGCAACTAACAATGCAGGGATTGGCACTGATTAATCAAGATATATTAACATTACATGCGTCAGAAATAAGATGGCATAGAATGTAATGCATGCTAAAAGTACATTGAGGTAAGGGCACTGCTTTAGGTCCAAACCTGCGTTTGCGTTAGTGTCAACACTATAGCAATCAATTCATATATGTACATTTAAGTGGAGTCATGTTATCGCAGTACTTATGTGATCGTTTAGGAGTCTAAAGAAGAATATACACATACTTTGCTTAAAAAAATGTTGAATAGCTGTATGTGAAATGGAACCCGCTTGTTTTGTGCGTCTCTTTAGCAGTTAAAATAGTAATAATAACGTTTCATGTTATTTTTATAAATAACCTTGCCATACATTGTAATCTGGTGACTGCCACTTTGTTGAATTAAAATCCCAATCTCCTGAAAATCTGTACATTGTTCCATTGTCCCCTAATGTGAATGTCCCCTATGTATGCAAACTACACATAGGTTTTATATATAAATGTCCCTGTACCCCCACTTTGTGACACGCACAATATTTACACCTGTTAGAAAAAAATTGTTAGTGATTATTATTCACTAAATGATAACAAGAAATGTAACATTACAACAGAAACCAGTTGCCCTTTGACTACAGTAGGCCTAATTGTTAAAAATACTTGATGAAGAGTTGTTTTATGTGTTCTTTTCCTCAAAAGTGTCATGTTAATGTGAAATTCTTCTAAAATAATATATTGTACATGGCTGAGTTTCATTCTTATAAATATTTTAATATATAAATCTTATATAGTATAAATATAATCGGGTGCTGTTGCCCAGGGTCACCATGAGGTCTTAATACGCCTCTGGATCCACCATGTTCTCAGGTAACAATTTTAATATGTGTGATGCAACATATTAATCAAATGACCAGGAAGGGAGCGTTTATTATATTACATAGAAGTTTTGTTTTATGCCCTGAACTTCTGGAACACTGAATGCAGAACACTTACAGTGTCTGTCTGCTAATGCATTAAATGCATAACCAAATAGATATAGAATATTATATGATGTTTCCAAATCGGTTTCTATATTTTAAAATAAAATGCTAAATATTAAAATGTCACTTTGATCATTTAAGAGTGTGAAGCTGACCTCATACCCAATGTTGCATGTTGCGCTGCCATCTTGGGAGATTCATAATCCACGGCTATTATTGTTTTGATATGTACCGTAACTTGTAATAAATATAATGTTAGAATAAAGCTAATTTAAGACACCAATCTACATTTTGGTTGAGAGTTCAACCATAAAAGTCTCAGAAGTCAACTCAACGAGCGAGTGTTGAGCATTGAGCAGTTGCGAGAGCATAGAGAGAATCCCGCTGGCGTTCGTCAAAGCCTCTCCTCGCAGACTTAGTTTTTGCGCGCGGAGCATAAATGCGCTCTCAAAAGGATTCTTTTCCATGCGCGGATTCGTTCTGCGCGCTCGAGGAGCATAAATAAGCTCTCCCACTCCCAAGAGCGTTTTATCGCTCGTGGAACTGTTCTGCACACTTAAATCACGCGTGCATGTGTGGTTTTCATGCGTGCGATTTTTGGGTCTGAATAAATTCCATGCGTGTTGGTCAAAAAAAGAGTTGTTTTCAGCTGTTGTTTTTGCTATTATGATGAACCGAGAATATTAAAAAATGTTTCCAAAACCCCCCCAAAACCCCCATTACTCATTAAGAGAATCAGGACAACACATTTAGACCATGCGCCCTGGCGCGCAACCGTTTTCCCGTCATTAAACTAGCAAAACTGGATTCGGACACATCGCAGTGAGTGTTAGACCATGCGCTTTGATCGTCCAAATAGGGCCCTTAGTGTGTTTGATGACATTGACAGAATGCTTCAGTTCTCAAAATCTGTAAGCAAAGCTTTCCTGCGGCATCAGATCAGTAATATCTCCAACAGGAGCATGATTCAGACTATGGCACAGTACTGAGAGTTCTCTTTGTCCAACTTTGTGTTCCTGTCACTGTGTAATGATAGTGTGTTTAGTGTTTCTCAACTCCCAAGCACAGTTTCTTTGTGGAGTGACTGGCATCACTGGCTCTGCCAGGATCAGAAGGGTCCAGTATTTTACCCTGCATCAGTGCTTTTCTTTGTCTTCAGCTGGTCCAACATGGCCACAGACTCAGTTTCTTGGTTTGACTTCATTATTCATGGGACAGGCTTGTTTAATCTGATCATGCTTTCGGCAAACAGAACAACTCCTTTTGCTGATAAAGGTGTTGTGATCTTTCCTCTGGGTTTTTAGTCTACAACGTTCAGTGCCTGGTATTCATTCACTGTTATTGAATTGGCCTTCTTAAAACTGAAGTATAGTTCCCTTTTTACAAGTACGCGAGGAATTTTTGTCATCAAAATAGTATGCATGTACTGTACACGCACCGCCGGAATTTTGTTTATCTTGCAATACCTACAAAATATGTGCAGGTCGGGGATGCACAATCTGTTTCTTGCAGAAATTAGTTTAACCAACAGGAGGCAACAGTGTCCTGGGAGCATTGATTCTAGGTAGTGGAAGAAAACCTGACCCCTGTAGGCCTGGAGAGGTATTGCAATATGTCGTATGTTAGAATGTTGATGTTTGTTGGCTTTTGTTGGAGTTTGTTGGTGTTGGCTGGATCAGCAGCTTTCATAATACCTAAGGTGGTGTTTACATTAGCCTGTTGTTGTATACGAAAACGGTGTTTAAAAACAGAAACGATCCCTGTTAATGCTGCCGTTTCCACATGTATTTTAGAAAATAATCGCTACACTACTGAAAATGCATGTTACATGACCATTTAGTCAAGCTGGGCATACACAAACAAATGTAAATAGTTGTATGGGTTTACATAAACTGGTTGTTGATGACAGTTAGTTATAGTCGTCACAGACTGACCAGTACAAAATGAACATGATGGCGAGGAAATGCAAGGATGTCTTCGCATGGATAACGTTAGATGAGGTAATCCCTGTTATCAGGCTTGTTTGATTTCATCCAACGCCATGCAGAACGATCGACGGATGACATCGCGGTACTGAGTGAGCTATTTAAAGCATGTTGCTCTCGATTCTCACTCACTTTGCTGTAGTGTCACCTTGTCGATTTCGCCTTCATGTAGCGTAATGGTTCAGATGACAGGGGCTTAACGAATCAGGAAATAAAACGCAATAAGATGAACCAATCAGTAAGCGAATGTGGGCAACCACACCTGGGTATTCTGAAGTCTCTTTGTTCGTCCGTTTACACAGAAACGAAACCCTGGAGTTTTCAAACTAAAACAACCAGAGTAGTGTAACGCCAGGCGTAACCATAGCAAGAGTTATGCAATTTTAAAGAAAATCACAGTAGTATAAATGCTGCAAAAGTCATTGGTTCCCAAACTGAGAGCCGGGAGGCGTAAAAAAAGTTATTATCTTTGATTGATTTGTTGTAAATTGGGCCTTTAGGGGAGGGCAAAAATTGCCTGAACATTGTTCAGTCAGTATAGTGTTACCTCTTTTCTGTTGCTGACGTCATGTGGTGAAGTGTTGTTGTTGATAGGGGGAGAGGAGCTTAATATTTTTAATTAAAGATTACAAGTGTGAATTAATTAAAAAATATAATTGTGTCTACGGATGAATCATTTATAATAATCACTGCAACACTGTGTAAAAGACATCGATTTTCCTTTTGGATTTCATGGTGACTTTAAATTGTGAGTCAAACAGGGACAGAAATTAGTAAGTGAAACTATGTAGAGAAAATAAACAGTAGTAACAAAGCGTGTGATCTGCAGATATACTGTATGTATGTAACTGTGTGGCTACAGATGCTTTGTGATGTCAGTACTTGAAGTCTTTTTCTTCTTGGCAGTATGTTTGCAGCCTGTAATATTAGTGTAAAGGTCAGACTAATGCATTATCCCAGCTGCATAAATGAACAATGACCCGAATCTGCTGTTGTTGAACATGTGTAATGAATATATCAGACAAATGTCAGTGTTTTTAAACTCACCAACCTCTGACCCAGTTACGGCAGCACAGAAAGATGTAACCTCTCTAGTTTTGCAGTCGCAAAAGAGGCGAATTAATGTAAACAAGCAAAAACACATATGTACACATACACATTGCAAGATTTGTCAAAGTCGTGTAGGTTCATCCAAAGTTTTGAAAGTTAAGTCTTAAGCCAGCATCTGTGCCCTTCACTTTTTCTATGAGTTTGTTAAGAGGTGTTCTTAGTTCTGGTTCTTCTAGTAGCGGTTATAAACATCAAAGCTGCTGGTTATTTCATATTTTATATAACTTCAAATGTTTTATAGACAAACTACACTAATGCAGAAAGAGTGACATTAAATACAGTGTGAATGAGTATCATTGTGTGCTCTTTGCCATTGAGGGATTTTTCCACACATCATTTTTAAAACCATACCTGTTCTGTAAAATGAGCCTTGGTCTTCTGTCCACTACAGTTTCTGTCAATAATCGGACGGATGTTATGTGCTCCACTGATTTCACTCCCATTGCTCCTGTATTTGCTCCTAAGGGCGGTTTTACACTAGCACTATGGTGTGGACCTGGTTTCATTACATGTCAGAGTTCGATTTGTTTGGGTGATGTGAACACTGTTTTCTGAACCCGGGTGCGCACCCGCGAACTGTGCCCGAGTCTGCTTAAAAAGGGAGGTCTGGGGTGCGGTTCCTGTGAACTCTAGTACGCGTCACTACTAATATGAACGCAATCATACCAAATCGCAGAAGTGAACTGCTATCAAAGGCGTGGTAACCGATTTCCAGAATTACGCTTTAGACAACTGAGTCGGGCCGAGTACCAAAAAAACCTTGTACCCAATCAGCAGTATTTGGCAAATGTTTGCTTGTGTGTATTTCACTTACTTTTTCACGAGCGTGAATGACGTGCTCCAAGCAGAGAACTGTAGCCTATAGGCTATCTCATTAATTTCTCTTTATTTCAACGTTCTTAAAACCCTTTAGGCGCCAGGGTTTTTTGGAAACATGCTGGATTTTGACATCAAGATTTCAAAAGCTTGTGGCTTGAAAGGGCTTAAAGATAGAGATCTTCTGTGAATTAGAAAAATGTTGGGCAATACCGAAAGTTTATGTATTATTTATTAAGTATTATTTCATAATATTCAGGAAATATAACTTATTTGCATGTTTTTTTTTGTCTTTTGATCCTCATGACCAGAAAAGAGGAAACCAACTATTAAACAGGAGAAAGTACTAAATTATTACTATATTACTATACTTTACTTTATAGCCTACTTTCTGATCAGTTCATCAGTAATATTCAGGAAATAGTAGACATTGA
Organism: Triplophysa dalaica; assembly: GCF_015846415.1. NCBI lineage: Eukaryota > Metazoa > Chordata > Actinopteri > Cypriniformes > Nemacheilidae > Triplophysa > Triplophysa dalaica. Next base: position 24,250,863 of record NC_079548.1, on the reverse strand, counting down.
ATTGATTTTTGAACTTATTTACATGTTGTTGTTCATTCCAAATGACCAGGAAAAGAGGAAATCGCGTGTAGCTATTTTTTGATAGGTTGATCAGCTATCTGCCCAATCAGCTGCCTCTACCTCTAGCAACAGCTTTCCTATGGACACTACGACTACGTTCACCCTGCCACTTCCATCTCTGCAAAGGGTTGAAATGATTCCTCCTTTGCGCTCTGTGAATATTCGCGCCTTACATGGTGGAACCATAACGCTGCAAATGTACCGACAAATGCATGGTCATTAGATGACCGATCGTGATTTCCAATAAGCGGAAATTCCCCTTCAGAGTCAGAATCGGCGAAATAACATTTGCAACACATCCTGACGGTACAACCTTTTATTAACCATGTGGCAATTTTCTCTTACAAATCTCACAATTTACTCTGACGCTCTGAACTGCTTCCGCTTCAATGACACGATAGCTCACTTGCTCTGCTATATATCTCGAACACTTTGAATAGGAACTTGACGTCATTTTGTTCTAGAATCTAAGTACTTCATGTCTGCCATCTAGTAGTATGGGATAAAAATGAGATATTACACCATATTAGGAACTACAGCCTATTTTATTAATTAACTCAATTCTGAAATACTTTATTTATATTAAAGTCTTAATAACAATTTCGTTGTTACAAAGCAGCTGTACATGAGACACATTGACTACAAGTAAAACAACTAAAGTCATACACCTGTAAAAACAAGAAAAAGGTAAAAACACAAAAGACAAACATACAAATGCTCCACACACACAATATGCATAAATACTTCACACATCGACATAGACGCACACACGCAAAGTGAAAGCAAACATTTGAGATAAAGCAGAGAGAACCACAGGTCAAATATTAAACGGACTATAAATTCCTAGATGCAATATTAATTATGTAAAACTTCTGAATTCTAAAGCAGCCCCCCCGGCCAGGCAAATAGTGCAAAACAGTATGCAAACGGTCGCGAGGAACCCAAAACTCCAATCGAGAAAAAAAACCTCAGGAGAACCCAGGTCCAGCCAAGGGATTCCAGTTCCCCTCTGGGAAAAGCTGCTGCCTCTGCACAAGCTCAACAGTGCTTGCATAACAAGGCAAAAACAAAAAAATGTTTACTAATAAGGTAAATTATAGATTTAAGATTATCATTAACAATCTAATAGCATTTGAAATTTTGTAGTGAAATCATGTCAATCCTTTATCCACCTCTATCATCTCAGCTCTTGTCTGGTCACCGCTTTCCATTCTCAGCTCTGCCATCAGGTGTGGGCATGAACTGCATCCTGTGGTAACCTTGGAACAAAGAGACAAGACTGGCTGAGAGTAGAGTACTGTTCTGCACTCTTTGATGCAACAAGTACATCATTTGTTCTGTGTTCCTGGTTCCGGTTGATGTAAATAATGCAGCCTAAATCCTCTGAGGATTAATATTATGGAAAGGGGGTGTATGCAAGATTAAAAAGATGCGTCTTTAGTCTAGATTTAAACTGAAAGAGTGTGTCTGCCTCCCGGACAGTGCAGGGAAGAATATTCCAAAGTTTAGGCGCTAGATAAGAAAAAGATCTACCACTTGCGCTTGATTTTGAAATTCTAGGTATTACCAACTGACAGGACGCCTGAGAGCGTGATGCACGTGAAGGACTGTAATACAATAGAAGTTCACTCAAATACTGCGGCGCTTTATAGGTAATAAGCAAGATCTTAAAGTTAATGCGATGCTTTATAGGTAACCAGTGCAAGGTTGACAGAACCAGTGGGTTAATTATGACGTCTTGTCGCAATTCTGCGACTTTGGCGCTTAGAGGGTTAAGAGCATTTGCAGTACATTCACAGACGAAAGTGCCACTGTACTGAGGCGTTGGAAGCCAAACTAACAGTTCAAAACATAAATGTATAAAACTGACACAAGCAATATTATGCATTTTGACGCCTTCTCCTGCGACAATGTAAACAGCTGCAGGCTGATGACGCAGCGACACAGGCTGATGGCGCAAGCGACCCGTGGTTCTCGGACCCAAAAATAATAATATGAACGCAGTCCAGCGGGTGCAGGGGGAGGGGGGAGCAAATGGACTAGGGTTCGGACCAGACAATCTATCTAAATGTGAAACCAATAGGGCTGTCGTCAAGTCCACTGTTGTCGAGTCCAAGAAAAGTTCAAGACCAGGACTACTCGAGACCGAGTCAAGACCAAATCCAAAGAGGTTCGAGTCCAAGTCAAGTCCAGAGAGGTTTGAGTCCAAGTCAAGACCGAGTTCAACTGAGGCAGTCAAGACAGAGACAGAAAAAAATAATGACTACAAGACCACATATTTAACTCTTGATCATTTATGTGGTGCAAGAGAAAGCACATCTTCTATTCTAAGATAATCATTTTCAAAAGTGTTTGCTATGATCAAAAAGCAGATAAAATAAGGTAATTTTATTAAATTTAAGTATAGCACTAAAATCACAAAGCCGAAGTGTAACTTCACATTTTTTTATTGAAGTTTAACAATTTTATTCTGCCAATAGAAAATGTAACAAATAACCAGCAAAAACTTGAATATGTTCCCATTCTTCAACTTATTACTTGGTGTCCCCCAAAGTAACCAAAAAATAAACCACTTTTTAAGGAACTTTTTTATCAGCCCAACTACCAACAGGGCTGTGTAGCATAAAACACCTTTTTGTGTGTGTCTGCGTGTGCGCGCCTGCCAGTACTCGTGCGTGTTCGAACTCCGATAGAGGTGCCGCCAGAAAGAGCAGAGGCCCCACGGCCCTCGTTTAAAAGCAAGTTTCTGTGCCCATCCTTATATAACATGTTCATATCGCAATGACAATAAAAATATGATCGATCTTATCTTTAAGCCCTACTTTGTAAACTTATAAAAATTCTCAAACTGCAATGCTAACTTTGAAACATGGTAACTTACCTCTCTTTGTGATGCCTTTGCAGGTGTCTTACGAAATTGGATGTTGTCCCACAAATTTCGGGGAAAGCGCAGTGTTGATAAATTCTTCATGGTGGGTAAAACCAAATTGTATTATGCAGCTGCTCGCTGACATCGTGCCTGATGAATGATTGATGCTCTCGGGTTCGCGCCGCGGACGAATCGTTCATTTGAACCGGTTCTTTCTTTTTAATGAACCGGTCGAACCAGTTCAGCGGACTCGTTTGCGTGTAGCGTCTCTGGTAAAGACTTAATATTATCCACAAATTAATTCAGTTATTCACATTCTGGCGTGCATGACAGCCCCGCGGACTTGAACCAATATACCGGGGTCATTTAGTTACACCAACAGCACACACTGAGGTGAACTGTGTGAAGAGAGAACTAATGAGCATGCGCGGCTCTCGTTCTTGAGTCGAGAGTCCGCAGCAGTTTTCAGATAATTCGTTTTCGGATCACAAGAATATTGATCTATCAATTTTGTTTTGTTTTGAAGAAGAAAATAAAACATATATTGCTGGACTCGGACGAGACTGACTACATTTGTTGAGACCAACGACCAAATCCGAGACAAGTCCGTGTGCAAATACCAACGAGTCCAAGACAAGTCCTAGACATAAAAAAACGTCTCGAGTCCGTACTCGAGTACTACAGCAATAGAAACCAACATACAGTTGAAAGAAAAAGTATGTGAACCCTTTGGGCTTACTTGGATTTCTTCATAAATTGGTCATAAAATGTGTTCTGATCTTCATCTAAGTCACAACAATAGAGAAACACAGTCTGCTTAAACTAATACCGCACAAACATTATACATTTTCATGGTTTTATTGAATACAACATGTAAACATTAATAGTGCAGGGTGGAAAAAGTATGTGAAACCCTAGGCTAATGACTTCTCCAAGAGCTAATTGGAGCCAGGAGTCAGCCAACCTGGGGTCCAATCAATGTGATGAGATTGGATGTGTTGATTGAAGCTGGCCTGTCCAATAGAAAACACACACCAGTTTTAAGTTTGCTGCTCTGAAGAAGCGTTGTCTGATGTGAACCATGCCTCGCACAAAAGAGCTCTCAGAAGACCTACGATCAAGAATTGTTGACTTACATAAAGCTGGAAAGGGCTACAAAAGTATATCTAAAAGCCTTGATGTCCATGTGTCCACGGTAAGACAGATTGTCTACAAATGGAGAAAGTTCAGCACTGTTGCTACACTCCCTAGGCGTGGTTGTCCTGTAAAGATGACTGCAAGAGCTCAGCGCAGAATGCTCAATGAGGTGAAGAAGAATCCTAGAGTGTCAGCTAAACACTTACAGAAATCTCTGGCACATGCTAACATTTTTGTTGACAAATCTACAATAAGGAAAACATTAAACAAGAATGGACTTCATGGGAGGACACCACGGAGGAAGCCACTGCTGTCCAAAAAAACATTGCAGCACGTTTGAAGTTTGCAAAAGAGCACCTGGATGTTCCACAGCACTACTGGCAAAACATTCTGTGGACAGATGAAACCAAAATTGAGTTGTTTGGAAAGAACACACAACGCTATGTGTGGAGAACAAAAGGCACAGCACACCAACATGAAAACCTCATCCCAACTGTGAAATATGGTGGAGGGGGCATCATGGTTAGGGGCTGCTTTGCTGCCTCAGGCCCTGGACGGATTACTGTCATCGATGGAAAAATGAATTCCAAAGTTTATCAAGACATTTTGCAGGAAAACTTAAGACCATCTGTCCGCCAACTGAAGCTTAACAGAGGATGGACGATGCAACAGGACCACGACCCAAAGCATAGAAGTAAATCAACAACAGAATGGCTTCAACAGAAGAAAATACGCCTTCTGGAGTGGCCCAGTCAGAGTCCTGACCTCAACCCGATTGAGATGCTGTGGCATGACCTCAAGAGAGCGATTCACACCAGACATCCCAAGAATATTGCTGAACTGAAACACTTTTGTAAAGAGGGATGGTCCAAAATTTCTCCTGACCGTTGTGCAGGTCTGATCTGCAACTATAGGAAATGTTTGGTTGAGGTTATTGCTGCCAAAGGAGGGTCAACCAGTTATTAAACCCAAAGGTTCACATACTTTTTCCACCCTGCACTAGGAATGTTTACATGTTGTGTTCAATAAAAACATGAAAACGTATAATGTTTGTGTGGTATTAGTTTAAGCAGACTGTGTTTCTCTATTGTTTTGACTTAGATGAAGATCAGAACACATTTTATGACCAATTTATGAAGAAATCCAAGTAAGCCCAAAGGGTTCACATACTTTTTCTTTCAACTGTATATCAACTGCATAAAGTTAAACTTTTCTCGATTTTGTCGTATTGTCACATCCAGTTACTAAGCTCCCGCTGAAATGAATAAGACCACATTGCTCAGATTTCTTGTCACGCTATACAACAACATAGAGACTTGACTGTACTTAGCAGAATGAGATTTCTTTTCTTTTCTTCTTCATTGAGTGTCAAAACAAGCGTTTAGTGATCTACTGAACAGCGTTCCCTTTCTGTCGGTCTCTCGACGTTGTGTCGAGAACGACAGATGGGGTTCGCCCTTGAGAACCAATCAACTCTGACTACTATAGAAAAGGCCAATGAAATTTGGCGAATGCAATTTGCATGCCGGGCTCCGCCCCCGGAAATCCGGTATAAAAGGAGGCCGGCGTGCAGCATTCACTTACCTTTTGTTCTTCAGAGCCATCGCTCATGAGTACAACTCAGGATTCAATCCTCTACAACTACACGCTGGTGCTACGACGTGTTACAGCGGATCGTCCCTTCCTGCAGCGACCTTCCCCTGGGCGTCTCGGCGGTTCCGGAGGTGTTAGAGATTTTTTCTAAAAGTCCCTTTCAGGACTGACTGAGCATTCTCCAGCGCGGCATGTCCCGCTGTTCTCTTGGGTGCGGCACCCTCATCGAGGAGGGGGATGGACACGATCGCTGCATTAGGTGTCTGGGCGTCCAGCACACTGAAGCAGCGTTCGTTGACACATCTGCCTGCACTGCGGGCAGATTGTCATTCAGAAGTTGCGGTCACGGGTGGCTGTCTTCCTACGGGAACCAGCCACCATTTCGTCTGCTACCCGGGCTGTGACATCTGTGGCTACGGCCCCGATGACCACCCACGTTAGCAGCGTTAGTGATATGGGGAACTCTGCGAACGTAAACCCGCCAGCCGAGTGCTCACGGGCCGATCGCACCCCGATTCGCTCTTCTGAACGTTCCCCAACCGGCGGTGGCATACCGTCCGGATCCTCACGCACACACTCGGAAACGATGTGTGACGTAGATGAGATGTCGCTCGCAGCATCGGAGGGAGACTGGCATCCGACTCTGCCGAATCCAAACTCCACCCCCAGCGGTCGAGTTCAGGAAGAAGCAGAAGTGATGTCATCCGTGCTAACCCGGGGATGCGTGGTTCCCGAGGTCGGTGCGCGGTGCAAACCGCGCCCACCCCGGGTGCCATGTTTTTCCCGGAGGTGCATGAGGAGCTGTGTAAAACTTGGAACGCTCCACTCACGGACCGTTCCGGTGCACCTGTGCCGCGGACGGCTACGGCCTGGGGGGGGATCGACCACTCCTACCGTCCAAAGCACGTAAGACTTCGGCATCACTGGTGTCGAAAGCTTGCGATGTTGCGGGCCAGGCTGCCTCCTCTCTCTATGCCTTGGCCATCCTGCAGGTCCGCCAGGCCAGGGCGTTGAGAGGGCTCCACGAGGGTAAGGCCGACCCGGGTATAATGCAGGATCTCCGTGCCACCGCTGACAGCGCTCTACGGGCGACTAAGGCGGCGGCACGGGCCCTGGGTCGGACGATGTCCACGGTAGTGGTCCAGGAGAGACACCCCCGGCTATACCTTGTGCAGAAGAGTGACAGCAAGGAAGTCCGCTTTCTTGATGCACTCATCTCGCAGGGTGGGTTGTTGGTAACACCGTCGAGGACTGCGCTCAGCCTTTTTTTTGACAGCGAAGCAGACAGTGGCAATTAACCACATTTTTTTTTTCACGCCGCAACTCGGCCGCCTACAGGCCTCCGAGATCTCACGTGACGTCTGCTTCCCTGCAACCCAGGACCCTTTCGACATCGGCTCCGGTTCCTGTGCCCCCACAGGCGGCACCCCGGAAGCAGAGGTCGAGGGGGAAACCTCCACCCCGTCAGCAACCTCCTCGCGAGAAGGGACACTGACGGGAAGACCCCAGGGAGAACAACATCGGGCCCGAACCTTCACAGCCACGGCTCTGATCGGTCGGTACGGGACGACTCCTGCCTCGTCACCAAAGCCAGGCCCTTGTTAGGGCTTGGCGCCCACTTACTCACTGAGTTTTCTGTTCTCCCCGGGTTTACTTGCAGCCGATCGCACACTCCACTGGACTGTGCTCGGCGAACCGACCTCACACCCTGGCGAGGCGTGAGGTCGTACACATACGACAGCCGTCACCACTCTCAAACCGACAGTGCGTGCCGTTGTCCCGCCAGGCAGGTAAGTAGGCGGAGCAAACCTTCCCTCCGGGGACTCCCCACGACATGGTTAGCTCCGCCAGCCGACGAACCACCCCCCGTGGGAATGATGAAGCAGACCGTCCCCTTGGTCACCCTGTCACAGTCCCTGGGAGCTCGAGAGCTGCCCACACTGTCTCGCTGGCTAATGAGGGCGGTCCGTCTTGGTTACTCGATCCAGTTCGCCAGAGACTCACCCAAGTTTCGGGGCATCATCTCTCCCTCTGTCAGAGGCAGGGACGCATACGTACTTCGGGTAGAGGTCACCACCCTTCTGGCAAAACAGGCATCGAGTTCGTCCCTCAAAACCAAGATGTTCAGTGGGTCACCACCCGCACTTCATCGTTCCCAAGAAAGACGGCGGGTTGCCCCCAAAGGCTGCGTACCCTGAACAGAGCACCTTCACAAGCTGCCATTCAGGGTGCTCACACAGAGGCGCGTCCTGACATCTATGAGGTGTCAGGATTGGTTCGTGGCAATCGACCTGAAGGACGCTTACTTTCATGTCTCGATCCTCCTCGACACCGGCCGTTCCCACGGTTCGCGTGCGAGAGGCGGGCATATCAGTACAGAGTCCTCCCTTTCGGTCTGTCCCTGACCGCCCTTTCTCCCTGAGAGGAGGAAGGCGAGCGGGTACTAAACTATCTCAGCGACTGGCCTATCTTGGCACACTCGCGAGATCTGTTATGTACACAAAGGGACCTGGTGCTCCGGCACCTAGGTCGATTGGGACTCCAGGTCAACCAAGAGAGGGGCAAGCTCTCCCCAGTGCAGAGCATCCTCTTTCTCGGTATGGAACTCAACTCTGTCACCATGTCGGCACACCTGTCCGCAGTTGTGCCCAACCAGTGTTGAACTGTCTGAAATGAACATTTTAGGCAGACAGCGGTCCCCCTGAAACAATTCAGAGGCTCCTGGGACACATGGCGTCCTCGCGGGTTAATACCCCTCGAGTTGATGCACATGACACCGCTCCAACACTGGTTTCAGAGTCGAGTTCCGAGGAGAGCGTGGCACACCGGCAGCAGGCGCATGGTGATGCCGCCCTGCTGCCGACGCACCATAACCCCTAGTCTTTATGACTTTTTCGACGGACTCAGGTCCCTCTGAGCAGGTTATGAGGCAGGTCGTGGTGACGACTGAAGTCTCCCTGCAGGGGTGCGGTGTAGTGTGCAACGGGCACGCAGGTGGGGTGTTGGACGAACCCCCGCCTGCGCTGGCATATCAATTGCCAAGAGTTGTGGGCTATGCTACTTGCACTGAGCAGGCTACGGCCTCTCGTGCGAGACATGCACGTGCTGTTCCGAGGACAGCACTATAGCTGTAGCGAATACAGATCGTCAGGGTGGCGTTCGCACACAGCAGCTAAACACAACTTGCTCGACGCCTCCTCCGGTGGAGTCAACAGGTGACTCGTTCCCTGCAGGCCACACACCCCGGGCAAACTGAACTAGACAGCCGACGTGCTTTCTCGCCAGTTTATGCCTCGTGGATAGTGGCGACTCCACCCCCGTGCAGTCCAGCTCATTTGGAGGCTGTTCGGGTAGGCCCAGGTAAAACCTGTTCACCTCCCGTAACACCACCATTTGCCCGCTTGATAGTCCCTGCCCTCGGCACGGATATCCTTGCGCACAGCGGGCCGCGGGATGGGCGGAAGCACACCTTCCCCCCCCCAGGAGCCTTCTTGTACAGACTCTGTGCAAGGTCAGGGAGCAGGAGCACCAAGTGTTATTGGTTACACCACACCGGTCTAACCGCACTTGGCCTCAGAGCCGATGCTCTGGACAGCGACTCCCCCTGAACCATTCCCCTGACAGAGGACCTGCTCTCTCAGGGGAAGGACACGTTCTGGCATCCCAGATCAGACCTCTGGAACACCCATGTCTGGTCTCTAGACGGGACGAGAAGATCCTAAGATGGCTACTCCCCCTATACGGCTGAGACCATCACCCAGGCTAGGGCCCCATCTACTAGGCGGTTACACGCCTCTAGACGGTGCCTCTTCTCGTCCTGGTGTCTTTCTCAACGAGAAAGACCCACTGAGGTGCTTGATCAGGATTGTGTTCCCCTTCTCACGACACTGGAGACTAACATCTCCCTTCCACACTGAAAGTGTATGTAGTCGCTATTGCCACTCATCACGACTCAGTCGGTGGAAAGTTTCTAGGGCAACACGACCTGGTCACCAGGTTCCTAAGCAGCGAGAGGGCGGAATCCGCCTCATCTCCGCTCCATACCCTCTTGGGACCCTAAGTGGTCCTGGGGAGCCTCAGGGCCCCCCAAAGAGCCCCTCGGAGGTTCCGATCTTCCTCATAGAGTAAGACGGCCCTCCTGACGGCGCTCACTTCCTTCAAGAGGGTAGGGGACCACCGAGCATCCTCCGTGTCCCTGGATTGCCTTAAACTCGGCCCTGGAAACTCTCACGTTATCTTGAGACCCAGGCCCGGATGCGTGCCCAAGAAGTTCCCACTACTCCCTCCGGGGCCAAGTGGTGAACTTGCAGGCGCTCCCCATAGGGGAGGAAGACCCAACCCGACTAGTGTTGTGTCCAGTACGTACTGGACCGCACGCAGAGCTCTGAAGCTCTGACCAGCTCCGTGTCTGTTGGAGGACAGCAGAAGGGGAAGGCTGTCTCCAAACAGAGGCTGGCGCACTGGGTCGTGGACGCCGTTACGACGGCATTCCGATCTCAGAATCTCCCATGCCCATTGGCAGTGAGGGCTCACTCCACACGGAGTTTAGCCACCTCCTGGACACTGGTAGAAGCACCTCTCTAGCAGACATCTGTAGAGCTGCGGGTTGGGCTATGCCCAAACACCTTCGCAAGGGTTAACAACCTTCGCGTAAACCCGGTGTCAGCCCACGTCCTGCGTGGCGACATGTAGGACTGGCATCCGGGGGGGGGTATGCCTGCGAAAGCACCTTTCCACCCTCTAACAGGTTGGGTCAGTGTGCTATTTACCTTTTCTTCTTACCCGAACACATCGCTAAGAAACTGGTACCTCACCAGCCTCCCTTCTTACCCAGACACTGGTTAAGAATAGGCATTCCATCCATCACCAAACAAGCACCCCCTGGGGGCTGGCTGGGCAGAGCAGCCTTCCCCCTTAGGCCGGGATACCATGTGAGCTATCACAGATAGCTCTAACCGGACCTAGTGCTACCGGACGTCTGTAACACCCCCTCCGTGGGCTGTTCCGTCTGATGTATCCTCATGAGAATGGTTCCCACTCCTGGTAACCCATGAGCTTCCCCAGGTGGGCCTCCACCTCGCGGTTAACTACTCAGTCCGCACGTTCCATGCGTTCTCCTCCAAGGACGAGACCATACCTATATCCACCATATTCCTCCCCACGGGTAGGAGGTGGCCTCTGTAGCGCTTCCCTGATTAAGAGTCGCGCTTACCCGGTGTAAACTGATCTGGACGGCCTCTCGCCTATAGAGAGCTAAGGCCCCGTCCGTGAAAGTTACCAGTCAGGGCTGTACCCATCTTTCTCCAAGAAAGCTCTGGAACCCCCCGACCACCACACTGGAAGGTTACAGTCTCACGAAAGCTTCGAGATGACACGCCCAGGCTTGTTACCGTCGCTTCGCTAGAGATTGTGACGCGATACAGCGTTGTGGCGTTTTCCATAGGCAACCCCATCTGTCGTTCTCGACACAACGTCGAGAGACCGACAGAAAGGGAACGTCTTGGTTACGTATGTAACCTCAGTTCCCTGATGGAGGGAACGAGACGTTGTGTCCCTTATGCCACGAACACGTATCGTATTCTGCTGCAGTTTGAGAGGTCTCAGGCTCTTCAGAACAAAGGTAAGTGAATGCTGCACGCCGGCCTCCTTTTATACCGGATTTCCGGGGGCGGAGCCCGGCATGCAAATTGCATTCGCCAAATTTCATTGGCCTTTTCTATAGTAGTCAGAGTTGATTGGTTCTCAAGGGCAAACCCCATCTGTCGTTCTCGACACAACGTCTCGTTCCCTCCATCAGGGAACTGAGGTTACATACGTAACCAAGACGTTTCATTTACAAGCAACCGAAGCCAAAACTTACCTCAAACTCTGACACTGTTGTTTAGCCCGCTTACAATCGCTTCTATTTCCTTCAGGAAAAAATTGAGTTACCATTTACCGTTCCTAATATTTTATTGCAATTATAAAACAGATGATAATTTCATTGAATTAGTGCATGTGGACAGGATGCTGTGTGTTTGCGTTGTCTTGTGGGAATAGTCTATTTGTAGGTGTTTTAAAGGGTGAAGCTCCGAGGACAATTCCACAGCGACCCAGAAGAGGATCTCGGCGTGCGTTCCCATTGTTTTTCAGCTCATGCTGCAGTGTGCCTTTGTGTGTGTGTGTGGGTGTGTGTGTAAATACAGTAGCTGCTTTCAGTAGGGCTGTTCGATTCTGGTTTTTTTTGGAGTCGATTTAGAAATCTAATTCCTGGTTTGGGAATCGAAAGAATCAATTCTTACTGCTGTTTTCGATTCCTGCTCAATTCCCTGTTTTACTACAGATTTTTATTTGTAATTACAAAAAACACTTTTTTAATGCAATACAATTAGTGCAGACAGGTGTTGAAAAAGCTCTGTCCAGCTTTAACAGCTTTAAACAGACATCCAAGAGGTGGGGACAAGTCACATATGGTCAAGTCCAAGCAAGTCTCAAGTCTTAACCATCAAGTCTCAAGTCAAATCTCAAGTCACAGTTTAGACAAATCATGCAAGTCAAGTCAAGTGTTCACCCTAAGCAAGTCAAGTCCTGATAAGTTTCAAGTCAAGTCGCAGTACCAAAATAAACAGGTAATTTTTACGATACATGTTTATTTAAAAAAAAAAGATGAACTTATATACATATATTAAGGAAAATCAATTGTAAATATAAATTAATTCTAAGTGCTGATCACTTGCCTATGTGTGTGCTTAAAGTTTGGTTCCAGGAGTCACACATTTTCATATGTTTTCATAAACACAGAAATGGAAATACTTGAATCTGACAGAATGTAAGACTTAAGCATTTATACAGGCTATGCAGATTATAAACTAAGTATTGTGACTGAAAATCTGCCTATTATATGTTTTATATATATGATGTTGTAATACTTGTGCTGTCCATTATAGGTCACAGTAGGGAATTTACATCTAGTGATGGGAATCTCGGATCATTTTATTGACTTCGATTTTGAATCTCGTTAATGAAAATAAACGGATCTTTTTCATTTCGGCAGAATATAAATAAAATGTTAATGTATGTTAATATAGCCCAGTGATGAAGTTATGTGGCTTTATCGTCATCTCTGCATTGGGTGCGCAATATGCACGTTTCATATGTACTATATAATTTGAGAACATTTGTTTTCTATTCGAACTGGTTTCATTATTTTACAGAACAAAACGTTATATTGTTATTGTGAGTGTACAAAAAAAGGAAGACGGTTATACGATATGAATGATGAAATTATTCTTGTCAGTATGACCGAAAATGTTTTAAAGAGTTTTTTAAGTAGAAGTTATCGCACTTCCGCGTCCATCAGCCTTTCATGCAGTATAAGCGATCTGCCATTCAGCTTTCACACGCAGTCCACACCAACACTTTAAAATGCGCACAATTAATATAGACATTACCCAACATGTAATATAGAAGCCCCTTCTTTTTAAAATGCCCCCCCAACATTAAAATTCGAGCTACGCCACTGTTATAGCCAAATTCCCCAATACATCTATGAGATGAGACGTAGGCTTATCAGTGATAGTCGATGATCACATTTCTAATACTAATAAAAAACAACCAAGGCCAAATTATATCAAACATAAACGATTAATTCATTTCATTAGTAATCGTTATATTACATTGACTATAAATAAATTACTTTCTTATCTTTCCTTGTGGTTCTTGAAATGTTGGATAAAATTTTGACGCTGTGGTTGTCATGTCTTTTTTTATTGGCACGGTCCAATAAGGTCCAAAGTCCTTATAGCCGAACGTGACTATTTGTGGAGCTTGACTGTTGTCTTCCATGTTTGGCGCGTTTTGAGTTGTGCAGCATTATAGGCACAGTTTTTGTTTTTAAAACAATTTATTACTTTATTTTACTTTAAGTCATTGTCAAGTCTTCCACTCAAAGTCAAGTCAAGTCTCAAGTCACTTGCTCTCAAGTCAAAGTCAAATCAAGTCATTTTCTTACATCAATCAAGCAAGTCCCAAGTCCTGAAAATTGTGACTCGAGTCAGACTCGAGTCAAGTCATGTGACTCAAGTCCCCCACCTCTGTGTAATTATATCCGCATTGTGTGTGCTGTGCAAACGAAGCTTTTGCTTTTATGCATGCATATTATTTTATGTCATTCCACAGCTCTAGACTTCATCCAATTGTTTTATCTGAAGTCTGTACTGTTTTAGACAACAAACTAACAGGCTTGTTCGACTTGATCCGCAATAAAATGCTTGGTTTCGAATCGCCCTCGCGGTACTTTGATGTCATCTGCCTGTCGGATCTAGCGGCGTCTTTATTAAATTGACCGGTGACCGGTGACATCGGTCAAGGGAAGGGGCTTTATGCTTATGAAGGCTCTTAAAGACGATTCCAACCTTTGGAATCGCGGAATCAATTCTTTTTGGAATCGATTCCCAGCCCTAGCTTTCAGTTCACTCTGCCTTCTGTCTGGTAGAGTTAGACATTACAAAGAGAAAGAGAAAGCCATTAATCCTAAACTATTGAGTGTATAGTGACTTGGGCGGTCAAGCTTAATAAAGTACCAATAAAAGTATCAAATAGTGTGATTTATTTCAGTCATATGACAGCTTTGTGTGATCTCGATATCTGTTCCAGTCTTCACTCTCATTCATTACATTTGATCTGTTGTCTCTCATTCAGTTATAAGAACCTGCTGTATTCACTGTGAATGACGTCAAAACTCACCCAACACACCAGTTTTTAATCATAGTTACAGACTTTTAATCTGAGCTAATGTGTAGCTAAAGAAATTGCTTTTGGCATTAGGAGATTAAATTAGTGTTTACTGTAGTCCTGCCAGTTGTGTAAGGATAGCTTTACAGTACTCACACTACCGGTCAAAATACTTAATTATTCATGTATTTTCCAAATTTTAAAATTATGCTAAACAATGTGTATAATATATATATTTTTAATTTTGTGTGCTGTCCTTAACTGAACACTTCATGTGTTCATGTGTATTTGGAGGGTAAAAACACTGTCCACGTTCAACACACATGTGTGAAGCACAGCACATCATTTTGCCTTAGGGTAGTAAAAATCTTTACTCAGTTTTCATGAGGTCCGTGAGCTTTCCCAAGGGGACGCTCACATGCAGAACATTCTGACACATTTTCTACTGTTCTCCCACGTCTGTTAATAAGTGTGAGCTCAGAGAGAATAAACACATTCCCTCAAGGTCACAAAAAGATATAAAACATTACTAACAAAAAATTACCAAATGCACCGTTGTACCATCATTTCTACTCTATTCTTTAGTCTACCTTGAAATGCCATGGCATAAATATCAAACTCCGGTGAGATACAGTAACCTCTTGCCATAAACATTACATTTTTGCACATAACTCACCCAGCACTTTTTGGGCAACAAACATACAGTGAATGATGCTTTCAACCATGTGGCTTGTTCAGGAGACACTGTTGGCACTTTGTCTCACGCTAGCATTGTCTATAAAAATGTAAAATTGCAGTTGATTTTATAAGAGCGTGTGTTTATCTCATTAGTGAGGTTGAAAGCAGGGTTGAGGAAACAGACGGCCACCACCCATGGGGCATGTTAAGAAGAACCTGCCCGCTCGGTGCCGGGGTGGAGCCTGAGCTCTCAGGGTTTCATGGGTGGAGGATAGCTAAATAAAACCTCTCCGGCGTCATCGTGCTTAGTATGTCAGTGGTTTTCACTCATTACCCTTCAGCTATCACAGCAGGCTCCTTCTCCTGCATAATCACCACGCGATTCGCAGGGAATGTTTGTTTGTTGGGAATGTTGTCTCGCTGGTCTCTGTTATTATCAAGCATTGATTTGAGTCGCTTCAATTGTTAGTCGTGTTGATGGAAACGCTCATGTCTTTTGGTGTGGCAGACCTTTAATTGAATACACAGGGATGCTCTTTAAGGCGACCGAGCATGCAGTACTTCAATAGTGATGGCAGTTTGAATGTCATACTGATATTAAGTGTTAATATAGAGTATTTTCACACAACCTTGAAGGCACACTTCATCTAGCAGATGGCTATTTGACGTCTGCATTTACATCTGCAATACGTCTCGGGGACGTCTGCTGTCCGATGTCTTATAGACATGTAGAATACGTCTGTACAATGTTTATGATTAATAATGGTTGTAAAACTGCTCATTCTTAGATGTTAAGCAGATGTTTTTACACAGCTCATGTTTTCCAGTGTTTTTTATTTATCAAGCTTATGAAAATGACTCAAAATAACACTGCTAAGAATTTATCAAGAGGAAATTAATTCTTGGCTTAAAGCTCCGCTTAAAAGTTAGTTATGAAGCAGCTCAGTGGTAATTTAAGTGAAGTGTAGGATTAAATCTTAAGTGTCAGGCTTAGAGATGATTTATAACACTTTCCTGTGCCGCAAACAGGATTTTGGATGAGGACATGGACCAATCATTGAATATATTTCCATATATAAGAATATTCTGACACATTCACGTTAAATGGTGAAATTCCTAAAAGAGGTTTATATTCAACAAACATATGACAATAAAGACTTTTCAAGAGAATACATTATGATATAGACACAAATTTGTTTGATTTGCTGAAAACTAAAAAAGACTGTCTGTGACCTGATTTCGTACAAAACAGAACTCTCCTGGAGAGTTTGTGTTGGCCGGTAAACCCCCTTGAGCCACCATTGGTCAATGGCCATTACGTAATAGGTGGGTGTGTCATGTAAGCGCCACCCAGTCTTTGGGAAATAACCCATCATTTTATTTACACGTTTCCACCATTTCTAAACTATCAGTTTTAAACAAGTGCTGAAATTACTTTTTATTGTTATTTAATGTTATTTTCGGTATAACTGTTTTCTTGCTTGTGAAATCACACATACCATTGAGAACAATACAGCAAAACAAGAACGCACAAAAATAATGTAAATCCATGGAATAGAGCATAACAAGATGACGATCCAAGACAGCGTAACAAGTATGATCAGTGTTAATGAAATGTACGGACTGCAGCCTTTTATCTTGCGCACAAAGAAGTTTGTTTAATGTATAAATTAGATTATGAAAATGATTTCTAGATGTTGTTTCATTAATAAATGCCTTTCGCAAATTGATATTTTTCAAAAAGTGCCACTAAGTTTCGGTAAGTGCTTAATTGTTTGGATGATCACTATGGAAGGTTGTGACAGAACAAAATCCTTTCTGCTGCATAGCTGCATTTCTCCAGTTTCTAAATATGTTAATGTAGTGATTTCTTATATTTCTGACTCTATGGCAGTGCTGTCTTGGAGATGTCTCTAATATGATCGGTCACAAACATGACCCTGCACGATCTAATGTGTTGTCTTATTAACTCACTGACGTTCAATTCAATGTGATTTAATGTAATAGCGAGTTTACAGTTTGCATTGCATCAAAGCAGCTATACAAGAAAACCAAAATTAACCAATGTTGAAAACATACAAAAACAAGTGAACCAGTACTCCGCGTATCTACGTCACTAGACGTAGTCCCCGAAAAGTTTTGCTGGGACTGCCGCGAAAACTTCACTCTATCCTCCCTCAAAACACTGTAGCTTGTTTGTGGTGCGTGTGCCGTCGGAAACCTGTGTTCTACATTGTGAAACTAAGTGCGTCTTATTAAAACTACCAAAGGAAGAACTTCTGCGGAAACAATGGTTTCAATTAATTTTCAAATGACACGTAATATACAAACCCCAATACGAAAGTAAAATGCCGGCAGCTCCCGCATGGTAGACTGCCAGCCACACAAACATAATAAAACATAACATAAAATCCAGGCCTGGTCATCTTTCCGGTCGCTCATCCTTTTGTGCTTCCAATCTCCTCCAGAAGAGATTTGATACCCGTGCAACGCGCAGCTGACACTTGCTCGTTACAAACGCGTTTGACCAATCACAGCAGACTACACAACCTGACCAATCACATGACACTAGGCTAGCGGAATGGAGGGGATAAGACGGGATGAATCGCGGAATGAATCATTTGAGAGTCAGTTAAGAAGTAAGGTAATATTGTTTTTAGACTGTTTATGTACTTAAACTTGTTGTTGGACACTGCATAAACCAAAGTAGGACCTTAAAAATCATATGCTACTTACTCTTTAAGTATCTAAAAAAGTCCTCCTCGCTACTCTTAAAATGTTCGACCTTAAGAGCTTTTTTAAAGGTTAAGATGCTTTATGATTTTCTTTTTTCTGTACTAGGATCTTTTCTGTAATTTTAAGTGGAAGCGCCCACATTTCTAAGAATTTTCTTAGAATTTTGTCACTAGGAGTAATATATTGGCATGTATGACATGGCACCAGCAGTGCTTTTTTCACTTCTTATTATAAATTTACAATTTATATGTCATTATTCTTTTTTTTCAGTATCTGCATTTCTCTGTTACTGTTTTGAGTGTGTGTTTATGTTCCTAAATAGAAGAAAAAAATCTTCCTAAATAAAAGTACAATGTTCCTAATTATGTATTCTATGAAGTTTATAAATGTTTTATACATTTATTTATATTTTATATATGTGTCTTAGATTTGAAATATATACACGTTTCTGGCGAAAATGACCATAAACAGGCGAAGTACCATATATGGTAACTGCATTGACCTTGATTTTTAACATATATATATTTTTTCTTCTTTTAAGTCACAAAATTTCAAAAGTCTTGTCACACTCTCCAATAACACTCCAGGCTTAAAGTTTTTAATATCAATGAGTGCTCTATACAGGGATTAATATGTTGTAGTGATGTTGTGGACAGACTCAAGACTGTATGTTACATAATGCCATTGCATGCACATTTGTTTGTGAGTCATTCTCAGATAATTGAGAGAGTCATTATCCACTCACAGCAGATGCATGCCTGTCAGATCCTCGTATGAGATCATTTCTGTGTCAGATATACATTTGCTGTGACTGATCCATTCGTCATAGATCACATTATCATTAATTTGTCTTTATCTGTATTGCTGCATGTTGTGTGATGTCTATGGATGATTTGTCATGCAGTTCATGATAGTATGCTCTTCATAGGGGTGCATGAAAAGGACGCTTTCCACAACAGATAAGAGAAAATCAAATCCCATTCACTTTCCTTATAGAATAATACACTGGTCACATTTACAATGAGGTTGTATTAGTTAATGCATTACCTAAAAATGAACTAACAATGAACAATACATTGAGGAAACACTCTCAGACTACTTACATGTTTCACCTGAATTAAATAAATGTAAACATGTTGTTTTGTTTGCTTCAAAGCAATAGTTTTATGCTTTGCTAAAATCTGATGAATAATTTATGTAATGAGCAACTCTTTCACTTGACACCATTTAAGTACACATCTTGCAGTTAGTCATGTTATTAACATTTGGGCTGTTTGTTTTGACTCAAAGTGTACATCTAACTAAAGAGTTCTTTTAATCCCTATGGAAAATAATAATGGGAAAATGCTTCCAGAACCAGGACCTCTGGGAAAAGTGGCTGGTCCCTTCATAACATACAGCAGCATGGAAATTCTTGCCTGGCTTTTGAATTCATGCCTAAATCAGTATGAAAGGAAAGGGAATAAAACTTGACTCTCGCATACAAATTAATCTATTTCAGCTGGACTCGTGTGAGCTGTTTGAAGGGGACAATTCTTATTGATGACATTTGGAAAGGGCTGGTTTATTACAGGCTGCTTTCTAGGGATGAATTACAGCATTATTATTGTTATTATTATTATGAAAGAAGAATACTGTACTGTTAGACAGACATACAAGCATAAAACCCACCATTTACAGATTATTGCGCATCACAATTACTCTTGTTCATTACTGATCTAAGCTACACTCAATAAAACCATAAAGGTGCTTTAAAGGTTCTTTACAGCGATACCATAGAATAACCATTTTTGGTTTCATTTTTGGTTCCACAAAGATCCATTCAGTCAAAGATTATTTAAAGAACCATCTCTTTTTTACATTTTTCATAATCTGAAGACCCTTTTTTGGTACAAAGAACCTTTTTTTGAAACAATGAGGTTCTTCTGATGTTAGAGATTCCTCTTGGAACTATTGAGACAAAAAAAGTTCTTCTATGGCATCGTGTACTGATCTGAATGACATTTGACCTACTTAGGGCGGCAGAGTGTTTTTCCCAGTCGGTTGGAAGGATCTCTCTTCTTTGATTAGGTCAGCTAGGTCACTACCAAATTTTAAAGGTGTGATGAACTGGGCTTATTTATTGTTTCATACTGTTGTATGAGGTCTACTTATGACATCCGCATGGTTTTTATATCCAAAAACATAAAAAAAAAAGTATTAGGCAATTTGCTACCCAGGTTTTGAGGCCAGCTCTGCAAAGGCTCTTTTTTTAATGGGCGTGCCGCATTGAAGATACTTGGAAGTAAACGCCCACCGCTTTTATTGGAAAGCAGTTTGCGTAGTTGGAGCCTTCCATGAATTTGGTACGAGACTTAACGTTAGGTTACAAATTAACACCATTCACATTTTTCGTAGGACATTAGTATTATCTGGAGACCTCCTGCTGACCTTCCCACATCAGTATTTCATGTGACAAATTCAAAGTAGTCATTGATATTTTTCTATGGAGGCGATGTTCAACCTATTAATGTCGTCATAGATAGGTGCATTCCAGAACCTGGCGTTCGCTGGGCCTGGTGTCAATAACATATGTAATCTCAGTAACGAGGGCATTTTCAGTTTTGACACTTACATGATGTTCGCGTAAATACGATTCCCTCTTATATAACAAAAGCTCACATAAAAACTGTGATTTTAATTCATGCCTCCTTTAAAATTATGTTAAAAGCACATCATGTTTGGATTTCTGTTTTTGTATAGCCTTATTGGTTTTCTTCTAGCAATTTTAAAGCACTTCAGGCAAAAGCTGTTGTAGTATCAACTGCTGTATATATATAATAAAGAAATAAAGTCTGATGAACACGTTGTGAGTGTAGACTACTTTTTGTATAGCTTGCACAACCATATTAGCATTTACAGCATAAACAATGTCATCAAGTTGATTCTGTAAAAGTTAAGTAATTATGTTTTTGGTGTACTGAATACAATTCATATTATTATAGTTTTCCACAAATATCATGGTAAACTATGGTTAATAGTGAGGCCATTGTAAATGTGTGATTGCTTTTGTTAAATTATATTAACTATAGTAAAACTATTGTTGTTTTCATACACTGTAAAAAAATTACGGAAAATGTACTGGTAACTTTCTTGCAGTACTTTATCTGTTAATTTATTATTCAATCCAGTGCAAATTTTAAAATACAGGTTAAACAACTGTAAAAATGAATGCAGAAAATTGATTCATATAAATACAGGATATGTTTTCGAAAATCAGTCTTTGAGGTATTGATTATTTAACAATTGTTTACAAAATGACAATATAAAGCTGAAGTTGACCTATCTTTTATTGGTTAAAAACCAATAACAAAAACCAACTACTGTAAACCCAGATGGTTTGTTGGTTTTAGCTGGTGTCCTAGCCTGGTCAGTCTGGTCTGTTTCTGCTTTTATAGAGTTTTGGCAGTTATCAGGTAGTCGGGCTCTAAAAGAGAATCAGCTACTGAATTACTGAGGTAGTAAACCTTGAGACAGATTCATTTTGAGGACAAGCCAACAGAACCCAAATGGAAAACCTCTGGATTAACATGGTAAATAATGTCTCAATGAAGATGTTGAAAGGCTTGCCTTAGGGTTTGGTTTAGGAGAAGAGATAGGATGTAACATATCATTAGTTTAGAATTTAATTAAAAAGGAAAACTGTGTGTGTGAGAGGGTAAGGGCCACTGTCAGTGAAGATTTTGAGAGACATATTTGCTGTTCTTACACTAACCTTCACTTACACTGCTCGCACCACCATATATGGAAGGTCATATACTGTTTCCGGGTCCAAACGCTCAATAAGATGCTAAAGGGAAACAACAAAAAATTGCTAAATTATTGTCAGGAACGACAGAGAGACTCAATTGCAGGTTAACAGTTTATTGAAACAGAAAGGCAATAGAATGTAATCACAGCCCCATGCCTGACCCCCAGGAGCAGGGGCGGCCTGTAAAGGGGCGAAAAGTAAGGACAATTCCTGGGCCCCAAAAATAATATAAAATAATATAAAATTATTAAACCATCATCATCATTCAGTATATATATTTATATAATAATAAAATTAACGATCTCTTTGTTTTTGGCAGTACAAGTTAAAATTCCCCATTGACCAAAAAGTAAACATCCACATTGACCGAACACTGCATCTGCATGAAATGGTTTGGGCCTGCCTTAGCCTCTCAGTGACGGTGTTTAGTTGCAGTCATTAGATGCGCCAGAACTACAGTGACCACAATGTTGCCAAGTAACGTTAAATCAAAATCTGGTTTTCAAAAAAGGAAAGAGAAAAAAGAGAGAGAGGAAAGACAAAGGAAAGGGTGTAAAACTGTAGCCCAGTTTTTTCACCAAGAAAGGTGGGTAGCCTATAGTTTGTGAGTGGTATTAAGCTGTTTGCTTAATGTCCATAGTGAAAGTTAGCTAGTAACAGACTAGTGTAAGCCTACATTTAATCACCGTTTAATCAGTGCAGGGAAACTTTAAGCACTATAATAACCCTGGTGTGGAAATTCCATTTTACATGTCTACTTTATTTTCTTGCAGCTAAGTTAAAAAATCTGCTGTTATCATTGTTTTGAGAGGATGATGTTATTTAAATTATGCTAATATATATTTAAGTTTGTTCGTTATTCTTTTTTGATAAGAGAATTAACCATTTTGTCAAATTTTACAATAAAAATACATTGAGAATGCTAAAGATAGTCTTCAGCACATTTTTTATGGTTGCTTTTAATCTTGCATCAAATAGTGAACTGCATACTAGACTTGCATGCATGTACAAATCACCACCAGTAAATATTGTGCTAGTACTAGTATTGAACTACAAGAAGCAAGACAGTTGCAAGCCTTTAGAGTTATGTAAAGCTTTTGATGGTACAGTTTGGTCCTAGAGATGTAGTGACAACATCTGCGCAGGGGGCCCAATTAGATTTTTTGTCATGGGGCCCAAAATTCCTGGCGGCGCCCCTGCCCAGGAGTAATAGCTTTCCTGTAGCTCAGTGGTAAGAGCATTGCGTTAACAACGCAAGGTTGTGGGTTCGATCCCAGGGGATTGCAAATACCTATGTATAAATGTATAGGATAAAGCAATGTAAGTCGCTTTGGATAAAAGCGTCTGCCAAATGCATAAATGTAAATGTAATAATATGGACAGGAAGATCATGACCAATTGAAGACCCAAGTAATCAAAGCTGACTGCGAGGCCAACTGGGAAACCCAGTGTACGGCAGCACCAGCAGAAATGGAGGGATGGACAACTGGTCAGTAGCTATGTGTCATGGTCAAGTGGTTAGCAGACTGGGATGGCGAGAGCAGAGCAAGGAGAGGTGGCCTAGCAAGGCTAGGCTGTGCTGGAAGGCCAGGGTTAGTGGGGTGAGGCTGGAGGGCAAACAAAAGAAAAAAACTAAATGGGCAAGGAGTCTACACAAGAGACTGTGACTGAGACTAGCACTATATCCGAAACTGCCTACTTCCATACTATATAGTAGTTGAAAATTGTCATGAGTAGTATGTCCAAAACCTCTGTATGCAAAAAACAGTAGGCGAGAAATACCCCCGCCAAGATTTGTGATTGTGGATCAGATGGACACTTCTCTATCCCAGGATGCCACTGGAGCTGAGCAACGGTAAAGTTTCAAAAGTAAATCAAATAAATATAGTGGAAATCTATAAGGCGGACGACCGTTTTTAATGTAAGTGCCAATAAATGGATTTCTCATGATTAAATTATGTTTTTATCAATCCTCACGTGTAGGATGTTGTTAATATGTCATTAGTCAAAGAGCATACGGGTCACATGACCATAAAACATGGTGGACGCGGTATGTCCGAAATGTATTCATACCACACCCACTCATACTATGTAGAACATACTGTTTAAACGGTTGATATGTGGGTACTATTCAAATGTTTTGCTTAAATATGCAATATGAGTAAACAGTGCTCATAAACAGCAGTTTAACCATAAGCCCCGCTTGAAATTAATAGATGCTTGGACCCGGAAAAGGTTTTCCTTCCATCACCACTTAACAACCAAATTATCCTGGAAACAAAAATACTGAGATTCAATATTCAGAAATCCTGAGGAGAAACTAGTAGCTGAAGTTTCTGATTTAAAATGTTCTCCCAAGATTTTGAAACTGCCTTTGTAAGATCTTTGAAAAACTGTAGGCATTTGATGAATCCGTGTGAAACTGTATAAACTTGAGAGATCTTGTCAACTTGGTTAGCAAAATAAAAAAGCACCGCATGAATGAATATATAAAAGTTAGCTAAATGTTGAAACAATCGTTAATCCAGGTATCGTTGTAGCAGAGTAGGTGGGGCGAGACCGTGGTTCGAGTCCGGTGAGTAATTGTGAATTAGCGCCAGCTGTGCGCACACCGGGCTCGAATCACGTAAGAGATAGGGAGCACATAAAAGGAACGAGCGACCGGACCGTCGAAGAGAGAGGACCGGGCCCGAACTTATGTTAAGTTTATGTTCTTGTGTTTTGTATTTATGTTTTGTTCGCCGGTGGTCGTCCGTGAGGGGCCGCCGGCTTTTATTATTTCTGTTATTAAATGTTTAAATGTTTGCCGGTTCACGCCTCCTTCCTTCCTTTTATGTGCTCCCTATCTCCTACGTGATTCGAGCCCTGTGTGCACAGCTGGCGCTAATTCACAATCACTCACCGGACTCGAACCACGGTCTCGCCCCGCCTACTCTACTACAATCGTCTTTTCACCTTCTGCCTGAAACGCTCTGTTGTAGTTTCTTTCTCTTTGACACAACACCCCCCCACCCTCCAAAACGCTTAGTTTGATTTGTAAATTTGCAGAATTGTTACAGTACATGCACAAACAGCTATATTATACACTAAATGAAAGATACAAACAAAAAAAGTGTAGTAGATGCTCCAGACTTTTAAAAGTCTCTTCTTTGTCTTGTACAACCTCTGACAGACTTTATGAATGAATGTTAAGATACTTAATATCAATCTTCTCAGCTGGGAATTTTAGCGGCATCTAGGGTCGAGGTTGTGAATTGCAACAGATGGCTCACTCAACCCCTCACCCTTCCTTTAGAAGCAGGACAGTGGCTGAGTGAGGATTAAAGGGATAATTCACCCAAAAGTAAAAATTTGTCATTAGTTACTCACCTTTGAGTGGTTCCAAATCTGTATAGACGTCTTTGTTCAAAGAAAGATATTTAAAAAAATGCTTGGAACCAAACAGTTCTTGGACCTGTTATATCTTGGACTTTATAATTTCTTTGTTCTGTTGAGGACAAAATAAGACTTGTCATGGTAGTCAGTGGGGTCCAAGAATTGTTTGGTTACAAGCATTCGGTCAAATATCTTTCTCAGATTTGGAACAACTATTGCTAATTCATGACAGAATTTCATGTTTGGGTGAACTATCCCTTTAAGATTTTGACATTTGGACAGTTTGTCCATTAAGGAATAGTGTAGAAACAACATGGCGACACGGCAACGACATTCCATGCAAGCAGACCTGTGCTGTGTATAGGTAGAAGTTGCTCATTCTAAGATAATAAAAACAAAATACTTCATTACATAAGGTCTTTCTGCATCTCTGAAGACATATTCATTTACATTTACATTTATGCATTTGGCAGTCATTTACATTGCATTGTCCTATACATTTGTTTCTAAGTGTGTGAAATCCCCTGGGATCGATTTTTATGCAATGCTCTTACCACTGAGCTACAGGTAAGCTGTATATATTCATATATATTAAATTGCATTTCTGTCAGTAGATCCTCCAAAAAACTACACTAGGCCATTAACTTATGAGTCGCTTGGAAGAGTCTTCCCAAAATTGCATATAAAGGTATTAGGTGTAAGGTCAGAAATCAAATAAAAATAAAGTAACATAAATTATCATATAATGCAGAGTTCATGAACACACAATACATATCACGGAAACATGCATCACCTCAGTATTAGTCTCATGCTATTGCTTGGTTTTGTTCTCACCGTTTTTTAGACTTGACGTTCTTGCATCTTTGCTGTTTCTTAGCAGTTTTCTTCTTGAGAAGCTGTTAATGGAAATCAAACCACAGATG
The DNA here is from genome assembly GCF_015846415.1 of Triplophysa dalaica. Lineage (NCBI taxonomy): Eukaryota > Metazoa > Chordata > Actinopteri > Cypriniformes > Nemacheilidae > Triplophysa > Triplophysa dalaica. The sequence continues at coordinate 24,224,990 of NC_079548.1, read as the reverse complement.
CTCAGAACTCCACTGTTATACAGAACAAAACACAAGAGCGCTTCTCTCTACACCAGTGGTGTGTAACCACACATCCCAGGGAAAGGAAGTGAAATGAACATTCAGCCTTTCTTTTCTTTCGATATGTATAGCTTGGGGATGCCACCTCTCGTGCACACACGCCGCAGAGAGTTTTCTGTGGGAGTTTAGACAAGTGAAGTCAATAACATTAAATGTGGAGTTGTGTCTGCTGGGAGCTCCGAGAGCCGAAAGGTTCCCGTCCATTTGTGGTTCAGCCAGAAGTGGGAGTTTTAGGTTCTTAAACTTTCATGGATATAGCCTAGTCCTGCAGTGAACACACAGCATTAGTCATTGTCTCGTCTGCCGCTTCTCAAACAAGGATAATATCTTTTAAGAGCTTTGCATCCATTATTTCAAATACAAATGATAGGAATTATGGATTAGGTATTACAAAATGTCAGATTTTCATTTATTTAGCAGTAGGCTATTTAATAATGCAGTGCCTCTTTCCATTAGTAGGGAACACACTAATGGCCCTTTTTAAATCAACAAAGACGCAAATGTTCTTTGGAGAGAGCTATTAGAGATGTTAG